>NC_092796.1:49934121-50535910 GCF_918797505.1 Bemisia tabaci
CTCTTCCTCTCTCTCCTTCCTCTTTAATCCGCACGCTGACACGGCACGAAGAGAAGAATGAAAAGATGACCCCGTACTCCTTTGACCTTCCTCAGAGCTTATTGTCCCCGAATTTAGTCTCTCTACAGCGAGACGTCTAAAATTCTGGGGACGCTTTGAACTTTTCACGTAACGTGTAGTTATTAGCAATGATCCCAGTAGCGTGGCGTGAACTACGATGTATCGATTGTTATGCCATTTAAACCTATGGTAAAGAATCGATTATTAAGGCGTTCGCTGCGAACACCCTGTTTATCGATCCTTTTCCATAGGTTCAAATGGCATAACAATCGATATATCGCAAAGCACGCCACGCCACTGGGCAAGTGTACCATTCTGCCGTGCCAAGACGGAACGCCGTATGAGCATTCGAGAGTTGCCAAATTTCCTTCTATAGAACTTGTATTTCTGACGACATTCATGCACATGTTTCCTTGAAATTTTCAGATATTGTAGATTAGATTGCGTGCAAAATTTTCTAATAATTTTTGGAAAAAATATGCATAATTTTCCCAATAAACTTGATTTTTATCGAAGGAAACTCGGCAACGTCTAAAGGCTCATACGACGTTCTTCCTTAGCACGGCAACATTGCCCAGGGTCTAGCTATAAGCCTACCTTTCCTGGAGATTGAACTTTTCAAATTAATGCGTATACCTTCTGCGGTATGGATCCTCTCAATTCTGAAGGGCCCTCCTTACATGAACTTTGCAATCATTTTTTCTCTACCAACACGGAAATAAAGTAACTTGAATCTGAAAAGAAACAAGGGAGAAACGAATTTTCGGCGGAGACACAAGATGGATAGGTCAATTAATGTCATCTTACTTTTTTGGATTCCACACCTAACGTTCCACGGTTCTAATGCACAACGGAGCAAATTGTGGTCTGAAACCGGCAGGAATAGGGCGCAAAAAAGTTAGTTAACGCCAATTAACTTGCCCGCGTCTATAGTGCCTCTAACGCAAACCGTTTATGCACGAACTGAAGAGCGAGTTTTGTCAATGTGCAACTTAGGAGTCGTGGATAAAAATCAAAGGTTGTACACATAGACAAAGTAGGTTTTGTTTTTGACACGCCGTTTATGAATTTCTACGAAAAATAGAGGGATGATGTCAGTTTGTAAGTTGTAAATTTCCAAAGCTACAATCGAATGCTTGTCGTTCGAGAGAGGTTTCTACTGTTTTCGGTGAAAACCGCGCTGATGAGACATGGGAATCCAAGCCATTTGGCCAATTTGAGGATAGCATCGCAGTGCCGGTTTGAAGTGCAATCGTGACCCAAAAGAACAGGGCTAAAGGGCCCGAACGAGGCGACAAATTTCAAGCTACTTGTTATGCGGATGCTGAGTCGGATGTAGAGGTGGATTTTGAAAGTAGATGCGAGCAGGAGCAGGATGCAAGAGCTTAGCACTTTGAGCCCTGATTTCCGATGCAACGTTGCCAGATTCCGAGATAATTCCGCGTTTTTCCCTTCGATATATAGGCGAGATCGACCGGTCTGGCAATTGTGTTTTAATGGCGCTTCGAATTCGGAACTTGGCCGCAATGAATCACTTTTGACAAGGGAATCAGAAAATCCTCTGGCTAGTTGCGGCTGCCAACAAAGACGGCGCGGCGCGGCGTTAGCAGTTGTATTTGCACTTCAAACACGGCCATACTCATATAAATGCGCATATCTCAAGGCCAACCTACTGCGCCCGGCAAGACGGTGTCGGACCGGGCTGTGTGCTTCGGAAACAGTTGGTTTGGCTGAATCTTGGGGAAAAAGTAAAATGTACCACTGGCACCAGCCGAGTTCATTTTCTCCCACAGGGTGACCCAGGATGAAGTACGAATATTGAGGGAGTTGATTCTTTGGGTCAAAAAAAGAGGTTTTTAAGGTAAAACTTTTTTTTCCCAAAACGCTTTCCCTGGGGGCCCCATTTCCCCCTACATCGCTTACTATCCCCTATTAGTCCCTATTATCTCGAAAACGATGAGTCATAGCGATTAAATGCAAGGTGCAGTTTCTGAATAATTTTCTACGCTGAATCTAGTGGTGCCGTCTTAAAGTAATGTTTGTCGCTAGAAGCATTAATTTTGGCCACTCAAACCCCCCCCCCCCCCTCAAAATAAGTTTTCCCTTTTTTGGAGGGCAAACATGAAAAGAGCACCAAGCTTCACCCCCCAGTTACCAATTGTCATTAATATTGGTTGATAAACATTGTTACAGTGTTTAGAAGACGATTTTTTTCTCCAACTTTGGGGGTCCGTGGCCCCCAGGGAAAACATTTTTGGAAAAAAGTTTAACGAATCGTCTTTTTATCCAAAATAACTCCTTAAATCTTACTAATTCTGGTCACCTGTATAAGTCAATTATTTCTATTACATTTCAAGCAATTTTTTTATCAAATTCTACCCTATTTGTTTAAAAATGTTCTTTTTTTGTTTCAGGTGAGTCACCGAAAGTTTGAAATGGCTAAAAAATAATCATGTCCCCCAGCTTCGTCATATTATGGACTATTCGATCGTTCCGTAAGATAATTTATTTTTTCCCTCGTTTTTACCATCAAAACTGTTACAGAAGCATCGCTTGAACAGTAGAAATACTTTCTTCCCTTCAATTTCTTTTATTTTCCTCTTTTTCACATGCGTCTTAAAAGTATTCTGAAAAAGTCTTGGAGTTTTTGATAAAATTAGAATCTTGAAAATAACTCTTAATCTCCTCTCACTCCTATTTGAACCCTCTTAAATGTTGAACTTATCATCAAATCTTTCCATAAATTGCCACTCCGCTCCCTCTAAACCCTCATGTAATTTTCAGATGAAACCCCCTCTGAATTGAGGACTCTTTTGGCGAAAAGGGCTCATGAGGATTTCAATGCGGCTGAGATTGTGCTGTTCTACATAATGTTTACAGGAAACTGAATTAATTTACATTCAAATTATTTTTACTCGAGCACAAGGGAAAATTCGGAGCTTATTTTGGGGAAGCGCATAGCAGAAGCTTTTGGGTAGGTCAGTTTTTCATAAAGAGCGAAAATGCACAATATAGCAGCTCTGGAAGCCGTTTACGTTGTTATACCGAAGAGATCGTCAATTCCTACACCTTTCCTTATCGTTTTTTTCTCTTATTGCTTTAGCTTTCTCTTTTCTCATTCCATCTTTTCGTTTCGTACGAGCCACTGAAGGAACTGCGGGTAGTTTCCTCGTAAACTGGTTTCCCTTCAAAGCTAAATGTATAGGCACGACTAAATTTGCGAAAACATTCACTTAGGGAGCGTCAACATAATTACGCAACCCCTCGAGAGGGAGGGAGGCTGTGTCTGTGTTACGCTGCATTACAAGAGGTGTTAAGGGGGGTGGTATAAGCGCCAGCGTCACGTAACCCTCGCAATTGGTTGAAAAACATACAAAATTTTAGGAAATTTAGAGCAATAAATATCATCTCGCTGTATAATCGACAGTTTCGCACAATATTTGGGATCTTGAGGGGCAGTGTCCATCATGCGTTACGCAGTGATTCAGGGGCGGGGGTCCGGGGTTGCGTTACGAAAAATCTCAAGGGAAGAGAGCGGGGAGCCTTTCATTTCCGCACAATTTTGGGTCATTTTGCATTTCCGCATATTTCTTCTAATTTCATTGCCGCACAGTTTCATTTCCGCACATTTTATATCATACGCAAGTTGCAACGTTGTTGACAAAAATTTGAGAAATAAGGGAAAATTAACGACTCACGTGCCTAAATGAAATCTGGATCATCTGGATCATCTGAATGGTGTCCATCAGTTTTGTCTGTGAGGTTGTTGGTTTTGAAGCGGTGCAATTTCTTTTCCTCCCCAATTTCGCACAGGAAATCTAAGGTACTGGTGACGTACTTGTAAATATAAAACGCATGCGTGAGACTCGTTATATTTTCTTCCATAGTTTTTTGCCTGTTTCTCTTCTGGAAGAATTCGCCTCGCAATATGGATTTTATTTTTAAGGAGATAATACTCTGGTTGTCGAGGATGCAACGTATTATTTGGTGTATGTCGTGGTGTAACTCTGTATCAGTATTACGTAATTCATGAACGCTCTTCTACTTAGGAAGTGTGAAGTAAACGGTCCTCTGTCTGAAAAAACGGAGTGACTGACAAGGGTCAAGCGTGTTGTGGGGTCAAAGAAGGGGTGCGCTCGCGAAGGAGCTAAATCTAAAGGTAACAGGATCAATAGAAAACCGCCGCTGCAGCTGTAATTTCATAAACGCCCGTAAATGTCACCGTGCTCTTAACTCCTTAAGTACGATTAGCTCTTGGCTTTTATCGCGCACCTCGTAACTTGCGTTTTCACGATTCGCGTCGCCATCGAGTTAATGAGACGCTTGTCGTTGGTCGTAGCGGTGGAGTCGGAGCTCGTAAAAAAAGTTGCCGCACTTTGGGCGGAACCCTCTGTCCCCGGATTTTCGGCTAAGTGTTCGCCGGCAGCCGGCACTTGGGATCTCTTTCGCCTCTCCCCGTCAGCTTCTTCAATGAATTTCAACTTTTTCCACGAGCTCGAACCGCGTGCCGCTCTCTCGCCGCCGCGGACTTCTTTGTAAACATCAATGGCTCTTTCATAATCCTAAGTAGATGGCGAAGTTTTATTCAGCCAGACCTGAGTTGCCTTGTAAAATGTTGTGGCGTGATTTTCATGAATGACATTTGGACTGTGTTGAGCAGAAAGGAACCAAACCGCATCGGATATTGCCGAATTTAATGGGACAGTTTGATGTTTTATATGAAAATGGCTGTGCGGATTTTTGTGCAAATTTCATTACATTTACAACATAATACGAAGCGAATTACTAATAATTTTCAAAGGAATCCGCACAAACGTTCTCTCATAAAAAATTAGATCGCCGCGTTGAATTTGGCAATCGCTGATGTTGCTTGGTTCTTTTTGCTAAATGCGGTGCATTTTCCCCTTAAACGCATATTTTCCAGTAATATGCGGTAAATGAGAATACAAATGATTCGGAAACAAGTGGTAGATTTTTCACCTGATGCTTTCATGCATAGACGTGTGTCAGGTTGTTACTTATTTCACTGCCTCAAGGGGGTTCGTCATCATGTCAAATATATGTGCGTAAGGAAGCATTCGGAACACCATTTAGACAGGGCAATCATTTCGATTTTTCCATTCAGTTTATCAGGATAACTTAACAAATAAATAGAATTGCTATCATTTCTCATTCGGCAAATTAATACAAGTTTTAGAAAATGTTAAGTTAGGTCCACGATTACCTCAAGCTTTTACGTAATTTCAGATTTCTTTTTTTTTTTTTTGTAATTTTTAATCATACCAATCCCTTGCAAAAATCGCCTATCGGAAGAGTTTCTTCTCAGGAAGGTTACGAGTGCGATCCTAATGTGTGCTCTTACGTGCAAGGTGCAAATACAACTATTCGGGCTCCGAAGGACCCGCTTTTGCATATCT
Organism: Bemisia tabaci; assembly: GCF_918797505.1. Classification (NCBI taxonomy): domain Eukaryota; kingdom Metazoa; phylum Arthropoda; class Insecta; order Hemiptera; family Aleyrodidae; genus Bemisia; species Bemisia tabaci. The sequence continues at coordinate 49,939,599 of NC_092796.1, forward strand.
TCTCAGTTGAAGGCGTTCCAGAGAATCTAGAAGTTTCGTTAAAAAATGTATTAACGAAACAAGCGCTCGGACATGTTTTATCTTTTCATTCCCTTCACATGGGAGCAAGTTCATGAGGAATGTGGTATCGATGGCTAAAGTGCGAAACCATGTATCTTTGTTTGCGACCTAGCAGACTTCCTGTCATACTTGATTTTTTCATAGGAAAAGTAGTCAGTGTAATTTCCTGAAAACGTCCTAGATTTTTTCTCTCTATCATTAGAATATTTCGTTTGAATTTCGAGCCTTTAGGGTAGGAGCGGAAATTTTGAGGTGCCGCAATAGAGATACGTGGTTTCACACTTTGGCTATTGATACATCTTCAGATTTTGCTCCCGTTAAATGAGTCATTATCATGATTACTGTGCTCTATGTTGGCCTCCCTATTTTATTTTTTGAAGAGAACCATTAAATCAGTTTTAATTTACACGCTGCAATATCAAGTTGAAAGTGTGAAGTTATATATTGTGATATACTCATTGCGAACTACTCAGAGAACAGTTTTTTGGTCCCTACGTCTTGCGAGTAAACGTGATAATTCCACGAAGGCAAATTCACAGACGGATGTATGCATTCATGATTAGCAGTCAACATTTTAAAGTCGCACTGGCTTTGAAGTATCTGTTTCCGGCAAACCTCCAATTTGCGATCAACCATAATGTAGATTTTGTGAAATCCAACATGCCTCTTTGGGTAAAAAAATTATTGAAATTTAGCTTTCTACTGCTACTTTTTAAATCACCCCCGCGATGAAACTTTGTGTGCTTACTTGGATTAACTGTTTATTAGTGTATATTGAATTTGTTAGTATAACTTAATTAGCACTGTATAATTTACATATATCTCCGTAAAATATTAGGCATCATATTATCGACATGCTAAAAAACGCGCTACACTCATCGTGTTTACGGTGGAGTTTAAAGGCTTGAATGTTTGTAAATATTGACCATCTCCTAACTTAATTCGGTTGTTGGAATGAGCCAGCTGCTCAGTAAAGGAACATATCGACGGTGAAAGTCGGCAATCACATAACTCGGTTTGCGACGTCGCAGACTTCCTGTCATACTTTATTTTTTAAATGGAAAACTACTCAACGGCAATTCTTTAAAACTGTCATGATTTTTCTTCTCAATGCGAAGAAAATTCTGCAAAAACTTCAAGAAATAATATCAATTTGTTCTCCTTTAAAAATATGACGTAGAGGCGGAGATTTTCAGACACCGCAAACGAGTTATGTGATTGCCGACTGTCACCGTCGATATGAACTGACTGTTCCGTCAAATGGCAGTTGAGAAAGTGGCTGTGGCTGTAAGATGACAATGTCAAACTTCGTGGTCTTCGTTAGCTGTGGATAATATTTATTTTTGAAACATTTTAAACGTGCTTTGGACAAAGGATGATCGTATATTACAGTGTATTTATGCTTAACCGTAACGCTCACATGCACAAAGCTCATAAGTTTCTTATCGAAACTGGCGAGATAGCGAGACGTGACCTCTCACATTACCAAATACGGTCTTTTAGTTCGTCCATGAATTTTCTGAACTCATTTCATCTCTGACATCCACACAACTTTAAAGAGCTCGAACTATCTGTTTTTCTTTTTTGCTCTCTCCCTTTATTCTCAGTTAATCATCTTTGTTGGTCTCAAAGGATCCGCAACAAACCATTAATTTTACCTCTTATGATTTAAAAGATCCGTTAAAAATACATTAAGTACTCCTGGAACATCTTTACTGTCCTTTTACGTGTAATTTCTGCAATCTGAGCATTGTTTCAAATTCTCTTCCTTTATCTTGGCAGAGCGATGCAGTTCTTTATCTCTCGTTTTTCATGTCATAAATATTCAAGATATCCATTGGAATTGTTCTTACATAACATACTAACACAATCTTTTTATTCTCTCTGCCTCATTGGCATCAACGAATCTTGTATACATCTATCCCTCAGTCCTGTAACTAGTACTCATTAGCGCTCTAAATATTTTACCCCAATTGAATTTTTCAAACTTGTGGGTCTTGTTTTCCCCGCAAACCCAGCACTATTTTACCACCTTGTTACCTTATATCAAAGCTAATCGTTGTGTAAGTCTCATAAGAGATGAATTTTTATTCAGTCGAATGTGAGTTGAATTTTTGTTATGCTGACTCATTGAAGTCTTAATTTCAGAAGACGGAACTTATTGCGGTCACTCGTTCTGCAATTTAGTGTCACCTATACAGAAAATATTTTCATTTGTCAAAATTGTAACCACGCTCATCGATTCTGACTCTTTAAGTTATCGGTGGCTGAAATTAGAATTAGGTCGAGAATTCTGAATTTTGTCAGTTCTCCATAAATGTTAGTCTTCTCATCCATTACTGCCACAATGGTGCCTGCTGGGCACTAGGAAGCTGAGACAATAATTAATGTAACATTTATAAATAGTATCTATTCATAAATTCTTAGATAAGAACAATGAAAACACACTAAAATACAAATATCAAATGAGTATACAAGGCAAGAGGAGACATAAAACAACCAGGACGTTTCGGGCCAATTACATGCCCATTCTCAACTGGAACAGAAGCTAAAAAATGTTAAATAGATAAGTTAGAGTCTAGTGACTCACCAGCTTATAGTTAAACCATATATTTAACGTTCATGTAAAAACAATTAATCCTTAGTAGTTTAGTTAATAAACAAAAGATAAAAGAAAGAAAGAAAGAATTGCTTCCATGTCAAGTGATTCACTTTAATTCGAGTGATTATGTCTGCGATAGGTATATCTCAGATCTCTCATTCAGTAGCGGTTATACGGTTGCGCGTCGGTTTTTTTTCTTCTTTGTTTTTCTTTTTCTTTTTTTGGAGGATTTGAGTAATCTGAAAAAAATAACTCCATCCGGGTCCACCTCTTTAAAAACCCCTTAAGTTGGGTGCGGGCCGTTTAACCCCTTCAATTTTCCACACGGAGGAGCACTCGGCGTTACCTCAAAGTTGTCATTTATTATCTCGGTTTAAAACACCTGTAGACCGGGCGGTTGCTACACACTCGCCGGCTAATTCAACTTGATCCGGCGCTCTCTCGCCGGAGCAGGTTCGTGACGCGGACGCGACTCCTTTCCGCAACCTCGTTCTGAAATAACCGCGACCCATTATTTTTCTCGGGCAAAGATGCAGCCGAAACCGTCCCTCGTTCAAGCCGCTATTTAATTTACGGAACGAGCGGGATGCAAGGAAAACCCCTTTCGCAGCAATCTCTCCTCTGAGGAAACTTGCTTTTTGCTTTTGCTTTGCTTTTTCTTTCTGCAACACCAACCGCATTGTTGCGACTCGCTCGAATTTCATTTTTTAAATTGCACCCTCGCGTCACGTCGCACAGTGGATCGAGTCAATTGGACGTATTTCTATCAAACGGAACTATGTGCATTATGATGTGAGCCCTGTTATGCACATATGCTTATGGGTCTCAGGGCTCATGTCGTAATGCACATAGTTCCGTTTGACAGAAATACGTCCAATTAGGAGGTCGGACGTGAACTTTTTGACTAAAACTGCGAATGAATCAGTGAGAACGAAAACACACCAACTCTGTAACTCGAAAACGCTTAGTTTTTATCAAGCACAGTCAATTTTCATAAAGGTCATTGAAGTTAGCGCATCTATTCCAGCTTGGACCTTTAATAGGTCCTTAAGTACTTGTCCGTCGGCACTAAAAATATTTTTTGTTAGACTAACTTCTTTCCCTACTGTGCAGTTTTGTGTGTGTCTTGATTATTTTCATTTTTTCGAGTTGGTGTGTTTTTGTTCTCGCTGATTCAAATTTACATGTTTTTTTCTCATCCAATTATAAATATCCATGGGTGTTTTAGAGAGAGATTTCACGAGAAAACCAATGGAACTTCTCTATCTTTATTATCTTCCTAGTTCTCTCTTTCCATTACTACTTTAATATGAAAAAAATGATTCTTAAAGTAGGGTATGTAATCCTAGTTTTTAAATAAAATTACACATTTTATCGGTAAACATTTTTATACTTTAAAAATTCTTACCGATAGAAAAACTTTTTCGTTTTCTTTTACTTCCCCAGTCAGAGGATTTGGTGGCAAGTCGTTTGTTCGCTGGTCTTGTTCGGTTGATGCCGTCCGATGTCGCCGATGCGAGGATCTCGACCGTGAGCCGCGGTAGCCGTGATCCGACCTTGACCGATCCCGAGTTCGATGATTGGCTCCTTTTTGAATCATTCTGCCTTCGGCGATGGGCGCCTGATCCCCTATGCGGGGATCTCGATCGTGACTCGCGGTAGCCGTGACCCGACCTTGACCGATCCCGAGTTCGATGATTTCCTGATGATGTCCAATGTCTACGATATATTATCCTATTTCTGTTGTTAGGTTGCACTGCGCCAAATGCGCGACCTTAGAACCTCAACGTTTTGTATAAACGGAGTTATAATCGTTTAAATTTTCCAAACTTTGTCCGACCTCTCCTATTGACTCGATCCACTGTGCGTTGCGCTCGCCTCTCTATGTAGATTTTCATTTCCTCGACTCTCACTTCTTTTTCAAGATTAGTTTTGCTGAAGAAGTCTTACCGATAGAGACTCAGCGTCACCAAGCTCAAAGAGATCGCTCAGGTGTTATGACATCTCAATGACGGTTCCTTGCCAGGTTGCTCATCAGAAATATTGGGCATTCGTTGTTAGGAGATGAATTACAATTCACAGTGTTCAGAGTGATAACTATCCCTCTGAACTTTTAATATATCAATATGAATTATTTTCATATTAAGCTTTTTGAAAATTAAACAAATTATAATACTTAGATACCAAACTCTTATTTAGTATACTAACAGCTATAAGATTAACTTTTAGAAGGTTTCATTTTGAGGGCAGATATATGCTTTATCCTTCATTTCCTGCAAAATTCGGTATGGCGTTGATGAATGTAGACAAAGTCTTTCGTAATTTTTCTTTTCTTTTTACGAAAGCATGAGATAAAGAAAGTTGAATCATACCAGGTATTGTAAAACCATGATTAATCCCGCAGATCTCTCGAAATTAATCAAAATAATCTCCGAATCGATTAACTGTGAAATAGATTAGCCGACATCATTATAGCATTCTTTAACACCAAAAGTCGGAAGAGTTTAAGAACGGAATACATTTATCGAGGAAATTAGTAATCGCAATTTTAAAGCTAGAAGAGGAACAGAAAAGTTTTGAGTGCATCGCAAGTCGCTGAGATTTTGTGGCTCATTCACTGAAAAAGAGTTATCAAGTGCATCAGCACCAAAAAATGACATGGATCACAAGCTCATTATCAATTTTCCTGACGAAAATGTATTCGTTTGCTGACAAATGTAAACTGTTCAAACTTTCAGGATATCTAACGTAATAGAAGCATTCATCAACAACTGAAGGAACTTTACCCAAGCTTTCTCGCGAAATTTGTTACGCTCAAAATAAATCACGTACCTGAATTCTTAATTCCCTTAATTTCTTGTCATTGCATGCGAAAAAAAAGTGTTGGTGGTTCCTAGATTCCTAATAACGTAACATAATCCCGTGGAAATCTAAAAACCAGCTCCACTTTTTCTTCAGTTATTATCACGCGGCCTGTCAACATAACTACAAACAGAAATCCAACACTCTGCCGTGCTAAGGAAGAACGCCGTATGAACATTCGAGAGTTGCCAAATTTCCCTTAATAAAACATGTTTTTTGACAACATACATTCATGCATATTTTTCCTTGAAATTCGCAGACATTTTAGAGTAAATTGTGTGCATAATGGTCTGAAAATTTTAGAAAATAACATTCAAAACTTTCTACGTAAATTCAGTTTTTATCGGGGGAAACTTGGCAACAAAGCTCCTACAGCGTTCTTCCTCAGCACAGCAGTACTGGTTACCAGATTTCCTGATCATATACACTGGGAAAAAACACATGGTTCCAGAGTCGAGAATCTTGAATCATTGAAAAGAAAAATACTATTGATTCAATCGGATTTTTGCTTGAATCAAAACGAAATCCGCTTAAATTAAGAGGCATGGTTCCTGATTTAAGCTAGATTCTGATTAAATCAAGAGTCCTTTTCTTGTCGATGTTTTTAAGAGTCTGGACTCTACACCCAATGTGTTCTTTTTCCATTGTACTCTATCAGAAATCTAGTAGTCGCTAACATTCTTCGTTTATCCGTGTGTGAAAGTCACACAGGAATGCACATTCGCAGAAAGTAATTTTCGATGCAGCGTAAGGCGAGTGTGACGGAGAAGTCTGCGCGGAGGCGGCTAAGGTGTTTTGATGGATTGCATTCTTCGCGTCCAGGCGAGGGACCAAGGGAGCGTCTTCATTTGTTCCCGGTTAACAAGGTAAAGCGCCGACACTTCGGGTTTAGACGCCCCCGCCGCTGCCAGCCCTCCCGTAAAACATCCCGAGCCCCCGGGACCATCCCGGCTGAAACGCTAAATTCTCCTCGACTCGGAACCCACGGCCGTGGTAATTTATCATACACCGAGAAAAATGTCGCCGCGCAAACCATTTACCTTTTATCAATTCCTCCAAGTCACAATGATTTACCGTGTAAACCCCATCCTCGCCTCCTCACACGAGCCTCGACAGGCAGATTTCCTTTTTCCTGTTAACTTTAGTGCGCCTCGATTACCGCCGTGCTGCGGAAAAACGACGTATGAACCTTCAGGCGTCGCCAAATTTCTCTCGATAAGACACGAATATATGTGTAAAGCCGCTCTACAACGCACTCTGCATGGTGTTTTGCGATACCCCAACGCGGCGTATGCCTGTCTTCCCAGAGGTTATCGGGCAACTGCACTGAAAAAAAAAAAAAAAAAAAAAAAAAAAAAAAAAAAAAACATTGGATCTGGAGTCCAGACTCTGAAAAACATTGACAAGAAAAATGTCTCTTGATTCAATCAGAATCTAGCTTAAATCAAGAACAAGCCTCTTAATGTAAGCGGATTTCGTTTTGATTCAAGCAAAAATCCGATTGAATCAAGAGTATTTTTTCTTGTCAATGTTTTCAAGTGTCTGGACTCTAGATCCAATGTTGTGTTTTTCTTTTCCAGTGTGACACATCAACATCTCTTCGTCATCGCCCTGCCACCAACCCTTTACGGGGCGTTCCCGTTGCCTCGGGGCAAACACGAATTCTAAGGGAAATCTGAGAATACTTTGTATCCAATTTTTCAGGGGATTTTAATCGCGATCAGATTTAAATTCTCTGAAACTGTTGAGAGAAAATTTGCACAATATTACTTAAAAATTAACATTTTATTGGAGGGAATTTGGCAACTCTCGAATTTTCATGCGGCGTTCTTCCTTAGCACGACAGTGTACGAGTCAAATTTGGGTTGCCTTGAATGGAGGCTATGGTTCCGGATGCTAGCCCAACGAAGGCGCTGCCATGGCAGTGCAGTTCAAACACTTTCGTAATTAAAATAGAGTTAAACACAGTGGCATAGCTAATGTCCCCGCAGTTCTCGGAATACGGGGCGGGCGTGACTCAGAGCGCGAGTAGGAGGAGAAAGAAATGAAGGAGTAAGACAAACGGAGAAAGTAAGCTCCACAGAGCATTTGCGTCTGAGTCATTGCAATCATCGAAAATTTAATTGCGATTTTTGATTCGGTACATGAACAATACTGGAGCCCTCTAAGTTGCTGATAAACTTTGAAAAATACCGTGTTATAGAAAGTGTAATGTGTTGAAAGAATGGTCTTAATGTTAAATATTATACTTTAAGGGTTCAGTTGTAGTTTAGTTTGTTCTTAGGTGCTTCGTTTTTTGCAATTTAAGAAGCTCATAATTTTGACAATTATGCAAAAAATGCACCACCCATCTTTTCTTTCTCTCTTTTTTCAATGAGAGAGATTTTAACGACATCTCTTTTCTCTAACTAATGTCAAGGGAGAAAATTTTGCAATAAGGTACTTTGTCGGCTTGTTACTACGCAAGTATTGAAAATAATTGATGCTGAAACCGTGGAGATATTTGCGGTTGATCATCAATTTTTAATGTATTCCTTACGTATGTTAGGTCTACGTTTTCTTTTTTACTTATGCAGAGATAGATGATAATCTTCTTTAGAATTCAAGATATCTGAAGGAGAAGAGAGAAAACAAATAATATTGGAACGACTTCATACAGCGATGATTTTCGATTAAGACACACAACATATCTTTGAAATTTCCCCCAAAAAGACGACGGCACCGCTTATTTGCTCTAAAATCAACCCTCGAGTTCAAACAAAGCTTTCCAAGCTCAGGCCTTCATGGAGGATCCACCCCGGTCAGTAGGGGTCAACTTCTAAACTCTTTTAAACTGTCCGTGCCAGAAAAATGTCGAATATTTTGGCAGGGTTCTCTTGACTGAGGGCTAAAAACTAATATCGTGAAAATTTGGACTCGTCGCTTAAAAATGGAGGCCTCTCGCTATTATCTTTTGAGAACGGATAACTTCATTTGAAGTAGAGTAATTGACTTATAAGCACCGAGCAGGTCGTATTCGTCATTTCGGCTTCAACTACATTAGGTATCTCTGTGTTGGGTGACAGAATAAATTGTTAGAAAATCTACTTTGATCTCTAATCTTTTTTGATCTCTGCTCTAGGTGTCAAAGACCCAGCTTTGTTAATGCACCTATAAATAAATGTATAACAACAACAACAACATCATACTGGTTCCCAAAATTGCTGAACTTTTAAAAAAATTTAAATTGAATTGATTGGATCAATCCAGCGTCTTACGTTGCCCATTTTCTCCGCAAGCTTTATTTTATTGGCAAAAAACGGGTTTTAAATATCGAAACTCTGTATTTTTTCATTTCGTTCTTAAGAATACATTTACAAAATTATATTCAGAAACACCTAATGTCCTGCTGTAACCATTGGCAACATCTGCTTTAACTAGGATTAGTCTAGTTTAAGCCGTCCGTATTAGAACATCGAAAATTCCCGCAGCATGCAAGAGTTTTATCGTTAGGACCATAATTAGGTTCAAATTACACAACCATCAATAATGTGCACTTAATTTTACGTCTGTAAGTTTTCACGGCAATTAAATCAAATGCTCCTCCGCTGGTTATATAGCACATGCCATTCGCGAGACAAAAATAAAAGTGAGAATATTCTGTAAGTTCCGAACCTAGTAGCTTGGAATCCTCAAAGGGTCGCGTTAAACGTAATTATGAGGGTTTGGATGCCATTAGCTGATATTTTATTACTCAACAGCTTCTCTGGAAGGCAGAGTGTTGCGCGGGTTGTATAGCCCTCATTAAATTGATGCGTAGCCGTAAACTAGAGGACGGACACGCTACGGTTGCTACGACCATTCCGCAAAGATCGATAGCGGAGAACTGTCAGAGTCCCCTACTCGGTGCTTATTCTGAAAGGTTTTCAGATTTGCTTAGTTTTGATCACTCTCTCAAACCGCGATGGCTTACGGGCTTATCAGGTGCCAAGCAAACAAACAGAACTTACCTTTCAGACAGAACCTTTTATAAGCTTGGCTCTATCCATCAATTAACCTAATGATGGGAATCAACTAAATTAATGAACCTGAATCGTAAACAACTCAGCAAATCAAATTACGGATGAGCCAACGAGCTAATCACAGTAATCGCGAATAAATCTAATTAGCAAATCTAACGCCGAGCAGTTGGCACGGTCTAATTGTCCGTTCGTCTTTCTCTTTGCCTCGTATGTTCCTATTTTAATTATCTTAAAAGGGAGTCTCAGACATTACTCTCCCCTTCGAAAGAGGTGTAATGTATTCCAAGCCTAGCCTTTATGAGGATAAAACGGAATGATTTGTCGGAATGATTTGTCATTCTGGATTCATGCGCATTCCAGCTTTATGAGCAGTTTATGCCTCTCCTATTTTTTAACGGTATGTTTTTGTAAAAGCTCTCGTACTTCGAAAGTAAAATGTGCCGCTTCATTTCTATAGAGAAGCCGACACTTGCGATAAAAAGTTTATTTTTGCAAATAAAAACGTTTGAGCAAAGTGTATAGTTTCACAGATAGACATCGTGACCGTGGTGGCGCCATGTTATCCATAATTGTATTACTTATTAAAAAAAAAAATCACTGATTTATCTTTTTCGCTCATTCAGATACCCGAACAATTTTGAACATAAATTGCGCAGGTATGTACATCCTTTTAAAAATTTAGTTTTTAGAGTCAATTTTGGAACTTTGAAACGCAGTAACGTTCCTTCGTGCGGGAAACAACGATCTGTCTTAGAAGAGACGTTGATCTTTCAAACTTGAAATTTTTAAGGTCTTTGGAGCAATCATCGAAAAATAGAATGGCCTTTTCTGCTCTGTCATCTGATGCATGTCTTTCCCTGTTGTAAAAATATTGCCCACACGGAAATAAGTGTTGGGATTATCTCTTAAAATTGTGTTACTACTCCGATTCGTTGGATGATTCGAACTTTTCCATTTAATTGTGGTAGTACCGCAACATTTGGGTCAGCAACCTAGTTTTTTTGGGGTACTACCAAAATAATTGGAAATTTCCGAGTAAAAGGACTTAACCCCTACCTCTTCTTCTTTTTGTTATTTTAGCGGCTTTTAGGTACTCCAGTAGAGGAGCTTGTAGTCATCTAGAGACATTTAGTATAATATTTTAGAAGCAGGATTTATTAATTGTAGGGTTAGGAATATTTGTGGTGGTTATTTTGAAGAAAAAATAGGGTAGGATCTAGAAGACCAAAACCACTTTCACTTCCCTAGACCTTTCAAGACGATTCCTATACCATAGTTAGACTGGGTCTTGGAAAACATTCAATGGGATTTGCTAGGTATTTGGAAGTTAGAAAGAAAGTTGAGTAAAGGATAAACTACAGTCTTTCCCTGAGTAGCTATTTTACTAACCCCTACCTCTTTCTCCGTGCAGTTTAGACAGGATGTTGCAGTCATTAAATCAGTGCATACTCGGGGCGAAAAAACATAGGCGATCGCGGTTTCCAAAGTTGCAGGACTTGAACCCTACCACTTTTTCCCCGTGCAGTTTGGACAGAATGTTGAGGTCATTAAATCAGTGCATACTTGGGACGAAAAAACCCGGGAAATTGCGGTTTGAAGTTGAAAAGTTGCGTTTCGGAAATCGAGTTTGGAGTAGTTGCGTTGGATGTGCCTTCTGGCAGCATCAAAATCCATCACGAAACAATTAGTCGGACTGGAAGCGAAGCTCGACCGACGCGGGCGGCTACCATTGGCGGAGGCGCGGGCACGCCTTTGGGGGCGAACATCAGCGCGGGCGGTTGAGTGTTACCGGGGGCTTTCAAGCGGTTTCGTCTCGGATTTATCGTAAGCAGCATTAAAACTTTCCAAGCTTGGTCTACCGTGAAAAGCCACAACTCGGAGCCCGGTTGCCCGGCCTCGCGTGGAAATGCTCCGAATCCGCGCTGACTCCTGCCCCGGAGTTCGACTTTTTCCGCTCGAGCTGCCATCCGCGGCGGCTTAGTTGTTAATTTTGACGCAAAGTTGCGCCCGAATGGCACGCGAGGACAAAATTCGCAGTTATTAGATCCTTGTAGATAGTCGATCGGGCTTTGGGGGCGGATTTTCACTCACGGTGGACCTGAGCCGGTATCATCAACGTAGTCAAATCTACTAAATTCCACCCGAAAAAACCGATCGGGAAGTCTGAAAATCAACTCCAGAACAAGATAAATCCTTGTAGATAGTCGATCGGGCTTTGGGGGCGGATTTTCACTCACGGTGGACCTGAGCCGGTTTCATCAGCGTAGTCAAATCTACTCAATTCCAGCCAAAAAAACTGGTCGGGAAGTCTGAAAATCAACTCCAGAATAAGATAAGCGGTTTTTTATTGAAATCGATTGAAGTGCTAAAATACAAATGACATCATTTGTATACTTAATTGAATTTCCATTTCATCTGTGTTTGAAAGACTTCACTGGAAAAAAAAACACATTTTCGGATCATCAAACATATTTCATGAATGGGTATAGTGGCCCGATCGCTCTGTAAGGAAGTAGGGGTAGTTTTGAGCTAAAATGCCGTGCTGAGGAAGAACGCCGTATGAGCACCTGGAAGTTCGTAATAGCGCCTACAAGACTGCCTGGATACTGATTGAAATACTGAATTTAAAATTAGGATTAGTTTTTTTGACAACCATTTTTGGCATGGAGCCATTTTCATCCATTTGCAAAACACCCAGTACATTTGCCTTTAAAACATGAATCATTTTAAATGACAATCACGGGTGCAAACATTTCGTTACCATGAGTGCAAACGCTGACTCCGCGAGTAAGAGTATCAGCGCCTATCTCAGTGCGGCCTGAGCGACACGTTAATCAGCGCCTACAAGACTGCATGGATACTTCACGCATTGCGTGTACGCACCGTGCCGTGAGGTTGAGGTACGCGCAATGCGGGAAGTATCACTGCAGTCGGTGTACGCGCAATGCGTGAAGTATCCAGGCAGTCTTGTAGGCGCTATTCGAACTTCCAAGTGTTCAAACGGCGTTCTTTCTTCAGCTTAAAACTATCTCTATTTCCTTACAGAGCGATCGGACCCTATACCCATTCATGAGATATGCTTGATAATCCGCAGCCCGTGACAATATATACAATAATAACTAATTAAACAACGGGTAACGAGGCTAATTTTTACGTATTATCTCCAAAACGTTTCGGCTGAAAATCCAGTTTTCCTCAGTTGGATATGAACAGTAAACATCTAAAAACGTAGTCGCCCTTGGCTATAACTTTCAAAGCACTGAAAAAAAAAACACATTGGATCTAGAGTCCAGACTCTTAAAAACATCGACAAGAAAAAATACTCTTGATTCAATCAGATTTAAGCTTAAATCAAGAACCAAGCCTCTTAATTTGAGCGGATTTCCTTTTGATTTAAGCTTAAATCTGATTGAATCAAGAGTCCTTTTTCTTGTGAATGTTTTCAAGAGTCTGGACTCTAGATCCAATGTGTTTTTTTTTCCAAAGTTGTTAATATCTTGCTCAGTTGTTGATTTCAAAACTTATTTTACTTTTGAAGCTCAGCTTTTGGACGGATGGATATCGTCACCCTCCGCCCAAATTATCACAAGCGCCATGTGACGGTCCTAAATTTCCGCCGCTATTTTATTTTTAATAGAGAACTTGTTGGTTGAATCTGTTGGAATATTTGACTGAATTTTATCCACAGCACAAAGGAAATTCAGTGAAATTTTTGGACAGCTTCCTTGAAAAATGTCTCTGTAAGGAAATAAAATGGCGGCGGAAACTTTGAAACGTCGCATGGCACTAGTCATACTTCGGCTAGAGGTGAAGATATGTAGCACTTATTATTGTTTAGAGGCATTCACCTACTAAGGGCACGTCAAAATTCCGTCCGTGGAAGCAACTGACTCATCACGGAAAAATTCCGGTTTAATTTCTTTGAGACCATGCTTGAATGTGAGAGGTTTACCACCCCCGGTGAATTGAGAACAGTTCATGGGATCCGAAGGACCCAATTCTGAATTACAGCCCCTGGAGGAATGGAACATAGTGAAGGCTGACACTCAGAGCATACAAAAACCGACACTTGAAAATTGAAATGAGAGTTACAGTACACGAAACACCGCAAAAAAGGTAAAAACAATTCGTGAAAATGCCTTCTAAATAACATACTATTAGATTCGCCCTACGCCCAAGAGGCTTTAGAATACGAGACACAAGAGCTGTATTAACACGGGAAAAACAGAGAATTTCATTATTAGATAAAACAGTCTTCTTTAAAGTCATTGCCGCTTAAAATTTATTCGGCTGAGAAGCAAATATATGAGTCCGCCTTCCCTCCCAAAGGAACATTGCGTTAAAAATTGAATTGAATTCCAAACAATTTAACCAGTAACTAGTTAAATTCCCATTCCGCCGCACTGGCAAAAAAGTTAAAAATACTTTTATATACTAATAAAAGAAACAATTAGTTTTGTTTACCACAAATAATTATTTATATTCCCCACCAATAAACAGATAGATGAAGACAAAACCAAACAATATCAACAAAATGTCAATATCAGATGGAGTATTCAAATCCGTGTAGATTTATCAATCTAATTTTTTTTTTGATACTTGTGCTCTTGCGTTACTTTTGCTAAGTATAGGAAGTAAGACCCAAACCAATAAAAATTTTGGGTCGATTTATTAGCACCGTTTGCGGAAAAGTCAGCGCAGAAAACAATGGAAATTCTGGGGAAATGCATTCCGCCGATTGTGACGTTGGTATTTACCTCTCGATTTTCCTTAAATTTCTTCAAAAAAAAAAAAAATTAAATTTATTAAATGTTTTCTCTTGAAATTGTCAACCGAAGGCTAGGGTAACTGAATCAGTGAGAACGAAATCACACCAACTTGGTAACTCGAAAATGCTCAACTTCTATGAAAGACAGTTAACTTGCATAAAGGTCATTGAAGATAGTGCATGCATATGTTCCAACTTGGACCTTTAAAGTATCCATAAGTACTTGTCTTTCGATAGCGAAACTCTTTTTCTGAAACTGACTTCTTCACCTACTGTGTAGTTTTATGTGTGTCTTGATTATTTTCATTTTTCCGAGTTGGTGTGTTTTCACTCTCACTGATTCAACTTAGGGTTTTAGCTCCCGTATTATCCAACCTTTTGTGTTGAAATTTCTTTCTATGCGGATACTTTCTATTCAATCAACAACTGACATGTAGGTCACGAGTACCTCGTGAGTGATTTTCGTAGTGGTGGAAAAATCGGCAGCCAGTTTCCTCTTCTCGCTTTTCCGAGGAGTTGCCTGTGGAAATGGCAGCGATGTGCGAGAAGACGGACAGCTTCCGTAATTTCCCGCAACGAGGGGTGGCTCAATTTGATGCGCGGCATCGGTGAGCTGAAACGTCGTAAGGATGGCCCTTCATCTTCTCCACGTTAATGGAGCCTATATGCATCTCGCATCTTACGAAATCGGACACAATGGCAATTTGTTCGTCTGTAACCAGATGTCTCATCGAACATTATCCAATCCCGGCGAATGGCTACCTTTAAGATTATCCTGCTCCGAGAGAGAAAAATTGTCGTTTCTCGGAAAAAGGGACATAACACCGTTCCAAGGCTGCAAAATTGACTCAAACAAGTTAATTTTTTACATGAATGCATCTGTGTAAATTGTGTCAAAATTTGTCTGATTTTTGCATGACGTCAGAAGGGAAACCAGTGACATTTTCAGTTAGAAATTTCCAAGATTCTTCTTGTAAAAACGAAATTCCTCCATTTAAATACAAAAAAATAATTCTTGATGAGGCAAGCTGCCTCATGTAAAATCGATATTTTCACTGAATTTAAATGGAGGAAAAACAATGTTGCCGTTTAAAAAATCGTCATCGGTCCATTGTGTATTGCACTCGTTTTGACCGTTTCGCCCTCAATATCCTGTTAAGCAATATGAGCGACTCAAGAACGGTAGTAGTTACACCAAAGTTACACGCAGTAGTTTGTCCACAATTTGTTGATTTGGTTTCAGTACTTATGTCACTCTACCCACAATATCTTACTCTCATTTGACTCGTGATTGTCTCGCTCTCTGCCTGAATGACTATTTAAGAAAAGTGCGATGGTGCAACTTATTCAGCCTTCTCTGCACCATCGTCACAATTTGCTACTAGTGATATCCACATTACTAACTATGACAAAAATCGAAAATCATATCTGTATCGCTTCTCACATGCTAATCTACTCTACGATTCTATCAACATTTTCTTTTCTTCTTGGACACGGCGTCTTTTGCAAATTCGAATCCGGCCATACTGTGAAGTCTTGACAATTTTGCAATGCAAGACTATTCAGGAAGATCGCCTATTCTTTGCATACACGTCCCCTAACAAGGAACTGCAGTAAGTCAGCCCGTCGCGTCGGTTATTCCGAAAAGACGCGTTTTCTTGTCTTGGGTCTAAGTTCATAATTGATCAGAAAATTATTTCCCTCGCACCGGGTGCGCGCGAATATTGATAATGAATGAAATATCAATCGCTGGAAGTAAACTTTGTTCCGCTTCCTCATTTTCGCGACTGTCGGGGTCGGGTGATCGGAGGGTCGGGTCGGGGCGGGGCGGGAGGATTCGGTTATTCGATTCTCCTCCGTAAGTCACGTCTGCGGTTCGTATTTCACGAACGGAAAGAACAATAGTGCTAAGCTCCGTGCCAAAATATGCCACGGATTTCGCGAATCATGCACCGAAAGTTTCTCGTAAATGAACGATCGCGGATGATGTATGCACGCAGCTCATACTTCGTACTCGATGCTCCGAGTCCCACACTCCCGGTCCCCTCTCTCGTTCCTGTTCCTGTTCCCAAGTTGAATGAGCCTCCCCCCCCCCCCCCCTCCCTTCGCTTACTGGCAGAATTTCAAATGTTCCCTCGACAGAAAATCATTTTCACTCGAGTCAAAATGTTTCAAAGCTCTGCGCGCATTTTCATAATGGTATCTCTCGCTCTGTGCTTCTTTTCACAGGGTGTTCTCGAATTAACTAAGGTGACCCTTGGTTGTGTCAGTTAAGTCTGAACAACTTAAGATTGTATAGACTGGTCGTCGTGTTGTTCCTGTGGGTGTACTTCGGTACATGGGCTGCTCCTCGCAGCCTCGGTCCAGCCTCCATCCTGCCTCGGTGGAATTTTCTTCTGCCCAACTTCATCTCATCCACTTCTCTCAGCGGCGTGGCGTGAATTGCGATGTATCGATTGTTATGCCATTTAATCTTATGGTAAAGAATCGATTATTTAGGTGTTCGCTGCGAACACCCTGTTTATCGATCCTTTTTCATAGGTTTAAATGGCATAACAATCGATATATCGCAATTCACGCCACGCCACACAGTGGAGTATTTTAACCGAAAAGCTGGCAGAAAGTCTTAGTGGCTGGCAAATTCCCGTTTTTTCTTCCATTTCATTTTATTTCAACATAAATATGATTAAAAATAGCACAGAACCTCAAATGGAATTTTCAGGATGTCCTCCTCCCACCTATGACCACTCCTCCCCATGGAAGGGGAACTCCTCTTTCCATTGAAACCAACAGCAACATCTTCACAGTGCTTGGTTGAAATTGATACGTTAATCAAAGCGCACATTGATGTAAGTTGTGTAATTAACCTGACAGGTGCATTAAAAGTTGACGGGGGGGGGGGGGGAGTGGTTAGGTATTGCCGAAACACATAAGAAGTAGTAACTCCTTAGGAAAACGTAGAAAGGTGAGATAGAGATAATATAGAAAAAAATCACTTTTTTACAACAAAAACACTTATACTTCTGCACATTCGTAACGGAGAAAAAATAAACAAAAAGGAAAAAGTCTGAAAATCTGTCAATAACTTTTGACTCAGTCAATATCTAACCAAAAATGGACAAAAAACTAAATATGATCACAGAAATGAGGAACTAATTAGTCAAGCAATAACAAAATAAAATAAAGGAATTTTTTAAAAAGTACATCTTCTTACAGAGTAAAAAAATGGACAAAAACACTAAACAAGATCACAGAAAGGAAGGAACTAATTAATCAAGCAATAACAATTAAAATAAATATCGCGTATAAAAATATCATATCGCGCGGAAATCCATTTACTTTTAAGTTCACTTTTGAAGTGTCTCAAGCATCGCCGGAACTCACTTAATTGTTCAGCTGGGCACCTTACTTTCTTCATAAGATCGTCCTCCACTTCCTGAATTTTTTCGTCAACTAACTCCTTCTTCGATTTCTTGAATACATAGTACAAAGCCCTCTTTGTGTAAGTTACGTAGCTTGCCATTTTCGATTACCTGTATGCAAATATGGAAACAATAACTATAATTTAACCAGTTATAAATTTTAACATGCAATGAAAGGACGCAACAAAATTATTCAGGAAGGGTTCACCGTGTCAGTAAGGATCCATATTTAGTCCGAAAAGAGCCTAAATTACGGACAAATTTTTCAATGTAGTACAGTGGCACACTCTAAAAATTTACGTAGAATTGGCAACGTCACAAATCAAAGCTGTGTGAATCACATACAAAGAACTCCAGAAGTGTCATAAGACTTCCATTTAATGCTGAGGCTCACGTTATTGACCTGCAAAATATATAGGATTCAAAATTCAGAAGTACGTGATTATTGCTTGAAAACAAAGCTCATTTTCAAAAATTCGCAGAAATTCAAAGGGTGAATATGGGTAAAAAATTTTTGCGGGAAAATCTTGCGGTTGGGTTTTAGTTTACGAAAATCCTTCATTTTTAGCCCGACACAGCCCGGCACATATTCAGAAACTATCTTATTTAAGCATCTTAATGGAAAATGCCCATTTTACTGAACGATTTGACAACAGCATATACATGCCAGACAATCAAATTTCTAATTATAGTAATATATATGTAAAAAGGGACTACTTACCATAAATAATGGTTGCCAATAAGCCTGCAGATGTAGCTTGTACCTGTCACTGCATACACACTTTGATTGAAAAGCTAAACGTAAACAATACTGAACTAGAGCTAAGATGCGCGCGAAACCGCTGGGTTTACCCTTTTTCCCTCGACCATCCAGTAGTGATAAGCGGATTCTGTTGTCACAATGTCATGCAGTAGATATCAGAGAATCATTATTTACCTGTTTTACCAAGCTTTTACCACATTTTTTTTGGACTTTCCGCCAGGTTTTCGGGTATAATACTCCACTGTGCGCCACTGCTTCTACTAGGTGGCCGTCGCCGCCGATGAGGCCTTCACTTGCACAGTCGGCATCCAAAGCAATCACGCACATTTCGCGGCAATACGAGTACCAATTTGCGATAGTTTCCGAACTGATTGTAGTGTCCTCGTCCGATAAATTACGTTCATTAATCACCTGCTCGTATGTAAATCGATGTGCGAATATCCGTATGTGATGATGAGGACTTTTTCTACCGGGCAATGTGCCCCGAAAAACCACGTATTTTCGGGGCCGTTAAAATCTGACAAGCCATTAAAATCTCCCTAGCCATTAAAATCTCTCCTAGTTTAGTTTTTTGACATCGGAATTCTCCGATTATTGGTTTCCTACTGTAATTCAATTTCATAGGATTATTGCAATGAGGGCGATTTTACGCCCAACTCCGATATTACTTATTGTATGTATAACATCGCAAACTAATTAAAGGTTGACTTTTCTCTTCACATACAGTACGTGAACAGGACACAAGTTTACCATAAAATAATATTAAAAAATATATTTCTGCAAGATTAAAGTCTCATAAACTTCAAAAACTTTCATACAACGCATGAATGGTATCAGCTTCATCACTCTTTTTGAGATTGGCAAATCTCTCACTCGTATTACGCACGTTTTATATCCGTATTCCTGATTGGTTAATACTGTGCACAACGGACGATTGCGCACTAACATTGTATAATAATTTTTAGGTACTCGTGAGTTTTTGAGGATAAGAGCAATACCAAATACTACCAGAACTGCCACGTACTTGGTTTTTTGCTCGCCAAGACTGAAATTCATAACAACCGAACTGTCTGGAAACATACGACCCCGTGGGTGAGCGTGCTAGCCCCATTGCCACGTATCTCCGATTTTTTAAGCGTTGCAAAGTACCTCCCTCACAGCTTTCGGCACTCGGTCGCAAATAAATGGCACATACATCATTAACACAGTGACTTATAAGAATGATGATTTTTGAGGGTTTTAAACTCCTAATAATTTCAGCACTTAACTAACGCAGTTAGATGACATTACGAATTCGGACAGTTCGGTTCCTCCGCACGATAAAAACCATGAGTACGGCCACAAATTACGATTTTTACTATTGATATAATAAATGCATTCTTTTTTACTTACTGCAAGAAACGGCTGGGTAGTTTTGTGATAAAAGGGCTTATTTACGAAATTTTAAAGACAGGGTAATTTACAATGACCAAGATGATAGAACATTTTCCGTAGCAACAAGTTAAATCAATAATCATTTAGTGATCATGAAATTGGTAATTGAAAGTTCCACTATTGAGTGTCACACTATTGCCATCGAGGCAATGACCAGAAAAACAGGAAAACTTACTCTCGCTTGTAATTGCTGCTGCTGTGAGTCAGACTCAGTGGTGTAGTGATTAAGACAGTTCGCTGCCAGCACAGAGGTCCCGGGTTCAATCCACGGAGGTGACTGATATTTGAATCAGTGAGAACGAAAACACACCAACTCAGGAAAACGAAATTAATCAAGACACTTACAAAACTGCACACTAGATGAAGAAATTATTATTATAATTAATTATTATTAATATTAAGCGCCCAGCGTTATCAAAAATTGTGAACGCGCAAAAATTATTATATTACGACGCTTGTCATTCACTAATAAAAAATCGTCGAGACCTGCCATTCCACTGATCTCCATATGCACGTTGACGCGTTGACGACGCTCTGTAGAACGCTGAGTGATTTCCACGTCTTGCACTGTATATTCCTTTCTGAATGCAAATCACATCTTCCTTTGTTAAAATGCCGCAGTCCTCTTCGTTCAACTCATCATGTAAAAGTTTCTACGGCCGATCAAAGTCATTTTCCGCCTTACACTTAACACTGTTCCTTATTTTTTGTCGTCAAATTTTCCTGTCACTGTCCAATGCGTGCGCACTGCGCACCGCTAGTGTTTGGCTCAAAATCTCGGTATCCAAAGGGTTCGTTTTTATGAAAATTTTACATTTATTCACTGTGCAACACTACCTTTTGTTCACATTGGTCTTTTTTCGGAAGGTATAAAGATAAATCCAGTTCCTCAAATAAGTTGCAAAAACATGTTCTACTAACAAAGGGCTTATTTTTTTCTGTAGCATAACTTTTGTATACCTCATACAACTGCACCTTGCTTTGCCGATTTCCCTCTAAATAAAGTTTGTTACTTTCTCGTCGGCAATAATGAGATGGTAATTTTGGTATAGGCAAGACTCGTCTTTATAAACTTTCGGAAAACAGAACTTATGATTGTCAACTATCATGTCACTGTCCAATGCGTGCGCACTGCGCACGCTAGTGTTTGGCTCAAAATCTCGGTATCCGAAAGGTTCGTTTTTATGAAAATTTAACATTTATTCACTGTGCAACACCACCTTTTGTTCCCGTCTTTATAAACTTTCGGAAAACAGAACTTATGATTGTCAATAACAATTAAATCCTTATTACGTTCACTTGCTAACGTGCGTTAAAAATTCAGCATTGAACCGAAATTCTCACTACAGAGGGAAACACTCATCAGAGCACTGGTTTCCCTCAAATATGGTGTTCGGTGCAACACTAGCCTTCCTGAATGGACGTAACTAGTCTTGCACCAAACAGCATATCTCTTTGAGGGAAACCAGTACTCTGATGACTTTTTCCCTCGTGAGAATATCAGTTTAATACTGATTTTTTAACGCACGTTGGCGAAAAAAAGCTCCAACACACCTTCTCCATCAACTGTATACGAACTAAGTGGTCAAGATAAATGAATTAATACACAGCAGTGAACTGTGACTTTGAAATCACGAAGAATGAAACCACGGTCCTTGCCCTTTAGCATAGAGATGCCCGGATGGTACTTGCTAAGTTCCCCAAACTTGGGAATAAGTTTGTATAGAACATTCTCGATCAAAGGAGGTCAATCTTTAACAATAAACTTCTCTCTCAAGCTGATTTAGAGCGGAAAAATATTAGATTAAAAATTAATGTAAACATTAACGTATTTAAATATAACATTAACATTGAACAATCAACATTACTAAAATACAAACTGCCTAATGCGTGTTTCATTCGATTAGTGTCAAATATACTTTGTTCGTAATTCACATAGGGGTTGCTTCCCGATTTTCCGCGAACCGTTCTTTCTTTAAAATTTTAAAGAGAAGAAGATCCAACGAGATAATTTATTTCACACTTTGTCTTGTGGCGCATCATACATTTTTTCCTCTGATTTTTTTATTCCTCGAAAAAAGCATCGATTTACAATCGATCAATATTCATGAGACCTTAAAAATAATCGATCTCTAATTCTAAACAAACCGAATGAATTTTCCTCTCCTTAAAGATAGCAGCGCCCGAGGTTGCTGTTGCGGAGGGTCAAGGGACCAAGATCCAGGCAGGGTTGCTATTTTGCGGCCGGAATTTCCGCGCAGGAAAATAGCCGGAGGGTCTCACCATCGGAATTGGCAAGCGTGGGGGTAAATTAAAATAATGAAAACGAGCATCTCCCGCTTGTCGAGCGAGAGAGGGGGCACAGAAGATTCATGTCGGGTCGCGGAGGGGGTAGACGGGGGCGGGGGCAAATTGAAAATGATGTCGGAACAGTAAAACAAACAAATTGAATTAATCAGTCGGATGGAAATGTGCCAAATGGGCTCACGGGCCCGCGTTTTAAGGTACCCGGCCACTGAGTGGCAGTTTCAGCGGCTGCGAGCAAGTTTATGCAGCTCAAGTGCAGTGTCCTTGTTGCCGCTTGATTCTCCGTGAAAAAAGTTTCGTCGAAACGCTCCGCGGGACGTGGACGTAACGTATGTGTTAACTCGCCGCAAGGAATTTATTCTGATAATGAGCGAAAACTTGTCAGAAAACAAAGCTGAACTAGGGGAACGATCTCTGGAAGCTACTGGACACCCCCCCCCCCCTCCTCACTGGAAAAAAAACGAGAATACAGTCACATGAATAATTGTGTTACGTATATAGAGCATCGTACTTATTCAAAAGAAAAGGGCGCGCGTTGATGACGGCGCAGGGACACAACTATTCGTACTTGATGGATGTCTGTGTAGCATCTGTAAAATTGAAGGCGCGATGGCGCGAGGTGTTACTCGCAATTCTCCACTCTCTTCTTCACACGAGGAGTCGCTTGGATTCGGTGAAGTTATAAAACGAGGCCGGGAGACCTTTCTTCCATCTTTAGCTGCACTGGAAAAAAAACACATTGAAATTTGGATCGATAGAGTCCACATTCTTAAAAACACCGACAAGAAAAAATACTCTTGATTCAATCGGATTTTTGCTCCAATCAAGAACCAAGCCTCTTAATTTGAGCGGATTTCCTTTTGATTTAAGCAAAAATCTGATTGAATCAAGAGTATTTTTTCTTGTCAATGTTTTCAAGAGTCTGGACTCAAGATCCATGCGACTTTTTTTTCCAGTGCTTCTGAAACGCTTTGCGATAGAGGCGTTACGTGGCAGGTTTTCTCTCTCTTTTTTTCTTTTTTACTTTTTTTTTTTAATAAGTTAAATTTTTTATTAAATTTTACAAGTTGGAGAGTCCAATGACAGATTGGAAACCTAGAAGGCCTACTGGTACAATCTACTGAAAGATGAAAGTACTAACATCATTATATTACAGCTTATTAAATAATATAAATAATTGTTGTTCTTAAAGTTAATGCTTATTTACCCCAACAAAAAAAAAACAAGGTTTGGGAAGAAATCTACCACCCTTTGCATCATGATTATGAAAGATCTTTAACGGTAATTTTAGCCTTTACTAATCAACTACCTTCGCTTTAAATCTCTCAATTACCATTTTGACAATTTCTCTTAATTTCAAGGGACTTATTTAGGTTATTAAATTATTTTACATAGATGCGCATAATCAAAAATCGTCCCGTTGGATTTTACCTTGGTCTTTTTTGATAATTAATTTATCTTTGTAGTTTAATTTCTGGCTGTTTGATTCCCGAGAATTGATGTCTCGGGCAGTATGACAATCAGGTGCACCGTTACCACTAATATACATCTGCGGCTGCTTTAATCCGAGCCACAGAGATTGGCTTCATACCACATCTCGTCGAAATGTCCAATAATGTAGCCGCACATTTGTGGGAGAATGTAACAGCTCATACGATGTTTTGACACCGAAACGGAAAATAGCGTATCTGTTGTGGATATTGTTGTGGGGGGGATCGCGCACAAATGAAGAACACAATGAATATATGAACAATGAACAATGAATATGTATATCTCTAATCTTTCAAGCTACACTCACAGGGGCCGACCGGATCATAATCTGGGAATCTTTTCCTCGAGACTGATCTCGCCCATGTGATCACCGAATCTTTTTATGTCAAAACGTGTGCACTTCCGCGACACTGAAGCTTCACGTTTAGACAAAAACAAGCGCTAACTTCCGACGGACCTATCTCTATCGCTGGCCATGGAAATCCGTGAATTCTCACGAAAAGCCATGACGCAAAGCACGCCTCATCTATGGAGCCGAATGTGGGAAACTTAAGCCTGTAAAGACTTAAGCGTTCCCACAACAATATCTCCTTCAAATTTGTGGGGAAGATCAACAACTAAAACCACTGTAGAAATGCCCCAACAGGATCTCGTCCGTAACGTAACTTTTGAACCCGTGCTGATTTAATTTAAAAACTATGAAGCTGCCAAAAAAAGTATAGGTGAGGTTATCTAACACATGCAGGTTAAATTTTCACTCTTAGAATAGAATGGGCGTGAAATTTGCGGTGCGAAATTTGAAAGGAAATCTCTCGAAGAATGTGACCTATCCAAGAATGGAAGCAGCAAAAGTTTCTGGACGATGGCATGCCTCTTGAACTGTCAAAAGAGTATTCTACTCGGCAGTGAAGAGTTCAGAGATTGGAGGCCTTTCCTCAGCCAAGACAAAAATTTTGGTTCCCTTCAAATTTTAATTTTCATTCAAGGGAACTTATTTTAAAACGAAAGTTTTAAGCTGCAACAAATTTGAAATGTTCAGTTATTTATTCGTGCATTTATTTTTATTCACCTGATACATGAAATTACTAGAGTCCGTCATCTATTTGAAAATATTCATTTACGTTTGGAAGTGATAGTATAGTGGGGTCACTTATTGTTTAACTGCTTTTGTGCAACTTTTTTTTCTGGAAGTCAGGCAACATTGCAATGCACTCATCATATCCTTTTGCTTTGAGCCGGCTCAATTAAATTTCCTGTTTACCTTTGCATAGTGTGGAAGATGCATTATTTTCCCTTTGGATCTCATCTGATAATTATCTTCCTCCGGTGCCGTTCTCTCTTCTTTGTGTTCGTCTCAGGTTGTGTCTTTTAATATTTATGTCATTCTTCTGCGATGAAAAATGCCGGTGGACTCCTCTGTGCCCTGCAATATCGGATACAAAATGGTGCAACTCTTATTCTAAAACTTGTTCTAACCAATAAAACATTACTGGTGCCATAGTCCATTTCAGGATCGTAGGGAAACGTCGTTGCGATTTTTTTTTAATTTCCTCATTATATTCTACTATTGTTCAATGACACGTTTCGAGTTTTTTTTTTTTTTCTTCTTCCTCTGCTGTAAACCTCTGTACCAACTCTTTTGTGTTCCTTTTTACGTTGTGTCGTCGTTGCGGACTGGTGTTCAAGAATGTTGAACTCCTGAAACATTGCTGCGATCTATTTGCAGTGTCTCCTCATCTGAATCAGCTCCAAACGCATGTTGATAATATTTCTGCAGTAGATCTGACGAATAGCTCAAATTTTAAAACATTTTGGTGATCCATAGGCGGGTTTCTTTAATGACCATGCGTAAAAAATATGACATGCTGGTAACTTAGTGGTGCGTATTCTAACATAAGGGGAAATATTCGTGCAATTCTCTTGTTTTACCCAATTTAAACGTATTTATTATAAAAATTACTCTCCTTAATGTTACATTGTGGCGACCTTGTTCCCATATCTATTTTGAAACGCGATATCTGGGATGTAGTAGCAGAAAGGAACCAAGCCACATTAGCTGTCGCTAAATTTTATCGGGCAATTCAATTTTCTACATGAAAACGGTTTTGCGGATTTTAGTGCAAATTTCAGTGAATTTTCTCCATAATACGAGGCAAATTCCCTACAATTTTCAAAGGAATCCGCACAAACGTTCTCTCGTAAAAAATTAAACTGCCCCTTAAATTTGGCAATAGCTAGTGTGGCTTGGCTCCTTTCTGTTAAACGCGGTCCAAATAAGACAATCGGAAACAGACACAATATTGAAATACAGCAATGAAAAAGACGCGAGATGATGACGGCGCAGAGATACAACTATTCGTACTCAATGGATGCCTGTGTTGCATCTGCAAAATTGAAGGCGCCATGGCGCGAGGCGTGAACTCGCAGTTTTTTGCTCAGTCCGATGCAAATCCCTCAGTAAAACTTCTAAAGGAATCCGTACAAACGTTTCCTTGTAAAAAAGCAAATCACCCGGTTTAATTTGGCAATAGCTGATGTGGCTTGGTTCCTATCTGCTAAATGCGTCAGTAACAACTGAACAATTTTTGCCAAAAGTTACAACACTGCACGATACTCTTTTCCTTTCCGCTGTATTTACATTTCCTTGCGTTAATTCAGTATTTCACCAGCGGAGCCAATTTGGCATCTGCAACAATCGGCTGTTTTCGCCTGAGCATCGGTGTTAACGCTCCAATTTATTTTAGCGCACTCCTTACGGCTTTTGCCGAGGAAGTCTTCATGCAAAATGTACACCCGACTTGCTCAATATTTAATCCTTGCTCCCGTTCGGCTAGACCCAACCTTGCCGCATGAGCCTGAAACTTCACAATTTAACTTAAAATGAACCCCGAAACAAATGTAATTACACCTCTGCTGGAACGGGTATTGTTTACTCCGAGCGTATACTAGAGAACAGCTTCCTGTTTTAAGTGCGAATACAAAGAGGCCAATGAAACCATTGGAAGTAATAACAACCAGAAACTGAAAGACCGAGGAAACAAACTGTTGGTAAAATTAAATATGATGCAAATTACAAGTATATGGTAATTCGATTTAGTAAATTTAAACTGATAGAAAAGACCCATTTTAGTCACTTATCGGGTCATTCTTATTTACTGATATGAGCTAAAGTGCGTATTTCGAATTTAATTAGGTTTCTTCCTTTCCTAGGTGACCTAATCTGTGAACGACGCATTGGGGGTGATCTTAATGAGGGAACATCATAGCGCAGAATTTACACAAGGATGTTTCGAATATCAACAAAACATCCCAGACGAAATCATTGAATTTTTTGCTCGATCTGGCATCGCACCCCTCACGCGGAACCGTGCACTCTTCGTGTTGCAGTTTCTCCCCGGTGTTTATTTTTTAATTTGGTTCGTAGTTTTTAGCGTCCTCTTAACTGGCTCGTGACTGTTGGCAAGGTGTTGGTAACGCTTTTTCCGTTATTTATGCAATGCGGATGGAAGGTGTGAGAGCAGGATCTCTGCAGAGCACGGAAGAGGACAACTCATCAACCTCACCTGTTTTTGAATTTTTCAACCGTCTTACCTGTAGCTCATTTGAATGCGTTTAGGGGAACTGAGTACTGACATTTTAGTCTCTTTAAAGGTTGTTTCTTTCGAAATCGGGTTCCTCAAATTCAGGTTGCATTTGACTTTTTTCATATCAGAGAAGAACGAAAAAAAAGCTGCATATAGCTCCGTTCTTACTTCGTCTTTTTTTTTTCCAACTAATTATATTTTTAGGAATCAAGGTGCTCCAGGTTTCTTTTCTCCTTTCTTCACGGAGAAAAAAAGTTCGTGCATGGGACCCGAAGTTGAGGTCGTATGGATCTCTGAAGTTTTCTGATCCTGCATCCGAAAACTTGAAGTCAAGCTGCCGAAATTCGGGTCAGACATCGAGGCACTTCGGTATGTACCGGAGTACTTCAGATGTGTGACCCAAACTCTTCAGTATATATCGAAGTACTTCAGATGTCTGACCCGAACTTCGGCAACTGAACCTCAAGTTTTTAGATACGTGATCCGAACACTTCAGAGATCCATATGACCTCAACTTCGGGTCCCATGCACGAAGTTTTTTTCTCGTGTTCATTCTTTCCCGAACTAAGTTAATTAGCGACTGTTGAGTAGTTAACCATACTGTCGTGCGAAGGAAAAACGCCGTATGAGCCTTTAGGCGTTGCTAAATTTCCTTTAATAAATCACAAATTTTCGAGAAAATTTGGAAACGTTTTTTCTCAATTTTTCAGATGATTTGGTTCGCAATTTCACCTAAATTTCCCGAATATTACAAGGACAAATATTCTTAGCTTCTTTCAAAACTGAAAATTTTATCGAGGGAAATTTGGCAACCCTCCAATGCTCATACGGCGTTTTTCCCTAGCACGGCAGCATACAAAAGCTATATTTTCTCAATCAAACATCTCATTAGATTGATTATGATAACATTCACCTCGACTAAAAAAAATGGTAAAATTGACGGTATTCTTTGAGAAATAATGAGGTTCGAGGATTCCAGAAACGTTCTAGACATTGATTTAACCCACAGAAACCCTCATGCATTCTGATTGTGGGGGTTCACGCAAAAGCCTTGACTTTCATCTCAATAGCGAAGTCAAGCCGCGTCTCCGTCCAAAACGTCAGCGGTTCTTGCCAGGCATGAAGTGGCACACCCAAAGCCGTCTGTTTGTGCTCGAGATGCGAAGTAGGTCACGGAATCCTAGTGTGAAGAGATCTGCATGTCTGGTGTGGGGCAGGTGCGGGCTAAGGGGGAGGGGGTTCTGGCGCGACGAAGCCCGTCTGAAAAGTGGTCTTTAGACGGCTTCCAGGGAGAGAGGGTTTTATCGGGGCTTTTGACAAATGAATATTATGACAGTCGTTATCTCTCCGAACCCATTCATCTTTTTCCTCGTTTTATTTTCTCTCCTCCCGTCCTGCGCCCGGGATACTAGCATTTGATGACTGCATTTTTTCAATTGACGTTTGACTTTTCCCAGGAATGCCTGCCTCTTTTTTGAATAGGTGGAAAGTGCCTATCATTCCAGCCGGCCTTAGAGCATCGATGCCGGTTTTCGACGAAGATCTTGCTCTTTCCTTTCTCGAATGGTGAAAATATTCTCACGGCACTGAGGCTGGCAACTTTGGTCGGCTTCAGCTCATATTTTTCTCTCGCTCTAGCTTGCATCGAAGTCACGCTCAAGTTCCTTGCATTTTTTCTTCCAGCGTCAAATGTCATCTCTCATAATTTTGCCGGCGTTTTCAAACTTTTCCAAATATTCTACCTTCGCATTTTCTTCACACCATCTCCCAACATTTAATCAAAACTAAACTTGATATGGCTCTTATTCGTCAAACTCATAATCCGGGAATTTTCCGAATTGATCCCATTCTATCATTCCTCTTTATCCCTTTATTCGTATCCCTCTATCCTCTCCCTAACTTTTCCTCTCCTAAGAAAAACTTTCGGCACGTTTCTTTCTTCCACGTAACCTTCTCTCAGTTAGTTTATATTCTTTTGACTTAAAAAAATACAACTGAATGATCAATTATCATTGATCGCCAACCGCAATAAACAATAGTAGCTCAATTTTTATTCATTGCATGTACTTATTTTTTATGAGAAGTGCAACGATGAGTTCATTGTCACGACACATAATTTCATACAGCCAAAGGTAGTCACTGTCAGCCAGTCCATCATGACTTTGATTTGCTTTGCTATTTTTTGGCGATGGCGTGCCAAAATGTTCGCTAACAACGCCTCATATTGGTACCAATAGTCAATACGTCCATCTTGGTTTCGTTGGTGGTGAAGTTTCCTTTCTCGAAGATAGTCGCGTATTGTGTCGCACAGCGGGAGCAAATAAAGCCTTACATGTAAAAATAGCGCACTGGAAGAAAAAACACATCGGATCTAGAATCCAGACTCTTAAAAACATCGACAAGACAAAGTACTCTTGATTCAATCAGAATCTAGCTTAAATCAAGAACCAAGCCTCTTAATTTAAGCGGATTTCGTTTTGATTCAAGCAAAAATCCGATTGAATCAAGTGTATTTTTTCTTGTTGATGTTTTCAAGAGTCTGGAATCTAGATCCAATGTGTTTTTTTCCAGTGCGGATTTCGCGTTTTAAGTCTTCAGAAAATCGCGTTCAAAGTTTTCAAAACAGTACGATTTGATGTCCGTGTAGCAAATAAGGTTCTGTCAAGGAATTCTTCATACAGGGCGTTCCATAGGTCTTGCCCCCCCCCCCCCTCTAACTTTTGAACCATCTTCTGAGGGGGTCATAATTTTGGCCTCTCCCTCGTGGGAGGGGGGGGGGGGAGAACTTTTTTTTCAAATGGCACCCCTATCTTGTGATCACTCATTAGAGAGAAAATTAAAAATTGAGAATTCTGGCGCAAACCGCAGATAAATATCTTAATTTTTGACCGAGTTCTGACATAGGTCAAAGGTCTAATATAAGGCACCGTGCACCGCGTCTACAAAAAGGCCATTACTAACGTAGATGATCAATTCAACTGGGGTGATGATCTATTTTCCACCTCTAAAAAGAAAAACGTGAAAATGATAGGAAAAAATAATCTCATGCAGCAAAAGGCTGAGCGTTTCGATTTTCAACTGTCCATCCGATAGTATCAGAAAAACGAATATTCAAAATAAAAATCGGGTAAATATTATGCAAACCGATTCGACATTGAGCATTATGTATAAATATAAACTCGCCTTTACACTCGATCTCCACATTTAAACAGTTAAGAGCAAACCAATTTGGAAGTTTTAGGTAAAAATTTGTATTTTCTATTTCTATCCAGTGACGTAAGTGGATACTCATTCAAAACAAACAATTGTGCAGTCGTATTAAATTGAGGAGGGAATAGCGCACATGGCGTTTGTTTTTGCATAAATAAACACGCTGTACAAAGAACATTTTGCGCGGTGTAGCAGGTAATGTTGCACAATTATAAAAGCCGCGCTGTCTGCACCTAATCACCATAATGTTGTCAGATTGTTTAATTTTTTTACATTAAAATTGTGCAACCGATTTTAAACTTGGACAATGCACCTAAATAATCGATATCACAGTGTAGTTTTGACTATTTTCTCGCGGTACACAGTGCATGTTCGGTTATCATTGAGTTAAGCAATTCAATATTACCGTTCGTATCAAATTATTATAGTTGTGTTTGGACCGTTCCAGAAAGAACGACCTGTCGCCTCAGTAATTATATTCACAAAATAACACTCACTCTACTAGAATATGTATTCAAGGTTCAGCAGGTTTCATTTTTTACCGTTGAGCCATACTGTTCATCAACCACTTCGCTCTAAGACACAAAATTCCAAGACTCGATCATCCGCACAAGTTTCTACAAATTTTGTGTACCTTCGTGATACCATTTTATCATCCGGAAATCTCTACTTGATGACAATTCCGATGATAAATGTTTCCCTTTTTCTTACAACACGCACACGGAGGAAAAAAAAAACAGTTATGCGACCGTTACAACGGTAGTAATGTCAACGGGATTCCACGGTGGTAGAACCGTGGATTTTGATTCTTTTAAATATGAGCACGGTGATATGACCGTGTTCACCGCAATATTGCTGTGGGTACAGACATTACTATTATGAGAATGGTTATGCTACTGTGCTCATCAATAATATTACCAAAATCCACGGCTCCATTACCGTGGAATCCCGTGTGACATTATTACCGTGGTAACCGTCAAATAATCGTGTTTTTTTTTTCTCCGTGCAATTATTGCTGGAATCTTCGTACAATTTCTCATCAGAAAAATGCACCCATAGGGATTCTAACACTCATCACATGCATCCGTTTTGTTAATCCTTTCGGCAGCATATTGAACCATCTTCTGAGGGGGTCATAATTTTGGCCTCTCCCTCGTGGGAGGGGGGGGGGGAGAACTTTTTTTTCAAATGGCACCCCTATCTTGTGATCACTCATTAGAGAGAAAATTAAAAATTGAGAATTCTGGCGCAAACCGCAGATAAATATCTTAATTTTTGACCGAGTTCTGACATAGGTCAAAGGTCTAATATAAGGCACCGTGCACCGCGTCTACAAAAAGGCCATTACTAACGTAGATGATCAATTCAACTGGGGTGATGATCTATTTTCCACCTCTAAAAAGAAAAACGTGAAAATGATAGGAAAAAATAATCTCATGCAGCAAAAGGCTGAGCGTTTCGATTTTCAACTGTCCATCCGATAGTATCAGAAAAACGAATATTCAAAATAAAAATCGGGTAAATATTATGCAAACCGATTCGACATTGAGCATTATGTATAAATATAAACTCGCCTTTACACTCGATCTCCACATTTAAACAGTTAAGAGCAAACCAATTTGGAAGTTTTAGGTAAAAATTTGTATTTTCTATTTCTATCCAGTGACGTAAGTGGATACTCATTCAAAACAAACAATTGTGCAGTCGTATTAAATTGAGGAGGGAATAGCGCACATGGCGTTTGTTTTTGCATAAATAAACACGCTGTACAAAGAACATTTTGCGCGGTGTAGCAGGTAATGTTGCACAATTATAAAAGCCGCGCTGTCTGCACCTAATCACCATAATGTTGTCAGATTGTTTAATTTTTTTACATTAAAATTGTGCAACCGATTTTAAACTTGGACAATGCACCTAAATAATCGATATCACAGTGTAGTTTTGACTATTTTCTCGCGGTACACAGTGCATGTTCGGTTATCATTGAGTTAAGCAATTCAATATTACCGTTCGTATCAAATTATTATAGTTGTGTTTGGACCGTTCCAGAAAGAACGACCTGTCGCCTCAGTAATTATATTCACAAAATAACACTCACTCTACTAGAATATGTATTCAAGGTTCAGCAGGTTTCATTTTTTACCGTTGAGCCATACTGTTCATCAACCACTTCGCTCTAAGACACAAAATTCCAAGACTCGATCATCCGCACAAGTTTCTACAAATTTTGTGTACCTTCGTGATACCATTTTATCATCCGGAAATCTCTACTTGATGACAATTCCGATGATAAATGTTTCCCTTTTTCTTACAACACGCACACGGAGGAAAAAAAAAACAGTTATGCGACCGTTACAACGGTAGTAATGTCAACGGGATTCCACGGTGGTAGAACCGTGGATTTTGATTCTTTTAAAGATGAGCACGGTGATATGACCGTGTTCACCGCAATATTGCTGTGGGTACAGACATTACTATTATGAGAATGGTTATGCTACTGTGCTCATCAATAATATTACCAAAATCCACGGCTCCATTACCGTGGAATCCCGTGTGACATTATTACCGTGGTAACCGTCAAATAATCGTGTTTTTTTTTCTCCGTGCAATTATTGCTGGAATCTTCGTACAATTTCTCATCAGAAAAATGCACCCATAGGGATTCTAACACTCATCACATGCATCCGTTTTGTTAATCCTTTCGGCAGCATATAACAAGGATATAACAAAATTTGAGCACTCTAAAATAAATTACGAGACCGTATCTATCAATTTTCTATCTTGGCGATCGACACCCTGCATGCCAAATGGAATAAGTTCGTATCGCTTTGCAGTTTTCTCTAATGAGAGTTCGACTTAGAGAGTAAATTTAATTTTATTTGAGTGTCTATGTAAAGGCGCTTTACACAATTTATCTCCAATTAGCATTTGAAATGACTCAGTTTCGAAAAATTACTTTCGAAAATGAAGAAAAGTTTTTGCAAAGTCTGTCCCCCCTCCCACATACATAATTTAAAATGCCTGTGAAAAGACGTATAAATTATAACTGAAACTATAAAAACACATAATATTCTTTAACATTGTTTTCTCCTTCTAATTGACTTTTTAAAAAGAATTATTCGTATTACTTTCTATCTTGTATTGTTTTCTGTTGTTTTAAGCCAAAGCAAGGGGGGGGGTGACCCTCACTTAAGGTCCTTCGGTTCTTGTCGGTACTAGTTACTTACGTTGAATAGGCGCAATGAACTTCAGCTTTCAAGCTTTAGCTTCAAGCTATCACGTGACATCGGCAAACTGCTGAAATTTGGACTTTTTTGGTATCCATACACAAAAAACGTCCCGATCGAGTCGAATGAAATACAATCAATATGATGAAGATCCACCCAGATCGCATCACCTACATTGATTTTCGTACAAAACTTGGCATCAGACCGAGACTGAAAACGCATGTGTAAGCAATTTGCTGAAACGAGAGTAATTTGCAGAAATTGGCCGGAAACGAGAAAGTTTAATTTGATACACATTTGACCAAGTTGCAGCTACACTCGTTTAATTTCTGCATGCCTTTTTTCACCGCTCTGCTGTCCTGAAAACGCCAGAGTAAAAAGTGTTCCTGTTTTGCTAACATCTCGTACTTTTGGTCGTTTTTAAACCATTACACGGGTTTTGTTCGAATAAATGCTGATAGTCTCGTTCGAAGGTACCAGTTCGATTTGTCAATTTGGCCTGTAGTGGATGCTGATAGCTGAGAATATCTAACTTTATTTGCTACTGACGTTTATTTTTTCAGAGATAAAAGAAATATAATATATTACTCTTTTTAAAAGCTATTTCGGGGGGAAGAGTGCTCCCGTAGTTGTGTAACCAACTTTCAAAATTAGAAATTCTTTTTACACTCGAAGACTCATTCTCTGAATGAACATTGTGGCTACCTATCGCGCCGATTACAAAATGTTGTCTTATTAAAAGAGAGTCCTATACAAAAGTGATCAACATGGATTGAAAACATCAACTTCACGAACTATATTTGTAAGTAAGTTAGGCAAAATGACGTTATGAAAAGTTCATCGACGGTAAAACTACCAGATTTTCACTTTGAATACCGTTAGGGGCCTACACAAGTTAAAGCTCCTTAAAAACACAAAGACAATTTTTGGTAAAACCACACTCACTTGCGTAAAAAAATTTTTTAAGATAACGGGACGCGTTTCGGGACCTTAGCTCCCATCATCAGCCGCGACATCATTTGGCCTTAAAAAGCATCAATAAGTTCCAAATTTAATTATTTGAGAGCTTTCTAAAGTAGGGAGCGATGAATCGCACTTCTGAAAAAAAAAACAAAAACAAACAAACAAACCAGATTAAATTTGTCAGCTTTAATAGTTGCATGCATATGACCATACCACACAAGCTGTTTTGTGAAAATGTCATGCACTATGTTGTTTTCGACGCCCCTAATTTCACGTATCTTCTTATTCCGAACGTGATCCTCTCTCGATACTCCGGCCGATCTACGCCAGTAGTCCATTTCGGTGCACCTTTGCTTTCTCAAAATCTTTAAGTAATAATTAGATTTGGTATTGAAAACTAAAAATCGTCGATGTATTGAACCCAAAATCGGGGTTTTCACTACGTTAAGTAATTTGAGGTTCCACTCTAAAAGCTCTCTTGCCTGGCTCTATTACATCCTAAGTTTGTGAGTGATAAATCATCATCTACTCGCAAGTAATTTATCTAAAAACAGTTTGAACAGAAAGAGAAAGGAAAACTGGTCTTTTTGATCCAGCTGAGAATGATCGAGAACGAGGTTGAGAATGCTGGGTTTCGTCTCCAATATATACTTAATGGTGAACGCAACTGAACCTCTAGGGGAAAGTTGGCAACGAACCAAGAGGAGTAATAACTCCATCAATTAACAGCGAAGAAAAACAGGGGAGGAACGAGAAATCTTCAAACATAAAGATGTGATTGAAGAACGCATAATGAAGTTGAAAGTATTCAAGTTGATCGCGAGCGGAGGAGCTCCAGATATAGCTCCAGTAAATCTTGATTCGCAAAAATCAACAAACAGCAGAAAACTTTCCGTTTGAATTATGCATGGTCGCGAGGATATCAATTTTCATCCCTTTCAAGAAAATTTTAGCTGAATATTCGTCTCGGAGCAGGTACTTCCCCTGACAATACATTTCCGGTTCAATGTCGTAAATAAACTTTATGTGCCGATTACACTGTTACTCCTTCCTCGCGGAGTGACGAATAACTCCGCGCCAAATTCCGTCCTTTCCCCCTATGCAATACTGCCGTGCTAAGGAAAAACGTCGTATGAACATTCGATAGTTGCCAAATTTTCCTGCTAAAATGTGTATATTTGACGCAATTTACGCATATATTTTCTTGAAATTCTCAGATATTTTAGATTAAATTGCGTACAATATTATCGGAAAATTTTGAGGGAGAATGTCGACGATTTTCCCAGTAAATTCGGGTTTTATCGAGGGAAATTTGGCAACGTCTGAAGGCTCGTACGGCGTTTCTCCTCAGCGCGGTAGCATAAATGTGCATCTTGGCAAAAGAGTGCGCAAATTCGCTGGAAACTCGTTGTTTACGCAGTGCGATGCGAGCATATTTTAATGCAAACAAAATATTTATGTGTGCGCCGTTGGCAGTATTTCATTACGTGGAGAGCGCCTGTCTGCGAACTATTGTGTTAGTAAAGACACCCGCCTGCACGTAACGTTCACTCGTAACTGGATTATGCACGCTGCGTTGTCGTTTTGGGAGTGTTGGGGTTACTCTCCGATCGTTGTTACCGCCGAGTTTAGTGTTAGCCGCCTCCGCCGAGATGCAAGACGACATCTTGTGTACGGCAGCGGCAACACTGTGTAATCCTACGTGTTTGTGGCTTGCTACGGCTTGTCGTGAAGATGACTTAATGAAAATGAATTCAAAGTGATTTGCGGGTCCTCCCGATCCCGCAAACCTTATCTCGTCGCAGCCTTTGCTGTAATTCAAAAGGTTGTAGGTGCTCGAGTTTTCCTCCATTTTTCGATGCCTAATCTTTCCTCAATTGTTCAATTTTAGAATATTTGATATAATTTTCTCAACTTCCCGTTCTCTAGGTGGTGAACCACCTTCTTCTCATTTTATCATTTCTTTTTCTTTTTTTCGGACGCGTTAAAGTAAATATGTTGAACTCTCAACGCCCTCGGCTCTTGCCGCAACGTTTCTTGCGCATCGGGACGCGACGAAACGTGCCAGCGATAAGGAACTCGTCGCCGGCACTTCGCTGGGAGCGCGCAAGGAAATTCAAAACGCCTTCGTTATTTCGTGTATGCAATACGGACAACCCCGGAACACGAATAGTTGTATCAAAACAATGCGATAAACAAGCCTCTGCGTCCACCGATTTGGGTATGAATTAAGGATTAATGTTTCGCCTCACTCTTTGGTTTGTCAGAAATGTTTTTGAGCAACTTTGTTCTCGTGTAAAGAATAAAACGCAGTAGTTCTCTCAATCAAATTCGACCAGTGGCGTGGCGTGCTTTGCGATATATCGATAGATCTGCTATTCAAACTTATGGAAAAGGATCGATAAACAGGGTGTTCTCAACGAACACCTTGATAACCGATTCTTTACGATAGCTTCAATAGGAGAAATTTCGATGATCGATCATTCACGCCTCGCTCCTGAATGCGACCTAGGTATTTAGCGATTCAGATTGATTTTGCCAGTTCAACTTGGTGGTTACTCTTTCTAAATATTAAGACAACTATTTTTTTATTTCAAAAACTTCTTAATTTTTTTAAGAAATTATTTCATAACTTTCGTGGACTTAATTATTCAGAGTAGTTTATTTTATCCCTCTTCTCTTGACAAATTCTGTATACGATTGACCGAGCGTGTGCTATTATATGTTTTAGGAATCATCAATTCTCAATTTTACGCAGAAATTAATTTATTTCCTGTTTAAAAGTTGAATTTTACGTTTCTTTTACACGTATTTTCTGAATTGTAACCTTGCCCTTTACCTTGTCCCGGTTTTGCGGTGCATGTATCGATTCAAACTGAGGGTTTGCTTAATGTTTCGGCTCTATTCATTATAACGGCACCAGCGCCAAGAGAATTTCCATCCACGTCTGTAAATTTGTTGAGCATTAGGGGCGGGACGTTGGGTGCGGTTATCACGTATCAGCACTGAATACTAAAGAGGAGAAGAGTCTGCAGATAAATGAGGCGCCGCTGAGAGCTGTAATTACAGTTTCTTCAAAATATATCAGATTTATGGCTTAAAGACCGACTCTAATTTCGTTCGTCGGTAGAGTCTATTTTATAATCAGGTTAGCCCTTTTTTTACCAAGAAATGTTTCATGGGTGCTTTTCTTTTTTGATTGTTTGCAGTAAACCTGTTTATACGTCTGATCTAAATTACACTGGTGAAAAAAGTAGCTTGGACTCTTGGAGTCCAGACTCTTAAAAACACTGACAAGAAAAATTATTCTTGATTCAAATGGGAACCCGCTTAAATCAAGAGGCTTGGCCCTTCGATTCAAGGAAAAATCCGATTGAATCAAGAGTATATTTTCTTGTCAATGTTTTTAAGAGTCTGGACTCTAGATCCAAGCCACTTTTTTTAGCAGTGTAATATACACCAAACTGTGAAGGGTGTACTCAGCTTCGCTGACACATTAGCGGTACTTCGAGATATGTACTTCGATGACCTTTAAGACCTCCAGACAATCCAGCGCCACCACAAGGAAGGCAATCTGCATATGGCCTCTTTTTTGGGCCGCGAGTCCTAAAAACTTACGCAAAGCTTTATGCCCACATAAACTTTATTATCTTAAAAGTGCGTAACCTTCTAATGTCGTCTCAGAATACTCCTTTGAGTCGTATTTTTATGGGTTAAGAAACCAATTTTTCCCATTACACGATGTGAAGTATCTTGATAAGGCGAGAAGCCGTGTCGAATCGCTTCGAGACAGAATATCGATCCGTCCCCCGAATAAAACCTCGGATATGATCTGAAAGACCGCAAATTGATTTACGTACTTTTGTATTTGCCTTATCGTCGTACGAAGTCGCTCGTCATGTTATCAGTGAACTTTGGCGACAGAGACGAGAACCCCGGTTGTCACGTGGGGTGGTTTAAGTCGAGCAGAACGGGGAAGGGCTTTCATGCTCGAGAGCGGGCGCCCCTTCTCGACGGCTCCGCCGAAACTACCCGGAGATTTCGCTTCGTCTGCAGGAATTTATTATTATGCCTGCCTGTTTTACGACGGGCCCTGATAAAAGAATTGATTTCATGTTCGGTTTTGATGAGTAGACCCGCGTTTCATATTTATAACCCCGGTCCTCCTGCCGCTTACCGTCGCGTCGTTACCCGTCCCCGAACCCAAATACCGCCCCGTTCAGTCAAATCTCCTCAGATATATCCGCCCTTTTTAATCAAATCAAGTCACCGCAGTGTGCCCGATTCCCTTGCTCCTCTCGCCCGGTGCCAGACCTATATTCCTCGGGGCTCTCATTAATCGATCACGAGACAAGTAGGTTAAGTAAATTCTTAACATGATTTTTCTTCCTTTAA
Organism: Bemisia tabaci; assembly: GCF_918797505.1. Taxonomy (NCBI): domain Eukaryota; kingdom Metazoa; phylum Arthropoda; class Insecta; order Hemiptera; family Aleyrodidae; genus Bemisia; species Bemisia tabaci. The sequence continues at coordinate 49,978,688 of NC_092796.1, forward strand.
GTTATATGTAAAAAGGGGAAAAGGATTTCCCCCGCGTGGCGATCAGTACACTAGAAAAAAAACACATTGGATCCAGAGTCGAGAATCTTGAAAACATTGACAAGAAAAAATACTCTTGATTCAATCAGATTTAAGCTTAAATCAAAAGGAAATCAGCTCAAATTAAGAGGCTTGGTTCTTGATTTAAGCTTAAATCTGATTAAATCAAAAGTATTTCTTCTTGTCGATGTTTTTAAGAGTCTGGATCTAGATACAATGTGTTTTTTTTCCAGTGTATATGTTCGGAAATCGATCGAAATAGATCACGTAATCCTTGATGTAAATATTTATTTCAAATGTAAGTTTGATATACATTTTTTTTTAATTGAAAGGAAAATATAGAAAAATAAACGCATTTCTAGAAAAAGTATTCTATACATGTAGATTCCATCGACTCTTAAACAGTTTGACAAGAAAAAATTCTCTTGATGACAAATCCGATTGAAGCAATAGAATTTTTTTTGCCAATTTTTTTTATGAGCCTTGACTCGCTGGATCCAAGCGACTTTTAATATAGTGTTCTGTCCAATCCTGTGATTTACCTCTGACTTGATCGTAGCTAATTCGTTTCAAAGGATATGGATTTTACTGAACCCAAATTCAATTCGCGGACTTGCTTCAATTTGTCAGATTTCTATCGGAATTAGAATTTAAGTATCATTTTTTATATTAAGGTGCAGTTTTAATATATGTATATTTCGAACTCACTTCCCGTCTTTCATCTGGCTTCTCAATGCACTTGCTCTTCGCCCATGAAAAAAAGGGGATCTTGCTTATGTCAATTTGACCTACATAAATTCACGAATCCTTAAATGATTTGCATCGTAGTAATCATGATATCCTTCTCTGCCTTGTTAATATGCGGGTAACGCTATACCGCCTTTGCAGTGATGTTGGTAAACGTTTTGAGACTCAAGGACTTTAAAAAACGGAAAAAAGAAATCTCTGAGATTTCAAATTTTTTGACACATTTGATGTATTTTGGTAAACATATCACAATGAAATTGATGAGCAGTCCATACATCAATCTCACATACTTTCAATGCCACGGGATTGTTCATTTTCATCCCCATGCGTGACCAAAAGCCATTCTCACTTTCAGAAATTACTTCATCCTTGGAAAAGGACCTCCTTCACCTCATGTCCTTATGATGAGGTAGCTTGCGTAGTGAGTCAGATAATTCCAGTTTAGCTATTAAATTACCTTGATTAAGAGTGACACGCGTTTTCTTTTTAACTGTCATTCGTTTCGATAATAACTTACACAAATAGGGGTTAAAAAATGAAACAACTCAATTTTTTGACAATATAATAGTGAATTTTATCGCCTATGCGATGTCTATCATAAATATTCATGTCATTTGGACTCGCTGTCAGAGGTGTAAGCTGTTCACCTGATATCATTATTTTTTCAGACAACTGTATATTTGCATTACATTCATAAAGAATATATGTATTTTTGAAATGTTTGATGATGAGCTACCAAACTGCAAGCTTTGACTTAGGTCGTCAGCCGGTTCATAAATGGTTTAATCCTTTAAATGCTTATTCAAGAAGCGTTTCTCTAACGGAGGAGTCCATTAAATGGACAAACTTATGTGAGAAAGGTACTATTCCAGGCTCATTCATTGAAGTACCTATCTACACGTGGAAACTAATGACACGCTAATTTTTTCTGAAATGAGCCTGGAAGTGTACTTACTTATTGCAAAACATAATTTAAATGATGCGCAATTTATTCGTTGTGTCGATATTCAAGCTGACAGTAGGTAAACCGAACTTTTTTTATACCAATTTATTTGCCAGTTTTTAAACCTTTGCCAGGAAACATTATGGAAACTAACAGTTCACGGTATTCTTTAAAGGAGATCATTGTGCATTTGGGATGTTTTCTGCTACAAGGAGCTAATCTATCTGGCATATTCATAAAAGCAACTACTTGCGCAAGGAGAGTAATGACACTAAGTTGTTTCTAAATTGATCCAGAAATAGGTAGTTCCGAATCGCAAAATGTTGTCCATTATTATACCATTCTTTGTTTCTTTTCTTAAAATATTCTTAAAATTTTAAAAATAGATGTAGGGAAACGATCACCGCAGATAAGTTTTATACGGCTTCGTGGCTAGTAATCTTTGTGTGTATCAGTCTTGTTCCTGAGTTCGGTCATTATTTACCTCATGCATTTAATCCCTTCAACTCACGATATTCAACTCTGTAACCGATTCTCAGTAAATTACACCGATAGCCATTGAACGTGTTCTGATGTCAAAAAAATCCGGCTTTTTTTTTTTTTTTTTTTTTTTTATCTCTGTCCTTTTCAAAAGTATTAAAACCATGCAATCTTAATGAACTGTGATGTGAACATTCTTCTGTGGCGCTGCATATTTTTCATTACTGTCATTTTTCCCAATTGTCTGCGACGTGAACGTGTGATTTTGAATATTCAAAAGTCATTAATTTATAGGTAAAATAATTTTATCAGCAACTAGTTGGCATTATATTTTTAGTCCCATACTCGATACAGTCTGTCACAATATTGTCAACGTAGGCAAAACAGTATTAGGTCAATTATATAGTTTTCGCCTCTCACAATTTACAAAATACGAAAGTCAAGACTCGAGAGTAACTTTTTAAGGTAATTTGTAAGATTTACAGAGATAACTTACTGTCATGCAGTGATGATAAAGGAAAGGTATCTTTGTTTTTAAGGGAAAATATTTTTTAGGCGCACAAAATCTAAAAACCGCACGCTCACATGGAGAGCTGCAGGTCTCGAATTGCAATAATTGGTCTGTTTTGTCCAAAACCGATCAATTTTGTTTTTTGATCCCACTGACTTTGCCGTTAAGAGGAAAACTCGTCTGGAGGACTCATTAAAAAACGGAAAGTGGGAGCACAGCGAACAGTAGATCGAGTCAATGGGAGAGGTTCTCTGCTCGATTAGAAAATCAAGGTCATTAAAAAGCTTAAAGTAAGTGTTGGTCTTTTAAATCAATCATGATAAGATCGCCTATCTTTAATGAAAATGAATTTATCTTAATACCACAGATGGGGCCGTTATGGTGATTTTATTTAATGTTGATATTCTGTATGTAAAATATCATAATTATCAATATCACGCGGAAGTCTTACAAGGGGAGTCTACGAAGTGACATCCTGGGATTGGGTTCATTTTGCTTGTACATGAAGAAGAGACAAATCTAAGGTTGACGTATTTTTTTTTAGCCGCCACCTCCCGACCGTTCTCGAGATATCGATTTTTAAAGTTACGATTTTTGCACGTTTCCGCGCGGAGTTCCGGCGAGTCAACTGAGCGCCGGCAAGCTGCACGAAGCGCGTTTCTTATCAGCGCTGCAGACCGGCCGACGTTATCAACTGTTCCGTGGCCGAGTGGTAGAGTGTTCGCCTACCGTTCCATCGATCGCGGGTTCGAGTCCCGCTTCGTACCATAGCTTTTGGGGTCCGCCGCAATGCATTTTTACAAGTTTCCTTTATTTTTATCACACACCAAGGGGTCCGCCCCCTGGCCGCTACGCGGCACAAACCCCGGGGCGAAAAGGCCCGCTTCGCGGCAAGCGAAATCATTGAAATCGACCGTTGCCGGTTGCAAATTCAGAGTAAGGAAAAAGTCATTAAGAATATTGTGTGGTGGGAAATTTTTATTTGAAACTAGCAGTCAACCCGCGCTTCGCGCGGCGATATTGCAGGAAACAAATCGGAATATCTCATAATATATGCGTATTACTTTTAATTCACTGATTTTATTTGGATCTCTGGAAAATTAATGCATACTTCTATAATTTAGGACTGAGTCAGGGAAATATAAGGTTCGTTAAAAAGTAACCATCTCTATAGTACCGTGTGACACTATTGTTAACGAAAAGTTTTTGTAACTTGTCAAAGAGGTTTTTGAATGATCTTCGAATAACTTTTGATGAGCTAGATGTAATGGTTGTATCGCAGCTCTTGCACTTCTGTTCGATATTGTCAAGAATCATCTGAATTTTAAAAAAGTGTCCGCTTGTTGGATACCCAATATGCTCATTCATGCATACAAGTAGAAGCGCATGAAAGCTTTAGCAGACATTTTGGAGATGAACCAAGAATTAGATGAAGAATTTATGACTTAAATCACGGCACCTTAATTACGGGATGACCTTAATTACGGCAACTATGTATTGTCCATGAGATGCAGATGGACCCATTTCCTTAGCTCATCAAAAGTTATTCGAAGATCAATTTTATCAGCCACCCGTACGACCCACGTTTCTAGTGACCCGTACACTGAAAAAAAGTTCTGTTGTCACAAACCAGAATTTCTGGTTGTATTTCGCAACCAGATTTTCCGGTTGATTTAACCAGAATTACATTTGACTCAACTAGAATTTGGTGGTGTCAACTAGACGTCTGGTTGAGTCAACTGTAATTCTGGTTGAATCATCCGGAAAATCCTTAGTAAACCTTAGTAAAATGTGAACATGCGGAAGACCCCTTTTTTGCCATTCAATAGTATACATGAAACATTTTACAGATCCGAATAGTTTTCCTTTTACAATAAATTTCATCAAACTTTTAACATTTAGTTGAAAAACACGTGAAATTAAATCATGCCTGTGATGTGGTTGGAAACATGAATTATACTTACGCATAGAATCAAGAAAATGCTCAGAACTTTCATGTTTACCGTTCATTAACGAAAAAAGGGGTTCGGGAACTTTTGCTAAAGGAGGCAAAATCACTCTACCGGACTTGCAACACATTCCTTCAGATTCACCTTTCCACTTTAAAGCATGACACCATTTGCAAATATGATTCATTTTTCCAATAGAGATAAAATTATTCAACCCATAATCTATATTTTTGTCATAAGCAAACCCACAATAATTATTTTTACAGCTCACAGATTTTCTTCTCATATTAGATTTTTTAACGGATTCTGTAATTTTCTCAACATTATTTTTTAAATAACTTTCTATAATTTCCTTGCGTTTATCAGGATTCTTCTGAATGTAATTTCTAACGGTCTCTCTAATAACTTGAGGATTTTTACGAGAATATTTTTTGCAAGCAGCTTTATTGACTTGCGGGTTTTCGCGTGAATACTTTTTAACCGCATCTCTATCAACCTGAGGATTTTTATTTCTATATTTAGAATAAGTTTTCCTTTGACTTTCAATATTTAATTTTCTAAAATTTGCGGCGCGATTTTTATTTTTAAATTTATCAAGTCTGCTATTCATTCGAATCCGACGTTTCTTTTTTAATTTTGGTAATTCCTGAAAATCAGATAACATAGGAATTGACTCTGCTGTACTTACAATCATTGATAAATCATCAAATGAAGGGGGGGTTACTGTACTGTTAATTACATCTAAGACATCAAAATGGCCGCTATTAATAGGACCACTGAATAAAAATCTGATAATGGAAAATAACTGACCCAAAACATTCAAAAAGATGTTATTTTCATCAGCTGCTCAGTTTAAAAAAAAAACAAAAAAAAAACAAAGTAAAATCGTTCGTGGGGAGGGGGGAAGGCGAATAAATATACGAGCAGTAAGCGTAGAAGAATAACTATGGAAACATAAGAAAGCTCAAAAACTTTCATCAGCTGATAATCGGATGAAACATAGAAAGGCCCGCAGTGTTGCCGTTCACAGCATAGAACAGCGGAAATCAAGGGCCAATTACGCGCGCACCTAAAGGTATCCGACGGCCACCCGGCAACGGCCGCGTCAGGAAATATTCCCGCACTGCTACGTCTCTCTTTCCAACACACACGGGCTTACGGGAATATCCGCGACTTCCGACCGCGGTTACTCGCGAACGGACGGGCGGATCGCGAAAAGGAAGCTTATTGCACCCCTCGGGGACAGTACCCGTCGAACGGCTAAGTTCGCACCGATTCCGACCGGTGGGAGCGGGGAGGCGAGCGTGATGGATCAATGTATGATCAATGTATTTCCCTTTTATTAGTTAGATCATTTTATCATTCAATTCAAATTATTTACCCAGTAACCGTCAACGGTTGATTTCGATGATTTCGCTTGCCGCGATGCGGGCCTTTTCGCCCCGAGGGTTGTGCCGCGTAGCGGCCAGGGGGCGGACCCCTTGGTGTGTGATAAAAATAAAGGAAACTTGTAAAAACGCATTGCGGCGGACCCCAAAAGCTACGATACGAAGCGGAACTCGAACCCGCGATCGATGGAACGGTAGGCGAACACTCTACCACTCGGCCACGGAACAGTTGATAACGTCGGCCGGTCTGCAGCGCTGATAAGAAACGCGCTTCGTGCAGCTTGCCGGCGCTCAGTTGACTCCGCGCGGAAACGTGCAAAAATCGTAACTTTAAAAATCGATATCTCGAGAACGGTTGGGAGGTGGCGGCTAAAAAAAAATACGTCAACCTTAGATTTGTCTCTTCTTCATGTACAAGCAAAATGAACCCAATCCCAGGATGTCACTTCGTAGACTCCCCTTGTTAGAGTATTGAAACAGGATGATGACTTGGGATACGCTCCCGCAATAAAGTATATTTTTGGTGGGTCTGTTTACTTTAAGGCTGGCAAACCCCGCAAACCTGTTGAGAAGGCCAAGACCTCCGAATGTGTCGAGGAGGAGGTTCCAGTTGAAACAGTAAAGAGTTAAAAGTTATTTAAAAAAAAGTTACAGAATTGACTAGGAGAAGTATTATTAGTAGATAAGCAGTATTTTAAATAAAATGTGGAAACTTTAAAAGCTTAAAACTCCGTTTATACAAACTTTTGAGTTTCTAGGCGTGGTTCCACTGATTTTCTCGTAAATTTTCTTGCTGAAAGCACTCCATGAAATAAAATGTGTCAAAATAAACTTAAAAATTTGCAGTTCTAGTAAAAAATGTCATGTCCGACCTCTCTGGTTGACTCGATCCACTGTGCGACGGGGGGGGGGGGGGGGGGGGGGGGGTATCGATAATTTTGGCATCAGCGCAATGCATTTCAGGTTTTGCATGTAACGGAAAATACGGCACAGATAGAGAGCAGATGGCTCCCCGAATAAATTTGTTTAGTTTATCCGTATGTTACGTTCCCGCTTGAACATGAGCGTGTATGTTCGCCACGAGAGGTAGTCGAACCCCGAATCAAACGAAATATTTTATTGGCATCGCGATGGTGTCCATCATGTCGGCTTGTGCCTGTGTCAGTTCCGTGGATAATAATTAACCTGATGGAGCCCGCAACATATTTGCAGGCCATCGAATTCAACCGGGACGAAACTTCGCCGATTCCAATATTTCAATCAATAACCCTTCCCCTTCTTACGTGCGGCTCCACAAAGCCCTCGTGATGCTTGAACTAAGGTATATAGAGGGGGCCTGGACTTGCTTGATCGCTCAGTTTAAATCAAGGGACTTACTACTGACTCTTCGAACACAAAAAGTGCTCTGCTAGGTTGCAGAGTTGAGATAAATTCCGCGTTGTTTTTTTTTTTTTTTAAATAACACAGTGTATAGGGAATGCACACTGCTTGAAGCTTGAGTATTAAATCAGCTAGACTAAAGCTATAATCAGCTGGACTTAGTTGCAGTGAATAGAGGTATCTTAAATAAATAATAAGAAAAAAATGTAGCTTTGACACCTTTTCCCCGTCTTTTTTTCTACAGGAATAGAAAATAGAAAATTTTTTATAAAAAAGGTATCAGGGCTACATTTTTCTCTTATTATTTAATTTCAGTGCCCTATTTGACACAAATGACTCACGCATAATGTTCTGTTTTTCTTATAAGTAGGCAATTTAAACTTGCTGAACCAATGCTAGCTGAAAGCTACCTATAATATCTTAATTAGAGATTAATACCAGCACTTTCTGTTACCTGAACGAAGTTCTACGTGAAATTTTGATTAGGAAGCATGCGTCAAAATGATTTATTTTATTTTTTGTTTACCGGTCAATTCAGGAATTTGTTTTAAAACAATGTTTCTTACCCAGAACTAGATCACGAGGAAGTTGCAGAAGTGCCTAGTGTATGTGGCATTTGAAGTGGGAAAACAGTTGTCATACCTCTTCGAGATTTCGAGGAAGTGCCTAGTACAGCATTTGAAGTTGAAAAACTGTCATTGTCTCCACGAGATTTTGAGGAAGTGGCTAATATGGCATTTGAAAACGGAAAACTGTTGTTATCTCTGCGTGATCTACGTGAAGCGGGTGCTATGGGATTTGAGGTCCGAAAACTGTCGTTATCTCCAGCAGATCTATCGGAAGTGGCTGGTATGGCATCTGATGTCCGAAAACTGTCACTACAATACTAGATCTATTCGGTTCCTCGAGGGCAAGAAAATAAATAAATGAATAAATAATTAAATAAATGGAACAGGAATTAAAGAATGACAAACGATGGCAACAAAAAGCAGAAATTTGTTTTAATTTTATAATCTATTCTATAATAATTCAATTTATAAATTTACCTGTGGAAAAAAATTGATAGGTTTTACGAAAAGAAAGTAAATTTTAGTAGAACCACACAGTTCGGGTCAAACCGCGAGAAGCTTCGGAAATATATAATTCTCAAAACTTTCCGAGCTGGCATCGTGGATGTTGCCAGTGGTAGCAGATTGTGGCTGCGGTCAACCGTAGCTCAGAAAGTGGCATCACAGCATCCTCGCGGTTAATTCGGTTGCAGCAAGGCGAGAATCTACTCCTATTTGTGACATTCATGATACCAGTTCTGGAAGATTCGAAAGTCATATTAATATAACATTTAACGATTCTATTTGAGTTCAACGGTATATTCGAACACGGCAAAAAAGAGGAATATTATCGGGTTTTGCACTTGAACACACCCTGCAGTCTACAGTATAGATTTCCGTATTTATGGTAAAGCCCGTGACTGTCTTTAGTATCTTCTCTTCATACTAGACGACATTTCTTCTCTGCTCCACCAAAACCATGTGGCATAGTAGAGCAAAGCTAATTGTGACATAACAAGAATAGCCTAATAAGGTTTGATTGGAACTACACCATTTTAATTTGTAAATTTGAATGAGAACCGAGGTGTTGTATGTTGAATATTTATTAATTACTGAGGCACCCTTCGGCCTACGCCATCTTCGGAGTATACATTCATCGGAACATAACTATATCACAGTTACTTTACACTAGTTGGCCACAATCAGCTGATTCGAATGTTTACGATTTTATTAGGAGTAACGCTCTGAACTATTTGACTTTCTCTTAATTTAGACTTTTCGTATGATATCCACGATGTATACATTGTTAAGCTTGTTAGAACTAGTGTAAAGTAACTGTGATTTATTTATGTTCCGATGAATATGCACTCCGAAGATGGCGTAAGCCGAAAGGTGCCTCAGTAATTCATAAATATTCAATACAACACCTTGGTTCTCATTCAAATTTACAAAGAATAGCCTAGATGCATTGAATAGTTTATTATAAACTTTTATCAATTCACATACCAATGAATTTTGGCATGAGCGCCAACCTCAGGGTAACAAATTAAAAAAATGAAGAATATTAACAAAACGCTCAGTAATAAAAAAAAAATAGTAAAAAATTACATGGTCCGGTTGAGAGAGATGTGAGATCTGCACAGGAAATGAAAATTGGAGCGAAAATTTGAAACTAGTTGTTGCCAAGCTAATTGTATCTTTCTCCGTGAAATCCGTTTTTCTTGACGTAGCGATTAATTTAACTTTAACCCAATTAAATTTTAATTTATTTTCTGAGCCACCATTTAAATGCGTTCAAAGCTGTCAAAGCGAATTGTCCACATTCCATCTATTTATAACCTTTTGTCATATGTTGGGAAATAATAAAAAAAAAATCCCATATTCTTCTATCAAAACAAAATGATTCATGTACTGCTGCAAAAATTGGCAGAGTTATGTACACGTGGCTGCAAATTAACTTTGTCCTCTGACAAAGGTTCTCCTTAATTACCGTCCGTTGGCGATGTGACGTTAAATAGAGCATATATTTACAGACCGCATTCCATTTCTCATCTCGAATGACAGCGAATACCTCTTGTTTGCCATATTCGCACGAATGTAACATTTTCCGGACGCAAATCACACATGTGAATGTTATATTACTTACTTGTCGTACGTCCATACTTTTACGTATTCTCATGCCGTTAGTCTTTTCTAGGATTGCTACCATTGAGAGAAAAATTGTCACGATTCTACTCTGCTTGTTTGATTGAGAAGACGTACAGTTAAAAGCCGTGCAAGAGACTAACTACCTGATTTTGTTTTATTCCTGCAAATCGTTGAAATCATATTATCTATACAATAAAACTGGCAATTACAGTACTTTAACGTGTTCACCAAAACTGTATCCTGTTTGCTAACACAGTTAAGATAGGTCTGTAATGAAGGTTCCAACGACTGATTACGAGCATTCGAAGAGAAATACCCAGCGTAAGAGTTCCCGTCGTTAATTTACATTTCCAACTGCGTGAAAGTGTCCCAATAACCATGGATGGATGTACACTATCCTCACCTATGGTTGTGAGTATTATCAGGACCGCTGATAACTAATCATTATAAGATTTAACTGGGCCAATAGTCTGCTTTTATCGATTACAGAGTCAGCCTAAAGAGTTTAATATCAATGAAGATTGTTTACCTTACGCGAGTCTAATGGTGTTCATTTTTTCGTGCAGTAAATTCATTGATGAGCAACTTGATGAATGTACAATTCACCAAATGATGCCTGATAATGTCGGAGTGCACATTTTGTTCGGCAAGTTTTTGCAAACAAGGCCTGGTCTACCATTATTTATTCAATTTTTTGGTCATCAGTTTACAGGATAGGCGAATCTGAGCGCGTTGACTTCCGAGAATAAGTCACTTAGTAAGTCACTTTTCCAGAGAATGGAGCAACGCGAAGTCTCTAAAATACAGGGTGATCCAGGGCTAAACGGCCAGACTGCAGGAGCGTGTCCTATGGGTCAAATTGTTACTTTTTTGTTGTAAATTGACATTTCTATTTTTTTTTTTTTTTTTTTTTTTTGATAATTTACAGGGGAGTACAAATTTTCATGAGATTTGTTTACAACCGTTGCGTTGCCAAAATCAGGAAGAAATATGTACTTTACGCGAACTTCGTGGGGGGGGGGGGGGGGGGGCGTAGCTCCGACCGGGGGCACATTTGAAAAAAACTTCATACAACAAAAATGTTTTATTTTGATCCATGGAACACGCTTCTTTAGTCTGGCCGTTTATCCCTGGATCACCCTGTATATCGTCTCCAGCTAGGTACCTTCTAAAAAATTGAGACTTTGTCACTAAAGAGTCGAGCCTCTTTTGATGAATCTATATAGGCTTGCCGGACTTTATCAAGATACCTTATAAAAATTTGAAACTATGTCACAAAAGAGTCGAGCCTCATTTGATGAATCGATATAGGCTTGCCGGACTTTATCATGAAGGGTGGCTCTTAGCGGAGAATGACAAAGTGCGACAAATGTCATTGCGAGGGCGGAGAAGGTGAAGGGGTTGTCGCTCGGGGAAATTGAGGCCGCAACGGTGTCGAGTGGAAACTGATAAATCTTACGAGCTTACCTCTCAGTCCTCGAGTCTCCTTCCCGAGGCCCGAGCCACGCACCTACGCAAACGTTTTGATTAATCGTAAATCCGCGGCTATTAACGAGTCTAACTTCGTCGCCGTGAATTTATGTCGTAAACAGTTATTCACCCCCGTTGCCGCGCGCCACCCGAAATCCAATCATACTTCCATATTTTTATTATTAACTGAGGTGTAGGCAGGAGGAGGTGGGAAATTAGAGCTGTGGTAAAAAGTTTTTCACCAAGATCGCATTCAATTTTTCTGACTCGTGTAGAGTTATAACTGCAAGAACGACCTTTTCTTCCGTCTTCCGGAAAAACAGAATGAATGACGCCTTCCAATTTGCGAGGGCAAAGTTGCCTAAAGAGTGGAAATTCAAAACTTGATCAGCGCCAGTAGGTGTCACTATGAGAGTGCACAGAGTTATTCGTCGTAAAAGGACATGAATACATTCACTTCTTGGGATTTTTTTAATGAATATTCCTGTAAATACCGTTCCTGCTGGCATTAAATAGGTGTGGAATTACGACTCTTAACGTATTAAATGAGAGTTGGTTACCTATTTATGAAGCACCTCTCAGTTTTGATACAACGATGAAAACATTACTTATATTAAGTATGTTATTGTATTGAGTATACTGTTTTTCAAAAGCAAGCACTAGTTTCTATGACATAATTTCAGCATGTTCTGTCTCCAAACTTTTTAAGTTTGTGGAATTGGCGAAGTAACGACTACTCGAGGGAAAAATTTTAAATGTGACTACCCTCCATTCTTTGAGGTGATGTTTTGAGAGTGATTAGACTTACACCGTCTTTTTTCAGCGTTTTTTCTATTTCTTTTATTCATTTATTTTCTGCAAGTAATTGAAGGTCATGTAAGTTAAACACGGTGCCAAAAAAGGCAAATGTCAGTAAGACACGCAGGTAAACTCTATCAACTTCACTTCGAAGATTCTAAACTTCAACCATCATATCCCAGAAGATAAATGAATAGTGATCGTGGGCTGTTCGTTTTGTGAGAGATATATAAGAATTATAGTCAAAATTTACCGCAGTTAAAGGCTGTACTTGACGACCATTTAAACCTATGGAAAAGAATCGTTAAACAGGGTGTTCGCAAGGAACACCTTCATAATCGATCTTTTACCGTCGCTTCAAATGGAGAAGTATCGATAGTTGGTCATTCACGTCTCGCCCTTGATGGCCAAAGATTTGACCAAATGTGTATGCAATCTCATCAACTGGGGGCGGGAATGACTTTCCTAAGCTTCCGACTTGTAAATAGTCCGCCGAAATAAGCAGAAAAAACTTCGCAAGTTTTATCAGTTATTCTGTATGTATTCTGTATGTAATAATAAGCCATGAGTGCATGGGTCCAAGGCAACGTGACTGAGGAGAATATTTTCGTGCTTATTTCGGCTTGCTCTTTCCGAAAGAAGAGGAGAGAGAGAAAAACTTCACTAATAGTCAGTTACAGGAAGAGTATTGAGAGCATTTGAACCAAACGGTGCCTGAAGCAAAATAAGGCTAGTTACGTAAACAAGGAAATCGACGGAAAGAAATCAACAATGGCTTTTACGGATTATTACGATGAAATTTATGGTAAAATGATGGTAAAGCTCTGGATCCCCCTAACCGCTTCTCTGAGCATTTGGTTTTAATATCGTGGCTTCGCTTTTTCATAAGCTTTTGCATCAAAACACGTAATTCTTCGTAGGGAACCATTATGAAACATTTTCCTCTGACAAAGATTTCATCCTTGAAGGTTTCTTCGTATTACGACAAGCAAAAGTCATCGACGTGAAACTGGAAATGAAGCCGAGTATTCTCCATCAATCGACTGGTCGCGGCAAACACTGAATCCATCAATTCTTTTTTTTTCCCTGAAAGAAAAGTGAGAATGATTGTGAAGTGTTCACACTTCACTTTATTCGTAAAAGTATGGAGTCGTTTTTTTTTTCATTCATTGATTATTAGATTTCATTTCATTTTATTTATTTTTTATTTTTTTTGGAGGCGGTCCCTCTAATAGACGATATTTTAAGAACCTAAATTAATGTTTCACATGCAAACCACTTTTCTCACACTCAAATATGTACGAAGTAGTTAAATTAGAGACAAGAGATCCTTAACTGGTATCAAAAAAATGGTGGAGGCTTTTAATTTTGGGGCTTCAATATTCAATTGTTGACTCACCTACTAGGTGGATGGTCAACAACGTATTGATAATTTCGTTTCGCAAACCAACCGAAGTTTGGGTAACTTGTTTGTCTCATTACGTCGCCCGAAGCTCATCATTCACCTAACAGGTAAGATGATTGTTGCTCCCTTATAAGGAAATGTTGAATCACCTAAAGTAAAAGTCTCCACCTGTTGCCAAGAGATTAGTGAAATGTCTCTTGTCTCTGCATTTCATGAATTTTTTCCCCTTTTTAGTGTGTGTGTGTGTCACACGAAATGTTCTCAAAATGTTAAGGAAACACCCAGCGGGTCGACTGTTGAAATTAAGACAAAGCGATGGACAAAGAGGACATAGGGAGTTTGCGAGTGATCCTTATCGGTTGTAATAGTCGGTTCCTATAGACTAAGGAAGGAAATGATGAATTAACCATAGGGTCTCTTGTGAGTTGCCGTTGGCTAGTCTGTTACTTACCTTCTTTGTCCATTGCAACTACCCGCTTCCACCAAAAGGATCCCTTCATATCCCCTTTGTCTTCCTTGTCTATAGCTTTCTCTATCAATTTCAACAATCAGCCCGCTGATCTTTAGAAATGTTTAGCTAAACGAAAAATTGCACAAGAAAATAATTTGGAAACAGTTAAAGAGATCGCGAGCCGACTTTGGAGGGAAAAAATTGCAAACTGCGAAAAATTGTTTTTTCTTCATCCCGTAAAATCTTCACTCTGCAGTAGGTAAGCGGGGTTATTCCTTCACTGGAAAGAAAAACACATTGGATCTAGAGTCCAGACTCTTTGAAACATTGACAAGAAAAAACTACTCTGGGTTCAATCGGATTTTTGCTTAAATCAAGAGCCAAGCCTCTTAATTTGAGCGGATTTCCTTTTGATTTAAGCAAAAATCTGATTGAATCAAGAGTCCTTTTGCTTTTCAATGTTTTCAAGAGTCTGGACTGTAGATCCAATGTGTTTTTTTTTTTTTTTCCAGTGTACAAAAATGGCGATGTTTTTTCTTCATCCAGTAAAATCTTCATTTTTCAGTAGATAAGCGGGGTTATTCCTTAACCATCGAAATGCAAATGCAGTATCCGGGATATAGGCTTGTCTTGCCGGTACATTGCGGGTCTTGCTCCGTCTGATGCGGAAATGCGGGAGCCGACGTCAGCCATCTGGCAACAGGATATTTTGAATCTACTCGCGCTCACCCCTTATGAAGATCGATGTGTATCGCCGCGGTTGTTTGTCTAACGTGCCCCTTTGTAACTGCGACTCACGAGGGCGTCTTTATCTTATCCTAATGCGTGAACTTTGCCGGTGTCATTCTCCTTAATCAAAGCTTAGTCGACTCGTCAAATCACGTTTATGGCTCCGACGCACTCCTTCAATGGCCGCCCTCTCGCGCGGCCACCCCACCTGGAATAGCTCCTCCAAGTTTTGTCACTCAATCTCTCCTCGGACTGTATCAACGCCCTCGTTTGTGCGTGTGAGTGAGCTTCGGCGAGTGTGAGTGAGGGCACGTTATGCCGCTTGGCAAGCCACCGCGACAAGGTTCACTGCATTCTCCGTTGCTTGGCAATAACTTTGCTCGATAATGTGTCGGTGTTTGCTTCCGCAACTTGGAAATTACTTCGCTCCGAGCAAGCTTTTCTTTTCACCTACTCCTGGTTTTAAGAAAGGAAAAGTTAGGGATAAGTTATCTCTGCAGCAGTGTTTCTTTTTTAATCGCTAATGTCTACCGCTCGGTGTCGCACAGGGAAAAATATGATTCTGAGAATCGTACGTGAAGTAATGATTAACGGAATACTTTGAACGCAACCCACAGAATGAAAATATATTAAATTGCGTTTGCCAAATACCTAAACGATTTTTTGTGGTAGGAGAGGCTGAATTTGACGCATATCGATAGCGCATAACGCAGCAGTACAGTTCTGCCCTGATAGCGAAGAGATCCATAAGTGCAAAAATGAAGTTTCGAGAAAATGGGCCTAGAAGCTTCTGAGTGGAACATTTTATGAAAAGAAGCCCCCGCTCTTTGTCAAATCGCAACCAATCATTCGATAGACTCTTAGAAATCATTTGTGGGATTAAAACTCGTCTGATTTTATTTTAAAGTACATGAAAAAGGTAAAATTCAGTTTCATGTTAGGTTAGTATTTGGCAAGACAGCCGTAAGTGCTATCTTCTGCGTGCTTTTGTGGTAGCGTGTTGGACTTACAACGAACACATTTTCAGGTTAGAAATCGGCAGATGAGGGCGGCATTCCTCTTGAAATCACTGTTTTCATTGGCTCTCATGCACCTACGGCTGTCTTGAAAAAAACTATGTCATTTTTTGTGCACGTACGGCTTTTTCATACGTCTCGTTTTCATTAAATTAGGATGCATTTTGCTGTTTTAGCTGTATCAGTAATTTCATCTAAAAGAAATTAGACGAATTATAAAGAAAACTCGATTTTGAAAATTTTGCACTTACGGCTCTCTTCGCTATCACGGCAGAGTTATTTGTCCTCGGTGGATATCCATGTTGCAACTGCAAAATTGATGGCGCGAGGTGTGAACTCGCTATGCTCCGCTCTGTGCTGCCATGAAGTGTCACTCAGATTCGGGAGGAAAGTGAAGAAAGGAGGCCCAATGACGCCCTTTCCATCTTCAGTCATGTTGCTTTATAAGCCCTGCAATCGTCGTTACAAATAAGACAATCGGAAACAGACACATACAGAAATAGAGCGAAGGAAAAGACGCTAGATGATGACGGCGCAGAGATACAACTATTCGTACTCGATGGATGCCCGGGTTGTAGCTGCAAAATTGAAGGCGCTATGGCGCGAGGCGGGAACTCGCAATGCTCCGTTCTACGCCGTCAATGGAGAGTCGCTCCGATTCGAGAGAAAAATCAAAAAGAAGGCCCGAATCAGACTCTCCTATCTTTAGCTATGTTGACACTCGATTTCTTCCATGTAATTTGACGTCTGATTCTTTTTTTGTATGTATTTGAGGCCCTAAATGTAACAATGGCGGGTGTGAAAAATTACCTTTTCGAAACTCGCTTAAAAAACTGTTTTGTTCACACAGAAATTTAATTTGTTCGGCTCTGGCATAATGTACAGATCTCGAAGATCACATCTCAAGTATTTTCTCAAAATTTTCTCGATGCCAAAACAGTTTTTTTTAATGTGTTTCGAAAAGGTTATTTTTCACATCCGCCGTTGTTACATATAAGTCCTCATTTGTCGACCTATATCGAAAGCTCGTATTTACCGGCCCCCAAGAACTCGCATGGGCGCAGGGCAGGTATTTAGCAAGCCTCGGGTATGTTACCAGGCTTGGGCATCTAAGGGATAGAATTTTTCATTGGTGTCCTGCAGCTGAAATTGAAGCTCTGAAGTACCATGTGGCATTTAGTCCCTCTATGAATCACTCATTTTGGTAAATTTTTAAGCCATATCTGTAAGCTCTCAGCTTACAAATAAGGCGTAAAGGAGCTATTATGTTTGACACGCTCGCTAAACGAGTAATTCAAGAACCAGACACTGAATGAGCGAAGCGCTTTCATGCCGCGAAACGATTCTATTTCACTCTCGTTAAAGTACTTGTTTCATTTCCCAAACCAAATCGAATGAACCAGTTGCTAATGAACTCCCTCATCGGGCCATCGCGTGTAAATTGGGTCATTTCCGATGCCTTCTCCGAGTCTTTTTTCCGGGAATTGAGAGAGTTGCGTCGATCAAAGACTCACGTCACCGGTCTTGATGCAGTGTTGCCGATTCGTAGCATTAAATTTCAGCATTTCCTTTCAAATTTCTCCTCTTGTGAGCATTTTAACTCAAACTAAGAAGTGGTGTAACGTGTATGGGGCGAGGAAGGGTTCATTCCTCAAGTTCAGAGAATTTCATTTTCATTTTTTTTGTTTAAAAAGAGGGCATCTTTTACCGCGTTGAAACAACCCAAAAGTTGCGTTCTAGAGGTGCCTATTTTTCAAAATTTGTGTGTGTAAAGGACCCCTTCGTCAGGGAGTAACACCCTCAAATCCTCTTCTCCTGTTCCCAAATTTTGCCCCCCCCCCCCCCACTAAAATTTTCAGTCCTCAAACTGCCGCCGAAATCGAGCTTTATTGATGTCCTGGCATTTGTTTCTTTTTCACTGAGTGTTTACGTATGGTATACACACTATAAATTTTGATTTTGCGGGATGCTAAGCTTGGCTCATTGATGAGGGCGATCTACTCATGAGGTTTAAAAGGACCCAGAACGTCATAGATCTCCCGGCGTGGCCCCATCTGAATATCCCAATGCACATAGGCGTAGCTAGGGGGGTCCTGGGTGGGGCCTGCCTCCCCCCCCCCAAAAAAAAAATCTCGTGGCCCCCCCCCCTGGAAAACGGGATCCTCCATTCCTCACCTCCCCCCCGCTCTCTTCACCGCACGAGAGGTGGTCCCATGCCCCCCCCCCCCTCCCCAGAGAAATTTCCTAGCTACGCCCCTGCCAATGCATGCCTGAGTTGAACACTCGCCTCCCTCTATTTTTTACTGATACTCATCAGAGCTCAATTTATTCACTCTTAATTGAAGTTGTTGAAATGTATTGAGACCTTGCTTATCCCGCAAAGTAATGCGGACCCAGCACTATTTTACCACCTTGTTACATGCAAATTGAGCCGAATTTTCAGTGTTGTTTTCTTGAACACTAAAGTTAGCATATGTTAAAGGTTTAATTGGCCTACTTTCTTTTCCACATGAAAGTCCGGTATCATGTCTTCCATACCCTTAACAATTATTAATAATATTGCCTCCGCGCGGAACCTAAGATTTGATAATACAAGTGACGACGCCGGAGAAAAAAGAAAGGAATTTTCGAACGAAATTGAGCTTTTGCATGTGTGAGGGATTTGCGATGGGATGAGAACCAATTAACACACACTTTCGATTAATCAAACACTTTAAACGTTGACGTGTCAACTGTGTCACTCATATACATCCGTTTCCAGCAATTGCACTCGTTCAATTTCATTCCGTGGCTCCATGAGTGGTAGTGTGTCAAAACTTTTCCAAGAATCTCAAAGTGATTCTGAAGAAGCTTAAGCCGATTTACAGCCTCGTTCGAGGTATTTTCACACTCTATCGTGTGATTTTCGTCGCCATAATGCTACATTACCCATCTAAATACAATTCAGGCCACGTCACAGTTGGACCGCATTTGGCAATTCGTAGGTACAATTTCTGGTTCAGTTTAGAAATAACGTATGTGCCATTAATTTCCGCGCGTATATCATTGTTTTTACCAATGAGCCAGAAATTTTAGTTCTGAATTGCAGTTTAGAGAAGACAGGAAAGAAATAAATCGCAGAGAATCAGTTTGGATAGTTCAGCGTGATGATCTTTTGTGTATTAAGTACATAACATGTTATTCCCATATGTCTCCAAAAATGCATTTTGAATGAACGTATTGAGTTTTTAATTGAATTGATTTCATGGTAGTCAATTTAGCAATCATTGATGTCAAGGCGAAGAATCAAAATTTTTTTGCAGACCTATTTTATGGAATTGTTTCTATGGAATGATGTCAGTAAGGATAATTTAATACATAAAAATACGTATCATTTTCTGAACTTTGCAAATTAAAATCAATCGAGGGGAATATTCATGTAGGTACTTGTCACTCAAACCTCTAAATGCTGGGATTGTCGAAAATCAGAGTTTTTTCTCACAATGATAATCGTTCAACTCAAGATACGTAAATAAGGAGCTCACTGAAAGGCGGTTTGAAAAAGTTTGAATAAGAAAGTTTAAAAGTTGAGTTCACTCCTCCAGGCGGAGTCGGCTGGTACTCGGTTCTGAAACTGCAGTCACTTACTTTTTCAGGTACTTCGCTTGCCATAGAGGACAGACTCTTCTAAGTTTCATGAACCCTTTCTCCTGTGGGTTCCACAACTTTAATACAATGTCCGCAGAAAATGCTAATGCAGTTTCTGGACTAGAGTGTGCACCGTTTTAGACATCGTTCTTAACGAATTTGATTTAAAAAAGCTTGTAGGTATTTTCTCGAAGGCTTTGAAACATAAAGCTTTGCAATTAATTACATAAAAAAGGTTTAACATATATTCGCGAGAAACTAGAAGATACTAGAAACACTACAATTTTATAGCATTCGAAAGCATCTAAATTCGATTGAAAAACGAAGGAATCCCGTGGTCCCGTTAGGGGTGTTCCAGATTGCCTGTCCTATTTTTAATTTTTAATGAATAATAGATCATTACCCTCGCACAAAATATCGTGTGAAAGGAAGTAAATAGATATTTTGATAATAAAGCGTCTACTTTTTTTACATTAGTCGATATCGAATACCAATGGATCTGTTGCTCGCGAAAGGCACAGCTTTGTGATCAGACTTCTTAACGGTAAAGTGGCACGAAAATCACTTCGACGAAGCAGTACCTCATGTGGAGAAATTGTAAATTACACGTAAACTCACCGATTATTTTCTCCTGAATTTGATAGAATGATGTACACTAATCATTGTAACGATAACTTGACAAATTGGGTCACTTATTTTTTTTCAAAAGTAAGAAATTTATTTAGCTTCTTAGTACTTGCGAACCAAACCAAGGGGTTCCAAATTTCGCAAATTGCACACTAATGAGTGAATTTCAGATTTTAATGTACGTGACTATTGTGATTTTCGTGCCATTTTAGCCTAAAATAGTCTCTTCACGCGGCTGTATCTTTAGCGTGCATGATATCCATTATCGAACCCTCATTTATATAGACATAAATCTATATTTATGTAAATATCATCGTAAGAATAAGTATGTAATGTAATTGTTTATATCAGTCGGGCGCAAAAAAATAGATTCATTTATACCTACGTATGTATGGATATTTGAAAGAAAATGTACTTAAAGAACTAGCGCTTTTAACGTAGTGCTGACAGACTGAAACATGTTTACCATAATCTGACGATTCTTAGTTAACGCTGAGCCACCGGTGTTCAAAACCGGGAGGAGTTTATTTCTTAAACTTACCTCTCGTTTGATGAAAGTTTTCCAGGATGACTTTAATTCATGAACGTTCTGGTGAATGAGGAAGGAAAAAAGTAATTCCATGTAAATAAAGTCGCGAGCTCCTTAAAGTGTCAAGGCAGCTCCCATCAGGCAGATGGGAACGAGAGCCCGCAGAAAATACCGTCCACATCCCAGAAGACTCTCAAGTATAATTAAAAATGTAAGGAAAAAAAATTGGAAAAGTAAATTCTCTCAGCTTCTTTCTCTGAACTCACCACTCGGCGACATTTATGAAAGCGCTTCGTCGAAACATCTCTTTATCATACTTTGCGTTCCGTGAAAAATTCGGATCCTTAAAGTTTTACGAAAATACCTGCTCGAAACGCCCAGTTGGTGAGAGAAAATGGTACCAAGGTGACGCCAAAATAGTATCAACATAGTAATGAAGCGGCAAAATTGCCCAACAGTGACCAATATGGAACAATGTTGAAACAAAGTTGGTTCTTGATACCGTGATCATCGGGTCGGTTTTGGTATTGAAGTGAAGAATTTTGGTTCTTTTAAAGTGAGGAATACAAAGCGCAAGTGCAGCAACACATAATGTTGGGTATCAGGTTTTAGTTTCCGTCATTCCTATGTTGTTTCATATCGTTACAATTATCGGGTGTGAACATTTTTTATCACCTGGCGGATAGTCGAGCTATCACAGAAGGTATTATTTTTCTGGATAACAAGAGTCTCACATCAGTAGCTACCTTCATTTAATCCCATCTATGACTATATGAGGTACACAACGCCTTTATCTTATAAATCGATGGCTACAATCGAAAAACAGAAAACTAGGCAAAATTTGTCTCGTTTCCTCTTAAATTTTGCTTCTTCCGCTCAAAAATATCCAGACACTTTCAATAAGGCATTTGTTTTTACTTCCTTTCGTGAAAATGAAACTTAAACGGAGATATTTCGACCATTACATAACCAAGCTAAATTGACCCGAGGCATTCCTAAAGGTGAATCGAAGGCTGAAGAAATTTTGAGAGTATGCCGCAACATTTTGTGAACAGTGCTGGGCATGTAATACCATTTATAAAGGCTGAGATTTAATTCGGTAGTTTCTTGTAAAAGTTTGCCAAATTTATCGATATCAAATACTCTTACCACTTCCTGTTACCCTCAATATCTTTGAAAAATTTGAAATTAACCTTTCATCAACCCCAGTAATTTCCGAGCTCAACTGAGGGTTCGCAAAAAATCTCCTGGCTGTGTTGCCGTCATTTGTCGTGCCAAAACCAGGCTTGGGGACATCTACGAGGAGACCCATTTTGGATTTAAACTCGCTTTGGATCCTCTTTTTTTCGGCGTCAAGCACTGCTTGCTTCTCACCTCCCCGCACTTGCCGAGTCTTGATGTTTTGACGGTATCCTATGTGCAAGCAACACTCAAAAGTGTTTATTAAGCAATGTAGGAATGAAATTCCATATCGAAGGTTCTCTGCCTTGATAGGCTTTTCATTGGCTACACGTCCATTTCTGAGGGTTTTGCCCCACAAATAAAACAAACTGCACCACAGCTTGTTGATGTCAGTTTCGTTATTACTTTAGCATCAAACATGGTGTTTAATAATTCATAATGTACCTTAACTTCTGAAACATCACTTTGAATAACGTACTTATCGAGCGATTTAATTTTATTTTTCATTTCCGTCTCTTGTTCTGTGATGAGTTGAGGAGTCTCTTTTGCAAATATACACTTAATTGGTCTACAGTAATAAGTGGATGAGGGTCTAGGATTCGTCCACAAATCTCTTATCAGTTAATTTTAAAGGGACGAATCTCAATAAAAATAAATAAGAATCTGTGGCATCCGGATCGGAATATTTTTGTTTGTTATTACTTTGACCTGCACTACCATCAAAGCCCCATTTCACGACCAACTTTGCCTCAATACTTTGGGGGATTGTGACAACGTCACAAATGCTTTTTGCTGTCAAGTTTAAAATTTCTTGCAGATCTACTTCAGCAGAGGTTTCAGTTACCTTTATTTTCTTTGGCATCAATGTTTTTTATATTGCTTAATGGCGTAAATACTTGGGAAGCAATTCGGATGAATTTGGTTCACGGCAGACCTCAAGCGTATGAATTTTCTCTCCGACAAATCAAGGTCAATATATGAACCGTAGGCTTCAGCAAGTGTGAAGTTGGTTACCTTCTGCCCTTCAGGTGCCGCAGATTTTGCAGCTCTTGCAAGTTCCTCTGGAGTATAAGTTGCTACCAGACTACTGACTCGTCTATACTTCGTACGATTTGAACAGCTCTCGAATAACTTATTTGGTCTTCGTCGTATCGATTGCACTTTTCTTGGAGCCTGAGGGGGTGTTGTATCGTTCCTTGAAGCCTGAGAAGGGGTTGATTCTTTTCTCGGAGCTTTCGGAGGGTTGAAATTCTCAGAAATGGACCAAGGCAGCTGAAACAAAAAGTACGTTTATAGTTTATCTTTCGATAGAATAAAAATTTTGAGACGAAAGAAAAAATAAATAAATAATAACAAACTTTGAAATATAAGATGGATTTATCATTTTTTGATCATGTGGCATAGAGTGGCTCAACAGTTTAGATTTTTAATCTTTTCTCTTATACATCTCCACAGTCTGCGATACACGGAGACCCGGCCATATTCCACACCGCCATTTTGGATCGAGTATGTATCGGAAAAGTGACCCGCACACCGGGCTCGGAACTCGTCGAGCAGAACATGGCGCCAGCTCTCCCACTTACATTACGACTCTATGTACTCTATGGTCCAAATGGAAGTGCAGAAAAGACAAAAATCAGCAGAATATAATCCTGAGCCACGGGTGCATGACGGCAACCGCAACCCTCCTCCAGGAGCCCTGGCTCATCATACGCGAAGCATATAAATGCGGCGCGTTTTCGCGGTGTGTGCACCTTTTCAACGAGAGGAGAGGTTAGACAGTCGGTAAGCAGAAAGCGGGTAATTCATCAGGTGATCCTCGGAGGCATCGAGACGCGGAAGAACTACCGGCATCGGCATGGCCAAGGGTGCAGCTCAACCCCCCCCCCCCCCCCCCCGCCGTCGAGGAGGAGGAATCACGCCGTGTTTACCAACCATTTAAATCTGCTATCTTCAGCGCCGAGTCAAGGCGCGGAACAAACCCGCAACAGATCCCGGCGCCTTTCTCCGCGGAGGGAAAAAAGGGCACTCTTAATTGCGAGGGCACCGGCGCGGCGCACCGCACCGCAGCTCGCTTTCAAACCGGGCGAATCTCCGACAACACTATTGACCCATTTTCTCATAATTTCATTCCGCGGAGAAGTTTGTTAAACACTTTTTTTCTCCTTCCTTCCAAAGCCCTGTATCTCAACGGTGGATGTATTAACGCCGCTCCCGCCGGATCGCGCCCTCAAACCCGTCATTCCCGATCGACTCCTTGCGAAGGGATCGTAAAGCTGGCAACGTGGGATTCGGGGTTTGCCATGTGTGGGGTGTTTTACGGGGGCTTGGATCGGCGGGATCGGGGTTTTGGGGAGATTTGGCAACCCTGACAGGGGCGCAAGACGACATGCCCGGCGAGTAATCTTTTTTCTGCTTTGATTAAATATTTGAATAGAACGGAATAGCACCTTCCATTTAAATTGAGGGCTTTGCATAAATTGAGGCTGAGACGCTGCCTCACCCGCTTGTCAGGAATTCAGCTCTATCTAATTGGCTCGTAAATTTTTTTAATAGTTTCTTCCCTTCATTCCCGTTCCATTTAACGGGATTTGCACCTCGAGTGATATCAGCCTCACCGGTCAAACACTGCCAGCTCCTGTCTATTAATTTCGCGCCTCCAGCTTCCCCGGCGAAAATCAAACTCATCCGAGGAGTTCGTTCGTAATTATTAACCGGGAACGAAATAGAGCTATTGATCCTAACAATTTTTCCCCCTTTCTTTGCATCCGAGCGTTTGTGATAGGATTTTGAAGATGGAATGGATGTTAGCACACTATTCAGATTGCAAATTTCAGGAAATATATTTATGGGCCTCAGCAATTTAGAATTTTCCGGTCAACGCGTCCAAATAACCGGCAATCTAAATTGTCACTCGTTGTTGTTTTTTAATTATTTTTCCGTATATCAGTCGATTCTGTCTCGTCTCTTATGAATGGTCATCCTTCCACACAAAATCGGAAAGTAAAATGGACACATGAAGTTTATTTTGTTTACAAAGCGCCTAATCGCTCATATTGGTGTCTTGTTTCATCTCTATTCATACTGTATCTTTACTTCGAAGAAACCATATTATTGTTTTTCCTCTCTTTTTTCCAGGTGAGTAGCAGTTCACAGATTTAAATCTGACTATGTACGAATCTCAGCGGTAATGTAGTTTTCTCAATATAATTTTGATTTATCTTCTTATGAGATTGAAATAGATGTGGAAAAATTGTCATGTATTGTAGGTATAGTCGATCACCCAGAATTAGAGCCCTGGGGTAATTATTATTATTTAATAACAAAGTGAACAGATTCATATTCAGCATTTGGTGCAGAACATACTTGCGAAATCGATTTTTTTATTATCTAATTTGAAACGAAATTTTTGGCTTTTTTTTAAAACTTTATATTTTAGAAACTTCCTATAAACATTCTTTACTTATCCTGCACTGCGTAATTTAGCAAGAAAGAAGATAAAATGTTTGTTTTGTTTCTTTGAACAATGAAAAGAAAAAAAAGAAACGTCATTCTACCGTGAAAGTTTCCAGATTTTTTTTTTTATTAAAACCTATCTGAAAACACTGGAACATGTAAAAGGCTCACATTGCTTAAAATATACCTCAAGCTCGGTAGAAGCTCAAAACGGAAAGCCGAAAAGAGGAAAACTACCGGTTGAAGTTAAACTGCAACGCATGAGGAAATATTTAGCTCACATAACCCTAAATTAAAGTTATTTCAGCCGGAGACAGGTGGCAAATGCCGTGAGAAGTGCATTTTCAGCCTGCTCGAAGGGCGAAAATGGCCGGGAGTCGAAGGAGCTATGATACCGCGAACATTTTCAATTATAGTTAAGTGGGAACGGGCCGTGGGTTTTAATTCGTTCTCAGTGTGCCGTATAATGATCGAATTGTTGTTGCTGGAATTAAAAACCAGGAAAACGGGGGCGGAACGGTGTGTGCATGTTAAACTTTCGCGATTATCGCCGCTATAAATCTGATACTGCAGAGGCGAAAGTCCTCGCCAAATTGCGCAAAATTGTCTTCGCAACATAAATTATGCGAGTCGGCCGCCTGTGTTCTCCTTATTTTTTGTTCCCCCCTCAGCTCTCCTTCGTATCGATCTTGTGTTTCTTTGCATTTTACCTCCAGGTAATATAAGCTCCGCGGCCTCAATCGTGCTCAGCAGAAATGTCCTATTTCATGCGTTGAATGTTTAAAATGTCCACAACGAAATGATTGGTGTCCGCAACAGTATGTCCGCCGCACAATTGGACCATATTTTGCCGTGATAAACCGCTATGTCTCGCTTACATTAGATACAACATGATTTCCGTCAGTTTTACTATGCAGATATGTGAGTTTGTAGATGATCCAAAAATAGTGGCTCTTTTTGGAAAATGTAATACAATTTTGTACAAAAAATATCATTAAGGAAGAATTTCCACTTGTAAATTTTGGCCTAGAATATGAATGGTTAGATTAATAAGGTTGGAGTACGTATTTTTTTTATTAGAATGATAAGTGTTGAGGTTTATTCTTGAAATACCGACCGTCCGGTTTGACTCTTTTCTAGTGCTATCATTTAAACAATAACCTCGCATTTGTCGAAACATGTTCATTTTTGACACATTCTGATATGGACACCTAAAAGCAGAGAAAATTAGCGATGGACATACCATTGGATATTTTGCACAATGTCCATTGGAAACTCCCATTCTGTTTCCAAAGCCACAGCCGCAACTTGTAGTAATGCAACTATGCGCTTTGCCGAAGGATATTCGACGGAACAGGCTTAAGGTAACTGTCAAGGCGATTTTGGACGTGTTTCTTTCGTATGAAATCTCAATCTGTACCTATTTACTAAAAGGCGTTGGTTGCGCAACGCGCGAGGCGTCGTTAATTTGTACGTTTAAAAAAGCTGAAGTGCCTTCAATTCTTCGGGTATGCAACCTCGATATCCCACGAGTACGAATAGTTGTATCTGCGGAGCGTGAGAGTTTTGCAGGCCCTGAGATGGTACAGCGTTGTTTATTTACCGACGATGAACGCGATTTGATGTAGACATCCCGAATAAAATAAGTGTTATCGTCCTCCCCCCCACCCCCCCTACCATAAAATGGGGGAAAATGAGACTTAAATTTAAAATTAAATATATCTTATATCGTACAAATTACCGGCAAAAAACGAATAATCCTAGAGTTTACAGCGTGGCTGGTAAGTGTGAGTTTCAAAGGTATACAGCTTTGTTAGCACAAGCTTATTTTGAGGAAATGTAAACTGTTCGGCCGATTCCGATCTTTCAATTGACCTCATTTAAGACACCACCTTCTACCTTTTATGTGCCAGCAGTCAAGTAGACGGATGGGTGAATTCATAAACCTTTTTCCTGTAACAGGGAGGATAAACGGGAAAAGGGGAAAGAAAAGTAGATCACAGTATGATGTAGAACGGTAACAAGAGAATTAATGAAAATCATTGAATTAAAATTTTTATCGCCTTCGGCTGTAAGAGAATGGAGAAATTAAAAAGACAAGCGAGGGGAATCGGGCTTTATTGAAGTAAGGGCCGGTATTATTGTTACGCGCGCTCAAGACTCCACCGAAGGAGGAAGCGGATGCTCCCTATTGCCAATCCGTGCAAAATTACCCGGTGAGCAGCTTTTCGAAGGGCAGGTAAAGTACAAGAGGAAAAGTCCCCAAAATTGTAGCATCCAAAAACTCTTATATTGTATTGATGATAGCGTGCACTGGAAAAAAAAACACATTGTATCTAGAGTCCAAACTCTTAAAAACATCGACAAGAAAAAATACTCTTTATTCAATCAGATTTAAGCTTAAATCAAGAACCAAGCCTCTTCAATTTGAGCGGATTTCCTTCTGATTTAAGCTTAAATCTGATTGAATCAAGAGTATTTTTTCTTGTAAATGTTTTCAAGAGTCTGGACTCAAGATCCAATGTGTTTTTTTCCAGCGTCGGTATTTTCTTTTAGCGAGTATTGTTCAACTGGATTTTAGCACCCACCAATTGCA
Organism: Bemisia tabaci; assembly: GCF_918797505.1. Lineage (NCBI taxonomy): Eukaryota > Metazoa > Arthropoda > Insecta > Hemiptera > Aleyrodidae > Bemisia > Bemisia tabaci. The sequence continues at coordinate 50,006,707 of NC_092796.1, forward strand.
GTTTCAGGCACAAGACTCAGGTCCGAACTAAAACCCTCCGTTACATGATTTCTCCTCCAATTTTGCCTAAAATATAACTAATACTAAATCCACTCTTTATTATTGGGTGATTTGATGGACGCCATTTGTGCGGGATCTCTAAGACATATCGTCTCTGATATACCTCATTCTGTTGCGACGTTGCAAGTCAACAATAGTGTATTTTACTCCATTTGAACACTTTAAAAATATCGATATGATGCGAGGTAAGCTGCCTCACCAAGAATCGATTGTTCTATATACATTCAAGTGTAGGTTACAGTGTTGCCAACATTTAAGAATCGCCACTGACCTCATTCCGAGGGACACTGTTTATTGTTTGTTTCCCCGTTCTCTTGGTGAATACCCAAGCTCGAGTACATTTTTAGGCTTTCGAGAGCAAAGATAGAGCGAGCGACGTTCGGTAGTATCGAGGCGGAGTGTCAAATCAGGGCGATTGTTCCACGACGGTGATAAACACGACGAGCGGAGAACATACATAAGTTATGGCCAGTTAAATATGACAAGGGACGAGACCCGCAGCACTGTATGCCCTCCTTTCTGCCCAGCGGCTTGGTTTATTAGCTAATAAAGTGCAAGTTTAGGGCTCTCAATTTTTGTTGCCGTTCTTGGTTGCTACTCTAGTTTACTACATCGCAAATTTTCCTCGGAACAAATTTCTGTGGGTGAAAACGGCAACCGAGATTTGCCCTCCTTTGATGTGTAGAGAATACATTTTTATTTATTTTTTTATTATAATTTTTTGAGAAAGGATTTGTTGCACTGGAAAAAAACACATTGGATCTAGAGTCTAGGCTCTTGAATACATTGACAAGAAAAAGGACTCTTGATTCAATCAGATTTAAGCTTAAATCAACAGGAAATCCGCTCAAATTAAGAGGCTTGGTGCTTGATTCATAAGCTTAAATCTGATTGAATCAAGAGTATTTTTTCTTGTCGATGGTTTTAAGAGTCTGGACTCTAGATCCAATGTGTTTTTTTTCCAGTGTGCATCTATTTTGATAATACAATAATTCGCATCTTTTGCATATGCGCGTAGCAGAAGATTCAGAGTGCACCCTAGGCAGAATTAAAGAGAGGCGCTAAATACAGAAAACTGGAAATCTGAAGCTTCTCTCATACTGTGAGAAAGTATCGTTTCTCTCGTCAGAAATTGCAAGACGGCAAACATTTTGATCGAAGCATGCTTGAAAATCTTCATTGCAGCATCATCGAAGAGAAATTATGATGAGAAAATTAATCAGATCTATTGCTGTTATAACGTAAACATACTAAATCTCTCAGTTTCCGGGTGTGAAACTGATTGTTTTTGCCTCCGAACTGACATTTGTGCCGTTCAAGTTCCCTCTCACATGGCACCACTCCGAATCAAATTACTACCAATGCAATTGCTCAATGATCTATTTACCTTTTCAATAATAATCCTGACCGAGGTTGCCAGGTTCCTCAAAATCTGAATATTTACGCACGTGCCTGTAGCTGTGATTCAATTAAAATGGCCAAGTACCAACGTATTGACTTTTGATGACCGTGTTGTTAATTTAACACATGTTTTACATTTATCTAATTCTTTTACTTGAACTGCGTAACCCCCCCCCCCCCCCCCAAAAAAAAAACCGATTTGTTTCCCTTATTTTTTTTAGAAAATGCATCTTTAATTTTTACATGTAGACAGGGTTTTTATTGAAATCATTGTAATAAGTATGAGAAATTGAGTCTGGTAGACTTTAGTGAAGTTAATCCAAGTTTTTGTAGAATGTATACAAACACCTACACAAGATTTAATACAGTATGGCGAACACCACTAGGATTTCGATTCCCTTTCCCAAAAATTATACCTGATCCAGGTCCAAAATCATGTATACGCACGTGGTTACATACTTACCATTTTTTCGTGTAGATAAGCCAGGAAAGTTACTTACTTTTGGCGCAGCGGCGTCTATTGGTATAAAGAAAGCTAAAATTTGATCAATGAATCGCAGTAAATTACCGGCAATTGAAGAGGTTGTCAACCCACACCAAAATCTCATTTCAGTAACTGGGAACTTAAAAATATTTCAAAAAACGTTTACCACACGCAATCGACTTCAACCATCCGCGTCTATTAGGTCACTTAATTAATGGAAACGAAACAAGCTGGTAGAAATCATAAAAAGTTGAATTCGTTTCATATGTATAAAATATTCCGAAAAATCGAACCCTGCGGACTGATTATTGAAATCGACAGACAGAGCGATGGACAAAGAAGACGAAAGGAGTATGGAGTGATCCTATTGGTTGAAATGGCTGGGTCCTATAGACTAAGCGAGAAAATGATGTACTAACTATCGGGCTCTCGAGGGTTGCTGTTAGTTAGTCTATACTTGGCTCGTTTGTCCATTATAAGCACCTACTTCCTCTAATAGGATCCTTCCATGTATCTTTCGTCCTCTTTGTCTATACCTTAGTCTATCAATTTCAGTAATCGGCCCTGCTGGAAATGTCTGATGAAACTACAAAAGGTTTACGAAGTTTGGCAGCGCAAGTGTAAGCATGGGCAACATCTCTGAGGCCCGGCCTGACTTGGACCAGGAAGGGACTAGCGAAGTCTATTTCCGTTTTCCCGAGTGAGTAAGCACGGGCATGATTAATAGGGGGGCTGCGAAGGGATCCCTGCAATGGGAATCCAACCTCTCCCACCCGCCCCTCTCTCTTTGGAGCCGTAGCCCACTTGCTAATTTAATTGAGTCGACGGGATGATCTAATCGTTGCGCAACAGCCGATATTGCCAGGAGGAGGGTTGACACTCCGAATCAGATTCACGGTTGCCAGTTGAAAACAGCCCTGGCTGTTCCGACTAGTCACGCAGGGATTTCACCCGTTGACAGCGGGGCAGTATTCCAGAGGCTCATTTCTATCTATGCAAGCAATGTGACCTAGGGGTAAAATTTTAATATTCAGGTATATTTCTTATCCCAACAATTTGCTCATCGATCATCGCCACACTGGAAAATAAACACATTGGATCTAGAGTCCAGACTCTTAAAAACATCGACAAGAAAAAGTACTCTTGATTCAATCAGAATCTAGCTTAAATCAAGATCCAAGCCTCTTAATTTAAGCGGATTTCGTTTTGATTCAAGCAAAAATCCGATTGAATCAAGAGTATTTTTTCTTGTCTATGTTTTCAAGAGTCTGGACTATACATCCAATGTGGGTTTTTTCTAGTGCAGTGGAGCGATCAAACGATTGAAACCATGTCAGCACGGCAAAACAAGACACAGATAGCCCTGTCTTAACTTTGCAATATATCGAATTTCAATGTCTTATCGGGCTGCTTTTCAGTAATCTGCCCGCAGACAATATGTAGCAATCCCTTCCGAATTTGAATGTTTCCTCATTTGATTACATTGCTTAGATTGTAAAGTGAACGGAGTCTCTGAAAAATGGGATCTCTGTTGTGACTGAACTATTTACGCACTAAACACACAAAATTGTCTACTGTCTTATTATGCTGCAAACGTTCGTTGAATAATTGCCCGAGGAATAGTATGAAACTCAAATAATACTATTTCACAGATCTGGCACTTAAAACCTCATCATATTGAAAATATATGTATTGGACGCGTGGTTCTACCACACAATATTATTGTGCGAGTAAAAAACTGTGCCGATCACCTTTAAGCACCATGTTTAAACATAGGATTCAATACGCTAACTTTAAATAATGCTACTTAATATCCATTTTACGTGCCTGGACAATTACAGCCAGCATGCCAAGGGATGAGCATTCTGCCATTTCTCTTGATATTATATAGTTTTTACAACCTAACAATTCACTTGTGCATCATGCTTAATGTTGTCAACTGTTCTCTGAACCTTGCAGCGCGATTGTTTATCTTCACAGAGATGATAAGTATGTAGTCGACAGTTTGAAAACAAACACCATTTTGGGCCGAACAAATAAAGTCAGATGATATTCTGAAGATTCTTGCAGGAAACACAAAACATTGCTCAATGCTATTGATGATGTGCCTCGTAGTGCTTTTTAGTATTTTTTTTATTATACTTTATTTTTGCCCTTATTCTCTCCGGGTTGCTGTGACCTATTTTCGAAAAGTATGCCACAAATCCTGCTTCGCTAACAATTATCCCGTACTTTTTGTCGCTTTACGAAGAGAATTCTTTGATCTCGCCCGCGTGGAATTCGGCCTCATCGAAATGAAACGTTTTGGAACAGTGTCAAATCCAATTTTGAAAAGTTTCCGGAAAGGACCGTAAGACACCCCTCCAAGCTTGGCAACAGGGTTCCCCGACCAACTTTTAATGACTTTTCCCCCTCATTCGCATATCTTTCGTAAATGAGATGACAAATTGGAGTTATTGATTAAAATTTATCCCAGTTTTTCCGTGTTACTGAAGTGGTCTGCCATTAAAAAATGCAGGCTCTCCGGCTCTCAGTTTTACGTCCTACTTCATTTGGTGATTAATGGATCGCCCCTCCAGATTTCTCAAGCAACCCTGCACCCTTATTCTTTTCCGGTTGCTCTAGCCTCAGAGCTCCTCAGACCGTGCCATTAAACCCTCTATTACTTGTAATCAGTCTTCCGGCACTCTAATGCCTTTATTTCAGTGCGACGCTGTACTGCGATTCTTCTCGCTCCATAGAACGGTGAACGCATTATGCTTCAACATCCGAGACGAATTTAACACACGGAATTGCATGGCACCATACGGACTCGTACCCTCACACTGTGTTAGTTTCAAATCTGTCAAATTTTATAAATCACCGCTTATCCGAATCTCTTTTTTTAAGTGCACGTATGAATTGAAGATCTACAACGAGTGTGTATACCATAGGATCGTATTTTAAGGCTTGAATATTTCAAATTAGCTACAACTTTTAAGTTTCCACTTCATTAAGATGTCAATCGATCAATATCAAAAGAGTTATTTTTCTTTATAAGAAAGCGGTGGTTGAACTCATATGTAGCTATAGTATGCAATAGGTAACTGATTAGTTTTTTTTTTTCTTGATTGATGAGACCATGACACCCAAGTTGGTTAGGATCGAAAAAAATGATATCATGGTACCAGCTTTTTTTTTAGAAAAAAAAGAAAACAATTTCGGAGAAATTGGGACATGCATGAAAAAAAATTCCCAAAAGTTTCTAAATGGACTAAGAATTGGTTTGTTTAACTACTTGACTTTAATTTGACGAGAAACATAATCCTTCTGTAAGATTTCGGATTTTTTTTCATTTTATTTATTTATATTTTTTTTTGAAACTGCACATTGTACCCTTGTACCCCTGTACCCACTGTACCCTTTTTTTTATTTACGGAAAGAGAGTGAAGCTCTAATTGAATGATGTTGAACGTGTCCAGACTGATTCCCATAGCATCTGCTCTTTTTAACCAGCCCCCGAGAAGTCGTGCCAACAAACTGCGCGTAGTCGCCCAGGCGAAGATACACACTTGGAAAGCCAGCTGCAGTGAAAACTCGAGCGCCAAAGCACATCTCCATGCAATAACTCTGTTCATTTGCTCCTTTTTAGGTGAACATGCACAAACGATTAATGTCGACACTTCCCATTTTATTTCTCGCTACAATCCCCTCGCGCTTGAGCCATTTCTTTTCAAAGCTTGAAATTTATTTAACGAAGTCTCATGAAAGGAAAGAGCTCGGATAGAACGCCTCTTGTCTTCGACGTGGAATTGAGTGAGTCCTGAGTTTTAAGTTTGTGTTACAACTCGGAACTTGGGAGATGCAGTTCTTTTTTCTCCGCGTATAAGTTCTCTTAGGTCTTCGTAGGAGTGTTTTCACCGGGAGTATGGCGCGTGTAATTGAAAACCTTGTTTGTTCTCTGTGTTTCAGCGCCGAGGATATGACCCTGTTTTTCCTTCGATTTCCTTTCCAATCGAAATAGCACCCTGGAAAACTGAAACATTTCATGTCAAAAAATTTTAACTGGCTATTCTCTTTCCGTATCTCGACCGTGTCTTCCTATACACTCGGGATACGGGTATCTTTCATGCATCAAAGAGTATTAATATTGCGAAATCAATAATTTTATCCCGTTATTTGTACAACAAGAATGTTATGAATGTTATGAATATCTTTCCAGTTATCTTCAAAGCTCCTGAAGTATATTTACGGCCGAGTAGCTTTAATTAGTTTACATAGTAATCGGAGGCAAACCTTTCGCCTAATATTCTGGACTGTTCTCTATTATACCTTCTTTTATTAAGTGTGCCAGTAGGGCTTGCTTTTTGAAATCACTCGGATGTACCATAGTACAGCACACCGATCAACCAATGCTATTCAACGGGCCGTCCAAATATTTTTTTCCTTGGACCCGTTTTCTTGTCTTTGAACCATTATACTGTCAAGCCCTGATGGTCTCTTACCAAATAACCGACTGAACTGCTAATTGGGAACCCTTGAGAACATTTTCCTGTCAAAACCGTATTATTTCATTTGACAAAAACCTCATAGAAGCTTTCTTACGCTCGGAGGACTCAACTCTAGAACCTTCTTTCCCGCCAAAACTGTTTAGCCAATGAGCGTCTTGCACTGCAAGTGCAATCTGTGATGGGCCTCGTGACTCTTTATACCATGTACTAACCGTGGCCCCTGCAGAAATCCACTCAAACCACTGCAGTTATCTCCCGATATAGCTTTGGGTGTCAGGTTTCGAGCAAGGCAATAAAAGACGGCGAGGAGAGGGTCGCCTCGTCGAACCTATTATCTTCCACGCCCGATTAACCATTCACCGTGACGCCAGGATCCACCAAATTTTCACAAAAATTGTTTTCCGTCTATTTAGCGAGTTTTTCCTTACTTTCCGTTAAAGTACAAATAAAAAGAGACCACATTTGTAAAAATCGGCCGAATAGGAGAGAAGTTACAGTTCGAAATCCAAAGAGATTAACTCAACGCGATTTCGATGCACGGCAGTTCGCCCAAATCACGGTCGTGCGAAATGCCGCATATCAGCTTAAAATCAAGATAATTGGACGGAATCTTTAAAATCAATTTACATTCAACGTTCATGAATCAATATTTTCTCCCAAATTTAGCAAAAAGTACCAATTGATGCAAATAACAAAGACGTGAAAATAGTAGGTATGTGTCCAACATTTTAGTTATTCGGCACGCTTTTCCAACATATTCATGTTGGATTTTTCTGCTTGTTTTTTCATTAGTATTGATATTATTACGCTCGATTTTTATGGTTATTCTACGTGGCTTACAGAGTAAGTGGCAAGTATCACGGGCCTGATTAGTGAGCCCTGGCATTGAAGGGTGAACTAAAGAAGGGAGGGTTTTTTGAAGGAAGGAAGAAAAAAGTTCGGGTAACTAACACTTATTACGCATAGTTCATCATTTCATTACATCATAAGTTCAAATATGTATACTTATCTTAACTTCAGGAGAGATGAGAGCGAAGTGTCTGGGCGATTGAATGCGTTGTAATTCCTTCCCGTAGATGGTCAATTCAGAATCACCCTTATGCTCAGTAGTGCGCTTAAAATTTCAAGATAATCCGTATGGCTTCTCGCATTGGTCAGACACAGTGTTCAAATTAACGAATTCCCTTCTTCTCGGCGCTTGTCTTAGGGTTGTCGTAGTATCCGCACAGCAGCGCTATGGCTCTCCGGGTATTATCAATTCATCACCATTATCATTACTCTTTTTTAACTCTACAGTGGGTTGCATTAATTTAAGCGCCACAATGAGGGCCAAAAGTTTTAATTGCTTTCATTTGTATGAATTGCTGCCCAGTTCTGATGACGCTTCAAGTTTCCCAAAGTTAAACATTAGCTGAAATAGTTTCGGCTTGCTTAACTTGGCGGGAAGAAAAGTTGATTTCGGCTGATCGCAATAATGCGAGGCAGCAACTCCACTTTTTCCACAGAACTCCCCATACATAATGCACAACTGTCTGACAATTGCAAGTTACTCCGCTTACCATCTTTTACCATTCGATATACATCAAGTATTCCTCCCGCTTGAGTATCGCAGGACTGTCCTTTTAAAGGTCGGTCTGTACCAATCCAGCCATGAGCTATTATATTATTCAGGAGTGTTTTAGATATCAAAAACTTTGCCCCATTTCCGCTTTAGAGGAAGAAAGGTTCTCCAGGAGAATAATGCGAAGTCGAAGAAGAAGTCCTCACTTGCCCGATCCTTAATATTTCTCATCTTTCCCCTCTTCTTCCTCGAAGGATAGTTGTTTACAAAAGTTCGGCCTTCGTAAGAATGGAACATAACATTCCCGCATTTCAGCTAATAAAAAGTTTCACTCGGGATTTTTACGGCATTGTTGTCAAGTGATTTTTATTCCTTCTGACACATCGATTTGCGTGTGTTTTCCTTTCAATCGAACCGAGCGCTGGCATCTTTCATAATCTCACGTCCGTTTCTAGGTTTACTATCACATCACGAGGTGAATAAAAATGTAAATAAAATGAGAATAATAAAAGGAATTGTACAGCTAATTTTTATATTGACCGCGTGATTGATTCCTAAACTTTTCGATTTACTGATAACAGTAAGTCAACAATGACCATCATTCCACTAGTTTTCCTCCATTGGTTTATTACACTGTCTTCTGCGAACTATCAACTCATTGTTAATCTCCATCAGACCTCTTTCTGTGAATGTTGCAAATTATGTTTAGCTGTAGACTTATACTATGTATGAACGGAAGAAAACATGACAATTTAGTTTTAGCAGCCATAAAAAAGGATATATTTAAGCAAATACATTTCATTCTCTACCTCGTTCATACTTATAACCCTCTCTTTAGTTCTTAATACTTTCGAATAATGTAATTTGATGACATCGACGGCCTTGGTCGCACAGATCAATAGATTCGTCAATATAAACTAGGAATGACGTAACAATCAGCCCATCAAAATACATCCTTCGCGCCAATTGGGTTTAAAGAGTTTAACGTATATCGTTCACGTTTGGAAGTATACACTCCCAGGTGGTCGCATAAAATCTAAGCCCCATTGAAAATTTCCTCCTAGGGGACCTAGAGGGAAAGAAATAAAATTAAGGTCCCTCAACAGCCCCCGCGGGGAACCCATTCTCACGTCCATTGGCAGTAATATGCTCACACGCTAAAATGGAAACATCTTGGTTCCCTCGGGGCCCAACCAGAGTTACAAACCTTTTTTCCGTTAGATGATTGTCTGGCAAAAAAGTTTTAAAAAGGAATTAATATTTAGTGGACCTATGGTTATTGACGGAAATAAATTATATAGCCGTTTCGCCAATTCCGATTTTTATGTTGATGAATATCGGTGGTGAAAGTCGCAAACCACGTATCTCGGTTTGCGATGTTGCAGACTTCCTGTCATACTTTTATTTTTGAGCGGAATACGATTTAACGTCAATCCTTAGAGCCTTCCATGGTTTTTCTCCTCTGTGCGTGGAAATTTCAAGAAAACCTCAAGGAAAAATGTTCATTTGTTTCCCTTGTAAAAATAAATCGGGAGAGGAGATTTTGAAGTCCCGGTACGGGTTTGGGAGTTTCATCGTTGATGTATGTAAAATGTTCCTGTCCTTGTGTTGTCGCATCCCTCCTAAACATGCGTATTACTGCTCGTTTGAATCAAACAAACTAATTGGACATATTTCTGCCAAACGGAACTACGTGCATTATGACGTGAACCTTGTTGTTCATACATTCTCATGAGTTCTATTGCACAAAGTTCCGTTTGGCAGAAATACGTCCAATTTCCAGTGTGAACTACCGTAAACTGGAAAAAACACATTGGATCTAGAGTTGGTCTAGAGTTTGGATGTTGAAAACATTGACAAGAAAAAATATTTTTGATTCAATCGGATTTTTGCTTGAATCAAAACGAAATTCGCTTAAATTCAGAGGCTTGGTTCTTTATTTAAGCTTGATTCTGATTGAATTAAGAGTACTTTTTCTTGTCGATGTTTTTAAGAGTCTGGACTCTAGATCCAATGTGGTTTTTTTTTTGTTTTTTGTTTGTTTTTTGTTTTTTTCCCCCCCACTGTAATCAACGAGGTCAACAACCTTGTCCCGCGTTATTATTGAATGTATCTCATTACTTTTTACTCGACTACAAATTTTCATTGTAATGGTATCATTGCAACTAATTATAAGAGCTTCTCCTCGACAGCTCTGTTTGATAAAATCTGTTTTTTTTTTCAGATGTTTTTTTCTTCATGATAGCATATATTTAATTTTACTAACGTCACTGGTAAGGTCATACGGTACCCTGAAATAAAGATAAAACATGTAAAATCACTTGGTCAGGACCACAATGTTGGCTTGGACTGCGATCGTAAACGAGGGAAGATCCACCGCACCGTGCGTCGCGACGTAGCGTCCATATATTTTTACGCTATTTAAACTCGTTTTATTGGGCTCGGACTTGGTCCCTCTGCCCTCCCCCACCCCTCCAACCCTCCCCATGCCCAGACCAAGCACTTCCTGCCACTGACTTTATTTCTTCGTGACCCTCCCACCAACCGCCTCTCGTGAGTTCTCCTGTGTACTCTGCTCGCAAATCGTTGGCTTTTTATCTGATTTTAATAAAATATAACCAAATGCATTTCATTTTACTTTGATAGGGGGAAAAGAAATGCATTAAAGTAAACTTCCCGCAAAGAAAATTCATTCGTTATTTTTTTATGGCCCACAAAGCGTAATACCAGTCATTAAGTTTCATTTTTCCGTCAGTTTATGGGCTGTGCCGCTAAATGCATCGTAATTACAGTATTTTCAGTTTGTCTGATCATTATGTGGCCATAATGGATCGGCATGGAATTAAACTGTAAAATTATCGAATTTACTTTTATGGGTACATTTATTGACTCTTGTCTAACCCAGGAAGCGATTACTACTTAGATACGTAACTTGAAACCTAATTGATTGGGTATCTCCGCATTAAGGAACAGTATCATGTAGTTGTTCTCTTCGAAGCTACAACTTCCTCCTTCAAAAAAATAAAGTGAAAAAGAAAGATGATTAATTACGTCAAAAATTACGGCATTTTATCAAATACCTAAAGATGTGAATTGATGGAATCGAATATGCTGAAAGTGATGAGCGAGTAAGATAGTGAATCAATTGAAGAGTATGATAGTTCAAGAGGTATTTTTGTGATTTCCAGAAGAACATGTCTAAAATTGAAAAAAAAACCATCGAAATCAAATGACACCAATGAACTGTAAGACGGAAAAATAAAATGCGGAGCTCAATTTATCTCAAAGTTTACGCCGAGACATATTTCCCGCAAAATAATTGGACTGCTTGTCGAAGGAAGCAACCAAGCCACTTTAATCGAGCAAATTACATGTTTTACAAAAAAACGGTTGTGCGAATTTTTTTTGTCGCAAATTTTGATGAATTTTCTGCACGGTACGAAGCAAATTCCCTTTAAACTTCCAAAAAATGCGCACTAATGTTCGCTCGTAAGATAATTAAATTGCTCTGTTAAACGAAACAGCCAATGTGGCTTGATTCCTTTCTACCAAGCGCGGTCCAATCGAAGTCTCAGTTTTCAAAATCGTTACGCACCTTCTTCTGTCATGATATTGTAGAATTATTTTTTTTTTAGAAATATTTCATAAAACTAGTCATTTTACACAGCAGCTATTTTTCTCGTTTTATTATGTTTCTTTTTTAATATTTTTAGAGCATAGTAAATATCACAAAAATTCTTAGAAAACCGCACTTAAATATCACAAAAATTCTTAGAAAACCGCACTATTTATGAAAAACCGTGAAGAGATTGCTCGTCTTGGAAAATTCTTTTCCACTTCAATGCAGTTACGCAAGATTCAATTTGAGAGTATTCATATTATGAAAGTTGAGACTCACAAACTTTTAAAGGGTTTAGTGTCGGAGAGCTCCTTCGTCGTGGAACATTTCACACCTACGGATCTACGATAGACGGTAAAACTAGAAATAGACGAGTCTCGTCATCGAGGGGCGAGGCTGAGTCGAAGAAGCGGTGTTTTAAATGAATATTAATCACTTTAAGTTCGAATGATTATTCCGAGTTCTGTACGAGAGGAGCTTGAGTGATATATTCATCTTACGCTAATACGGATGTTCGCTGCAAAATGCGAATAAATCGTTCAGAGTGGCCAACTCCAAGCGAGATGAGCGTGTGAACAAGCAGGGATGCCCCGTGGGGGAGGCAGCAGGCATGCAGGGATGCGCGTAATTTATAGCTGTGAAAATGAGGTTAGAGCTCCGCTGTTGCCTCTTGTTGAGACTTTTTAAATTCGGTCACGAAAGAATTTATTCAATGTAGGAGGAATGAAGGAAATCTCCGCAGCTAAAAATGCTAAGCACTGAAGCATATAAGCAATCAATTTGCTCAAAAGATTTTCTCCGGTAGATTTTAACAGTTGCTAAGCGTAGGCGTGCTTCCTTAATTTGACTGCGTTTTGCGATTAGGAACTACAATTCGTGGCGCATCCGTAATAACTCTCATGTGCTCAGAGAAACTATGTGTACATATTCGCTGTTTATAAACTGAACCCGAAATTGTAGTTCCTAATAGTAAGATTTAGCGCAATCCAAGTTTTTACCTACTTGAAAGTGTTTATGACGGAAGGTCAAGGAACGCAGTTCAGCAAAAGAATGAAAATATTTATGAAAATCTCTTATAACTTTACACCTAATTATTTTTAGCCCTGAATCAAAAACTTATGTTGGTTTCTTCATCATCCTGCTTTTTTCCGGGAAGTAAAATGTTTCCCGGGAAAACGGGCGTAAAAGGATTAATAATAATAGTTATTATTATTGGACTTCATTTTGCAATTAAGAACTACAATTCCTACAATCTATATATTTAATATCCTAAGGCTTTTTTGTCCTCCTTCGATCTCGGAAACTACTCGACCGATTTTCCTGAGGTTTGCTTTAAATGAAAACTCTTAGGCTCTAGATGTGCCAGCATCCCATGGTTTTTCGATTTGCGCGATTTTTTTTGTTTTGGTAGTAGCAAAACTTGGCTCGCAAAGCTAGTGACCGGGGGTCCAGGGGGCGAAGCCCCTGGTCAGCGTCGCAAGCGAGCGTAGCGAGCTGCTGAAGCAGCTAGTTGCTTATAAATTTGTGAAAAGAACAGGAAGCTGTAATGGAAATGGCGATGAAGCTTCAGTGAAAAAAGGTCCGATATTGACTCACAACCTCCGCAACATCGCTTTCCTGTAAGTATCGGCACCAGAACTAATGGAGGCCCAGCCATCAACGTAAACAAACAGATATATTGCATCGGTTGTTTGCTTTTAACTTGACCGATACTTTACTTGACCCAACGGAGCTGATTTGAGTCCTTTCCTTCCTTCAAATCCGTTGCTTCCTCCCATTGAAATGAAACAGGAATCGTGATCAATTTTAATTCCATATTAATAGTTGTGATTGTGTTAACTACAGCAACACAACATATTGTGAAAATTCCCAGTCATTTTTTTTCATTTTGAAAAGATAAATATCAGTTAGATATTAATTTACAGTAGAAACCGATGATTCTTTATACAGAGGTCACTGGCAACATGGAATTCGGGGATGAGCCCTCTGTTAAATCCCTTATTATCAGCGTGTAGGGTTTTTAGCTGTGAAAATTTTCATTTCAAGAATTTACCTATTGCAAGGCCTGAGGGCGATCACAGCAAATGTTTCAAATATATAGGACGAAATTTGTTGAGAAATTTTTCTTTCGCATTCGAACCAATATTCCATCTCGTCTGATTTATTACTCCCGTACATAGGTACTATTTTAGAGGTAAAAACAGAACTAAAATACGACAAATTTTCGAGTGAGATGAAGTTGGCTGCAAGCATACAAGCGCATGTGGCATCATTTCATTCGATGTCGATAACCAGTAAATAAAGTTTATTTTTTAAAGTCCCGGTCAGTGGTTTCTAGCTAAAGCGATTCCCGGAATGAGTTTTTATTTGGGACCAACGTTCTACTTTTAGTTTCCCTGCGGAAACTTTTTAACGAGATACGACTCTTTGATGCACATATCGATAGCTGTAATCTAAAAACTCTTCTATTTAAATGCGACGTTGCAAATTTCCTCCCACGCGTATGCTTGAAATTTTTTTGACTCTCCTGTACTTCGTCAAAATTATTTTGAAAGACATTCATTAGTTTTCCGTCTAACAAAATAAAATGGAACGAAGATATCGAGGCGCTGTAATGGCGTCACGTGAGTTCTCAGAATTTTGCTATGGATGTGTTCCATTTAGTACGCTCAATTTCTCCCGTTCCCTAATGCTTACGAGGCACTTCTGATTATTGTCTCTACTCGGCGCCAATGAAAAGTAATGAAACGAGATCTTAATCCAGACAGGGTTCAGTAGTATGAGTGTTGGTAGTGATTATTGCTGCCACTTCAAGGCTCACCGTTCATCTTTAAGATCTATCGGAGCGTTCAATTTTGATGACGAAAGATGCTAAGAACTATTTTCTAGAACCTTATTTCATTTAAGATGGTGCACTCCTGTTTAAAGCCTCATTAAGACCATAGATTTTGGAGGTAGATATCGTATCCCACAAGACGAGCGATCAAAATAGCCAGTGGCGTAGCGTACCTTGCGATATATCGATTGATCTGTCATTTAAACCTATGGAAAAGGATCGATAAACAGGGTGTTCGCAACGGACACCTTAATAATCGATTCTTTCTCGAGCTTCAAATGGGGAAGTATCGATATTGGATCATTCACGCCTCGCCACGGAAGCTCCTTATTTCGCAAGTCTTGATTGGATTTGATTATAGTTTTCTGGTTCTGTAAGCTATTTTATGAATATCACAAAAAAACACTCAATTGAGTAAGTGCATTGGAATCTTTAAGTATGATAATGTCAATGGCTAATCAACAAAAAATGAGTTAGCAACTTTGCCGCATTCTATAGTCTAAAATACGCAAGCCGATGATTTTAGTTTTTTTCAAATTCTGTAAGGGAGCGCTTAAATGACCCTGTAATGTATGCAAAAATTGAAAATCTAGGGTAGGATGGGGTCAGTCCGCCACTTTTTTGCCCCAAGATTTTTCCTGAGTTCCCTAATTGATGGATGAACTTGTTTGAATGCTAGGAGTGATCTTTGGACCTTTGACTATGCACAAAAAAAAATTGGATACTTTAGGTGCATTTCCCCCCCCCCCTTTTTTGAACTTTTTTTTTTTTAAAAAAAGAAAGTGGCGGAGTGACCCCACGAGTAGGGTCAGTCCGCCACATTCTTAGGGTCAGTCCGCCAGTGCTGGGGTCAATACGTCAGTAGCAAATGAAAACATGAGAAGTGCTGGAAAAAACAATTTAATTAAGAAAAATGAAGGAAAACAAACATATCTGAACTCAGAACTTCAGTCAGTACAAAAAAGTCTATCACTATAAGAACGAAAAGTTAATTTTAAAGGTCTAATAAATTTCAAAATTTGAATTTTTTTTTTTTCAAAAAAAAGTTAAAATATTAATAAAAAGTTGATGGTTTTGAAATTGAACTACATACATATAAAGGACTAGCCAGTGTAGCAGCACCTAAACCTAAAAAGAGGTCACTTAGCCAGTAGCAGAATAACCCTCGGCGTCACTGGCGGAATGACCCCATCCCGGCTTCGCTGCACAAAATTGTTACCTGACATGACATAAGTAAAGATATTTCAAAGATCAAAAACGGAATCAATAGCCTTGAGTGAGTAGTTTACGATGATGTACTTGCCAAATTTCGATCACCAAACCACCAAAGTCCAGACGAAAAGTTCCAAAAAAGAAAAAAGTTACGATCGGGAGCAATTTTAACATTTGCGCCTGTAGGTTAGTTGTAAACAAATGAATCATGCATGGAACAACATATAGTAGACGAGCACTTCCAACTGCTTACTCCCATGCTTTGAATTTCCCAATTCGACCACCGCTAGGGGCGCTACGGTCGACTGGCGGACTGACCCCATCCTACCCTAACCTAAAGATTACAAAAAAGGTGAATTTTTCTCTTTGATCTACAGAATCGTCCATTTGCAGGCGGCATTCGCAATCATCCAGGCGGTATTTTTCATCGACAATCGATATGTGAATCATTTTTACAACCGTCTACGCCACGAAATCTGACAGTCTAATTTTTTCTCCTTCAGAAATGATGCTCAGTTTTGAGATAACTTTCAGTCTATTTTCTCGACTAAAAATTGACAAAAGGTGAAACTGCAGCAGGCTCCTCTACCGTTCCGCTCCTTTCTCTTTTCGCAGGGTTCTAACGCGGAACCGTCAGCGCTCAAAAGCGACAATATTTGTGAGTTGGACCTTTGATAGAGGATCCAAGCGGCTGTGTACAAAAGGATACAGTGAATAGGATGCTTTGATAGTATTAGGATACACTAGTTTCAGTCGCTACCAAGTTTAATAACGGTAGAATAAGGTATCTTGGAGATTTTGAGTCACTCCCTTTGCCTTTATTTTCTGCTTTTTGGCTGAATCACCGTTCATAACTATAACATCTGAACATTTTTCAATCGCCTTGGCCCTTTCTTTTAGGTTCTTACATGCGCTCTAAGCGTGTAATATCAGCCAATTTATGCTTACTGTGTGACCGTCTATGAAAAAAGGGGTATCACGATACTGGACAAATTTAATTTCGCTACTTTTACTACAGCGGAGCGGAGCGATTAAAAAAAATTACCTGAAAACCGCCGAAAACTTCAAGCTAAAATAGAGTTACAGAATAGAACAACTATCTAAAATAAAATTCCTTTAACCAAGCAATTTTCAGTTTTAATCTTATATCTGACTCATCGCTATTGTATTTTACACTAATTTATTTGTCAAAACTGTTATTTTAATCAGTTTTTTAAACATTTTTATCTAGAAAAGTTTGAACACCGTTTTTTTTCGTTCTACCATCAAAAAAATTTGAGCTCGCATGTGGCTTGTCCTGATAATTTTTAACGGAACACAGAAAAAAAATGGCTACCAAAACTTTTTTCTGAAATTGAAATTGAATTTTCCTCCACGTATAAAAAGTTTTTTGAGCTGAAGAATGTCTAATTTTAATGAATGGTCATTGTTTCAAATCAAATTAATTTTTTTATTCAAAGAAATGTCGCTTTGTTATCGATGAAAAATGCTATCATTTACCTTTAGATTTGAAGAAAAACTCTTATGAATTAAAGAAAAAATAATAATACTTAAAAAGTTTTCTTTGAATAAAAGGCAATTTTCTTCACCTCAGAATATGTCTTCAAATCAGTGATTTTTTTATTAAAATGAGAAAATTAACGTCGTTTAATCATGTTTTCCAGGGAAAGCGTACCTTTACAGGCTGTTTCCGGTAGAAGCACTTAAATTTGAAAGTCTCCGAGTATGGAAGAGCGTCGATAAGGACGTCTGAGTTATTCGAATCTGTTTTTTCCAAAACGGAACAAGTCCGTTTCTGCATGAGCCTTGGCTCGCATAAACGGGCATGCTAACTAAGACTCATGAAGGAATGGACCTATTCCCTTCTAAAAACAACTGATTCATTTGAGGTCTGTCTGAAGGCAGCTCAGCTCACAAACAGCTCGTCAGCTTTGCCGCCACTTTAGTGAGCACCCCCGCGTCCCCGCCTGTGCATTACCGGCCGAGCTCGCCTGTCATTGTCCGTCCTTAATAATTAATTACGTGATCTTTAATCTCCCCTGAGCGTTCGTTGCGTTGGAGTGGCACGCTCGTCGTTTGAAAGTGAAACTCCATTCCAACGAAAGGAGGTCTCCTGGGCCCCTCGGACCCTCTTACGTTGCAGAGGTGAACCAAGAGGTCAGATTTAGTGTAGCTTGTGTGCAGACGGTGCTCTCCTATTTTTCTGCTTCACATAAAGTAAATGTTGAAAAATGTGGATGTGGAGGTCATTCGGAAATTTTACCTACCGGCATGCATTATGTTAGCAATAAGAAAAGGGACTGGGTTGAAACTGGTTGCATGTAAAAAAAAAATTGAAAAAAATTGTATCAATAATCGTAAGGACTTGGAAAGCCTAGGCAAATCAGACACTCTGAAAAAAAATAATGATAATAATTTAATAATGATAAGTCGCACAAATCGTAAGTATGATATTCTATTTATATCGGCCGTACCGGTTTGGTTAATGTAACTGCAAGCATTCTAAATTCGAGGAACCGCATCTTCGGTGCAAGCATCTGAGCTTTTGAAAAAGTGCTGTTGCTGCATGAACCGAGAATGCAGTTACATGAGCTAATTAGTGTTGCCTACATAGAGCACCGTACTGACGCAAAGGAAAGGGCGCACGTTGATGACGGCGCAGAGATACAACTATTCGTACTTGATGGATGTCTGTGTTGCATCTCCAAAATTGAAGGCGCCATGGCGCGAGGCGTTAAGTCGCAATGCTTCACTCTATCCTTCAGGGAGAGAAGTTAAAAAACGAGGCCTGATTGCGTTTCCTCCATCTTTAGCCGTGTTCACTGTTCACACTCAATTTTCTACTTTGTTTCATTTTGACTGCGTTAAGCAGAAAGGAATCCGCAGCCACCTCAGCTGCTGCCAAAAAAAGTGCAATTTATTTTTTTACATCAAAACAGTTGTGGCAATTTTTTCTGCAAAATTCAGTAAATTTTCTGCATGGTACGCAGCAAATTCCTGAAAATTGATCCCTGTTTTAGGTTTAAATCCATACAATCCTAGGGTTCATGCGGAAACCGAAGTACACCCTCACACTAGAGGAGCAACGAAATGAGCCGCAAAATTAAGGTCTTGTTCTTCTCCAGGTCCAATTTGTTCACTCCAACATTCGTGTTTGCATATTTGTCCCACTTTATTGTGTGCACCTCTCAAAAATTGAGACGCACAATTTTTTTTACCACCCCCGCCTCGCCCTCTACCTTCCTTATCGGTCGTCTCCTTATTTTTATCGCCAGTTTTATTTTTGTGAAACTTAGAAAAGAAGCGTTGATACCGGAAGTTAAAACTCAAAGTTTGTTTAGAACCTATTGTTAGAGAAACATCAAATATGCACTCTCTCCAGCTAGTTAGTCTTTCAGCACTCAAAATAGCGAGAAGTTTTTATTATTATTAATTGTAAAAGACTTCATCATGTTTTATTAAAGACTCCGGGAACCTTCCGCGAAAATTAAAACTTAGCTTACATTGTTGACTTAGAATTCGTTAAAAAGTTTTTAATGATTTCGCCAGTGTTAGTGACGAAAGAGAGACGTCTCTTGTAAATCAATTAAAACAAGCAATACGGAGAGCAAACGGAACATTTGTTTTTATTCCGAAACTCTTGTTCCGGTGCGTCTTATTGACGCGGTTGTCGGTGTACTCGAATACGTTCCGATATCTCAGTTAAATCGTTATCGAAATAGTATTTTCACGGAGTTTTGGCAACGGTCATAATCAGAGCCTTGACAATGAGACGCTCGGGGAGACGCGGAAAAATTAACTAAAGGGCAAGAATTTTCTAGCAATCAAGTTTTGAGCGCGCGAATACTAAATCAAAAACAAAGTTTCCAGCAATTCCGTCTGACTTTTATTCCTCTGTTCTAGCGCGGTGATAAATTTCCCTCACCGAGCCCTCGTTTTCACTTTTCATACATCCGATTTTGCAGGCACTCGTTTTCATTTCCCTCGGTATTCGTCCTCCTCAATTTTTCCCCCGCTGGGCTCGCTTAACAAGCCCTAAACGATCCTTTACCTCATACTAACCTCTCTTCCTCCTTTGTTTTTTTTTGGGAACCTGAATTGCTCTTACTTATAGTCAGTATTTTCAAATTATTTCAGAGTATGAAGTTTATTAGTTTCTTATCTTACTCTATAATATGAAATCACAAAAGTAAAGTGTAACACATAACGCCAAAGGCGCAAAGCTCATCACGGGGGTTGAACTGCGAAGCGGTCAGAGGGTGTAGGCCTTCAGTGATATTTAAATCAGAATCTCGTGGGACCACTACAAGCAACGGTTTCCGTCAAGTCTGCACACCAGTGGCGAGGCGTGAATGATTGACTATCGATATTTCCCCATTTGAAGCTGTAGTGAAGAATCAATTTAAGATGTTGATGGACTCTGTGAACACCCTTTTTTATCGATCCTTTTCCATAGGTTTGAATGGCAGATCAATCGATAAATCGCAGATGTGTATGTATGTAATCGCAAGATATACATATCCTCAGCACGAGGTATGTCTGCAAATATTGTTTGTGCTTCCATCAGATAGCGATCGGTGTCTAGTCATACGAATTTTTCAATGTAAATTTACGATCAGAAATTTGACTATCTATATTATAAGCTCCGAGACCTTCTGAATGCGTATCTGGTAACGCTTAGTTCCAGCATTCTACCGGGCCGATTTTCATGATTTTTGCGGCTATCGACAGGCAATTGTCTCTAAATGAGCCCGTTTTATTCAGATTTTGAATATGTGACTCAGGTTTTTTTTATATTACGTGGTAAAGTTGGGAATTCTCTCATTGAAACAATGCAATTTTTTATTTTTTGTCACGGTTTGCATTATGGTCCAAAACTCAAGAATAGTAAGAAATAAGTCGGATGCTGACTGAAAGATCACGAAAGTTTCGTAACAGATGTTTTTTGAGTTGGCAATTTCGATTCTGATGTTAATTTGCCCACATTTTAACACCCTGACGTATAAATTGCGGGCAAGTCTATGGCACGGTGCGGTGCGGCGTGCTGCCAGCTTGGAACGCGTACTGACGCCTACAAACCTAAGGGGATACTTCAAGCATTGCGCAATGCGTGAAGTATCCCCTTTGGTTTGTAGGCGCCTGTGCGCGTTTCAAGCTGGTAGCAGCCAGGGCATTCTGCTTTCTTCCGCACTGGAAAAAAAAACACATTGGATCTATAGTCCAGACTCTTGAAAACATTGACAAGAAAATATACTCTTGGCTCAATCGAATTTTTGCTTGAATCAAAACGAAATCCGCTTAAATTAAGAGGCTTGGTTCTTGATTTAAGCTAGATTCTGGTTGAATCAAGAGTACTTTTTCTTGTTGGTGTTTTTAAGAGTCTGGACTCTAGATCCAATGTGTTTTTTTTTCCAGTGCGTCCATGAATGTTAGCGGATTGAAAGAAGCCCCAGATCTTGTGCTTCGCCTTCAGCCCACATCAATTACACAGGACACAGGCGCAGCTTAATCTAACCAACTACTAAGAGCAGTGAAAATGTCGTCCTCGTCATAAAATGTCACGGTTGAATAAATGATTTAATTGTGAACCCCGACAAATGTCAGGACTTAATCGAGCCGACAGAATAATGAAACGTGGGTTCCAAGCCGACTCTTCGCTGCCAGACTGATATTTCGACTAATATGCATATTCCGAGTAGAACACTCGATCGTCGGGCGTTCTGGAGTCGTATGATTCTTCAGAGGTCATTAGTTTGGAAAAATTGCGAGCCGGTCCGGGAGGCTGTCTGACGGGGCTCTTAGGGAGCTGAGCAAGAGCATTTAGCCATTTCCGGTGCCCCATTTTCGCCCAAGTCCCATCTCGGCCCGGGTAATCCGCTTGCGACTATTCGCGGCCTGGCCCGCTGCCTCCTCCCTCCCCCTCCCCCGCCCTCTCACTCCCGTGATGGATAACACTTCTCATTTTATGTTAGCGCCACATTCCCTCTTAATCCTAACTTTACTTTATCAACTCAGCGTCTCATGATTAATTTCGCCCTGCCGGGCCTCGGGACCGGTCTCCCAGAAACAATATGTGCGCTTCTCTCCCGAGAAGTCTGCGATTTTTTAATCCCCGGGATTCGCCGGTTTACCCCTCTTGGCGCTGGCATCGTTGCCAATCCTAATTTGCTCGAAATGACTTTTTTATGGTTATAAACACGTAGATCTTCTGCTCGAAGTGAGGCCTTTGCAAGGCTCAACTTGGAGGAAAAGCTAAGGCTTATAAATCAATTAGCGGTCCATAAGGCGATATTTCAGATAAACCGTTCAGAATATGCTTATCAATGATGTGGTGACATGCATCGAAACAGTCAAACTGTCGTAAACTCTCCGTATTTCATAAAACTCCATAGGGAGGTAAAATCAGCTTAAAATTTTGTACATTGACACAGCGGTGATTGGAAACTATGTATGTATGTATAAGCCGCTTTCACGGCGCGCTAGGGCGCTCTGCGACGCCTACTCTCCACAGAAATCTGTCGTGGTAGAGATCCTCTGGAAGCTGGCATCTCTTCATCTCTTCATGGATGCTCTTCATTGAAAACTAACATGGCTAATTTGATCAAATCCTGAGAAGGTGCTTTTCTTCAAGTGGCAGTATTGGAATCAAAACTATTGTGTTAATTGATGAACGATGACAGAGTGGAGCAAATGTAAGTATGTACTTACGGTGCTCGTCTGATTTCCATTTTTTAGCTTTTTTGCGATGGGGGGTGGATGTGTCAGCTTCTGCACGCATCTCAGAAATTATGACTTCTGAGTCGTCTGGTACAGTTTCAAAATGATGGATATCGGCAGAAAATGATGTACCTTTGGGTGCATCAGTTGTTGCGGGGTGTGCCGTTTCTTCCGTGTATTTCCTGGGAAATGAGAAAATAAAAATAGTGTGTCGTCAATCGGACGTATATATGAGCAACGGTAGTATGGGAAAATAACTGAAATCTAACAGGAACTATGTGCATACGGTTTACCTGTACCAAAGTTTTATTTTATTTTATTAATTTACACATAGTTTTGTTTAGCAAATACGTCTTAGTGTCGCTGATTTTTCCCCAAAAATCGATGAAATCAAAAGTGTCGATTTTGTCCAAAAAATCGATTTTCAAGTTGCTTTGAATAAAAAATCGGATTATAGAATGAGTATTGTACCACTCGCTTTTCTTAAATTCTTGCCTCACTGAGTGTTGAGTCTCATTTTCCCTTAAATTGGAGCAACCTCGATGGCTCCCTTTAGTTTTGAAGAATAATATAAGCTTTTTGCTTCCTTAATTATTCAGGAGTAACATTTTATTCCGTAAAAAATCGACTAATTTCGATTTGTGAGAAAAAAATCGATTCAGCTGCAAAATCGCGTGCAAAACATCGATTTGATTTAATCGATTATTTTGTGCAAAAAATCAATATCTTTAGAATATCGAAAAGAAATCAACACCACTAATACGTCCCATTAAAGTCCTATTAGCTCTACACGGGCGCATTTAAATTTGGCGTCATCCGCAATGCTTCCCTGGTTTTATTTAAGCCAAGGTTCTCTCATCGTTTTTTAAGCAAAGCGTTACGCTCGAGCACTTTGGGGAGCTGCAGACGGCAGACGGGTCGACGGGTCGGGTGTAATGAGTGAAACGGGGTTGTCGTAGGTCGTGCAGTGTATCTGTGTGCTCTGCAGCTCGCTCGGCTATCCCTCTCGCAGTCGGAGTGTTGCGCCTGAAATTAAGAGAAGCGTCATGCGGCCACGATAGTATTAAACTACCTCCTTGTGAGAAACGATCCTTGTTTCCTGGGCGCTCCATGCCTCGGTCACGATGAGCATTGTTTCCATCGGCTAATAGCTCCGGTGCATCTTTATTCCAGCGGGTCGCGCGTGGAGGACTGGAATTCTCGTCCTTCCGAAAACACCCTTGATACACGTTCTGCGTAATTATTCTCTGTCGACTCCAGCTTGGTTTTTTTAGACATCCTAGAACCACTTTTTTTTGTTCTTTAAACTTTTCAACCTTTGATTTTGTGAGGATTTAAATCAAATTATTGTTTATGTACGGCTGGAAATCATTCTATGCAGCTTTGGCGATTTTGAAATTAGTTCTGAAATCTGTTGGACTCCTACAAATCATCGTTTTCAATTTTATGTGAAAATAGGTGTTTGTTAACCCAACACGTCTTGTTGGAAAGACAGCGCTGTAAGATTATACAGGGTTATTCATAAGTCACGCACCACTGGCAATGAGGGGGTGGGTGGGGTGGGGTGGCCGTTTGAAATTTTTGAGTTGCCCCCGCATCCTCCCCCCGAGGGTATCAAAGACGGGATAGTACTTAAAAAAGTTTCTCCTCGATATGAGGAAAAACGTCTTAAACCACAAATGGATATCGTAATTAGAACTGAAGTTATGGTCAGTGGTGCGTGTTTTTTGAATAAACCAGTATCTGTATTACCATATTCGGTTTTATACTTATGTTCCAGGTTTTCTAACCAATCAGAAGGACCTTAAAATCTCATCGGAAATTCCGCGAAAGGGTACCTAAGATATATACATAAAAGCCGCGTTTACAACGCTCTTTCGCCCTCTGCGACTCCCAGCCGCCAAAGTTCCTACCCTCCCAGAGCCCTTCAGGGAGACAAGCAGCTAAATAATAATTTAGCAAAAATGAGGTTTGAAAAAGGGGAAGTAAAAAGGGCCGTATGGAAAACTGGACAGTGACCTAGGTTTACCAATCCTGTGGACCCCAGTTGGTGGCCCCTGTGTCAAAGGGAATTTGGGAGATGGTCACCGGCTTCTAAACGTTAGGGCTCTCTGACGTAGGCCTGTGTCACACTATCAAAATTAGCCATCAAAATATCAGGGTCAGGTGTTGTGATTGGCTTATTCGATGACTTGGATCAATCACAGCACTTGACCTTGACATTTTGATGGAGTATTTTGATAGTGTGACACAGGCTATACTGAAGGCAACCAATCTAGGAGAGCGCATTCTGAATTCAAACGCTGGTTTCGATGCAAGAGGAGTCCATTATTTTGATTCGAGATTTCTGCGAAATTCAATCTCAACAGCTTACCACTCCCGGGTAAGTTACGACTGTTTCCTGTGAAGTCACTGACGGGTTTTTCCCAGAAAATCTAGTCTCTCGTTATGTTTCCGGAATCGAGAGCCTTCTCACTCTTCAATTTCCACTTTTCCAAGAATTTAAAACAAGGAAATCTGACCTGAATTATTTTTGAAGTTAACAAATCCCATGTAAATTGATCATGAACTTCACCTTGCGAATCGTATCACTGGGCGCTTTATTTCAAACCAGTAAGTAAGTAAGTAAGTAAGTAAGTAAAAAGAAAAAAAACTAGCACTCTGCATAATAATAGAGTATTAAACTTTTTGTAAGTGCCCGTTCTTGGCTCTTCTGTATACATGTTCCTGTCATACTTTCAATTCAGCGCCAATCACCTTTCTCACTCGTTGAATCGGAGGTAAAAAGATTTCCAAGATTCATCATCCGAGGTTCAACACTTGAAGAGTGACCATGTTTCGGACGCGAGCGTTGAAACTGCAGCGCTAGAATGTTTTCACTTATGTATTCTATATTTTACGGGATGGGTACGAGAGGGAGAAGGTGAGGCGTGCCAGTTTCCGGTGAATTTATTGGAAATCCATTTGAAATTACAAATCGCCACGAAGAAAGACGCTAAGATCCCCTCAGAGCACGTCGGTGCACCCTCGCCAACTCATTTTAAACCCATTACACTACTTCCGCTTCTCCATTCACACCCCGGCACGTTGCCGATTCCAACCCTTAGTATCTGAATACAGAATAAAATTGCCGCGGAATATCTCGAAGCTTTCGCGACCTACCTCTCCGACCCGAAACCCGGTTTGTTTTTATGGGGTTCCTTTTGCCATTAAACGTTGAATTTTGGGATGAAACGCTTTTTATTTAACTCACACCTCAAGGTGAAATTTAACTCTATTTTTCGTCGGCTCCAGATGATCTCCACGATACTCTTGTTTTCAAGGAGAGTGGGGCGTAGACATGCTGAAAGGAACAATTTTTCACGCAAATCCTATGCAGATAGTTCCTTTTAGCATTTATATAAATCAGTGAGTTCGAAAACACACCAACTCGGGTGTTTTTTCGATTTTCACTTTTCTACGGTTTAGTAACACTCATGGATAGAAGCATCTGCACGCCAAAGGAAATTTCGAAATCAAACTCGAAACAGCGACGGAAAATGGAAAAATCTAAGTGTTTCATTAGGAATACCAATTTTTGGTCTTTTCAAGGGAAACTGGTGACCATCCGATTTTGCGGTTTGCTTTTTTCGGTTCAGTATACCTTGTACTAACAAGTTGTATAAATATTCAAGCGTTATCCAGGTCAAAAATTATACATTTTTCAGGGCAGACTATGAAAAATCAGTATCTGAAAATCGGTGAGAACGAAAACACACCAACTCAGACATTTTTAAACACTCAATTCTCTGTCATCAAACATGGTGTACCGATTTCAACTTGGTGCTTTACAAAGTCTCTAAAAACTTATCCTTTGGCACCAAAAAGGTTTTTCTTAAACTAATTTCTTCGCCCGCTGCGCAGTTTTAGGTGTTTCCTGAACAATTTTTTTTCCGAGTTGCTGTGGTTTTGAACTCACTGATTCCTATACGTCCAGTCGTATTCAATTCTGGTATTCCCAAGTCATTTTTCTTATGTTTTTGAGTTTCGCATTAGCCTCTAAGCAGTATTGTAGAAAGTTACAGTCATGAATGTCCAAGCACCGTTTTTTGATAGTTGAATCTCGCGGATGGGCAAACGTTTCTAAGAGCAGTTTAATTTCAGGTTTTTCTTTTCAGTAAGTTCCGAGATATCGTCAGATTAGTGTATGCTACGTTACTCCCTGTATACTTAACTTACTTCTTCCCCTTCCTTTTATCAGTAAACTTGTCACTATCGTGAAAATTCTTGGATTACTCCAACGCAGTTACGCCAGACACAGAAGAAAATGGCGATATTTTCCGGAAAGTTCGAACTTATCTCACTATTTTTGTATTCAAAATGATGGTAAGTAGCATTCAAATATACCTAAAACCAGAGGTAAATTTCATGCAGACACGTAATTTCCATCATAAGCAATGTCATCCTTAAATTTAAACGGGCACTTGTCAAATATGTAACACATTTTGTTGCGTATTACTTTAAGGTGAAATTAGAAGAGGTTCAATTGCTTCGTTTGCAAGTTCGTGCTGATATAATATATTTCTGAAGGCGTAAGAATTTATACAATATTAACCGAGTCCTCCTGAGTTCACTGTAAACGGGTGATCGAATTCGGAGTTAAAATTCTGTCCTCGTCACTGCTCAAAGGAACTCGGAAACTATATTTCTTACCCTCGTTGGAAACCCGACAGGAAACGTCTAACGTAATCCTCACTAGTGAGTAGAAACCTACCTTCAGATGCTCTAGACTCCGTCACACCGTTGGCTCCTAGTATTCACTCAATAGTGTCTCATTATCCCCTGTTTGAAAGCTCGTCAATGAGCGTTTCCTTAGGGTAGCCGCGTCTTGTCTCCTTTTTATTTTGTAAAATACAGTCACTTCAATCTCTGGAGGAGATTCGAAATGCACCTTCACTCTTAAAACAAACCCGATCAATTTTTCAAGTTTCATGTTCAGGAAGTTAATTCCAACAGCTTCAGTTTTCTGTGGCTCGTTTATTAAAAACAAAAACTTCGAAAATCTGCAAAATATGCTGCTCTGATCATTGCATATTAGGATTTTATTTTTCTTTCATGAAACAAGTTAAACGGTGTCTGTTGAATCAGACTTCGCGTGTGATGATATCACAGACTTATTCCCGTAAATAGCAACACCTAATTTATATTATTGTGTTCGTGCTTGTTGCCAATAAATTCAAACTTTCAGTTAGAAGTGAACGACGCTCAAATCAAACAAATTACCATAATCAGTATGGAGTAAGGAATAAGTCCATTTACCGAAGAAAAAGTGGAATTGCTGCCGGAACGAGGGTACCTATTGATTGAGAAAGTGAACTCCAAACATACGCTTTGCCGTAAATTACCAATACAGAGGGGAAAAAATTGTTTTCCTTACAAGGCTCAGGGCTTACAGGACTCCAGGTCCAACCTTTTTTTCTAATCGTCATTTCAATGTTACTTTGGCGTTAACGAACAGTTCGATCTCGATAGGAATGCAACATTGTTGCAATGTAACCAAAGTACCAAGTAATATCGTAACTACCTAGAATCCACTATCAACATTGTAACACTGGAAAAAAAACACATTGGATCTAGAGTCCAGACTCTCAGAAACATCGACAAGAAAAAGTACTCTTGATTCAATCAGAATCTAGCTTAAATCAAGAACCAAGCCTCTTAATTTAAGCGGATTTCGTTTTGATTCAAGCAAAAATCCGATTGAATCAAGAGTATTTTCTCTTGTCAATGTTTTCATGAGTCTGGACTCTAGATCCAATGTGTGTGTCCCCCCCCCCCCCCCGGTGAATCGCCTAAATTCTAACACAAATTGCGGGCAAGTCTATGGCGCGGCGCGGCGCGGCGTGCTGCCAGCTCGACTGACGCACGGCCGCCTACAAACCTAAGGGGATACTTCAAGCATTGCGCCATGCGTGAAGTATCCCCTTAGGTTTGTAGGCGTCAGTACGCGTTTCGAGCTGGCAGCAGCCAGGTCATACTGCTTTCTTCCGTCCACGACTCTAGATCCAATGTGGTTTTTTTTCCAGTGAAGAGCAACGATTCTTTTCCTGCATGTCGGTTGAAAACCAAATAAAATTATGATTCAGCTTCGGAAAAATCATCGTTTTGTTTAAAATGAAAATTATGATGCTCGCATGCCATGCGGTTCCACTTTTTTGTAAGTTCTCATTAAATGGGAACCCTCTGTCGCTTAGTAGTAACGAGCCGAGATCTCGAGTATGAGGATTAAGATATTTTATGTATTCTCGTCACCCATGTATATTCGGCTCGATTCTTCGAAAGGTGACTGCAAGGTAAACACGGTAGATATACGACACTGCGGTGAACGTCTCTTGAATGTACAAAGATCTTCGATGGAGATGAAGTCAACAAGATGCACCGGGCTACGCTTGAATATTAATGCAGCGCTCCTTAAAACGCTACGTGAAGCAATTTCCTTCGGAGAGTGTCTATGTCAAATGTCTATGCACGGTAACCTCCTTCGCTCGCTGTGGAAGGCAGCACACTAGAATCGTTAACGATCGTTAATGGTCGTAAACGGAAAATTTACCTATCCAGTGTTTTTCAGGAAGCAATTTACATCATATTGTCTTCTACTTTGAGAGGTTCTTGCTTGGAGTGAGAACGTATTGATCTTTGGAAGTTAAGGGTGAAGATGCCAAAGTTAAACCAATTCGTAAAAGGCTACGCACACTTCTATCAATGGAAAGGTCCTCTCTAATACATAAACCGAAAGAGAACTTTCAGATATGAATTTTCTTTGTCAGCATGCAGATCATAAGTTGAACTTATTTCAAAAATAAAGGAATAGTTATTATGAAAATAGAAATTCACTCTTTACTTTTATGGAAGTGCCCATCCAAGTATACAAAAAGCTCGGTTGATAATGAACGTGTGCAATTTGAGTTTTGCTTCCCACTAATTTTGTTTTGTTTTTCGTGTCATACATGTCGGGCTAACATATTTTCATAGTTTTATTTTGCAAGAAAATGAATATTCTCTTGAAAATTCCAAATTACGCAGGTCATTTTCCATCCTATTCGGGGCTTGTCGTGTAGCAGAATGTTCTGCTCGTTCGCTTTCATGGATGTTGCAATTGATCTAACTATCATCGGTGTATCCTAATTGGACGTATTTCTATCAAACGGAACTATGTGCATTAAGACATGAGCCCTGAGACCTTTAAGAATACATGCGTAACAGGGCTCACGTCATAATGCACATAGTTCCGTTTGATAGAAGTACGTCCAATTGTGGCTCTAATAGGTAACAGCGGCACCATTTTGAAATTTTTGAAAGGAAGAGAGTGAGTTTTTGCTTGGTCTTCTGTGTGAATGAGAAAGTGCTCATACAAAATAATTTATTTTATGAATCGCATGTGTTCTTTAAATTTGTTTTATTTCAATGAGGGACTGACAGTGAGCCCTTTTTTTTCTTTCAACCAAACACTAGTATATTAGAACTGTATAGTTCCGTAGAAATTTCATCGTTCTCATGTTCAACAACACCATGGCGGAAAAAGTCCTAAAATTTTGAAATTATAATATTATTTTGTCATGCTTTTCATGAGAAACCACGTATTACAGTTTAAAAATTCCTTTGCCTGAGGATGTTGTATCCAGTCTTCTCTTTGATCTTCGAAATTTCAATAATCGTATTTTTTCATCCACACTTCCCAGCATCCCTAATTTCATTTTGAGGTCTGTTAGTCTTGGTTAAGTACTTCAAAGGAGCTCAATATCAGTTGATTATTATAACTCTCTCTCCTGTTGTTGATTGACTGCAAAGAAAAGTGTATTTAGACCGAGTTCCTCAGAAAGGAACCAACCCATATTAAATTGAAACTGAAAAAGAGGTTTGAAGTTTTATTCTTGCACAAGGCTCAATGTAGAGAGTAAACTTCAACCTCTCTTTTTACGAACTAATTTTTATTTTTCGATTTTCAGTTTTTGGCAGAAGAGAATATACGGTTGGTGGAACTCGAAAACGTTCTCAACTCGATGTTTTCAAAAATGTGGGTTGGTTCCAAACTCGGCCCATTTTCAGTGTAAAATCCTAGCATGCATTCGAAGATTTGCTCCGGTATTTGAGAACATCACAACAAAGTACCTGAAAATCTTAATCAGCAACTGTTCAAAAGTAGCTCTCCGTAGTAATTAGCACGTAATTAACATCATCAGGATAGTGAGAACCGATCGAAGTTTTCGATTTTGCACTTTTTGCACACTTATGCACAGTTTTATTTCTGCATAAGGCTCATTGCATAAGGCATCAAGAAAAGTGTATTTAGACCGAGTTCCTCAGAAAGGAACCAACCCATATTAAATTAAAACTGAAAAAGAGGTTCGAAGTTTTATTCCTGCAGAAGGCTCAATGTAGAAAGTAAACTTTATCCTCTCTTTTCACGAACTAATTTTTGTTTTTTGATTCTCAGTTTTCTGCAGAAGAAAATATACGGCTAGTGGACTCGAAAACATTCTCAACTCAATGTTTTCGAAAATGAGGGGTTGGTTCCTCTCTGATAAACTCGATCTATTTTTCAGTTAAAAATCCTAGTATGGGCATTCAAAGATTTGCTCCGGTGTATGAAAACGTCACAACAAAGTACCTCAAAATCTTAATCAGCGACATTTCAAAATTGGCTCTTCGTAGCAATTAGCATGGAATTAACATCATCAAGATAGTGCGAACCGATCAAAGTTTTCCATTTTGTTCTTTTTTTCACACTTTCGCACAGTTTTATTCCTGCATAAGGCTCAAGGTAGAAAGTAAACTTTAACCTTTCTTTTCACGAACTAATTTTTGTTTTTCGATTCTCAGTTTTTGGCAGAAGAAAGTATATGACTAGGGCTCGAAAACATTCTCAACTCAATGTTTGAAAATGTTCTCATGATCAATGTTCAATGTTCTCATGTCGAAAATGTTGGTTGGTTCTTTTCTGATGAACTCGGCCCATTTTTCAGTTTAAAATCCCAGCACGGGCATTCGAAGGTTTGCTCCGGTGTACGAAAACATCACAACAAAGTACCTGAAAATCTTAATAAGCGACAGTTCAAAATTGGCTCTTCGTCGCAATTAGCACGAAATTAACATCATCAAGATAGTGAGACCCGATCGAAGTTTTCGATTTTGCACTCGCTCGAACTGCTTGATTCGGAAGAGGGAAACATGCGAACTGTACCAAGATGAGGGAGCATCGTTGCCTCGTCCTCTCGACTCGGCGCCCGGATCGGAAGAGAAGGAAGAGGGCTCGTTCCCCCGCCCGCCACCGACGAGATAAGACAAAGTTTTACAACTCCCAACGTTTTTATCAACGAAATTAAAAGGGGTTTAATTAACAACTTTAAACTTATGAAACGAACGTAATTTCTGTTGCCATGTAGAGATAAAATTCATTGCTCAGCCGGATTCGCCCCGACGCGAACTTGTTAAACTGTTCCGAATTCCCGATGTTTTATTTATATCCTGCCGCAATATATCTGCGGCGAAGATTACGCCGCCAACTCCCCATTTGCTCCGAGTCTTATTGAGGAAACGCGGCTCCGTCTCAGCGCTTCGTTTTTGCTGCTTTATGTAAGTTGGGAGATAAATACTCGAAATGAAATAACGCCCAGATTGAGTTGTACTCTGATTTTAGTTTCTGTTTGAGTCTACGACAACTCCGTGTAGGTATTGCGACTTACGTAACAGATTGAAATTGGTATTTGAACTTCATACGTCGCGTATACATGTTCAGAACATTCTATCCATTCATAGTTTCTAAGCGTATGTCTTTTCATCATTGAGATGCTCTTTGAGCGAAAGATAGAATGACCTCCCATCTGCAGCAAACCTTTTGTTAATAAGATGATTTGCGCTTTAGAATTCGAAGTATAAATACAGGGTTTTTCAAAAGTCACGAGGGGGGTGGCCATTTGAAAGAGTTGCCCCCCGCCCCCCTCCCTCCGAGGGGATCAAAAACTGGAAAGTACCTAAAAAGTTTCCCCCTCGATATGAGAATAAACGTCTTAAACTGCAAAACGATATCATAATTAGAACTAAAGTGATGGCCAGTGGTGTGTGAATTTTGAATAACCCCGAATATGCAACCTCGCTATTTCATAATTCGAACAGAAGTTTCTATCTCCTGCGATAGCGAAATACATTGACTTTAAACATCATAAGATATTCTTGTTTTCCTATCAGATCAATGAAAAATTTAAGATATATCTTAATAGCAATTAATCAAACATCTAATCATAAGCATTGCAATATATCATTATGAACCTAACATTTATATTATGAATTCCGTCCTATCAAAATTCACAACGTGCTATTTTCCTCTTTGAAACAACAATGCACTGAAGTCTAAGTCAACCCCCCCCCCCCTCCTCCAATCAACCTTTTGAAACTTACTTCGGAAATCATAACTTTCACTAATTCTTACACAAGAAAGTTCCAGTTTACTAATCAATTATTGGTATTTAAAATACGTCTCTCGTTTAACACGTGGTCCGTTCAGCATACGAAAGCTGAAATGGATGTTTTTCTTCGAAAAAGTAAATTCTATTCAAATTAGCGGTCAGGCAATGCTAGTATTATCAGCTTTGCTTTCTTGCACATTTTCCGCCGATCATCAAAGTATAAAAGCTCACCTGCAAAGTGGGCCTTTGACATATTAGTTATTGTTTGTAATTTATCAGCAGCGTAACAATAAAAGCTAACTAGTTTAAATTAATGCAAAAAAATTATACGGAAGGAGAAACCAAGACGATACGGGTAAAAATACCTGCCCATGCTCTGCTTCAATGGGATATTCAACGTTTGGGATGTGCTAATAATATAACGAACTACTCGAATTGGACAAAGCCGTGCATAATTCACGGCTGCATTTGTTCTAATCTGCATTTACGAAATTCCAAAAGAATTCAAAAAGAAGCTGAAAAGTCGACGACCTTTTTTTCCCCTTCAGCGGCAAATCCTCGCGAGGGTCCGCAAACAGACCGGCGTGTAAACACGAAAAGGACGGGAAATTACATTTTTTAATTTAGCACACCTCTTTTCATGTCAGAGCCTTTTGTTGTTGTACTTAATTTACATTCGGAGTGGGATAGGGGCTGCTTTATCAGCCGCCTTCCAAGACAAAAGAAAAACAACAGGCTTCGGACTATTAGTGTTAAGATAACTTACGGCTCGTGGAAACGTTTAATTGCGATACAGCAAGAGGCGAGCCAACTTTGTCAAGCAAAGATTTTTACAGCTTCAGCCTCCGAAGTCAAGTCTTCTTCCTCTGCAGAGTCTCTTACTTTTCTCGTCTTCCTCCCTCTCTTTTCTCTCTCCAGAGGTTTCAGCGAAGATAGAATCAAGAGATGTTGCGAAGAATTTATCTGACTTATTACTGAATAGTTTTTATCTAACGAACACTCGTTCTACATGTAAATTCAGTGTTAATCGATGAGTTTTGACGAAACAAAAAACTTCTTTAATCGCATAAAATAAAAGTGTTGTGCTTAATTATTCTTATAAAAATAGGAAAAACAATCTTATTTCATCAAATAAATGTAGATATTTTCTGGAAAGGAAAAGAGAAATGAAGCATCGATTTTCTGACGTTGCATAAAAGCAGTTCCGTGGCCACAGTCGAAAAATGCATGTATTCAATTGTGATGTATTGTCGCAAGTCCCAGCTCGTGTCTTTTTCATTTCTTTATTTTTTTTTTTTTTTTAAGAAACAAACAAACATTTTTTCTTGAAATTTGTTTTCGAAGTTTCTTCACTTATTCCAAAATATTTTCAAAGAATTTCAAGGAAAATTGTAAATCAACTATCTTTCAAGAAATAAAAACTCAATCGGAAATTGGCAACAGTGAAATGGAGTTAAAGCTACGTATTTTTCGACTTTAGTTATCCAATTTCAACTCTTAAAATCAGGGGGTTTAATGATTCACGAACTTTAAATCGTATGTTATCACAAATCGCGGTCAACCTTCGCCGAGCTCCTGATGCAGTCTGCTTATTTCAAGATTCGCATTTTTTCCGAAAAGCTACAATTTAGGAATCATCCGTATGTATGGGGCACATCATGCATGTGAAGCGATTCGCAGTTTATCTGATGGACCAGAAAAACGGCGAAATTAAAAAGGTCAATGCCTTTAACTTTTTCATACCACCAAGTATGTTCACTTGCTTCGTGTAAATCCTTCCTATGCTTGTTCATCATAATGTCTTATCTACAGATATGTGCTCACTGCGTTTTTCTATCGTGAAGATTGAACTTACTCCACGAATGGAGATTAATTAAATTAATGCTTGATTAATCGATGTCCTCATGAAATTAATGCGTGGTTGTTAAAAACATTTTCTGTATGTTTATTTGTTGCAGTGTCGGGCGCTCATCGAGAAACTAACAAAAATGCCAATCAAATATCACAGGACAGCCAAGAAAGGCGGAATCATCCATACTTCGATAAGTCTGCATCCAAGAACGTCACAGCCCTGCTGGGCAAGACAGCCTACCTCAACTGCAGGGTCAAAAGCTTGGGCAATAAAACAGTGAGTGACTCATAGCAATGCATACGTTTAATGCATTTGTTAATTGCATTTAACCAAGAAGCAGATTTTTAGCATTGGCTGATCCGAAAATTGGCAACATTGTCTCTTCTCCATTTAAACCTATGGATATGTATCGATTCTTGGAGGAGATTTTTAGCATTGGTTGATCCGAAAATTGGCAACATTGTCATTTCTCCATTTAAACCTATGGATATGTATCGATTCTTGAAGGACCAGGTGCTCCGACAAGAATCGATTACTCAACATTTACGTGAGGAATTCCGGCGTTTCCGAATTGCTGGATCCGCCTCTGATTTATAGATATTTTTTATATTTTTTTACTTGAACTTCATGGGGAAGTTTTTAACAAAACTTGTGTGCGATAAGTTAGGACTTCAAATTACATAATTTAACTATAGAGACATTAATGCGGCATCGAAGTGCGAGGGCTGTGCAATAAGGAGAATGAAACTATGGGAGCATTTGCCAAACCACTCAAGGCTCCATGAAATTAAAAAAAAAAGTTCCCTCATGGCAACCTAGAAAAGTAGAGCGATTGTAACTTCTTGTTTTGACTAGAGGGCAAGTCTGCATGCCGACAATAAAAATTTGAAATAATCGGTACGTTGGCTGTCTTTCTGGGCCGTAAATCGGCACAAGCATTGGTGGACGAATGGAGGAATATGCATGGGTTTTTCGACTTTCACACGTGCGAGCCTACCCTCCCAAGAAAAGGCACAATGACATTCCCTACTTACATACTGTTAAGCAAAGCGGACAGATCTGCAACCTTAAATATCAAATGTAGAAATCTCGCCTCTGTTTCGTTACATTATAATACTAGCTGTTCGAACTGTTTGCTGGTAGCACCGCAACAGTTGGGTCCATACTCCACTTTATTGGGGTACCACCACGATTTTAAGTTCCCTAATCAAGTTGGGTCTCACTCTAAACCGCTACCCTTATTTCCGTGTCACTCATATTTAGCAAATCCTAGAAGTATGCATGTTATACATATTATAAAAAAAGAAGGAGAAAACATAATTTTTATAGGGAATTTATTTCGGGTTTTCTGTAATAGACTTAAATTTGTATCCTCCGTATTTCGGCTTCTGCTGCTCGAGGAATAACGCCCGGATGAAAACCTACCGCTCGACGCATACAATCCAGTGGCGTGCTTTGCGATGTATCGATTTATCTGCCATATAAATCCATGGAAAAGGATCGATGACATGGGTGTTTGGAACGAAAGCCTCAATAGTCGATTCTTTATCGCGGCTTTAAATGGGGGAATTATCGATATTCGATCATTCACGCCTCGCCATTGATACAATCGCACGCTAAATAAACTCGTTTTACCATTAAATAGCTGCTCGAGTGAATTTTGAACCATGTCGTTGGCCGGGGAACGTCCCATAATTAATTCACATCACTGCAATAATTAACATACGCTCGGCTCGCAGACCGTGCGGTCTGGACAAGAGACAGCGGAGTTGATATTGTGCATGCCGTGATGTTGGGTTGGAGAATTTGAGCGGCGATAGCAGCCAATCAGTGCTCTCTCCGTGATCACAAAAAGTGAATAGCGAATGAACCGTAAACCACACTAAGCCAACCGTGAACCAACGATCAACCCGACCATGCAGGTTCCATTCCGAGGCTGCAGAATGGAGATGCAGCCCCAAAAATACGTTTTGCCAAGTTAGATTCAAGTTGATCATTAACACTCCTTGGTAAATAGTACAGTGTGACACTTAGTAACTAAGTAACTAAGTGTGAAACTTAGTATGACACATCAATAGAAGCTGTTACATTTCCAAAAGATTTCGGCATTGCGTAGAGTAACTGCGTGAGTACTTCATCTTCTTCCATTTAAGCACCCGTAGCTATCAAATCCTCAACGATAGCGAAAAATTTTACAAAAATTCAGAAGAGCACCTGAGGTAAACTTTGTGGATACCAGCTGCCGAACACAGCTTCTATTTAAAACAAACCAAATTAATCTGAAAACTGCAATTTTAATTATATTTATTTTTATAGTTATTTTTATTTGTTTTAATAGCTTAAATTTATAAAGCATAATACTGAAGCTATTAGGATAGTTAAAAAATTTTAAAACAATTATTAATTAAAATTAATTATTTAGTACAAAAGAGTAAGTATTTATAAGTCTTTATATTTATATTTTTATTTTTATTATTTATCAACATTTTAGGTTTGGTTCCTTATGTTTTTTCTTGTTCTTCACATTTTGTGTTTACTATTAGGTTTGGTCGCTACTCTAGCGACCAAACCTTTCCTGACGAAGACAGTTTTGAGGGCATTGAACATTTCCTGAGCAGTTTCCTTGTTCCCAACAATGCTCATAATTGAATCGGACAATGACTGAACGGTGATGTCCCTTGCCTTGACATCGAGTTTCCGAA
This sequence comes from Bemisia tabaci, assembly GCF_918797505.1. Classification (NCBI taxonomy): domain Eukaryota; kingdom Metazoa; phylum Arthropoda; class Insecta; order Hemiptera; family Aleyrodidae; genus Bemisia; species Bemisia tabaci. Next base: position 50,044,083 of record NC_092796.1, read on the forward strand.
ACGCTGCTTCGGTCCTGGATTCCGGTTTATCGCCAAGAGCTTCCAAGCATCCTTCCTTCTCAAGTCGGATCTTAAGGCGAAACTCCCAATCTAGGAAGTTTTTACCTTCCAAAGGCTCGATTCCTCAGAAGTGACTACAGGTCGCCACTTTGAGGTTATCACCACACGTTCCACAAATCTCACGATTACGTTACAAATTAGTGAGTTTCCGCAGAAATTAACACGTATCGAAGGCCCATAACCTATGGGAGTGATGAGTGAATGAATAACATGAGTTAGGAATAAAGTTGGATTTTATTCGGAAACACATAGAACGCACATAACCGAGTGGCTCGCGCCATGACAAAAAAAGTGAAGCCTACCGCTGTAGGCACGCTGTAGGTAGGGTTATATCCCCGTGCGAGCAAGGGGCTAACATGCCGCCGGTCTCAACCTACAGCAATATTGAGACAATGTAAATCAGAAAATCAAAAGAAAAGAATCAGAAAAGGAACGATTTGTCAATAAAATTCTGAATTATATCCTGAAAAGTTAGTAAAAAGCTACTTCAAAGATTGCTCGGGCAATCATTTAAAAGCAATTTTACTTAGAAAACCTAACGATCGTGATTTTGAATATATTCTTCGACCACAGTTTCCTCGACCGCTCGCCTTGAGCAGTTGCCGCTTCTTGCAAAAAACCAACTCACTCGCAGGAACTAACTGGGACAGAGAAAATTTTGAATCGGGAACCAGTGCGGACCAGGGTTTTGTTTCGTCTGGGAACCAGTTCGAACTGAGGGTGACGGCCACGGGAACCAATTCTGGTTCACCCCAATATGGATCATTTCCTTGAGTCACTCTGATTTCTGATTGAGTCACCCTAAGCTCATCATAGCGGCGAAGAAACCTTGATCACGACGGCATGGACTCCTAGAGGAATAAGTCAGCGCCTTAATGGGATCCAATTCTTTTCACTGGTATGTGATAAGTAGTGCCCATTGGATAGACTACTGAGTCATTCACTGTAAAAAAAGTCTCTTGGATCCAAGGTCCAGACTCTTGAAAAATTCGACAAAGAAAAATACCATTGATTCAATCAGATTTTTACTTGAATCAAAAGGAAATCCGCCTAAATTGAGAGGCTTGGCTCCCGATTCAAGCAACAATCCGATTGAATCAAGAGTATTTTTCCTTGGCAATTTTTTTAAGAGTCTGGACTCTGGATGGAAGAGACCTTTTTCCCAGTGTTTTGTCGAATCCTTTATCGTCCATTGCCCAACTCATCACGCATCGTCAATCGAATATAGTGATGATCTCTACGGGTGATTTTCACAAACTGTGTTGCACCAAACAGCGTATCTCTTGGAGGGAAAATTGTGCTCGAATGACTTTTTCTCCCTCTCTATTGAGATTTTCAGCTGTACGCTAAGTAACGCTTGTCGGCTTAAAAATTTCAACTTACTGTCTAAACATGACTTTTCCACATTATCTACATACATTCGAGGCTTTCAATGCAGGTTCTTAGAAATATTTTCTGTGTATGTCCAACGACAAGATGACAGCCAAAATTTCGTTCAGGGAGGATTACCGAGAAAAAACTCCACCCTAGCGCTGATTTACAATTCCCGCTCGCAATCAGTAAGGCTCGGATAAATTCCAAATTGCCAATTTTTAAATAAAACGCTTGTAAGCTCAGTCATTGAGTGTGTTGAGTCTCCTAGATATTTTTGGCCTTGCTAATAAATCAACGAGACGCATGCGGGGCTTCAAACAATCTTGTAACTCGTAGATCGATTTATTCTGAAACTTGCTGATTGGTCCGTATTGACGTCAACCGGCATGGGTAGCGGGTTTGTCAGCTCATGTACATTTTTTTTGAGGTGTCCGAGAAGCTCGTCTAAGAGGAGATACATTTCTACCCGCAAATACGCAACGCTGATTTCAGGAGCTGTCGGATGACATTTTTCTCTTTGATAAATAACAGACTGATGTGACCAGTAATGCCGAATTTCTCGAAAAGTTTCCCGTGTGGATATTGATTCGCGTTGGAAAAATTTGAAAACCTTTTTCAGCGTGACACTTGTGGACGCGGCGGCATCTTTAATACACTCTCGTGTAACATGTTTTATTCATTCGGTTTCACACTTCATTGCCGAAATGTATCGGTAGGAAACTTCATCAGTACTTTCGACAGGATATTTCAACCCCTCGAAAGTGGTCTCAGTGAATGCTTCTTGCCATTTCTGTTCAAGCTCAATCACAGAGCGTGAAAGAAGATTCACTGAAGCTCCTTGAAAAAAAAAAACTCGCATTGTAAACCTACTAATTATAATAAATTTCAGTTTACATATTTAAAGGCTTTACTCTGTCGTTTAACTTACGGATATATTGATTTGAACGGAAAAAGGGGGAATGTGTGTATTTTTAAGAAGATACACAGCTTCAGTTATTCCCATAGACAGCCAATGGAGTTTCAGTGACGAACAATTAATTCAATGGAACCAAAAGCTTATTTCAATCTGAGTTCACGTACAGTACAGTGAGTTAGTCTTATGAGCCACAAAATAGGAAAAGTATATCTGCAAATAATGATAAGGTTTCAATGAAATTTCTCGTAATAGATTTTGCTGTATCAAGCCAGTAGTAGAAAAGTACTTACGGTCATAAACATCCTGCAAATCTTCCCAACTATTTGCTATCAGGAACATCCGCGTCTCCTCATCCATGATTCACGTTCACAAGAACTTACTTAGAGAAAATCGCACATAAATCACATTCACAATATTTTCCTTAGAGAAAATCACATACAAATTTTAATGTAAATCAAAAACAATTACGAACAACTTGTTGCAGTTACTTTGGTTTAGGTATTTCGTCGCACACACACATCAATCGTGTAAACACAGTTTTGGAGGGAAAGAAGAAATAGCTGTAGCCAATAGAATGATGCCGGTTGTACCAAACGAGTTTCGTGGCGCGCGCCAATTTAATTTGTGAGGCGCGTGATTCGAATTGGTGCGCGCTACCAGGCAGCTCCGTACGGCACCTCATACGGGTACCTACCACACCAGTTTTGTATAGCGCGTTATATCATTTTTTTCAGTGTTTATCTTCCGGTTAGTCATCATAAGCGTCTTTAAAATTAGGGGTAGCGGGTAGCCCGTTGGCGTAATTTTTCAAATTTCCACCGGCCAGTTCGCGGACTGGGCAACGGGGGTGGCCAGTCCGCGAACTGAGCAACTTTTCTGCCCAGTCCGCGGACTGGGCAATTACACCAACGGGGTGTAACATGCACACCCACAACTACTTTTTAATTTTCTTTGAAAATATGTTCTATGATAAAAATTTCTAATAATTACGTATAAAGAATAAAACATATTTTAAGGCAGAGAAACAATTAAATATGAGTCATTGAACGCTAAGCGTGACTAATTTGTTCAAAAATTATTTCAATTTTATTCCTCTAACTAGAAGAAAAATTATATGAATTACCAGTGATGCAGAAAATGTGGAGAAAGTTTTACCTTTATTCCTTAATGCCAATGATCATTTAGCGCCTAAGTGCATCATCAGGGCGTAGATTCCGTAATCTTATCGTGTTGTGGAAACGCACATCACAAATATAAAAAAACTATCAAAATGTTTCAAAACTTTTTTCGCACAATACGCATAATTATTTTCCCTAAGATTTTTTAAACTTAAATATTGTTGATTTGTTTCTCTTTTTCAATACTTATTATAAGTAATAACCCCAAAAATGGAGGAAATCTACCCACCTGGCTCTAAGAGAAGATTCGCAGGGTCACTGTTGGATATGGAGTCCAATTTTGATTGTTTCTCAAAGAACCCGGGTCGCTTAAAGAGTTTAATTCGATACTGGTACTTTGATACAATTGACCTTCTGGTGCAATTTGGAACATAATAAATTGATCGGTTCTCACCAGGAAAGGCCGCGGCTTTTGCAAGGGCCAAATATTTAAATTTGTTTGGACTTATTTTGTGGTTCACACATGAACTCTGAATATGTGTGATGATAATTGTTTGAAGCATTTCTCTGATTTTCGCCGTGACGACATTTTTTTTAAAGGCATCTTTGACAAATTTACCATTCAGTGATGAATCTAATACATCTAAAATGAATTCTTGTAGCTCCTTCACTTCTGCAGGAGATGCCTCCCCTAAATCATATGTATCAATGCACTTGGCACTGATGCCTTCGCACACTTTTCCATACAACTCTCTCTCGACTGTTGGCTCTTGATCTTCTTTTTTTAGATGGACTTTGATCTATTAACGATGATACATCCGTCTCTTGCTTTGAATTTTCTTTGGCAGTTGGGCCTTCTTTGTTTGATTCACCTTGTGGCACTACTGGAGTCCCATTTGATTCCGCATTCAACAATTTCGCATTCCCATCACTCAGAATTTCATAGACACCACATAAAGCCTCTATCTCCTTCTAGTTCAACAAACAAAACAAAATTAGTGAGAAATTGTTGGTTAGTTAACAGCTTATAAGGAGGGGATGTTGAGACGATGGAAAATGAATTTTTAAGTTTTTCTTCACTGAGAATTCCTTTCTGTTGCAAATTATTTTCCCTAAGATCTCTTAAATTTAAATATTATATGTATAAGAATATTTCCACAATAGTATTATTATCATACGTACAAAATGTGGTTTTGGCAAACTTTTCGGCAGCCACTGATCAGGCGGGTCTACTTTCATCTGCTTCAAATTAGGTCTTCTTCGGCTATGAAAATTGTAGAACTTTCTTTGGAAAACATCATACAGTCGGAAAAATGCCGACGAAGCACCGTCGTGAAATTACCTCATACTAGTCTCGCAAAAATGTACAAAATTCAAAGCACAACTTTCAGACTCTTTTTCATGTGCCTGTAACGCTAAACATGGAGCGGCATCTGTCGGCCGAGCTTGAAACATCTGTGGGAGCGCGCTGAAACGCGAAGAATCTAATAAAAAGCTTTCTCTACAGAGCGCGTTGGGTACACCATTCTCTCCCTCTGAACTTATCTCCGTGCGTATTCAAGCAGGAGCTCGGCCTGAATTTTTTTTATTTCCTATATTTCCTAGTATTTTTAAACAATCAAACATGCGCGTAGTAAATAAACTTAAATCGGTCGCTTTTAGTGTTCACACAAACATAACTTTCCAATAAAACCGGAGAATTTAAAATACAAAATCTTGCGTCGTAAAAAAATGTTTTCGTTTTGATGCAAAACTCTAAGCCTTTCATCTGAGTATTGTTAGTAAAATATTCACACCAAAGAGCACAACATACTAACTTCTTTGATAGTTAAAAACGATTTCGCGACCAATGCGAGGCTTATTGACTAGAAGTCCTGGATTTACAGTTTCGTATGTGGACAATCACCTTAGATTGCAAATGAACCGTCATAGGCCATGCACTTTGCGACCACCTATAGTTATATATCATTTTATGAGTTAATACTTAATCTGTTCCAGGAACAATCAATTTACACCGGGCTCATTTAATTTTCTTCTAAAGCGTCAAGATAAGATCACTCCAGCACATGATAGCAGTTTCGCAGTCACAGTCACTTTCTTTCATAAGTTTTCATGATCGCACCATAATAAAAACAGCCGGTAAACAACAACAGAACAAAACCAAAACTTTAAATGGCGATGACGGTCGAGTCTGGTCTAAGGTCTCTGGTCACTACCCACAATGCATTGTAATAGTCGGAGATTTCACGTGATTGGCTATCCGCCCTATGGTGCTACTCTGCTATCTGCTACTGTTATCATGCTGCTCTTTTTCAACTGCTACTGCTCTTTTTGCTTCGTTATCGCAATCGCAGTGTATCCAACTGTAACTATGATTAACCACGTGCAAGCTCATTCATAAAGTTTTTTCGCCGTTAACACTAAAGTTTTGGTTACTCACTTTTTAACTATCAGCGACAAACTTTTGATGAAAACTGCCCAAAAAAAGAGCAGAATAACATGTGTTCCTCGCCAGTCACAGTGATCGATCACTGCTACTCAAGAATCACAGTGATTTTTACCTGCTACTGCGATCGCGGTCACAAGCCTACTTCTTTCTATTATGAAAGTATCTAAATTCATAATGTTTAAAATTGAAGTTAATTGCGATATTTGTGTCGTAGGTTTCGTGGGTGCGACACCGAGACATCCACCTTCTCACTGTCGGAAGGTACACTTACACGAGTGACCAGAGGTTTCGAGCGGTGCACCAGCCACACAGTGAAGACTGGACGCTCCAGGTCAAATACCCGCAGCATAGGGACACCGGCATCTATGAGTGTCAGATATCCACGACGCCACATATGAGCCATTATGTTCATCTCAACGTTGTTGGTAAGACAATTGAGTCATTCCTTTCGAAAATGACCCATCAAGGCTATACTGAGCTATGTTTTTTGGACGTTAGTCAGCTGTAATTATTCCTACAGCCAGTGATGAGTGAAGAAACGTTGTGTACATCATTTCATCCTTCAACATTATTGTCGTGCAAACGTATTGAATTTGCTGATCACGGAATTCACCAGTAATCTCTGAATTAACAATGCATTGAGAACAAATGCAATTACTGCATTGTAAATAGATTTACTCAAGGTTTTGAATGTTTTGCCAAGGGGACGGAACAAAAGAAATTGCCAATGGAGCGATTAGGAGCATTAGCGTCATCTTTGATGCGAGGAATAATTTTTACGCTAACTTTTTAAAATTTGATATCACAGCACCAAACGTGTTGGTTTGTTTAATATAAACCAGGATGATTTAATATGGTTGGATATACTACTTAACGGACAAGAGTTATTGCACTGTGCAGAATGTTAGCCATCGAATTAATGTGCTCCCTCTTTACCTAATTGTTATTTACTTTTGCACTTGAGGGCTCAGTAGTCGATCATTACATCGCAAATACGTGAAGGAATGGACCACTAGACAGGGTACGAATTTAAGCATTCTAATACATGTTTCTTGACCAAAATTTCACGTAGAACACGATTCGCGCAACAAAAGTTAGTGAAACTAACTCCTAACGATGATATCAACCTTTTTATTTCACACTGGTTACGAGGAATTTGAACTGCCCGCTCACAAGAAACTCAAAGCTCTACGTGAGTCAAATCGCGCACTACAATGGTTTCAGCAAGCTTCTCAATCGAGCAATGTTCATTTCCCACCATGTGTTTTTTAAACTATAAGTAATTTGCTATAGCTGAGCCAAAGCGTCAAGACTGAGGTTGCCAGACTTTTATATTGCTGAGACGTTCATGATAACGTTTAGCGCGCGATGTGAATCACGTAGAGCATTGAGTTTTCATGAGTGGGTGGTTTGAATTCACGCATCAAGAATCATTAAATATCTTCGTAAGGAGTTAATTTCGGTAATTTTCGTTGTTCGTATCGTATTCTACGTGAGATTTTGGTTCAGAAACTTGTATCAGAATGCTGAAATTCGTACCTTGTCTAGTGGTCCATTGCATTTGGTACCTAACGCTGTGTGACGTCTTATCATTCGCCTTGGTTTATTGCAATCAATGGTTTTAAATTAAGGGATTTGATACCTAAAAATGAGGTTTTTTTTTACTGTAAAATTGTGTGTTTCGCAAGAACTGTCAATTTAGCAGCCATGTCAGTTAATTGTTTTGCTCGGCGCGCATTTACAATTAATTCGTCTGATTTAAAATTCCTTACAAGTCAATGTTAAAGTTCTCATACTGATTTTGGATTAATCTTTGGAATCTTTGCATTCAAATATTTCCACGAAAGTTCAGGGAACAATGCCAAGAAATTGGAAGCAAAATGAGTGCCTTAAAGAGCATTTTGCCATTCAAGCCGATCCTCCTTCCAGATGACCTCTTCTTTTGTCCAACATTTGATTTTCTTGGCTCTCGTTAGCTCTTATCCACAAATAATGACATCAACCGTCGTTTTACAACGGTATTGTGCTAAATATTGCCTGTACTTTTTACACCTGTGTACTGTGCCAGATAAATCGAAAAATAATCGAAAAGTGCATTTAAGTAATATGGCTTTATTTAAAAACAAGCTTTTTTCACCAAAAGTTTGTTTTTACTGTCAAAAAATTATTTTTTGTGTCGCGGGTATCCTCTTTGTCATCATTTCCATGTTTCTCTTTTTCTTCACAGAACCAATGACTGATATTGTAGGTGCCCCTGACCTGTACATAGATCACGGCAGTACTATCAATCTGACATGTGTAATAAAATATAGCCCTGAACCTCCTGCCTACATCTTTTGGAATCATAATGATGCTGTGAGTATGTTGCTCTCTTTAATGGTCATTTACGTGAAATGATATATAAATACAAATTCAATCAATCAGTTCCAGTAGGAACCAACCTGCAATGATACTATGAAGATCATTCATTAACGGTCAGCGTAATCAGCCCTTTTTTCATGAGTCAATCTAAGTTAGGGCTATCAAATATACTTACAAATCAAATCAAATATACAATATATAGTATCAAATATACTTCAACTATTAATTGATACAATCAAAATTAAATGTTTCCATCTTATCAGTTGCAGAATCAAAGAGAGGACTTAGATGGAGCCATTTACAACATTCTTTATAAAGCAGTAGAAGAGTTTGAAACCCCTCCTCTCGGAAAAATTTAAAGAATACACTTTTCAATTTATCTTTTTCTTAAAAATTAACCTAAATCACTCTAAAATGTTACCGCCACGCTCTACACTTATTCGTGTTACTATGGAACGATTATAGTTTGCCCTTGATTTTCGTAAGGACTTAACTTTTTCTTTGCTTCTGATTTCGTTTTTCGCTTTTTTGATCTAGAGAAAAGATCCTTGTTTTCATGGCCTCTCTCCTGGATTCGCTTTTGTATCTTCCTCATAGATTGAATTTATAAAATCTGATTATGAAAAAGTTACCATCAAAATTAGTCTTTTGCAAGCGCGGTCAGACTGCAGGTTAAAAAGCATTTGTTTCCATTTAAAGATAGTCATCTTTGACCGAAGAGAAATCTGCTTGAGACCAAGAAGTTTTGAGTGAATGAAACGTTTTCAATTCAAGTTCTCTCTCTTTTTCTCTAATTTATAGAAAATTTAATTTTTCTTCGATAAGAAAGTTACAATAATTCTTCCTGAATTAAAGAAAATAAGTCAGCTACTCTCTGCAGTGAAGGTTCAAATCAGTCGAGGGCAAAAAATTTCATCGTAAAATTATATGAATGTACGTAAATCTTGATCACGAAGATGCCGGGAAGGAAATGTTAGCCAACCTTTCGCGAGCTTCAATGACTGTTGTCTTTTTCAGATTATCAGTTACGATTCACCGAGAGGCGGTGTCAACGTACTAACGGAGAAGGGTGAAACAACCGTGAGTTTCTTGCTTCTTCAGAAAGCCAGGCCGACGGATACCGGCCGCTATCAGTGCAATCCTTCTAATGCCCAGCCCAAAGCTGTTATGGTGCACGTGTTGAATGGTCAGTATAGTTGAGGTGCAATCACTGCCGTGATTCTCCACTTTATATGTGCCTTAATTTTAAATTAATTCTCCCTAAATTACGTTCGATCACCCTAAAATTTGAAGGTTCCCGGCCAGTTTTGGCCTATATCGGTCAGCGTGTCTGGCTATAGGTCAATAGGTTCCGGGTTTGAATCCTGGGAATGACGACAAATTTATTTTGCCTAAATTAAGTGCTCCATTTTCCTTATTGATGAACATTTCTGGAGCTGTTTTTTAAAAGTTAATTTACGAACTACTTTAGATGAGACCACAAAGTCTAAAAGGGTGCTTGGAAGTTTTGTGGGACGCGTAGAGTGCCGTAATGGGTCTTGGGAAGTATTAGGACCAAGTGACGTATCAATTACTGTGATATCATCCTCCGCCTCTGAGTGGGACATTTACAAAAATATGATGCTACGCAACCTGAAGAGAAAAGAAGAACATTTGGGGGACAAAGCATGAACTGAGAAATTGATTCACCTGGTTAAGGTTGGAAGTGTAGTCGGTAGTCAAGTTGAGATCATGCCCATCCTGAGGTTGAGATGTGGAATTCGGCTGCCGTTGAAATGTCCATCACGAGGTCGGGATTCGGAATTTATGCCGCCGATCGCTTCAGGATTTGAAGGTTCCCAGCCAGTTTTGGCCTATCGGTCAACGTGTCTGGCTGTAGCTCAATAGGTTCCGGGTTTGAATCCCGGAAATGACGACAAATTTTCACGGAATTGCGACGAGTGAATCTGTAGCAAAAGGTTCTACTGGGCCTTAATCCTGAAATTTTGAGAGCCTACAGAGCATGGATGTACCAATCCCACGATGATTTCTACGGACGCTAAATAGTTGCTACATATGACGCCCATATGATTGTAGGTACAAAATCGAAACATAGGCCAATAAATCAGCCAAAAAAGAAGAAGAAAAAAAAACGAATTGCTTGAGATGCAACGAAAGTGTTTCCCAAATCGGTTTTTTTTGCAAACTCTCAGCGCTGTTTTAACCCATCGAAGTGCTATGATTGAAGTTTGTGACAACCGGTATATCGACGGTGAAACTACCAAACCACGTATCTCGTTTGCGGTGTTTAAAAATCTACGCTCGCATTTTATTTTTTTGAAGTAGACCAAATCAATATCATTCCTTGAAATTTTCACAGAATTTTCTCCGCACGAAGAGGAAAAATCACAGAAATTTTCAAGACTGGACGTTAAGTAGTTTTTCATTTAAAAAATAAAGTATGACAGGAAGTATGCGACGTCGCAAACCGAGATACGTGGTTTGGTAGTTTCACCGTCGATATATGCTTGTATGATGCAAAACCGCGGAGGCTGAGTCTTTCCACTTCTTTCGTTGTTCACAAGATGGAGAATTAAAGAGGAAAAATGAGAAATGTAGACCATCTAGTTTGCTTTTAGCTACAAAAAAAATCTCTACGCCTTATAATTTTCGTTTCATTGAGAAATAGCTGATTTTAGGCTGGTTTTTGTTCGTACATGTTATGGGCCGAGTTCCTCGAGCGAGTGGAAGTAGATCCACGTGAACGCACCTTGATGTGCCTAGGCCGATCTTGAACAGCTAAAAGGCTCCTAGATGTGCCCTTTGTGTCCCTGCACATGTAGGTGGGCCCAATTTAAATGAAATCGGGTGGGTCCGGCAATTGTTTTTACCGCACTAAGCGGGAAAAGCTTTGCCGCAGAGGTGACTTGGCATCTAAGTATCATTACAGATCAACAGGCAGACAAGATGTTGATCTCGCATCACTGTAACACTGCGTCTGGTGGTGCTGACAACAAACAAAAGGCAGCTCAAGTGAGTTGTGACAAAATATCTGTTTTATGTTGTAAAACTGGCAAAAGGCGATGTTAGAAGAACTATTTTGGTCGTGTAGGGTATGTGTATAAAGAACTTGTGGACACAATGGAAAATTAGCCGTTCTTTACACATGAAATAAGTTTCTACCGTGAGAGGAGCGGATTTGGAGCTTCAAACGTGCTGAAAGCAACCCCCCCCCCCCCAGAATGTCCCTTAGGTCATTAAGTCTCTAAGAGGCCAACTCGAGTGCATAGTGTGATTCACAAAAAGTTCGTCCGTGAGAAGGTACCCGAACAATTGCAAGAAGAACAGTCCAAAACGCAACTCCTTTGTGCAACAATGCGAGGCATTGCTCCAACAAATAATTAAGGTATACAGACAATATTTGAACTTTATGCGGTGATGGGATTTTTTCCTTGTTCAGTTTGCGTGCTTTCAGCCAAACCTACTTTTTTTCTTCATATTCACGTATGGTCATTTTAAGGTCATTTTTAATGTACAGCGATAAAAACATTTTCCAGTAGAGTCACCTTAGAGGCTGATGGTTTACCGGTCAGCGCCTAGCGATTGTAAGCTTTCTGGTAAAGTACCATGGACAGTTCTCCGGTTAAGGGTTAAAATATTTCCGGTATAGTGACCTTAGCGGCTGACGGTTTTCCGGTCAGCGGTAGACAAATTTCTCGGTTTTGGGCAGAGCTTTAGTCCAGCTTGTGCGCAACAAAGTCTGCCCGGTTTTAGCTAATTTTTCCTGGGCTTATCGGCCTGAGGGTTGACTTAGATAAGCTCGAAACAAATTGGCGCATCTATGTGTGGCTAGGCATATCGAAGACAGACCCCGGCCACTCAGATCCGCTCGCTTGACGAGATTGATCCATAACATGTAGGGATTTCTTGTGGATTCCTTTTTGCGTGAGTTTGAACTTGCGAAACTTAAAGCTTGAGAAAAATAGAGAGGATGCAAAAATGGTGAAGAAAATCATATATGTAATTAGGCGAGAGCGAGACGACTTTTTAGGTTGAGATAACGAAAATTTGAGGCTAAGAAAACCGGCAAAATGTCTAAATATGTCCTTGGAGTCCGATCTGGCCCTTACAACTAGTATTCCCTTCAAAATGAACCAAATATAAGATAAGTGCTCAAAATTCTTGTAGCAATTTCTTTTAAATTATATAATTGCTTCAAATCTTACGAAAGTAAACATTTTTCGCCAACTGTGTGAAGATAGAACGGTGTTATGCCTTCAATTCATGACATAGGCAAAAGTGGCTATACAGGAGTTGGAATAGTGGTATCAAACTTTAGCGTGAATCAAGGCTACCTGAGCACTGCTCATGAATAGATGTAAATCAAATATCACCTCTGTACGATTTTCACGATATTAACCTGCTCACTTGTAAATGCAACCCTAGGCAAAAAATTTTACTCCACCTCGAGCAAAATTTTTGTAGGGATAAAGAGTGGACTTATTTGAATCACGGAAAACATTTTTCATACCCTCATTAATAAAAATGGGCCAAAAGCCAACTTTACATGTTTCGTTGTATGAATCATTAGCATAGGCACGCCAAAAACGATAAACATTATTCAGGGGAGTTTTTGTATCGATGTTATTAGTTCCGAATGAAAAAATGAGGTTTAGATTTCTGTGCAATCCGAGATAAGCGTATTTTTTTCCGTTAGATCATTCTGATATAATTAAATCAAAATTGTGTTTTCAAATTGAAAAGTGAGATTATTAGTGTTGGAACATAATTAATGTTGACTCCTGGTTCGGTACATATTATTGCAGGAGAACCTGTACTGCAATTCAAATTAGAAACCTATTTGAGTGTCTCCACTCTTTTTAAAGTCCTTTTCTACCATTTAAGTTTTCAAAACATTTTCCCACATCATGAAAAACACGGAGGCGTAATGTAGGAGACCATGCGTACTTATTCTGGAAACTTTTACCCTTAATAAAGGCACAGAAACAAAGGATGGACCCTCTACTGCGGCATCTCAGCAATGATGGAAGCCTTTACCTTTGGGGATACAACGCTTCCCAACACAGGCTACCTCGGCCATTTTACCCTCTTCTTGTTGGCTGTTTAGCTTCACCTTACGTGGACTTGTTTGATGTGCGAAATGTTCAACAGCCAAATCTCCTTCTTCTCCCTCCATCTTTTTGACGAGACCCAAAGTTCTCTTTGTCGAACCTCTATTTTAAAGAGACGACAGTCTTCTGGGGATATCAGTCAGCTCTGCTCTATATGCGTCTCTCCTAAGTCCAGAGTCCTGGGTCCAGGTCGCCTCCAGTCCTGAGGTCGTCTAATCATACAAAGCTTCCCCATCCATTCCCTCGACGCGCGTGGACCTTATTTTCCTGAAAATCTTGATTCATTTCGACACAAATTGAACTTATGGCAGTCTCGCGATCTAGCCCGTTGGCTGTGCCGCGTCATGCGTGCTATTTCTCTCAGGGGCAGACTGAACCGCCAGACAAGGTACGAATTTCAGCATTCTGATACATGTTTCTCGACCAAAATTTCACGCAGAACACGATTTCAACGTAAATTACCGAAATCAATTCCTTACGAAGATATTCAATAATTTGTGATGCGTGAATTCAAACCACCCGCTCATGAAAACTCAATGCTCTACGTGATTCACATCGCGCGCTAAACATTTATCATGACAGTCTCTGCGATATAGAAAGGCAACCTCAATCTTGATGCTTTGGCTCAGCTATAACAAACTGCTTATAGTTTTAACAACACACGGTGGGAAATGAACATTGCTCGTTTGAGAAGCTTGCCGAAACCGTTGTAGAGCTCGATTTGACTCACGTAGAGCTTTGAGTTTCTTGTGCGCGGGCAGTTCAAATTCCTCGTAACCAGTGTGAAATAAAAACGTAAATAAACATCTTCGTTAGAAGTTAGTTTCAGTAATTTTAGTTGTGCAAATCCCGTTCTCCGTGAAATTCTGGTTAAGGAGCATGTATCAGATTGCTTAAATTCGTACCTTCTCTATTGGTCCATTGCACACCTTTTGGCTTGACTTTCCCTAAGAATACCGGAAACAGAATCTGTAATGAAGGTACAACTAACTAACTCCTGTTGGTATGAATGCTGTTCGTCCAAAGCAGACCAAGAACGTTCATTTTCACCGTTATGAACTGCTGATTAGTGCGCTACTTGTCAATAACAACCTACAAGAAGGCTATATTAAGGATTGAGGGGTACACGGAAAAAAGGAAATAGTGCTGAGTACTAACTGCAGTTTAGATCAATGGAGGCAGCTAGTATGGCAGTAGCGCTGAGCCCTAAAACTTTGGGGTCCAGCCCTACAGACTGTTGGTCGCAGTAGTACTGTCATATCAGCTGGCTCCATTTGATCTAGACAGTTAGTGCTGAGCAGCTAATCCTTTTTTCCGTGTAGGTCTCCAGAAGTAGAAGGTTCTACTACAGAAATCCTGCCATCTTCTACTAGACAAGAAGACAGTGGAGCATTGTTATTTGTTTTCAAAAAAGAGACCTGGAGGTAGGCAAAGGATTTGTAGGAGTCGTCTCAATTAAACTGCAGGAATCCAATTCAGGTTGATTATCTTTTGTTACTTAACTTAAAAATATCAATCCAGGTAAATATTAATGTGAGTGTACGGAAACAAGTGTGTATCTGTATTGTAGGTACTTTCACTTTACACCTGTTAACTTGTTGTTGAATGCAGAGATCAAAAATAATAACCATGCAGTTCTCAGATTTCTGATATTACATACTATTATATCTTGATCAAAATCTACCGCAGCATCGTAAGAGCTATCAGGATCTGAAAATATCCTTCGAGGAAATACTACTACTACTACTATACTACTACTATACTACTACTACTACTACTTCTATTTGAGCTTAAAATTAGGTGGATGTATATTTCAATTTATGGTCTATGTCTTTGTCTATTTCATTCACAATAACAAAGAGCCGTTTATCAAGTACTTACGCAGGCATTCTACTGTATCAAGAAATTGAAATGACACAAAAATATCTCCACTTCTGTTGAAGCTTCTAAACAATTTTATCTAATCCCTTGCGGCTATCTTAAGTAGTTGATTTGCATGCTTAATCTTACTTTCAACGTTCCCTCTGCAAACTGTTCGTACACTTGAAACAATAAACTGCTATGACACGGAAACTCGTACTTCTCGCAGGAAAAAAAAAGAAAAGAAGAAGCAAACAAATTATTACTGAATCAAACAACACTATCCTGATCAAAATAATTTGATACGGACTAGTAAACTACAATTTCTGTAGCAACTAAAATATATTGTGGGACAACTTGCTTTCCATGATCCAACAATTTTATTACCCTCTGCGCAACAACTAAACACATAAAAGGCATTGAAAGGAGACGGTTTTTTTTTATACGGAATTTAATTTTCCCTCGTTCAATCAGATGTTTCCAACGCATCTCGTTCTCTTTTTGCGTGCTAACCTACTTGTCTTAAAAGCTCAAGTAGAACGAAAGCACATTTACACGCTCAGTATCAACTAGGGCGAAAGCTATAAACAAAAAATTAAAACAAGAAAATGTGCGCATAACTGTCGCTTTAGCTCGTAAGATCAGTCATACCATTCATCTCATGCTCCAAAATTTATGCGACACGAGAATCCCGATATGGAAAGTCGGTCGTTTCGCAAACGCCTTCAATTGCGGCGTGATACCTCACGCATTCCGGAGTGTACGAATAGTTGTTTCGTTGCGCCTGAGCAACGAGATGTAAAATGATTATTAAATCAGCCTCTGCGCTTGCCTTGTCGATATTCCTTTGCCGTTATTGCAGTTTTGGCCGCACTGTTTCAGTATGCTCAAGCGAGGATTGTGTTCAGCAAATAGATAATTTTTATAGAGGAATTGAAAATAAAACAAGTGTTAAGAAATGTACCTAACTGAACAATAGCAGACGCCCTGGTGATTTTTTGGGTTAAATTTTTTCCTGCAAATTGTTGAGTCTCCTGTGATATTTTTGTTTGCAGGTGAATATCCAGCCGCGATGCAACACGGTGGCGAGGCGCAGTTGAGAGTCAGCCAGAAATACTCTCTATTAATATGTGTATGCTTTTTCCTCCTGGTTAAGTAGCAAATACTCGGTCACGATTGTTGACTTTGCGAAAGATCTCTTGTAAATATGCGTCTCCGCCTTTGTAATATATAATCTATCTTTTTCATTACTGTATTCGCCGTTATATTGTTGTTTTATTTTTATGAAAGTTTAATAGAAAATGTAAAATAAATAAATTTTGCCCATGAATAAGACACTTGTTTCGTTCCTTCCATCCTCGTTCTTGCCAGATTGCATGTTATCAGGATCACATATCTGTGCATAAATACTTAAATGTTAAGATGGTGAAGTCAAAAATTACTTTTGAATGGCGGAGAAAAACACTATTTGTTTGCCCTAAACCATATTGTAAAATTCATTTCCCGACATTTTTTGTCACTTTATATAGTGCATTGCTTCAGACCAATAATCAAGCAGTTACCCCTAGCAAAGATTGGTCGCACAGTAGTATTTTGGAACAAAGCTTGGCCAGGATTTCTTCCTGTCCCCACAGTGCGATTTTGAACATAGTGAGTAGAGAAACAGGGATTATTCTAAAATGATCGAATAAGATGTCAAAAGGTCCTGAAAGCGGTAGAAAAAATCAAGGACATTCAAGCACAACTCACATTACTGAAATAAGACGACAAATGAAAAGGTCCACTGAAAAATCACGTACCAACTAAAGCCCTCTTCAATTTTGTTTTTGCGAATGACCTTTTTCCATCAGGATCTCCTTTAAAGGAGAACTTTAGTGAACTTTAGTTCTACTTTAAGTGAATTTGGAGCTTATGGTTGGGTGTAAAGTTTCTTTCAACACTCCCCGTGCAATCAGCGTTGGCTGTAGCTTTCAAGCTCACCATTTTCTGAACATAGAAATTAAGAAATTAGTAGGACAGGAAAAGTTAGCCAGATATGCACGATTTTTAATCATACCAAGGATATGAGTCGGGATAATGTCCAAGTAAAATCGACGACGGTGTAAATCCGCAACCACAAGTCTCGTTAGCGGCTTTAGAAAATCACCGCTTCTATGTTATTTTTAAAGCAGGACGAATTGACATCATTCCTTGAAATTTTCGCAGAATTTTCTTCGCGCACAGAAGAAACATCACGGCAATGTTTTCAGAATAGCCGTTGAGCGGTTTTCCATTTAAAGAATTAAATGTGACAGGAAGTCTGCAACGTCGCAAACCAAGGCACACGGTTGCGGCCTCACGCAGTTGGAATAAGTTTGGTATGATTTTAATACTTCGGTGTAGAATTTGGTCAAGCTAAATTTTCGTGAAGATCTAGGAATGAAAAAAGAAAGATTGAAAAATAATGCATTTACTTTGTCGTTTATTAGCAATGCACAGCGTTCTAAACTTTGTAGGACCAGGTGATTACAATTTCAATGCCAAACATTTATTCAAAATGACGATCCCTTTACTTCCATTTAGAGACGATCTTGTTGGAAATATGCAAAGCTTTGACACTTATTTTTGAATATTTATACAATCATCGAATACCACAAACACTAGTTATTAATAAGTACAAAAGAATCTAACAAACACCGTGACTCCATTGAAAGAAACTATCCCTCATTCAGCAAGCCGTAGTTATTTGTATTGGGGGCCATCGTTAAATACGTATACCGATAAAACTCCTGACACAGTCACCGGTCGCGGATGCGACATGAACATTGTGCACCTTCACATGAAATGTAGTTTCCGTTTGACTCTTAAACCCTTACACTCCTTTCTGTCTATCCGTTAGGTCATCGGGACATTGCACATTTATATCGCTTCATCGTTTAATTCCACCCACACAGTTTTATTCCACTAGTAGGTAACTTCATCTTAATGCGCCTTCCATTTCGCTGTGCATTGAAAAACTTTACTTGGAAGCACGAATTTCAAGGAAAATAACATTCACCTCTATGCTTTGATTGCGGACGAGTATAAGGTGTGCGTCTCCGTCCTAAATCCAATAACTGCCCATTACCCGCTTGCCCTTGAATACTTCAAGGAGTGGAAGCGTCTTACCACTTGCAGAGCAGCACATGAAGACTGAAGTATTCTCACGGCCAGAGGCGTAGGTTTTTTTCTGATTATGTATACAAACTGACCGACGGATTTAGGTTTTGATGGGTCATGCCTAAAATATGTCTCATTGCAATTAAATATGCAACGGGGCTTCCCACGCAAATCTGATGTGTCAACAAGATTGATAAGGGTATCGAAAAAAAAATTCACAAACCATGGATTAGCTTAATCTGCGCGGACATGCTTAATTGTCTGAGGTTTCTTGATGGAGAGTTTGTGTCTTTTAGTAAAGTTTCTGAACCACTCTGCTCCAAACTAGGTACAGATAGCAAGAATTTGTATCTCTTTGGGAGGAATGCAGTTCCCAGACCTTGTTGGACGTAGTTCCATGTAGATTAATTTTTTCTTTCATGCTGTTTGCAACTGTCGAGAGGCGGGGTTATTGTTCCAGCCTAAGTGCATTTGAAATAGGCCGAAAAATATCTCAATGTGGTCTTGTGAAAATTTATAGGTTGGCAAAAAACTTAAAATTTTATTCACGCCAGTGCAGAACAAAGTGAACAGAGCAATCAGGCTCTCTATATCTATAACGAAACCTAAAATACTCGGCTTTCCGCTTTCTTTTCAAAATCCGCAGCCCCTTTTCTTCCTGGGAAACTTTCAGACTTTTTATGTATTCCTTACTTGCATTGAGGACCTTCTGAACATTCTAAAAAGAATTTTCATTCAGTGCTTTTTTTAAGCCAGGCTGAAGCAAATTTTTAGAATTATAGACATCAGTTAATGTATCGAAAGTCATTAAAATATTGATGGTCACTGCAGCATCTTTAAATTATTCAAAATTGGAATCTTTCAAGAATTGTAGTAAATCTGCGGCAGAACTACATATGAGCTAGTGAGCTAGTCGAACATTCATCTTCTTACGATTGAAAAAAATGTGTTGGTCAGAAATTGTATTCCCCAACCTTGCATCGACTATATTTTGAAGTTTTTTTTGTTTTTTTTTTTAAAAAATTACTTATTCAGCAACAGTATAATTTTACAAGATGTGACATTGGCTTACAAAACATAAACACTATATGACGGCAGAAATTAATTTAAACTTCAAGAATTTACTGAAAGGCGCTATCCCCCTCAAATAAGATGCAGAGTGCGTTGAGCCGGAAGTGCCTGATGACATAGCATTGGTTGTGGCCCTATTAAGGGCTGACAATACAAGTATTTTAGTCTCTAGCACACTATTTACACAAGACTTGACTCTACACCAGTCCCCAAAACTTCTGGTCACCTCCCAGTGGAAGGCATCCACGGTAAGATCTTCTTCAAGGTCTGCTGATAACTCCAGTCTTAGTCTCAGAAAACGGTCACACTCAAAAAATGTGTGTTGGGAATCATCTCTGACTCTTCTCGTACTTAATACACACCATGGTTCCTGAACCATTTTGAATCGATGTTTGAAGTTTGTCGAGCTCAAACAGATATTTCCATTTAATAGCCCCGAGTTCTGGATCAAAAATAATTTCCTTGTCCCCAAGCGTGCTTCGGACTAATTTCAACAAGTTTCACCATTTACAGGGTGCTTAAAATATGTCTTCAACTCTTTTAGATTATCAAAATTTCATCCGAGAATTTTGAACATTCTAAAATTACACGTGGGCCCATCGCGTGTAAGAGTAATTACCTCAATAGTGAGGACAAAGTTTTTGTCCGTATCATGTTTTACTTCAATATCACTGAAAACAGCAAGGCACTGCGTTACTTAGTTTGCTTTTCGCTCACCTCTAACGCCACTTGTAAGGAAGTAGCCTAATGGTATTTTCCAAGTAGTAGTACTAGCGCTTGACCTGCTAAATCGGAACAAACAGAGCTGGCCCCAGCACCAAAATCAACGTACCCAAATGAACTGCGGCCATCAGTTCCTAGTTGTTTTCTAATCGCCATCTCATCAAGTACCAGACAAGCGACAAGTGATTTTTTTTCCGCCTCTAGTTTGGGGTTTAAGACACGGAAAGATTCAGTGGTAAATCCAGGTGAGCCATCCACAGACCATGAACCACCGAAGTAGAACCACGGTGCAGAATATTCAATTGCACCTTTTAATACATAATATAAAACTAATCGAAACCTATCACAACCATCTACCACTACTTGATAAACACCTATTTACATATGTACTAAAAACATCATGGGCACCAATAGCGGTGAGCTGCTGCTGAATCTCAGTGAAAAAAATTGAACATGGACTATTTTACGAAAACAGAAACACTCAAAAAAATGTCAAGAAAACCTTTTTAAATTTTAACTTAAGTTCGGCTCTGAAATTACTTATGGTGGAACCATCCTCTTCTTCGCTAACTTTTACATATTAATGAATCTTCATATGAGAATCTCTAGTACGATCAGCAAGTCGGTTCGGGGGTAACGAATTTTAAAGTATTCTCCATGGGGAAAATCACTTTTTCGAATCCTTTGAGAAATTACTCAACAAAGTGAAAGTTAGTCGCTTCAAATGTCTCATCGTTGAGAGTAACGTTGGGTTTTAACCGCCCTTTCGCAATAAGAAGCGCAATATTCTGGAGGATTATCTGTACACTGTAATGTTTGAAAATAGAGCGTTCAGGGTACTCCTCCAGAAAATTGCGCTCCGCAAATGCTGAAATTGGACCCGACAAGAATTTCGCCAATGTCAACAAACAACCTTTGCGAGTATCGTGTAAATGCGACGTTCGACGCGTTTCAGAACCTCCTCCAGCCCCGGAAGTTGAAGACCCTTCGCTGGTGTCACGCAGACCGTGCATTGTCCGCACGGTGCGGGCTCAATCGAAGGGTCCACGAACTTCAGGAGCATGGCGGGTATGCAGATCAAACGTTGGGTTGTTTGCCGCCCAAGCCAACAATTCAGCGTTGCCAACTAAGATGTTCTTTACCGGAATGCTTTCAATGTTCTTTGATTGAAGGAACTCGATTTTGGAACACATTTTATTGTAGGTGAACGACGCATCGGTGACCGTAATGCATTCCGATGGCTGTCCTCTCCTACCTACACGACCTGTTTCCTAGATCAGGTTGTAGATGGAAGAGGCCTGCCCGAAATGTACGGTACCGATGCATCGCTCACTGTCCACGCCAAGAGAGATGGCCGACGTCGCAATGATGAACCGGGGATTACCGACTAACCAGCTGTCCATGGCAGCAGCTTTACTGATTGGAGTCATGTCGCTATGGTAGCGAACGACCGGGAAACCAATTCCGTTCAGCCCAGCGGCTAATGCGTTAACCTTCTTCTTATTCTCAATGAATACGATTACGGAATCTTGAGGGTAACGTTCGTTTAGAAAAGCCGCAACGTCGTTGAAGCTGGAAGTGAATGTATGTCCTTGGAAGAGGATCAATTTGTTGTAAATTCGACGTTTCGAATTTGCAGTTTGGATATAACGCCCTTGCAAATGAGGTGACAGTGGAGTGTCATGTATCGCAAGCAGACTGACTTCAGCAAGTGGTACGTGTGATCCAGCAGCATATTTCGGTTTCCAGCAGTTTGCTCTACCTGTAATAACTGCTCTCGATAGCGTCTTTTTTCTTCACACATGATTGATCACACATGATTTGATGCAGGAAAATTATCTTACCCATTTGTATTTTTCTTCTTTCATTTTGATCAGGCGGGGAAAACCCGAGAAATTCGGCAGAACTATCAGATTGAATGAACAGGTTTTGAACATTCAACGGGGTCATCAGTCTCGACATCACTATGTTCCGCATTTCCCGAGGGTTCATCATCTTCATCTGAAAAAGCGGAAATAAATTTCTCTTCTATTTTCAGAGCCCGATCTTTTTCTCTGCTGGCAACATACTTTTCGAGTAAGTTTTGTTTGCTCAAGGGTTTACTTGCCGTTTTTTTCAGCAGTTTCTTAGGACCCTCATCACTGAGAAAAATTCTACCGAGAACTTCTTCATTCTCATTCACCAGATCAATGGGAGGGGGATCGCTCAGAGCGTCTGAACCTCTTCATCGAGAATTGATGTACTGCTTTGGGAAGAAATGGCAGAACAAGTTGAGGGTCGAAACGAACTGAAAAAGGCAGTGGTTGCAGCAGCGATAGATTTGGATGACTGTAATGAGGTGAGAGAAGACAAATTTCCAGGAGTCGATGTACTTTCTGACAATTTTTTTATTCGTTTCACTGGGATGGACCAAGATGTGGCCGGCTGAATACCTGACGAGGGGCAAGTTGGAGAAGTTTTATTAGAGGTTCATACTAAAGCAGGATGAGTGGGAGAGGTGTGGTGGGTGGGGTGGGTTGAGTGACGGGGGGAGAAGTCGTGGAAAAGGTCATTGAGGGCAAGGATGGGGTTTTGGCATTCAGCAAGTAAGACGGACGTGGTGTCAATGAGGGGTTTTTTTTTGGAGGGGCCAGTCTTTCTGGAAGAGGGAGGCTTGGGCGTCGTTCCTATATGATCAGCAATGGGCGAAACATTCTCCTTTGACCCATAGACCTTGTCGAATATGTTGTAAATTTCCTATGAGATATTAGCCTCACCAGTCTTTGCAGTTTGCAGCCCTATCTTCGTTGTCTCTGTAAGTTTTCCACAGATCGCAGAATTTTCCTTCGCACTTTCTTGGAAGCACGGGAACACCAAACTCTTGCGACGCTGCTTCTGCAATTTTTGCCCAGATCTTTTCTCTACCACCTACGGTGGCTTTGACGAATTCTGCTTCCTGGAAGATCCATTCCTCTAATAGGAAGAGAACTTTCACACAGCTCCGGAACTTCTCTTTTTTCTCTGGTTTTGAACATTCGGAAACAAAATCAAACGAAGAAGTTTTTAAAACATACTAGCGCGCACTCTTTGTCAGGTTACTTGGAAGGGGTTATATTACATTAAAATAATTTATGCAATAAGAGGGAGAGAGAACATTAAGATCCACCATCAAAATGGAAAGCCATAGATGCACATAAAATGTATAAAGGTTCAGTTTGTTTGTGAGGGCTTTGGGGAAAGTTTGATGAGACAGCAATGGTGCCAATCCAGAACAAAGTGACATTATATCTGCATGCTTTCCTGTAGAAATGGTCCGCAGTCTCAACTTTTCAACACACTTTCACAATTTTCCTAATCGGAGTAACTCTCGCGATTTTAATTTCTTTGGCATAATTCCTTCTGTGAGTGACTTATTCACAATTTCGAATAATACCTTACTAAAATTTTCTATCATCTCCTTCCCTACCACACTGCATAATGGATATTCACTATTGCTATTTTTCAATACACTTACCAGTCCCTGAATTTCTTCCAAATCTGCCAGACGCCAATCTTTCTATCCAGGGGAAAACGGTTTATTCGCCTCAGAAAAACGCTTTAAATCGGCTAGATCTAGCGTAAAGTAGGTTTTATCTGAATGGTTGTTCTTGAAAAAAATTGTTTTACTCTCATTTTTTTGGGACTCTTACTTCAGCTGTCTCTGTCCAGTTTATATTGTGGTCACGAATTGAAAGAATGCGCATGTCTTCAAAGAGTTTTTTTGAAATTAAAAAAAAATCATCATACATTAAAGTATTTACAATGTAGGGCTGCTTTTTTCTTGCCAATTACATAATAGGAGGTAACTGGGATGGAGTAAAAATATCTCCAGCTGTTTTAGTGGCAAATGATATGTAGGCACTTTGGGCTGAATCTCCTTCCTTTTGCCCATGTAAGGACTCAAAATATCTAAGACATATTTCTTCAATAATTTTACTACCATGAATAAAATTAAGGACCATGACAGCCAGAATTGAATTTTATTTTGCCCTGAACAACCATCAGCAAATAATTGCACTCTTTTTTTTCTTTAACCGATCTTGAATAGATAAAAACGTACGTACACGAGCGAATAATTATAACGCACAACGATTAAAAATACACATGTAAGCTCATCTCTTTAAAATAAAATTAAAACAAAATCGTAATCATGACTAGATTGAAGAAGCGATAATCGTCAGAAACGTAAAAATAACATTTAGGTACTCAGAATTGAAACTAACAGGTTCACGTTCACTTTAAAATACACGCGGTTCCCGGACACGGGCACGCATTGGATACGCTGATCAATTACCGATCTCCTCAAAAATGCAAGACAGTGACACGCACCTTACGAGAACTTTGTTCCTGATTGTCTCCGAGCGCGCTGCGCTGGTCCAGCGACGGTATTTGTGATAAGTGAACCCGTACCCGTACCTACTGCTCTGTTGCTGCTCCGCACTCAAAAATTACGATTTAAAAAAAATGGTGCGGACATGTCAATCAGGAAACCAGGGTACGGAAAGGACACAGTGCGGAAACGTCATGCAGCCAAATTCCGCTGATTGCCCATCGTCCCGAACTATAATTTCCGCCGATTTCCTATTTTTCTAAAGTGTACATTCCGCCGGTAAATGTTTTTTAATAAGACATAATTTTGGAGTAGTACAAAATTACTTGACCTCTCTTAAGTGGCGCTATGAGTTGAACTAAGGATGATAGCAGCTGTTGTTTGATAACGTTAAAAGTACACAGCAAAACACATTTTAAGGGTGTACAGAGCCCCTCGTCGTATAACTTTTGGATTAATAACTAAAATTTGGTTAAAATGAAGGAACAAATAGTTTTTATGTACTTTCGTAAGTTGCTAAACCGGTAAGAGACTTTCTTGACGAATTTAAATCGGTCTTTGTGTTCTTTAAATTTTTCAATTTGTTCCTGTAAGTACGCCTTCCGCTTCAGTCCGTTTTCAATAACGACGACTGAATTTTTATAATCAGAAAGAAAATGCGGCGTTTTCCTGACGAAAGAATGTAGCTGCATTCAAATTTTGCATAATGGACAAGGGCAAGACTACGCAATTGACGTATGTATGTATAAATTCGCAGACTCCGCGAATTCTTTCGGGGGCAATAGGAAGCGTGCACGCGCGCACCAGATTCAGCGCCTTCGACATCGTAGAAATACTTCAAACGCTACACCGTTACACCTGTTGTGCATATTGCCTATACTGGGTCTGCCGAAGCGTGCACCGCTCATATGCACGCCGTACCTGAACTGAGTTTCTGTTCCCATGACCAAAACCCTCAGTTACCCGGACTGAAAACTACAGAGTCTCATGTGATCGAAGCTTTTTTTCCTGCATAGGCCCATTCTCTTAGCACTTTAATTTTCAGATATTCGCTCTCTTCAATAAAACGGCGGTACAGAGTTAAAATTAAAAGTCAAAAGAGTTTTTTTATTTATTTATTTATTTTTTTTTTACGTAGCATTTATTGTGAACTTCTACACATTAGAATTTTACGCATTGTAACTAAATTTAAAAAATGAAGTGGACGTTGCAAACAACAGAGAAGTTTACATCATTTATAATGTTTAGTTTTGTTTTATCTTATACCTGTTGGTTCAGACCTGGGGGTTCGCCAGCTCCCAGGGCTTCAAATTCTCAGGGCAACTCGAGGTTATAAGAGTTGAATTAAGTTGTTATTTGGACCGCGTTTAACAGAAAGGAACCAAGCCACATCAGCTATTGCCAATTTTAATCAGGCAATTTAATTTTTTACGGGAAAACGTTTGTGCGAATCCTTTTGAAAATGTTGAGGAATTTGCTTCGTGCTGTGGAGAAAATTCACTGAAAGTTGCCCGAAAATCCGCACAACTGTTTTCATGTAAAAAATTAAATTACCCAATTAAATTTGGCAATGGCTAATGTGGCTTGGTTCCTTTCTGTTTAACGCGGTCCATTTTATCACGTGAATTTTAGCTGATTAAGTTGTTTTCCATTCTTTCTTATGAGTTTGAGCGGGCGACCTTTCCGTTAATTGAAATCAAGCTACGTTGTTCCGTGCGGAAAAGAAGGAACTAAAAAGAGAATCCGCGGGCGGGAGTGAGGAAGGAGTAGGAGTGGAGCGCATTGGAGTCCCGGATCGGCGGAAACGGGAAGCGGGCACGAGCGAGCGAGCGGCGGGTGGCGCCGCGTCGGATGCTGACATCTGCGGGCCGGAGAGGGAACCAGCGCGCCCGCGGAGCCACCTGTTGTGCTCCGCGGCAGATTTCGTGCGTGCAACACGACCGATCGCCGTGTTTTCGTGTTTCCGCTCGGCACCGCAACAGTCGAACCGCGATACTCGCCCGGTGAAGATAATCCGCCGTGTCGAGCGCTGATAACGATATCGCGATAGGCGCCGCGTCAGTGCCAACCCATCCGGCATATTTCAGTTCGCTCCGACTCCCCATTCCGCGGAACTTCCCTGTTTCCCGCGGATTTTACCAGTGCGGACACGAGAATTTTTCTCGAAGGAATACTCACCAACTAGGACCACATTTTCTGTCGGTTTTTGCTTCTGCCAGGTGTCCGTTAGAACGAGGCGCATTGCTTCATCACAAAAATGTGAGAGAGGCTTCGCAACTTATGTTGTTTGAAAATTATGTACTGTGAAAAGCCCCCATTTGATTCATGACCTATCTAGAATTTTTACCGCAGGAATAATCACCAACTAGGACCACATTTTCTGTCGGTGTTTGCTTCTGCCAGGTGTCCGGTTAGAACGAGGCACATTGCTTCATCATAAAAGTGTGAAAGAATGTCGTTTGAAAAGTATGTGCTGTGAAAAGCCTCCTTATGATTCATGAGCTATCTAGAAGATCGTCACTAAAAGTATAAAAGATATGCAATTGGCAAAAATTGTGTCAGTCTGATAAGTTTGCTACCATCAGTAGTTAGTATTTCACCATCAGTTTTCACCAAGGAATAATCACCAGCTAGGACCACATTTTCTGTCGGTGTTTTGCTTCTGCCAGGTGTCCGGTTAGAACGAGGCGCATTGCTTCATCATGAAAATGTGAAAGAGGCTTCACAACTTTTGTCGTTTGAAAAGTATGTGCTGTGAAAAGCCCCCTTATGATTCATGAGCTATCTAGAAGATCGTTACCAAAAGTATGAAAGATATGCAAAAATTGTGTCAGTCTGATTAGTTAGCTACCATCAGTAGTTAGTATTTCACCATCGGTTTTCTTGATTTATGACTCGATGACATTTATGATTCATGAACTATCTTGAAGATCGTCACTAAAACTATTACCTTCGGCACAAATTGTGTAAGTCTGATTAGTTTACGTAGTGATCGAATACTCCGAACGAAATTATGGCAAATTCCACCATCAGTTTTCTTGATTTATGTCTCTGTAACTGATTATTACGTATTATGATATTGAGTGAAGATAACCAGGATCAATGCATTCACCATAAGTATGGAAAATGCTAAGAGGATTGTGGTACATGTTACCACTGAGCCCGTTGTTACTGCATTCCTATAACTGAATAGAAGTCGACCATTAATATTCAGTATAAGTTCTATTAGTAAACTTGAAGGTTTCACCGTCAAATTCGACGTATTGCTCTGCGACATGTATCAATAACTGCTCATCCTGGAAACAAAATGATCAAACTCGCATTATTTTGTTTTAAAAAATTCACGTTGAGTTCAATCGGCAATGATGTAAACTCTTGACCAAAAGCCGGTTCTTTGAGGGTAGCTGTAAAATTTTCCAATGATTAATTTCCCGTTTAGGTATTAGACGCTACTCGATCATTCTTTCATCTGTTCATCCTAAGTTAAAGAAAAAAGCTATTTTAAAATTCACATGGCTAAAATTCAACAGCTTTTTTCAAAGAATAAGGTGTATTGTAATGTTTAAATTTTCCAAGAGGAAGAATGCCGAGGTTAAAGATGGTTGCTTCGGGACCTCTCCTCCCTCCTCCCTTCAACCAGAGGATTTTAAATCACGAAAAATTTAAGAGGAACAAAAGCTAAAAATCTGCATATGAAAATCCCAAACATATTTTTTTATACATCCGCCTCCTAAATCCCTAATTTACCCTCGACGCAAAGCTCATTAGACGAGCGCGTACGTACAGTTTGCTCTCGTACACTGTTGGCACATTTCACTGTAATGCTCTGTATTACTCAATAACATTGAAAAAGGAATGAGCACAGTGGAGAGTGATGTTAAGGGTGAGATAAAATCTCCAGATTGAAGAAGGTCAAGAACTGTTTTTCGAACTTAATGAACCGCGCAGGGATAAAGTTGCAGCATTCTTTCGTCCGTGCTTAAAAGGCCGTTGCAAGGGGTTTTCAGCGTTGGAGATAATGACTGTTGCCTTAAGCAGTCGT
The DNA here is from genome assembly GCF_918797505.1 of Bemisia tabaci. Taxonomy (NCBI): domain Eukaryota; kingdom Metazoa; phylum Arthropoda; class Insecta; order Hemiptera; family Aleyrodidae; genus Bemisia; species Bemisia tabaci. The sequence goes on from NC_092796.1 coordinate 50,072,654, forward strand.
TCCGTTCCGAGCCGCTTTTTGACGCTTTGGAATTTGTCACTCGATTTCGAGGGTGAAACGATGAACTCAAGTCCAATCACCGCATGACAATGAGGGAAATCGCGCTGTTACTATATTTCTCTTCAACCGATTGAAATGAAATGTCTCTGTGCTTCCCGAGCATCGAACAAGTTCTTCGATGTTCAAGAATTCAAAGTATGCACAACAAGCAGGCGTTTCCCGCGGATGGAGAAATATATGATACTTCAAAAAGACTCTGTCAAATTTAAAAAATAAAAACAATTAAAAGTCTACGTACTGTCATAAATAGAAACTTAAACATTTTCCAGTGCTTTTATAGTTCAGCCTTTGAGATTTTGGCTGAGTTAAACTTGCGTTTACAAATGCATATAATGTGCGGGTGTGTCGCTTGCCTGGATATTCATCTAAACGAATCCGTTTACTTTAGGCTGATAGGAAAGGGTCTTCAAGTCGTGTTGCTGCAATGTCTAATAGGAGTCGTAAACTTTAACTTTATTAAAACAAGCTAACCACAAAGTGCGGCTTATTCCAGCTTGATCTGGTAACCGAATTGACGGAGAGTCAGAATTGATAAATTAAATGTTCAAGTAGCCACGATAACGTGAATTGAAGAGTGTGTGTGTGTGCGCGGAGAAATAATAAAGATTCCGAAACTTATGTTTGTAGTTTTCTGTATTCACTCTAAATCCATTGTTTCGATAATAAGATTCGCCATTAAATGGTGAACCAACCGAACGGTCGAAATAATACCACTTCAAAGTGTTACATTGTGTTTTCTCAGCATATAAGAGCTCATTGTGGTCTAAACTTAGTTTAGTGAAATCAAAGTTTTGAGAGTTTTATTAGGTAGGAAGGAAGAAAAGGAAACTTCTATTCAGCAAGTATTAGTAAGTGATCGTAAGAGCGTATAATTGAACCATATCTTGCGAACAGGAATTACTATCGTTGATTAACGCTATAGAAGCAGCAAAGTGAGAATCGTCTATTTTCATTTTGCAAATAGGTGAGTTCATGGAAAGGTCATAGATACTGGCTCCTTATTGCAAAATGCATCCCACATATTAGTTCAAATAACACATACTTTTCAAATGACTTTTTTTTAACATTCATCAAGTTCAAAACCAATACATTTTTTTAAATCCTACACAGTTGGCGACTTTAGCCTCTCAACTCATCGGCAATAAATTCTGTCCATAATAATCGAATTTTCCTGTTTACATTTTCAACGAAAGGTCACAATATCTCTCTCCCAACCTGTGACTGACACATCCCGAAAAGGACATCGAAATGCGCAGAACTATTTTTTAATTTCGGACACACACCGACATCGTCGAAACTCGTCGGAATTCCTCTCGACGCAATTTCAGTGAAATAATCAGTGTTGCTTTCGATCAACTTTCGAGATTCATCCACGCACTCGCACCCCACAAAAAAGTCGTTACCGTTTCTTAGTTCCAGTGGAGACTTCAACCAAAAAATTGCCTCCGGTTCTTTAGTTCTAGTGGAGACTTCAACTAAAAAGTTGTTTCAACCAAAACATTTGCCTCCGTTTCTTTAGTTCGAGCGGAGACTTCAACAAAAAAGTCGTTTCCGTTCCCTCAGTTTCGGTAAAGACTTGAGCGTGAAAAGTGTATCTTTCCTGTTGCGCGCCATATCGGCCATCCAGGGAACGAGCGAAAAAATCGGCCACTCCTTTCACCACCTGTTACGTGGATTAAACTTCAACTAAAAAGTTGCCTTCGTTTCTTTAGTTCTAGTGGAGACTTCAACTAAAAAGTCGTTTCCGTTTGCTCAGTTTCGGTAAAGACTCGAGCGTGAAAAGTGTATCTTTCCTGTTGTGCGCCATCCCGGGAGCGAGCGAAAAATTCGGACACGCCTTTCACCACCTGTTACGTGGATTAATAACGCTGAAACAGTGAAGTGTTCCATACCGGACCGGATTCGGAAGCGTCGGGAGTAGCTGTTCAGGAGCCGCTTCGCAGGGTACGCATTTTATTTTAATTAAGTTTCCGTGTAAATTGAGCTTTGAGTAGAGGACTCACCGACCCAGTCCGCGATCCCATCTGGTTTTAATAAATTGCTTTTCCCCGTATTTTTCCGACCCCTTTTTTTTCTATCTTTTTCAGCGTGTGCAGAGGTCCTGCATCATCGGGCCCCGTCTAATGAAAGTTGTGCGACTCGTCGACAAAGGAACGAGTCGCGAAAGTCAAAGTCAAAGTTGATGCTTTGTAGTGCACGAAAGCTCGGGGGGTCGCAGAAAGAGGCGAATTGTTTTACGTGTCTTGCGAGAGTCAGCGCCGCCGGGGCTGCTCCGGTCCTTGGTTCAATCGAATTTCTTGCACTCCGTCTTGGGCCAACAGTCGAGTTTTTATCATTCGCCGTGAGATTCGCGCCGCGGGCGCTCGGGAATGTAAACGGATTTGCATTAACGATATGAGTTGTTGCGGCCCTTGAAAATTCAAACTCGACGATATGCTGAGAAAACGACGGAATACCTAAAAAATTGTGTATTCATTGTTGGTTGTAAATCTGCCACCACGTGAGTTTTGTTTCATTCATAACTTACAGCATTCTCTTTAGCAACCGAATTCCACAGTAGATAAGTCATAGAGAGAGAGAGATCTCTTTGGTGCACGTTACGCCGAAAAAAAAGTGTTGATGATTTAACATTCTGGATGTAAAAAAGTGTGGAGAACTCTCAAAACGCTGAAATAATTGCTATAGCAATTACTTTAGCAATGTCCCCTTTAGCATCCCTTTTTTATCGGTGATCAACCAAAGGTCTTCTGGTTCATGTAAAGGAAGATGCCCCACTTTCATCTATTTTCTTGTATTAATTCAAACTCGTTTTGAATTAGAAGTTTTAAAGCTTTAAAAAATGTAAAGCATCTCCTCTCCACTCTTTCTCCCCACCTATATTCTTTTTAGTGTTGAGTTGAAAATATTGTTCGATGACATTTTTGATGACAGCTCCACTCTGATTATTCCAGAGATATACACTTCACTGAATACCTAACTGCATGCTTAGAGTAATACTGAATCAATCTAGTAACATATAATTTTCGGACGTAAGAATGGGTTTTGCCCGGTAATATGCTTCAATATTTACTAGCAAAAACCGCATAAAATGGATCGTCACTGAAGGTTTGAAGGCCATAAGAAACCGCACGCAGAAATCCATTAAGAAAACCTGAGGGAACCCTCTTAAAATTTGATTCTGCCCAACGGAATGCAGTTACAGCTCTTTAAAATTGCGCCATGTACCGAATAACGTCACCACGTATTGAGTTCGTGTGATGACAGGATGCGTTTTCTGACGTCAGCACAGGTAAAAAACAGGTGGCTCGCACGCCATTGTTAGTACAGTGACTGCATTAGTGAGGGCACGAAATGTTTTCCGTCCTCCCACTATTTCTGGATTTCATAGCTTTACCCGTCCATATGGCTCACTGTAAGCAAAATCATCGAAAATACACACCGAAAAATGGGTGAAGTTTATTTAACATTCTAGATGTAAAAAAAGCGTGCGAGAACTTATAAAATGCTCAATTACCCACTCCAGCAGTTAGTTTTACATCTTGACACTGCTGAAGTGACTGCTATGTAGCGAGTAATTCAGCATTTTACAATTTCTCACACTTTTTTTACATTTAGAATGTTAAAGCAAGTTCACTTTTTTTTCAATGCATTTCTGACTTCTACATACCTAAAAGGCTGACTTAAAGCAAATCAATTTTATTACTTCAAGTTTTTACCGCAAACAAATCTGTCTCAAATATTAAATAATTTCGATTGACTCGTATTTTCTATTCCTTGTTTTTTAATCGGGGGCATAAGTGCTCTTGAAAGGAACAATTTTTTAATGCATTTTCATTGTTTGTGTATCTGGTAAATCTGTTTAATCGAGTAACAAAAAAACTATTTCATTGGGACAGGACTTGTCGTTATTTTACCTCCTCGTTATGTATCAAATACTATTTGCACGATAAACGTGGATTTGACTAAAAATGACATCATTGTTATTTCCTGACAATGCATGCTTTTATTTTTTTATTTGATGGCAAAAGTTTTGAAATTTCAGTATCATTGAATTATACTTATAAAATTGTCGAGTTTCCTATACCAGGGCGAACTGTTTGCGAAAATGTATTTCCTTTTTTTTTTCTTTCCTTACGAAAGATATATTTAAGGCTGGCAAAGTAGAGGAGAGAGTGCACAAGTCAAGGACGGTGCTCAGTATCGTTCGCACAATTCGGTTCCTGCAACTGAGCTCTCAACTTGATCGACCTTAAAGAAAGAGTTCAGTTTCATGAACCGACTATTAGATGGGATGAGGTTGCATTATATTCATGGGTACTTAAACCGAATCATACGGTCAACTCTTACCAGTGTAAACCTACTGCGTACTGCGTCTCAGCAAACTTTTAGCCCAGCTTAAAAATGCTACCCTCCGCCATAGCAAGCATGCCACGTCGAAGACACGGCAACATAACACGGACCGGAGTTTCTCATTATTTCGGCAAAATTGAGGAAAGTTTTTGCTCGAGCAATTTAACTTTTTCGCTCGCTGATAAATGCACTGACTTGGAAATGAAGCTCAACGTTTTAATTATTTTACGACGCCTTGCCGATAATCGACCAGCTAAACAACCCGGTCTTACATCCGGCTTCCGATCGAGAATTCAAACGTAAATTTATTGAATCGGTCTCATTTTTCTTCGCAAGGAAATTATTATTTTCAGGGATTCCTTCGCTTGGAATTCGCATCTCTGCAATTTAGTGATGCAAGACGCCAACTTGGTGGTGATTATCTTGTAGAACTAATTGGATCCGGCAGGTCTTGTTGAAAACTCGAGCATCGTATTTTCCGGGAACAGATCATGAGTCTAAGATAAACTAGGAGTAAAAGCTTAATTAAAAGGTGTATTTTAAGGGCGTAAGAGTTATGTCAAATATGTCTGATTCATAGAAATACAAACGAGCCGTAGTTTTAAAATCATTTTGATTTGCCCATTGATTCTCTGGCACGGATGAATGAATGAAATCCCAACTTTTAGTTTCTGCCCAACCTATAACCAAAAACTTATCCCATCCGTAATTTGACCGTTTCCGAATCTGCAATGAAAGCGCTATTCATGCCCTCGTAAACTAAATATGCCTCTTTAAATTATATTGAGATATTTCTCAGTGGTAGTCCTGGTATTCAAACCGTCAGACAATAAGCTACGAAAAGGAGTCTGTAACCAGGAGACATTTGATTACGATCAAATAGCTCTGAAGTTTCAGCCATACCAGCGACCTTTTCAAAACCACTCCTTGATCCCACATTTTTGGATCGTCTACCTTTCACACTCTCTGTCGTGCGCGTACACACACTTATCCGATTTCATTTTTGAGAGGTCGAAAGCAGATACGGTACTTAAGTCCAAATTACTGAAAGCGTCTTTGGCTAAGTACACTGGAAAAAGAAAACACATTGGATCAAGAGTCCAGACTCTTGAAAACATCGACAAGAAAACGGACTCTTGATTCAATCAGATTTAAGCTTAAATCAAAAGGAAATCCGCTCAAATTAGGAGGCTTGGTTCTTGATTTAAGCTTAACTCTGATTGAATCAAGAGTATTTTTTTCTTGTCGATGTTTTTAAGAGTCTGGACTCTAGATCCAATGTGTTTTTTTTTTTTTTTTTTTTTTCCAGTGTGACTAGCTGTATATCCGTGCTTTGCACAGGGCGCGACGGAAAGTGAAGGCTGAAATATTTTATTGACTGGACTTTTATGCTTGTCAGGCGATTTATTTTTAAAAGAGACTGTTATCCCTGCTTGTCTTCGACCTCTCAGGGGCCCACCTATCGATCCCCAGGAATAATATATTAAGGTGTTATATCATAAAGAGTCACAACTATATTTTATAATTGTCTCTCTCTCTGTCACTATCATAAAATCTCAAGATACGTAGTCTGGCTCATTGATTGTGTCAGTTATCTTACATTCGCAAGGAAACTGAGAAATCGGCTCCAAAACTTTCAAGGAAACAACTGATCTATTTTAAATACCAATTTCCGCACGGGTAGTTCTTTTGATGCAACGTTTTCTGAGAATTTGCCACCGGTGGAAGTAATTATTCAATGCGTTTAACGTATGTTTATTTACCTTCAATATAGGTCTGTATTGGCGCTGCTACCAGTCGAGTTGATTGTACGCTGAAAGTAGAAAAATGGGATCTAACGCGAGGTAGTCGAAACTCAATTACAATCGGAAAGTTGTGATAATTCTTTCATGGCGGAGGAGCCCTAGAGCTCGCGCGAGTCATGATTAACCCATTGTTTTCTTTGTCAATTTTCCGCGTCGGCAAGCTTTTACTGCTTGTTTAAACCATTGAAAATATTGGACCGTCGCTTTGTGCACATGTGCAGCTCCATTCTCTATTCATCTTGCGCTCGTAGGAAAAGTTACCTCCACCATTTTTCGAAGCGAAAATAGTTAGTTATTTTCACACAGAAAATTTTCAAACGTTTACCGTCACCGTTTGGTAAAAGTATCACAAGCGCCATGCGATGTTTAAAAATTTTCACCGCCATTTTATTTTTTTTACAGAGAAATTGTTCATAAATTTCACCGGGTGTTCTTTGTGCTGCCGATAAAATTAAGTTAAATTTTCTAGTAGATGCAACCGGCAATGGAGCATTTGCATGCAAACTTTTTATATTGCTCCATCTGAAAGTGCTTGAAGATCTGATTTCACAGTATTTTTTATAATTTTTTTCTGATATAAAAAATGGTATAAAAATAGATTCAAAAGTGAGAAAATGCACCGCCTAGTAACTTCATCTGGCAGCATTTCCCATTTAAACACACGTATTTTAGCAGATTAGATCATTTTGTCATATCTTCTCCAATAATTGTTCAATTAATGTACCAAGGGTAACCTCGTGTTCAGTTAACGCAGTAGTTTCCTTTTAAATACGAAATTCATCAAATTTCAGACACATGCAAATTCTCTATCACGGAAGTTTTGTGATATTGCATGGCGCTTGTGATACCTTGGCCGATATATTGATTGACCTTCGATTTTATCTAGGTTAGGTCAATTTTTTGTTGAAAATAGAAATCTTTCCGTGTACGCACTACGGGAAATCTGCCCATGATGAGAAAAATGCTAAGCTTCAATTTAATATTCCAGCATAGAAATAAAGCTAAAAAACATTTGTCGCTATAGTGCAACGCTATGCAATAGAGGGTTAAAAAAGTTGGAGTTCCCTCCTAAAAATCCTAGTTTTGGGTGAAAATTACGATTTTCCCAAAAACTTTCGATTTTTATTTTTTAAAAAATGTATTTTTGCACTTACTAATCTCTTTCGCTATCACGGCAGTGTTCTGCGGGCCATTGAATTGGGAATTGTTTCGACAGCAAGAGTGGCAGCAGTGGTTGGCAAATGAATCGTGTCGACGAGTCGGCGGATTAGCGAGATTCGGGTAATTTGACGAAGGCCACCACTGCCGGTCGCCCCGGTCGGTCAGTAGAGCGACGCGACGCGACGTTCCTCCAGCAGGTGTCATGTCGCTTCAGTGCATCACCTAAATTCCTCCGCGGATATTTCCATCCTCCGACCCAGACCCATTTTCCTCATCCGTAAAACCAACGTTCTTAGTTCTGCTTTGGACGAACGGCATTCATACCAACAGGAGTTAGTTGTATACCTTCATTACAGATTCTGTTTTCAGGGGTGCTAATAGCAAGTGGTGTCCAATTGTAAAGGGCCTCAGTTTGTAAGTGGTCTTCACGAAAGGGATCATCCTTGGCCGCTAAGCGGCCCATCCCCTCGGTTGGTAATCTTTCGTATCATTATTATTAACTTCCACGATAATTCTGAGCTCATAATACCATTTTTTAATATTTCTTCTCTTTCCATTTAGGAATTATCGAATTATCAATTATAGAATTATCATTAATATGGTCGCCAATGAAATATTTTCTTTTAGAGTTTAGTCTCATTTTATGCTAGATTAACCCAAAAGAGGGCACAGGGCCACGAAAGTACACCTCAGAGGGCACGGGGGGTTGGGCCGCGTAGCGGTCAGGAGGCGTAGCCCTCTAGTCAGTATTTTGAACTCTCGAATAATAAGTCGACCCTCTGAATAATGTAAACACAAAGCACCATTATTCGCCTGATTTTTGAAAACCACGCGATGGATTTTATTATGCACCACGTTATCCACTCTTGGGTCGCATCTATGATGCCAGAGGCGTAACGGTAAACATTTTTTGAACATACGTATAAAATGAGATTGAAGAAACCATAGAATGAACTACAATGAGGGTGGTAGCAGGCGTTTTTCACTGTGCTTTTCCGGGGACAAAATCTGTTTTAATTTGTGCGCCCGTTTTAATTAGCTTCTCTTTTAGCGCTGTTTAATGGCCCGCAGCCCTTTAATATTATGCTACCAGCCATGTATCATACTTTTTCATAGATACGTCAATGTGTACACACCAATGTTCACTTCCGAGGATTCAAACTTAACTGAAAATGCGAAAACTTTTGGAAAAAAGCAGTGTACCATGTTATTATTCGCGGGATAAAAGACTTTAGCCCACAATAAATCAGAATCCAGTTATTGCCTCCAGAGCATACGGAGGAATGTTTAACGAACGTTGTGGGACAAAAAAGTCCAAAACGCCAAACCAAATCGGAGTTATGGTGGTTTGAAATTCGTTGTTCAGAGAACTTAAAGTTTTGACGGTAAAAACTATGCAAATTTCTAATTTAATATGTTTAGAGTGCGAAATTCGCATTATATTGTAACCTGACGTCATCTGTTGGCACAAAAATGAATCAGCCGCTTGCATTTTATTCTTTTCCGCATTCGGAAAAGTCTTTTGTCGAAATATCAAAATCTAATTCTGTAATCTAATTCTAGAAAAAATCCAATTCTTTTACCTATAATTCGAAGAAAAATGGTCTACCTACCGCACGGCGTGTCTCCATTTTGACTACGGTACTTTTTCTCGTACACGGTCACGCATCTACCTTTTTGCTATGAAAAAGTTGTTTGGTATAAATACTTTGAATCATTTGAATGACGTTTAATATTTTCGTCTGTTTCATCATTTCCCCACAATTTTCAATGGTTTTCCTACTTCTTTATCGTGCTATATTTTTTTCAAATCCTCTATATTCCAATTACACTTTACGTCGGGTCTCTGACCTGCTCTCCAGCGCAAATGCAGCGGAGCTTTATTTTGTACTTGGTTAAGTTTCCTAAGTTATCAGAATTGCCAATGTTTTTAATTCGGTTATTAAGTGTTCAACAACTGAAACTGAGCTGTGACAGGCCATTGGACCCCTCTTTTTAACCCATCTGTGAACGTACTACCGAGAAATATATTAATCTTTTCCATCAAAAATTCTACGAAGTTTTTGAACGATGAACGTCTCCACAATCGTGGATATCTCAGCCGTGTCTTAAGCTATGCTATGGGTAGTCCGTCGCAAAAACCTGAGATGCCCGCATCCCGGTAACTTAGCAAGTTTTTGGAGGAACTTTGAGAGATGTTAGACTCTCTACTCCCGGGGACTTGGCGTGGATTTTTCATAGGTTCTCATCTCTCTCGGTAAATATTGATCCTCAAACAATACTGTAGCAGCGCCTCTTTACCTCGGTCCCTTGATTCGAGCCGGTGTTCAAAATATTTTGCCTCTTTGCCCTTTCCCCTACTCTTTTTCGAGGGCTCTCGACTTAAAAGAGAGGATCCGAAATCTGAAGTTTGAATGTCATCGATCGGCGGGACATAACCCCCCTCCCTCCCTCCCGGTTTTATCCTTACCGCTCCCTTAATCGTGACAAACAAGATGAAAATCCGTTAATATCACGTTCTAATGTAGTGTGTACTATTAATTTGAAGTAACAACAAAATAAATATCAGACAGAAAATGCCTCACGTTTTTATGTTGAGTAAAATTGTCCGAAAATAGGAAAAATTCCATGGAAATAGTAATAATGTGTTTTATTGACTGAAATTTTCAATGCAGATTCCACCTGCTTCTCTCCTCAGAACACCATTTTTCTTAATATCACAATGCACAAACACTTTCCTACCAGCAAATTTTATTTCCTTGCATTTTTCTCTTAACTTAAATGATAATTTAATAGAAGAATCACATAATTCTCAAACGCAGTGCCCCTCTAAAGTCTGGGTGAAAATAAAAACATCACAAGTTATCTTACCAACCATAATCATAATTTCCTGAAGATCACGTTAAACACCTTCAAAATGTCCAAATCTTGATTGAGAAATAAATTCCAATTTATTTGTTTATAATAAGACCAGTAAATGCAAATTCCCTACCTGCCAAAACCAGAATCAACCCTTGCCATAGCTGCCATTTAAAACATACTCGGTCGTTTGGCAATATACTGGAGTTTAATATAATAAAATGTGATTTAACCTTATTCGTACCGGGTACTTATAATCTGCCCATCGTGTGCATACGAAAGTTTGACGAGAAAAATGGTACCGTAAAATGCCTTACTCAGCCTTACCTTGCCTAACAGTTTATAGAAGGAGGCACACGAGAGAACCGTGAGGGTGAGAAGTTTAAAATCATGATAAAAGGAATGGTGAGACGGAAGTTCTGTCACTGAGAAATATCATTCGGTTCAATATTGACGCAAGTTTCCCGCATAATTGGATCAAATTTATGAAATTCTCGCGATAAGAGTGTGTATCAGAGCAAAATTTGCACCGAGGAATTTCCAAAACAGAGGGGGCAAATCGCAGTGGCGAGGCGTAAATGATCGATTATCGATATATCCGCATTCGAAACTTTGGTAAAGAATCGATTATTTAGGCGTTCGTTGTGAACACCTCATTAATCGATCCTTTTCCATACGTTTAAAAGGCAGGTCAATCGATGCATCGGAAATCACGCCACGCCACTGCAAATTAGTTAAGGTTCTCAGAAGGACTGCGTAACTTCACTCTTTTAAAAGCTCATGAGCTACCTCGTCGGTTCCAGGAATAGAATCGTCATCTTGTTTCATGAATTTTCATTAGAATTTAGAGGAAATCTAATCAACCTCCAACATTTTGTGGAATGTGTGTGGTATCACCGTGTGCCAAATTCACTCTTTAAGGTGAATCCCCTCCTCCTCTTCTCCCTTTTCTGTGGTATTACTCATTTGGATGTACACGCAAACATACACGTACACATAGTTTCTTTTAGCAGAAATACGTCCATTTTATACCGAGCTGCGATACTTTATTTCAATGCTTACTTCAGACCAACACCCAACAAACGACGTGTTTAGGCTTAAGTGAATCATGTACAAATGCACTGACTTGAAAGAAACTATGCACATAGGGTTTTGGTTCTCGTGCTTCTTTTTTATTTTAATCCAATCGCGCCTGGCTCGTATATATTGACATAAGTACCTCCGAATAAGTTATCCATCTCCTCACTCTCTCTCTTCTTATTTCCGATTTCTCAAGTCAAGTTTAGTCATTGCAATAGGACCTTGTAATTTTCGTATGGTATAGTTCGCACCAATCATATTGATGACTAAAAATGCGACACCGCGTATTTCCATTGCGCTTTTTCAAAATCTCCGCTTCTAGTTTATTTTTTTAAGAAGAACAAGTCGATTTTATAGCTTGAAATTTCAACAGAATTTAGTACCAACAGAGAAGAAAATTCAAGGGTCGAGTTTTCAAAATATTACGTTTATAGTTTTCCAAGGAAAAAATAAGATATGACTGAAAGTTTACCACGTCGCAATTGGAGATACTTGGTTTCGCTCTTTAGCTACCGATATGTTCCACGCTGCCGTGCTAAGGAAGAACGCCGTATGAGCCATTAGACGTTTCCAAGTTTCCTTCGATAAAAACCGAATTTACTGGGCAAATTGCGAAAACTATTCTCCAACATTTTCAGACAATTTTGTACGCAATTTAATCTAAAATAACTGAACATTTCAAGGAAAAATATGCATTACGAGTGTGATTGTATCTTTATTTTATAGATTAGTTACGGAATTATGCTCCCGTCCAGCAATTACTATACAAATAAAGAGCCTTATTCTTTATCGAAATTTCATGCTGAACCATCATTCTGCCATCCCATACAGATCGTGTCTCCGCAGATAGAACCGAACGGTTACATAAGTTCAGTTTGCCGAATAATTTCATCTCAAAGCTTGGCATCGTGGACTGTAGCCCATTAAAAACTCAGCGCTCTCGCCTCCGATCGGGGCATCTGACTGACTCGGCTCTGGAAGGGCAAAAAAGGAGTCAAAAATCAATGCATATTGAATGAATCATTATGAGAAGCGAGTCCCACCGCCCAGCACAAGTCCCCATTCTGCCATCCGTCACGCGTCACATGTTGACTCCAGTGACGAGGCGCGAATGATCGATTATCGATATTTTCCCATTTGAAGCTGTGGTAAAGAATCGATTCTTAAGGTGTTCGTTGCGAACACCCTGTATATCGATACTTTTCCATAGGTTTAAATGACAGATCAATCGATGTGTCGCAAAGCACACCATGGAACTGATTGACTCTTAAGAAAGGAATAATGTCGTCAGGCGACTTTTGGCAACGAGAGCGCAGGCCGTGCAGCGGTGCACAGTGGGTCGAGTCAATCAGAGAGGTCGATCACTAAATTTTTTACCAAAATCGCAAATTTTGATGTTTATTCAGTCACATTTTAAAGTCCAGGGTGTGCAATTTGAAGAAAATTTCACGAGGAAACCAATGGAACCATTTTCAGAACCTTAAAGTTTTGTTTTAACGGAGTTATAAGCGTTTAAAGTTTCCAAATCTTGTCCGACTTCTCCTATTGTTTCGGTCCGGTGTGCGGCGTGGCAGGAATTTCAGGTGTTTGATTTATGTTGCGAGCTGGCACGGCGCTGTGATTGTTGGTTTTCGTTCCGTTGATGAGGCTCCTTGTTCGGGAGACCGATCACCGCCGAGCCAAATCATGGCACTTATTTAGCCTTGTTCTTTCCTCAAATTACTCTATTTGATTTATAATTTTTGTTAATTGATTTGCGAAAAAAATACGCAGATATTATGATGTTTTGACATTTTACTAGTGCAATATCATAACTTTGAGCAATTGGACGTATTTCTATCAAACGGAATTATGTGCATTAAGACATGAGCCCTGAGGCCCATAAGAATATGTACATAACAGGGATCATGTCATAACGCACATAGTTCCGTGTGATAGCTATACATCCAATTGTAAAAGAGCGGCGGGTCAATGAACCTACTGTCAAGCTTTGGTATTACTGTATACTGTTAAATATCTTTGAATACTAGCGTGGAGGGTTACATAAACTATATAATAAACGCCTAAGTACAATGAGGGGCTTGAAGGTGAAGGACAAGGCGCAGAGGTGCAGTTTTTACTATTTCAAGAAATACGTGTTTGAAGTTTCAAAATTACTTGGAGCCTTGTGGCAGAGGGGAAGTTTAAGTCACTTGTTGATGCTTTAAAGTTGAATTTACTCGTGAATTTTTCACAGAATATACTAGTTTCAGTTGAGCTCGTGAATATATCAATTTTTTTCCAAAACTGCACTTATGTGCCTTGTCCTTCAAGTCCCTCAATTGGATTATATTTTGCAATATTAGGAACTGCTATTTTTGATTCATCCATAAAAACACGTATTTACATTCGGAGCTCATTTTACGCTCATTTGTGAGCCCCAAAATGGTTACTCCAACTTACTTCCTTCACTAAAGCTCTTTGAAATCTGAAAAAACTTCACCATTAACTTTCCCGGGTTGTACCGAATACATTCCTCACCCCGGAAATCTACCAAAAATACGGCTAATTTTCTTTCTCTCTCTTTTTCCCCCGCGCTTGACCCATCGGGAGAGAGCCGTTTTGCACGGCACGATCAAAAGCTGGGAAAACCGAGTTTGGAATGAAAGCACATTCCTCCTTTGCATCTTAATATTTATGAATATGTAAATCAATTTTTTCGAGGGCCGCGCGGACCCTTTGAAGCATTTCTCGATGCGTGAAAAGCACCTGCGGATGCGATTTTTTTTTGGTGTGCATGCCCGATTGCCCGGTGCCTGACGCGGGCGGATTTCGCTCCCAGCCACGCGGCACGCGGCTCTCAGCCGATTCCCAGTAAGCCCGATGAGGAATTTGCATTTGACCCCATCATGAGGAAAGTTCTTAATTTCAGCAAAAACCTAGCCAGAGGCGGCGGGAGAGAGAGGCAGTGTTAAGCCGTGGTGAGCCTTGCGGTTGCCGCACAGTAGATGAAGTCGAAAGGAGAAGTCGGACAAAATCTGGAAACTTTAGAAAACTCATATCTCCGTTCATACAGCAATGGAGATGTTGCATGTGTGAGGAATTTGCGACTTTACTATTGATTCTTACGTAAAAGTTTGCGAGAAACCCGATGGTGCCACTACTGGTTTTCTCTGAAATCAACTTCCAAGCTCAAAAAACGCTCTCAAAGTTGAGGTGTAATGGAGGGGATATCCCACGCTATCCTGAGAGTCCACCTCTACATCAAGGCAAACTTTCCATGCAAAGATAGGGAGCAAGTACATTAGCAGGGTTGTCGTGTTTTCAGTTTTGGAGTCCCCAAATAAAGTGGCAGCCTTGTCAATGCATTTGCTCCCTATCTTTGCATGGAGAGTTTGTTTTGATGTAAACGGGGACTCTTAGGATAGCGTGGGATATCCCCTCCATTTTGGCCTCATTTTGAGAGCTTTTTTTGAGCTTGGTAGTTGATTTCAGAGAAAACCAGTGGCACCATCGTGTTTCTCGCCAATTTTTACATAAGAATCTATAGTCAAATCGCAATTTCCTCACACATGCAACATCTCCATTTGAGATTATCAAAGTGGTGGTTTTCTCGTAAAATAAGGTTCTACATGCACTTCGTAAAATTTAAATTGTGACGAAATTAACATACAATTTTTCAGTTTTAGTCAAAAATTTCATTTCAGACCCGCTCTATTTGACTCAACCCACTGTGAGCCGGCCTAAACAGTGGCGAGGCGTGAACTCATCGATATTTCTCTGTTTGAATATTTTGTAAAGAATCGATCGTCCGCGTCAACATAGTATCGATCCTTTTTCATAGGTTTAAATGGCTCGTTAATCGATTTATCGGAACTGAACGAACTGAACTGAACTGCGAATTGACATTTCTCCATTTGAATTTTGTTAAAGAGTCGATCGTCCGCGTCAACGTAGTATCGATCTTTTTTCATAAGTTTAAATGGCTCATCAATCGATTTATCTCAACTGAACGAACTGAACTGAACTGCGAATTGATATTTCTCCATTTGAACTTTTGGTAAAGACTCGATCGTCCGCGTCCACATGGTATCGATGTTTTTTCATAGGTTTAATTGGCTTGTCAATCGATTTATCGGAAGCGAAGGCGAAAAGGAAACATTTCGCGGGACGACGCGGCGCGACGGCGGGCGTCCCACGTCGACCGCTGGCTGCACGCGCCACGCCGCGCTCGCGTCGCCCGCCCACATGTGTTGATTTATTATTTGCTCCGCTAGTTAAGCGAGCACCAACATTGATGCTCGAATCGATCGAGACTCATCAGGATCCCAATTGGCCCGTCACCCGTCCGAGCCTGGTTTTTGCTCTTCCGTTTCATCGCTTCATTCACCCATGTCGCTTCTCTCCAGTCTTTGTTCAGTGAGGAATAATCTCAAAGAGGGCTTTTGAGATGGCCTATGTATAGCAAAGATTGTTTAAAAAAAGAACTTACAAGGTGCTCGTGCATTCTAAAAAAACAACTCTAGGGAAAGACTTGTAAATTATGTTCTAGAAAATCCCTTCAGGGTATTCAATTATGTGAAATTTACGAGAAATTAAATTTGATTAAATAAAATAGTGTTCAGCCTGTATAACACTATCGAAGGAGAGCTCTGAAAGTGGCGGTACTTCCTCAATTTTTCAGCCAGTCCTGCACAAATTCCTAGAAAATGTAAGAATATTTGATTCGAGAGAAAGGTTTTTCATATTTTTTTTAAAAATTTGATGGTTTTCAAATTTTTAAAAATTTTTGTATCGTGGAGTTTCTTGACTATTTCTGAAATTGAAATATCTTGGCAATGTTTTAAACGCTATTGAACATTTCGCGCATAGCTAAATGATTTTTTGCGAAACGCATTAATAGTGTACTACCTTTTGAATGTTGAACGAATGAAATCAGCAAAGTTAGGTCAAAAATTAGTTCATTTGCCGTGCTAATCAAATAATTCTAAAAGTCTACTTCAATTTGATTCATCCTCCTGACAGACTTTGCCGCAATAATACCGAGGTCTGTGCCGAGTGAGCATGCTACTCATCACATTCAGTGCCTTCAAATAAATATATTTACTAACCGAATAACCATGCTGTAGGTACCTTTCTTTCCCCTCTTGGGCGCTAAATCGGAAGCTTCTCACTCTGGAACGGTGAAGTATTCAGTGTTATATGTCATAAAAAAGTAGCCGAGTTGGTATTTTCAACGTCATCTGGCAACATTTTGATTTCATTAGGTGTCCAACCGATGATATGCGAATGATACGCATCAGAGGTCTATCAAATGTGATGAAAAATGAATCAGAAACAATAACGATAATTCTCGCCGGACGAAAACGTCCGAACTTGTAATCACGAGTTTTAATCCCCCTTTATTAATGTTACCGGTAAAAACCTCGAATCAAAGACCACCCTTGTTCGATGCCAAATTTGAGCGATTCATGTCCGCGCAGGGCGGAGTGAACGATCGTCTCTAATCGGATTCAGAAAAGGTCAGGGAGGCGGAACAGTGGCGTGGCGCGAATGATCGATTATCGATACTTCCCCATTTGAACGTATGGCAAAGTATCGATTATTAAAGCGTTCGCTGCGAACATCCTGATTATCGATATCCTTTTCCATGGGTTTAAGTAGCAGGTAAATCGATAAATCGCAAAGCACGCTACGCCACTGAGGCGGAAACGTTCATTACGGGCTGTTTCTTGCTTTTTACTTTTCTTATGGGATATCGCTGACGACGATCTAATATTGAATATGACGGCAGATGATAATCGTATTTATTATTCTGTCTATTCACGGAATCAATGTCAAAGGCGAAGCGTAAATGATCGATTATCGATATTCCTCCATTTGAAACTATGGGGCATCAGAATCGATTATTAAGTGTTTCATTGCAAACACCCTATCTATCGATCTTTTCCATAAGTTTAAATGGCAGATTAATCGATATATCGCTGAGCACGCCTTGCCACCGGTCAATGTTCGTAACGTAGACCGGGGCCGTGCCCACAGAGAAAACCGCCGTTTTCAAAATTGGCGCACATATCGATGGTCAATGGACGAGACCACGTGTCTCTAGTTTTTCTCTGGATAAAAAGTCAACGTAATTTTTTGATAACCTCTTTGATTGTTTTTCGTGTTTAGACAGTATGTTCGATTAGATTCGAGCTGTAAAGTTGCCTTTTTCTCAAAATAAGAGCGGACATTTTGAAGCACCACAATGGAGATACGTGATTTTGCATTTTGAGCATCGATAGGCATATTTGCATGTGCTATGTCTGATGATTATTCTCTGTTCGCACACCTTAAAATTACTGAAAACAATTTGTCTTGAGGTATTATTTTAACCTCATACGTCGTTTCTTGTCGACAAAATTTGGGGTTTTTTTTGGGGGGGGGGGGAGGGGGTGAGAGGGGCGGTGTTAAATCAGTGCGGATTCAACTTAAAGCCAGCTTATTAAAAAGCTTCGTTCTGCTATCGTTAAGTTTAAGTTTAAAAAAAACATAGCAGAACAACGTTTCTGTAACTAGCAAAACTGACTTTAAGGTTTTGCACGGATCCAGCCAAAAAAAAAAAAAAAAACAAATTTCGTCGTCAAGGAACGACGCTTACAGTCAAAATAATCTTTCAAGAAAAATAATTTTCAGTGATCTCGACCCAAAATCGAAAACTTCAGAAACCAACATCGTCGAGGGATCCGATGAAGCTGCACTGAATGATCATACGATAATGAGCGGCATGAAAATCCAATGAGAAAGAACACTTAATCCAATGGCGAGAAGCCTTATAGCGATGCCCAAGCGGGATTCGATCGAGCCGGCATGAGGAACTCACCGGAGCAGGGCCTCGTGGTGGGCTTTCAGTCGTATTGATGCGTAACGTCCGCTCACATGGAGCGTCCTGGTGTTCCGTTTCTCTCATGTGCCAATTAACACAAATATGCCAAGTTCACCTCCACCCCTCCCCCACCCACGCACCAGCTCAACTTGCACTCTCTGAGTACCGTCTTTGTACTCTAGTTCCATCGCTGCCTTACGTCACCGATTTGTATTTTACCTCGATAGCAAGAAATCCTCTCTATTCCAATAAAATCATTTTTAAGACGCTCGATGGACGGAATTAGAGTCCCTTTATACTGAGAGTCAAGACAACACCCCTCATGGAGTCACAAACGGGAATAAAGATTACACAAATTGAACGTTTTTCGTAATCTTTGATCGGCTTATTCTTAAATTCCTTTCTCCGCTCCTTCTCTCATTCCGTTCGTTCCTTGTCGAACCCGAAATTCCTCGGTCCATTCCAGATTATAATCTTTGCAATTGGTGAAAATGTAATCTTTATTCGCGTTTGTGACACTGTGAAGGCCTAAAATCCGGTTAACCAATCAGAAATGGATTCGCATTGTCTTGACTCTCAGTATAAAGGGACTCTAGACAGAATGAGGAAAGGGAGTAAAAGGTGATTCGATGGACGTAATATTTTGTGTCAAATTGACACGCGATGTATCGCATCGATTGGTTCCATTTTTTCAGCTAGTGGTCATTTTTCTCGAATTTTGAGATCGCAATTCTGTTGTCAGTACACTAAAGAACTCACCAATTTTGACAAGTAAATGCAACGTAATAAAGGCGTAGTTTTTACAGAGGACAAATATCGCATGCGAGTGCAGTTTCGATATCAGTATCGAATGCGATATTTATCCCCCCAAAAAACCACCCTTTTATTAATTTGAATTTGCGTGTCAAAATTGGTAAGTGAATTCTTTAGTCTCCTGAAAACAGAATTGAGATATCAAAATTCAGGAAAAATGACGAGTAGCTGAAAAAATGGAACCAGTCGATGCGATACATCGCATGCCGTTTTGATACAAAATATGGCGCCCATCGAATCACCTGAAGGTCGAATTAGAAATAAGGAATTAAAATTCAGAGTAAGGAGAGAGTCATTAAGAATACTGTTCGTCCGGAATGTTTTCTTTGAAACATCGTTTTGTTACTCAATTAAGATTATTTGATCGTTAACCGCCAACAGGCAATTTCGACGATTTTGCTTGTCGGAAAGCGGGTTTTTGGGGGCGCGTAGCGCCCCGGAGGCGGAGCCACCCGGTTAATTTTAAAACCGAGGAATTGTACGTGAAACGGTGTGAAAAGTTCTTTCCTACGAAAATCGTCTTTTGGTAATGATGAGTCTAAAATTTGCAATATGCAGTAAGTAGTCGTTCATAAATTACTTAACGCTCCAGGGGAGAGGAGGAAGGAAGAGCGTAGAGCCATTATGTTTTTACGTGTTAAATTATAGATACGTTCGTCACACAAGCATCACAAGGGGGATGGGGTCAAAATTGCCAAAAAAGTGCGTAACGTAATTTAGGGAAATTCCTCAAGGAATGTTGAATAGAGATTCCTATCCTTGGAAGCGGTCTTCAAAAATGAATTCTCGCCGAATAGGGGTCATGAAGTTATATCCTTAAAATTTTCAGGAAGAGCATTCCTCAGCAATTCACAATTTTGGAGTGTTTTCTCTCAAAAGCACTTCATTTTAAAATAATATACCAATATCACGCATTGAAATTAGTCAGCCTTCAAACAGATTTGCAGCAGCCAACAGTAAAGGAATATTATTTGGCTTACAAAACAAATTCTCTACTGCTTTCAGGCCGGCCGCATAAATAGTAGCACGTAAAGCTTCATTTTCTGAGGAGAAATGTATATTATGGCACTTTTAGTTTTATCAACTGCCTCTCAGTCATGAAGCACGACACGGCATTGGTAACATAGCGCCTTGATGCAACTATTCGTGCTTGGTGAGTGCCAACATTGCATACGATCGCAATTGAAGGCGTTTTGGTTTCCATTGCCCTCTCGTTGACGCGTGCGGTGCATAGTGATGCGGTGATAGACCCTCTAACAAGTTACTATAGATGTTAATCTCTGTAGTGACAGTGTTACTAAAAACTCTCAACAGCTCCTTAGATTTCATTTCCTACTTTTTTTAAACGATTTGCTATTTTTGTCATGCCGAAAGGACCCAGCGTCGATAGTAAAAACAAATATAGTTCGATAAAGCATACGAAAGACGATTGAGTCAAGAGGTTTATTGGGATGAAATCCAATAAGACGCCAATTTTGTTTTTCATATCTTCGATTTCTCATACGTAGAGCTTGCGTAAAATATAATATCTTAGGTTAAATCAGAGCAGAAAACGATTTGCCCTCCAAGACGATTTGCTTTTATCAATTCTATCAGTAATAGAAAAGATATGAATAAATAAATAACGCTCAAAAATAATGCACTCACGCATGGTCTGGATGTCACTCAAATAGATCGTATTTGATACATCAAACAGGTGGGATTGTATCTATATCGATTGGTTCAACATGAGTAAACATAGCCACAATAGTCATTTAGAAATCTGAGGGAGCGGGTATTTTGTGATAGATTTTTTATTCTTTTGAGCACCAAATGCCTATTAAAAGTGAAATTTTCAAGAATTTTCTCATTTTCACCTTTTCCAACTTAAATCCTAAAACTTTCGTTTGAGGTTACGTTCTATTGTTTTGAAGCAAACAATACATCGAACCACTATCGAGTACGGTCTATAGTCCGCAGTAATGACGTGTGTCAGTTGACACGCCAGTGCTGAAGACTATAATGAGAATAAACCAAAATTCTTAATAATATTTTTAAATGGACGTTTCATCATTTTATTTTTGCGTGCTGCTGCCTTTTCTTCGGAAACATCAGCTCTTTTTGATGGTGTCGTGCTTAGGAAGAATGTAGTGTGAACCTATCTCGACGTTGCATGACACTTATTTTCTCGGAGTCTTTTGAATATATTGGCTTCTCTTTTTATGATAATGGCTTGAGTTGACCATTGCTCCACTTCTTGCAGAGGAGTGCTGGTTTTCAGCCATTTTTGAATCAATTCCCTCTTGGTGCAAGGTGGGTACACTGTTAGAAATAAAAGGGGTCGGAGTGATTTGGAGTGAACCGGAGTGAAAGACTTCGGAACTTCAAAATTACCAAATGAAGAAAAATGACATTTGGTCGAGTGAATTCTGCAGATGTTAGTCTGAAATGGAACCATCATCAAAATTTCACTCTTATTTTAGCATAATCTTGAACTATTTTAATACACAAGCAGGACTTTTGTTGACATGACGATAAAAATCACCCTTTGGACGAGTGATTGTCAAAGTAACCTACGTTTGACTTAATTCTGTCCATGGATTGGTAAATGTTTCTCAACTTAACACGTAGAAGAGAAAAACAACTATATAATTCCTGGATTATCATACCCGACTTCTGGAAATTCACCGTTAACTACGAAGAGTTTTCATACGTCCCAGAGAGTTATTTCTTTGGCAGCGTTCGGATAATTAACTTAAAATGTTGCAAATTCCACTCCAGCCGCTGTTGTAAGACTACGATAAGGGATAAGATGAAATGAGACAGAATAATAACTCCCATCGTGCGGTGAAAAAGGGACACTTTTGCCGAGCTTGGAGTGAATATTCTGGCAGCGAGAAGAAAGAGCCCGCGGGTGAGAGACTTTTCACTCTCAGCTGATCGCGAAAGAGATTTTCGCGCCAAATTTCGTGACCGTTACGATCTTAGTCCTTCGCTGATCTTCTTGCGAGTCGCACGCGTGAATGAATTCAATGTGTGTGATTTTCATTTTTTTTAAAATTAAATTAAGGTTTATTTTCATTTAAATACATTGTTTCTCTGTTTACTTCTAAATGTTTTGGTATTTTTTATACAGACTGTCTATACCTACTTCTGTCGACTTAGCGACGCAAAACAGAATTCCAGAAATTTTAAAAAAGTGATTACTTATACCAAAGTTGAGGTGAGGAAACGAGCCTTCCCGTATTCGTCCTTGTGCTCTCTAGAAGTAAACAATTTAACTTTCACCAATGTTTTTAAGAAGCTCGACGTAGTGCCGCAAAACATTGATATTTTTGCGAAACAACCTAGATACAGATTTGTTAGATAAGTAAACATTTGCATTCATTCATTCTACACCGAAGTAGCGAAAAGAAATCAGTAATGAAGTTCCCATGCATTTAAAGAAGTTCACAGTTCCATTCTAATGACGCGTTTTCTTCATCCAGTTTACGGACGTATCTCGATTGTGACAATTCAAAATTTCCTTACAGGTTTATCCATTGAAATCAACTCTTTGCGACTCTTTGCGGGGATTTGCGACTTAATCATCTTTCCCTTTATGGCCCAATCATCATGGCCTCAATTTTTAGAACTTTCTTTGAGCTCAAAGCTGATTTTAGAGAAAACACTAGCATCATCTTGTTTCTCGCGTTTTGAAAGGGAACGATGATTAAATTGCAAATTTCCCACCCATGCAACAGTTCCATTGACGTCAAAATTAAGTAAAATTTTTTGAACGGTTCACAGGTTAACAACAATTCACTCATGGCCCTAGTAAATTAACTCAAATCTACAGTGAAATTGTTACTTCATCGACTCAAATATAGAGTGAAATTAATGAACTATTCACTCAACGGTTTCGACGATTAACTCTAATTTTCAGACAATTAGCTTGAAGGATTGAAAATAAAATAAAAGAAATTCACTCAGGGCTTTAGAAAGTTTTCCATTTTATGTGAAAATTCACTCGGTTCTTTTGAAAAGTAACGCAAAATCTGGATTGATTTTGTTTCAAAATGTAATCAGTAATGAGGGAAATGTCACTCCATAAATACGTAAATCATCAAACATCTAGGTTGAATCAAACTGAGCAGGTAGCAAATTAGGGTGATTATTGAGATAAGTTTTTCCCGTGCAGAGTGAATTCACTTTAATTTTGAGGTGTCTGGGCATTGAATTTTCACTCTGACGAAGATTTAATTCTGTCCTAATTAAGATAACTTACTCACTTGCAAGATAAAATAACTATTCGAAAATTTCACTCCACAAATAGATTCACTTCACATTTGGGAAATGATTGATATTGAAACCAACTTTGAGTGAATTATTTCTAACAGTGTACTTCGTGCGTTCCTCTCCCGGAGTGATACTCACAATCCATTATGTTTCCACCAATTTTTCAGGGAATTTCATCCGCACTTTAATCTAAAGTATCTAACAAGTAAAGAGAAATATTCATGAAATTATTAAAATCTAAATATCTGAACGGAGAAAGCATTAGACTCTTCATAACGGTTTTTTTTCTTCTTCTTAGCTATCACGGAGGTTTCTCTCTAGAGACAAAGAGATACACACACTAATCTTATGAAAAGTTAAATTTTCTACTCTTACGGATCCAGTATTTCATCATGGACAACTATAGGGCACCAACAGTCATCTACATTTTTTTGGGCTGGCGACTACCTCGTTCTTGATTTTCCAACGACACATCGCGCCAAAGAAATTCACCAAGCATCGGTTTGTTTGCTCACAGCAACGAAGTCGTTTAACAGCCAATGATGAGAAAGGCCAACTGCTGATATGAATACTTAAGTCCCGAAAGAGTAAAAACTTCTCCATTGCTGAAGTTCCAGTGCTGCCGTGTTGTGAAAAAACGCCACCTAAATATTCATAGTTGCAGAATTTTTCCACTATAAATTATTTATTTTCGAGAAAATTTCTCCTTGAGATTTTCAGACAGGTACTATACATCGACTCGTGCCTAAAATTCCATGAAACACTGAAAGAAAATAATTTACAATTTTCACAAGAAATTCAAATTTTACCAGAGGATACCATGCAACGCGCAGAGGCTACTAAGGCGTTCTTCCTCAGCACGGTAGAGTGGAGGGTTCATCGGATGTACTGAGTAAGAACGCCGCAGTGGCGTGGCGTGCTTTGCGATACATCGATTGTTATGCCATTTAAACGTATGGAAAAGGAACGATAGTCAGTGTGTTCGCAGCGAACACCTTCGTAATCGATTCTCTACCATAGGTTTAAAGGCAGAACAATCGATATATCGCAAAGCACGCCACGCCACCGAACGCCGTATGAGCCATCAGGCGTTGTCACATTTCCTTCGCCAAACCACAAATTTTCAGGACAATTTGTGAATATTTCTTGTCCAATTTTTCAGAGGATTTCGTTTAATGTAATTCGATGTACAAAGTCTGAAAATTTCAATGAAAAATTGTCGCATATTTTTTTTCAAAAATAAGTATTTTCAAAGAAGAAATTTGGCAACCTTTGAATGTTTATAGTGCGTTTTTACTTAACGGGGCAGTCCTGTTCGCCTCTGTTACTTCTCTCCGCGTGGATTTGGCAACGGAAAGTGGAAGTGGGCGGGACGAGCGCGCGGCTGAGGACGTGTGAAGAAAGCGCGTGAGGAGTCATAAAATAATGTCTCATGTTGTATCGAAAGCGAGTCAAATGTCAGAAATGGTTGCGGGCAGGAGAGGCGCGCGCCATCAAGAGACGAGACCCGGGCGCTACGAATCATCGACCATCGATTTTTATCCATTTGAAGCTATGGTGAACAATCGATTATCGAGATGTACCCTGATGATCGATCCTTTTCCATGTGTTTAAATGGCGAATCAATCGATTCATCGTATCGCACGCCACTGGTTTCCTGACACTCGCGCCGGACGCCGGATTACAATAATTAAATGAGTGAGTGATGTACGGCACCATGCGGTGCGGTCGTCGCGACCGGAGCCGCTCCTTGGCTACTCCGAACCAGTGCTTTGCGATATATCGATCGATCTGCCATTTAAACCTATGGAAAAGGATCGATGAACGGAGTTACACCTTAATAATCGATTCTTTCCTATAGTCTCAAATGGGGAAATATCGATAATCGATCATTCGAGCTTCGCCACTGTTCCGAAGCCGCACTCGACCCGGTCGGGCGCCGAAAATACTGACGTACGTACTGACGTTGACGCCTTCATCTCCAGCCGAGTGGTTCACGCGTATGTTTCCGTAAACATCAGACGCGGTACATCCTCCTCCATCAGCACTCAGCAGGCCTCAGCGTGGGAAAAATTAATCCCGTGCGAGATACAGAAGACGGTGCGTTCGATCTAGTTTCCACACAATTTAATCAATTAGTTTTTCGTTTCAACAGCTCGGTGCAGAAATTGGGATTGAACACTGGTAAAAAAAGTAGCTTGGATCATGAGTCCAGACTCTTAAAAACATTGACAAGAAAAAATACTCTTGATTCAATTGGATTTTTCCTTGAATCGAAGAGCCAATTCTCTTGATTGAAGCGGATTTCCATTTGAATCAAGAGTATTTTTTCTTGTCAATGTTTTAAGAGTCTGGACTCTAGATCCAAGCTACCTTTTTTTTTTACCAGTGAAGCGTTTTTATAGTACTTACAAATACGTCGCTCCTACAGGGCCATCTGGCATTCCGCGACACTCAAATGCCGCATGCACAATAAGAACAAATGGACGTATTTCTGCCAAACGGAACTATGTGTATTGAGACATGAGCCCTGAGACCCATAAGAGCAAATTGAATTCTCTTATTTTGAATTTATATATATCTTATCATGACTGAAGTCGAAAAGCAAGTGCAGACTTTCCTAATTTGCCAACGACATTTCGTTTCTTGAATTGCCGAGTTGTTTTTTCTCCGCAAGAATTTTAAGCAATGGCCTGGTTACACGCTCAAGTTCCCGTCAAATTCCGATCAAAGAGATGACCAAGATGACGGTCGAGAGTTATCTGGATTGATGAGTAAAATTAATTAAAACAGCGTGTTGATTGGAATAAGCATGAAATAAGCACGGTTGTGTGGAAATCAGATGAAGGATGAGCCCCACAGCTCCATCATCTACCATCAAATTTTTGCAGGCCGCAGAAATTTGATGGTAGATGGTGCGCACCAGTCACTATTTGATCGGAAATTGATGGAAATTTGAGCGTGTAACCATAGCACAATGAAGTATGCTCCTCAAATCGAAGAAATTAAACAGGAGTGAAAACTTTTAACCACCGCAAGTGAGATTACACGTTCTTAAACGTCATCGAGTAACCTAGTCTATACGACTGTTTCTACTCAAAATTACCCACATCTCAATTTGTTGATGACGTGCAATCTGTTAGCTTAGTCTATAATCTTGAATATCTGTGTTCGATTGTGGACAGTGGACCAGGTACGAGTTTTTCGTTAATTTGGACTGCATTATGCAATTTGGACCTATAAATTCCGGCCCGGTTTAAAAACAACGTATGTGCCATTAGTTTCCCTATGCACCTAAGTGTTTTTTCAGATGAGCCAGAATTTATAGGTCCAAATTTCAAAATGTAGTCCATTTATATCCGTAGATACATTCCCGCGAGAGAAGGTGAATGCTGTCGTTAGAGAGGAAGGCGTTAAGAAAAGTTGACACGGCAACAGGAAGGGGAAACTTTTATGAGCTTTGTATAAAATTCAATAGAGTAACTTTTTAATGGACTCTTGTAAACAGTCGAGTTTCGTGATGTTCATTAACATCTAGATGGTCACGAGATAAAGATGTGCTGCTAAATCACAAAATTAGTTTTTTAGGTATTCTTTTATTATTTCAAGAAGAAACATCTGCCCATTCTTCCGTAAGAATCAAGTTATAATCAAATTGGCAAACATGTTGTTAATTTTTGTGTGCAAAATCAGAGCTTCCTTTAACTTTCCTTCGTCACGAGTCGCGGGTATTTTTATTATTTTATTTTATGCAGCGGTGTAAAAGTTTCAACGTGACTTTGCTGGCAGTTAAGCTCCAGGCAACGGCTCTGCGTCCTGTGAGGAAACTTTGCTTTTAGCAGCCTTTCCTGCGTTTACGTAAGAATAGCATTTCTAATTATGTGATATCACCTTTGATTTTTTATTTCTCATATTTCCAGTAGAAATTTTCTTTATTAATTTTATGAAGCAAGCTTCAGTTTTCCTTTCACATTAGTTTGGTTAGTACATTCAATGATACTGTCTTCCATTTTGACAATAGTTGTCGATTTTCCAAATGCCGACCAAGGAAAAATTTGAGTTTAAATTTTACAACAAGACAAGAAATATGGTGACGATGCCCCTCAGCCGTCACGTCGTCTTCTCCACGGAAAAAATACTTCTGAATACCTTTCATAAAGGCGCATTACTCGCACTGCATCTGAAAATGACTGAAAAATTAAAAAAAACACCAATTCAAAGAAAATCTGAATCACGCAAAGGTTTCATTTCTTATTTTTAAATGAGTGAAGAGAAACAAAACCTAGGAATTTAATGCAAAAAGGTCATGAAACATTCTGAAATAAATTTCGAACATTCTTGACGTCTCGTCTGTTGATATTCCTGTCCTAAATTAATTCATAAAAAGCCTCGCTATATACATTTCAACAACAATAAGAGAGCTTGATGTTACATAATAAGATTTTTGGAAATGAACTCGCCTCAGATCAGAGAATATACATTAACCTCATTATAGCAAGGTGATTCGCTTTACCTGCCATTATGCCCCTGATAATATTCATCGATTATTTTTTCAAAAACAAAGCAATTTGTATGAGAATTTCACAGTTACGTGACCGTCATGAAAGCTTTGTATAAAATAAGGCTATTGAAAATTTAAATTCAAGTTGTCTTGAAGCTCATTAAGTGAATCGTGTAAAATTCTGCATGATTCTGTTGTTCCCTCGAGTTAAGTTCGCTTGTTTTTCCACGCCCGTGACTGTCCTCACCACATTCTAGCCGGGTTAGGCGACACTTTTTCTATGTTCCACCACAATTGTAAAGCAAAGTAGGTGTTATTTTCTCTCTGCACTGAGAAAAAACTATGGTTATAATTACCATATTATAGTGGTGTTCAACATGCACTCTTAATTAGTAGTGGCCATAACCAATTATAGTGATAGTTTTACTGGAGCAATCGTAATTTTATAAGTGTGCGTTAGTAAAATTACCATTTAATGGTACAGATATCTCTATTATTGGTTTATGGCAACTACTAATTAAGAGTTCATCTTGAACACCACTAATATGGTAATTATAACCGTAATTTTGTCTCAGTGTGCAACTCCTGCATACATTTTCACACCGAGAAGCTTTGACTTCGTCTGATACTCGCATTTTTCTATTCTTCGTTTCAAAACCGATCAATTTGAATTATTCACATGGAAGCCAAAAGCAAAACAAAACGAAGCGAGGCCATTATCTTATCGGGTGCACCATGCCACCAAAGATAAGCGTGAAATTAGTGAATATGATTTATTGAGCCCTGTCATTCGATGCCGTTTTCTTTTTCGCCCCTCGCGATAATTACGCGAGAAGGAGGTACAAATTATCCCGCCGATGATCGGAGTCGCCTAATTTTAAATTAAACCTAAAAAATATCACGTTGATCGAGGAGGTAATCGGTGGATTAGCCTGTCTCCTTCGGCAACCGTGTGCTTTTCGCGTGGGTTGAGCGCGCGACCGCTCTCCGTCATATGAGAGCAGCTTGTCTTGGGCTTCAATACATCATCGCACCGCAAAAAATAAGGTAATTACCTCGAGCGTGGGTTCCTCACGCCAACAAAAAAAAGGGTCCTCTCGCCTCTATTTCGCTCTTTTTGTTCCTGTGTCGTCTGAGACATTAAGCCCTCGGCTCAGTTGACTCGTCGCATCGCGTGAAAAATACCACTTTAGAAAATATTTAGTCAAATTGAGAAAGACAAGGAAAAATCAACAACGAATACGAAACAAAATTAAGTTGTCCCTCAAAATAAGGTAATTAAATCTCGTGTTACACTGCAGGCGTGACAGTGACACGACTTAGGTATGGACGCTATTTAAGGCTGTTTCAGGACCGGGCAAAAAAGTAATGAGGTCCCCCCCCCCCATTTCTCGCTCTGGAAGCGGCAGACGAGTGGTTTTCCTCTGCCCAACTTCAAAGCGCAGGGTTGGGCAAAATCCCGTCCTGCCTCCATTATAGAATGGAGCCCCTGGACTGAAGTCAAATTTAAACCTACCGAAACTAAACCTAACCTATAGAAGGGCAGAGTAACAAGATGGTCGTGCTGCAGGGTTTAAACTATACGCTAAGGAGAAAAGAAAGTCGACGAAAATAAAAAATTAGAATCCGAGATTTAAGTAAGACTCTATGATTGAAGAAATGTATGTACATAGGTTGTCCCAATAGTACTGCACGTTTTTTCTTTTTGGACGAACGGTAGCAGATATCAAAATGCGGTTTGTGTAGTCTTAAAGACCGAGCAATTACTGATGAAACAAGACAAGTTCGAGCTCACTAAGTCAAAAAATGACCAAGTTATAGTGTTCTGAAAATGCCTTGTAGAGGTGACCCCTACAGGATTTTTAGCTTCTTTTCTGGAAAAAAAACAAAGAATTAAAGATTCAAGTGGTTTCATTAAATCAATTTTACAGAATCTTACCAAGATTACTAGCATTTACTCTTCTTCATTGGACGACTGGACACTAGTTTCCTTCTCAAAATACCTTCCATCACCTGCCACACAGCGCCGCGCCGCAACCGTTCTTCCCACTTCTTCAAACATGTTTTTTCGAATTCTTCTTGCCTGATGTTCTTTAAGAAAGTTTCAACAGCTCTATTTATCTCGTTGATGGAGTTCAATTTCCAAACTTACAAAGTTAAGGCCATCTGGTGTAGTAAGAATAGGGTATTTCTGCAAATAGCTCAAAATGGATTTGACTCCTGTGCCATTGATAAATTGTTGCAATCTTAAACGGCACGTAGCATCAAAAGCAGTAAGCATCACATATGGGTTCGGAATGTTCCTCTATCCAAGACAAATATTTCTGAAGGAGTTCTTTTTCTTCTGGACTCAAGTTATCTGAAATCAAAAACAACACAATTATCAAACTGAATTTGGTGCACAAGTTTTCCACGAATAATTTTAATTATTTGAGTAGCATTAACAACACAGGGTCTTCAAAAAGTTTAGCTCCTCGATTTCTTTGATCTCTCCTCTAAGGTGTTAATGGCTAATTGTTAAAAGCACCAAATAAACGTATCTACTAACCAACCATACATGAAATATTCGGGGTGGAAGACAACGTTGCAAGAGATTTTGCAATCAATATGGTAGCCAAATTATTGTTGCGGAGTGTTAAATTAATCTGATCATATGTATCGATGAACTCTGTCAAAATCGATCGCCCGTCCCATTTGTCGTTGCCACATATCGTGTAGCTGTCCGTTGATCTTGTAATTGTAGACCTCAGAATTTATCAGCACGGCAAAAGCTGCGATTGCCAGGTGGCTATAAAGTTCGTAATCAATTGATTTTTTTGTTATAACTAAATTTCTTCGCAAAAGTACAAAATTTATTTATTTAATTATTTTTATTTTTTCAATTTAGAACAGAATCAGTCAAAACGATTTGACTATGGTACAGGTCAAGTTACATATTATACGAAACATCACGATACATACATCACATTACGTCGTGTATGAATTTTTACTGAAATGAAATGTCAGTTTAGCACTTAACTTCCAGGAATTCATGTAGGCTACAAAAATCCTTCTCAATTAAGAAGTTCCTAGAAGAAGGAAAAATACTGTAAAGTCTGAGTTTTTTTTTTTTTTAAATAAAGTTGAATCGTTTTAGATCATTTGTTGAATATTTGAGTGCACGAATATTTAATATGAGATTCCGTTGAGAAGTTTGCCGAACTGCAAGCTATGCTTGAAAAACAAATTGCTCAATATATCGTCCATATAGTCATCGAAAAGTTGTAATGTGAGGTGATGACCAAAATGAACTTTTACACACGGTGGAAGTCGTCAGCGCGTTGTCTACGAAATATTTTGTTTCTGACGAGAAAACAGGACCTCAGTCAAATTTCCGTACCACGGGACCAAACTTTTCAGTTCAAGCTCAAACTACAACTGATTGGTGTTTTCCCCAAAAATCGTTTATCATCATAGGTAATTCATATAAATCAAAATTCCTTCTGAGAAAAACGTCATTGTTGACGTCAACGTCGGTGTTTGACGTCATTCACCTCCGTCTGTTTCTTCGTCTTTCATTTTGGTTTCATCGGAGGCGCACTAAATGTGTACTCTCGTATTGATTGATGAATTGGCATTACTAGTAAGCATGAAATGGACGTATCTCTGCCAAACGGATCTATGTGCATTATGACATGGGCCCTGGGCCTGGGACCCATAAGTATATACGCATAACAGGCCTCACGTCATAATGCACGTTGCACATAGTTCCGTTTGGCAGAAATACGTTCAAATGTATCACTTTGGCGTCAGTCGACGCTGTCTTCTGATGACCCATCAATTTTGAACTTAAAAATGCCGTGCCTAGGAAGATTTTATTATTTCTTGCTCCTCATGTTTAGTAATCAAAACAGTTAAAAGGCTTGCAAAAGTGGCACTCCGTCGACTCTGTTTATTTCACTTAGGAACTTTAATAATACAATTTTACTTTGAACTTCATGTTTTACTCTGAATGTCATCAAATTTCAGTGACTGTTGACTCTCGTAACAATCTCAAGAAACGATGAAAATCAAGGTTTCCAAATGGACTGTATGTTGAATAGATGCACTGAAAAATAATTATTAGCTAAAAGTTTGATTGATCTGAAATTTGCCGCCAAAAGTTATTTTTACCTTGATTCAAGCAGAACTTCAACAAAAACAATAATAAAATGCTTGGGTTAAGTAGAAAAGTACTTTAAATTAAACAGCAGCATTCTTAGTCCCAGGAAAGACTATTTCTTAGCAGACAATTTAAAACATTTGTTTCAGCGAGAGGGATATATTTGTATTTGAACTGCGCACACTCCAATAGAAGCCCTAAACTATTTATGGGTTTTCAAGAACCGAAATTTTGAACCTAAATTGTCTACAATGTCCTTCAGGTTTGTCCAACAAATTAAATTGGCATATAACTGAATGGCGTCACTTTTTTTCATTACATTTGACAACCTTCTTTTCTATTTCCAGTGGGCGGATCCACCAAGGAACGTGTGATGCGAATGTTCGGCCTCTTTGGCGGCTTGCAACTTGGCAATCTGGACTGTCTTAATGCTTCCATCATTTTTACATAAAGGTCAGTTTGGAATTTGTGGATAGTTTTTTTGGGTCACCTTTTGGCACAGTTGTCACGTTGAATATCTGAGTCTTATTACAGTCAAGTTTTGGCTGAAAATGACTGTTTAATATGTATCGCACGTTTAGTTGAAATGCACGATAAATTAGTCCATTATGGATGACGTGCTCGTCATTTTCAATCACTTATAGAATTTTGAGATTTTCAAAATTTTGTAACTCATTTCCTTTTGAAGAATGAGAAATCTGATTTCCTTTTGAATACACGGACACATTTCTGTAAGTAACTCTGAAAACTAGGCGAATGGCCGACACTTTTCCTATCACGTCCTATACCTGTATACATAACAAAATACGTCTTTCGGCACCTGACCAGAAAAAGCTATGAAGCTACATGTTTACATACCTGGATTTTAATCACAATTCCAATTTCAAAGGTATCTTTTAAAATAAAGACAGGAAAAAATGAAATTCGAGGTTTCTGTCGCAAAATACTGTAATATTTTCGGCAACACTAAAATACACCAAAGCCCACAGCAAAGAAGAATGACTTTCATTTCGGCGAAGTCCTCTATGTTGTTCTATGAACGAACTTCCGCACCAAAATTTTATACTCCATCTCTGTTAGGGAATTTTCATTTCTATTTTATGAACTTCCTCTTTCAAGATGCTTTTCTTAACTCTGTATAAAAGAGCTGAAAGTCTTTCAATTTGTTGAGTCGTTTCCTTCCCACGGAATATTTCCGAGAAAAACTCATTCATGAAGCTTTTGAAAAACTGGAAATCATGTCTGGGGCCACATTGAATCAAACAAAACAATGCTACGCAAGTAAACTCAAGGGAAGTTAATTCGCGCTTCCAATGAAACTCAATCCAGCCTCTGACTTAGTGGGCGGTGTAAGCTGCCTGCAAGGACCGTCCAGGCTATGGAGTTCTTTCCAACAAATTCCGAATATTAGTATTTCCACTACGCGAGTCGGTGTCAGACATTCTCCTCTCTAGCTAATTTGATCTTGTTAACACATTCAGCTCATCAATCTGTTTTTATGAATTTTTTTAAGAATCTCATGCATCATAATTCATGTTTATAGTCAGAGCTGTATACCTCGCAGGACTTAAGAAAATTTATCATATAAATGTATCGCAAAAATTGTCCCAAATGCGCAGGCATTCAACCGATGATTGATTTGACTACTGACTCGCGACATTTGAATGCCAGCGTGAAGAACACAGTCTTTCACCTGCACACATGTAGAGATTAGTCACTAAAATTTTACTTATTTAGATTTTTAGTAGTGTCTAGCAGCGTTAATCTTGCATCTGGAAGCTTAATCACTGAAAAAAAAGGGTTTGGATTTTTGCCGGAATATCGGTGTACAACACCAACTCCGGATAGCTGATATGGCCCCAGCTAGTTATTTTGGATAGTAGGCAAACCCGATTTTGGTATCTACGCTGACTCGGAAGTTTAGCTAATATCTAAACTAGTTGGGCATAAATCTAAACCTGGTTTGGATCGCTAAATTGAAGCATCGGCAGCAAATTTTGGGGTTTGTAGCCAGGGGACAGTTGAAAAGAGCCCCCCAAAATGGATTATTTACGGAAATAATGTCTAAAACCGCGAAAAATATGGTCCACGAGACTTTTAGAGGCATATTTCTCGGTGTTTACGTGCAGAATTTTTTTGGCCTATGTCGGGATTAGAACCTGGGACCTACCTAACCGAAGACGAGGATCCTACCTACTGAGCCATGCCGAGAACTTAAAGTTGGGGACGAAAAACCCGCATTTAGCTTCCAATTGCTAGGACAACCAGGATATCTTGACCAATTTACAAAGCTTTTGTTCGATTTTTACTTTAATGCATTATTTTACTTCATTTTATTTTTTCACTTCATTATATTATTTTACGTCATTTGTTTTACTTCATTTTGTG
The DNA here is from genome assembly GCF_918797505.1 of Bemisia tabaci. NCBI lineage: Eukaryota > Metazoa > Arthropoda > Insecta > Hemiptera > Aleyrodidae > Bemisia > Bemisia tabaci. The sequence continues at coordinate 50,106,916 of NC_092796.1, forward strand.
TTTTTGGTTGATTTTCTTTAGACTTCAGGTATTTTATGTATTTACTTTATTTATTTATTGACTTTATTTTATTAATTTACTTTATTTTATTTATTTACTTAATATTATTAATTTACTTTATTTTATGAATTTACTTTATTTTATTTTTTACTTCATGGTATTTTTTTACTTTATTTATTTTTTTTTTAGGTAGGTGCTTCGTTTTATTTTTTTTCATTCAACAGGGATGAAAGTAATTGTTCCTCAAATTTTGTTATAATCAGCATTTCCTTACTCTCTCTAAAATAGGAAAAAATGATGAAGGTCTTAAATAAAAAAGATTAGCTTACAAGGGGGAAAGTGGATAGAATGCCTAGTCAAATTCTAAACACGCATTATTCCCTTATTATGCAGTTCCAAAAGGTCATACCAGAAAAAATCTTTTGCTCAGTTTCAAGGTATTTTTTGGTAAATGATAACAATCCTGGCACGGAATAAGAACCCAGTGTATGTAGACAGCATAAAAATAATATCACTGAAATTATTGATTTTCGTTATGAATTCATTTAACAGGTACTTGTAAATTTAAATTGAATGTAGGACAAGCATCCATCAATTTTTTTATCATCAATCGATCAAAAAGGTACACTACCCACCCATTACAAATCTGATACCTAAACTCAAATCATTAAAATACAAGAAATCAGAGGATAACAGGGCTCTGGCTTTTCATCACCACATAATTCTCTGGAAATTAAAATTTTGGACATGCTAATGATGTAGCATTAAATGGATCGGTTCTTCTCCAGACTTCTAATCCTCTATTCTTGACTCCTGAATAATGGGCACAGAAAAACACAGCTTATAGGAAGACAAACCTGGAGTCATAACCGGTTCCATGAAAATGAAACATACTATTAATATTGTAACTGAAAATGGGGCTAGATATGTAAAGTTGCTAGTAGGTGTATATGTACTTAAGTACTTACGAACTTCTCCTCCGTGCTAATCATTGTTGTTCAGTTATCTGCAAAGTAAGTTCTGCAGGTTGGAAGTGTGGGTACATTGAAGGATATTCTGCTAACTGTCAAATTATAGTTCCGCAATTCAATTGCAGTAAAGAGCTAGAAACTATAATGTTGAACTAAGCAGGTTTGATGGATCGATATTCTAGAGAAGATGGAGAAATGAGTTGAAATAAAATGATTTCAGGGCAGCCTTTGAAAGAATTCCTCCAGAACCGGTGCCGGACACGGGAGCTGTCAGCAATAGATTTCGGGTGCAGATTGCAAAACGACGGTGGTGGCGCGACTGCGGATTGCACAGGAGTTAGGGCGCTCCGCGAGAATATTATGAACAATACCTATATGAAGCGTGTGGCTCATTTTAGAACTTTGACTTTTAGAAGTTTTCTTGACCGGACTGCGGGCCGAACGCTGCCTTTTTTAAACGGTATATTACAGAGAAGTGCAGGTAAAGGGGAATTGTGTCGATATAAAAGAAGGGGCAGTGGACTGATTAATCGGAATAACTGGTCAAACAGTGGTTGCCCATTTTTGAGAGTGATTCTTTTCGCTCTAAATGTTTTTACTTTTTTCTTTAGGCCTTGTCTCCACGGGCCGTTTCACGAGATTTGTCCCAGCGTTAAATTCCACTAACGAAGTTGAGAAAAATATTGAGTTAATCAATATTTTTCCCAGTACCAAGTATGGTACTTGTACCTCTAGGACCCACTGAGAGGAGAGGAAGAAGTGAAACGAATTGTGCGATATTTTATTCATTACTCCATTGTTAATGTTCGTTTCGTTAAAATAATGTGTATAATTGTCAATTGAGTGCAATTAGTATTTTAATCCCGGTTAAATACTCGACTTTATCTAATTTATCTTCTCGTGCAAACTAGTCGCAGGACTGTATGATCCCCGTCTCGTGGAGACGGTAACTGGGAAAAATCCCAGAAGTTTCACACCTGCGATTCGAACTTGGGACAAATCCTATGAAAACGTCCCGTGGAGCGACAAGGCCTTACCTTTCTCCTCTTGTATTTTAATCCCCCTAACAAGGGGAACTTCCCAAGCTGCCGCCTCCGATCGGGCTGAAAAAATTCGTACGAACTCTTTGGATGAATTTATTTGACCCATATTTTTTTGTTTTTTCCAATGCCCCCCAGAAACACCCCAAAATATTCCGGAAAGTTTTGCTTTGAGCGCTTGAGTCTATATACGCAGTATAGCAGCACCCCCTTACTGTCAAGTGGTGGCTCTGCGGTAGCGCGCTCGCCCAGCGATCTGACGGGCTCGGGTTCGATTCCCGAGCACCGCGCCAAATTTTTACGACCGAATTTCATATTCTCACACATTTTCACATCGATTCCCATTTGATACGTTAGATCTTAAAACATCGATTAATTTACAACCATCAACGATCAATAACTTCTTCAATTTGAAGTATAGATTTTTTTTGGGAGGGGGGGAGGGGTCACGCGCGCGATATTCTCGCCAGTCACTGTACTTTCACATTAGCAGACGACCCGCTCCGCCCCCTCACATCAACATATTTCTCCCGATCACCCGTATGCGTCATGATTTTTCCCATCATTATCCAGAAAATGATAATGAAAAATTACTACGAACATTCAAATTAAAAATGCTACAATTTTTCATTATCATTTTCTGGATAATGGTGGGAAAAATCATGACTCATACGACCGGGTGACATGACTCATGACTCATTCGGGAGAAATATGTCGATGTGAGGGGGCGGAGCGGGTCGTCTGCTAATGTGAAAGTACAGTGATTGGCGAGAATATCGCGCGCGTGACCCCTGCCCCCTCCCCAAAAAAAATCTATACTACTAAAATTGAAGAAGTTATTGATCGTTGATGGTTGTAAATTAATTGATGTTTTAAGATCTAATGTATCAAATGGGAATCGATGTGAAAATGTGTGAGAATATAAAATTCGGTCGTAAAAATTTGACGCGGCGCCCGGGAATCGAACCCAGGCCCGCCGGATCTCTAGGCGAGCGCGCTACCGCAAAGCCACCACTTGATGGTAAGAGAATGCTGCTATATTGCGTATATAGACTCAAGCGCTCAAAGCAAAATTTTCCGGAATTTTATTGCGCATTTTTTGCGCGCATTTATTGCTAATTAGTTTTTGATGAGTCAATATTTCCTAGATTTCTCATTTTTAATAAATTTTCCGCTTCATATATAAAACCTTCTTCAGTATGTACAGCATCAACTTGTTTTGAATCCCCCGCCACCTCTTTTTAAAAGTCAGAGAGTTTTTAGAATCTTGTCCATCTGTATTACAGGTCGTCAATTTTTACAGCCCACAAGCTGTTCGTTAGTTCCTCAGATGTCCGATTCAATTTAGAGATTCAATTCTTCAATCCCGCGGCCAAAGTTTGTTTACATCATACGAGCGCCCTAACTCCTGTGCAATCCGCAGTCGCGCCACCCGTCGTTTCGCAATCTGCAGTGCACCCGAAATCTATTGCTGACAGCTCCCGTGTCCGGCACCGCTCCAGAACTAATCTCTGGTTGAGTCATATGAAGTGGTAAAACTTTGAACCTCTTTGCCTGAATTTGATTTTGATGCAACTTGGTACCTTCCTACAAAATACAGTCCATTTCATGGATATATTGGATACGCAGTGACTGTTATGAAAAACCAAGGCGGATAAAGAATGAAAATATATTTTGAGGTTAGCTTTAATGAAAAATAAACAATTGTGTTCTGGCGCTGAGCGGAGATGTAAATTGATTTCTAAGTTGTTATACGAAGTTAAAAATATTTCAGATGAGTTACCTGAGAAAAAATTGTCACCTTAAAATCTATGTGCCGCTGAAAGAAACCAAAATATTGAGCTTTGATACATACATGAGGTCCTGATTCTAATTACGAGCGACTCATAGATAGGTACACACTGTTACTATCCCATGTATTAAAACAATAACACCGATATCGAGCGATCAAATGATGATTTGGATAATGCTGATGTTTCTTGATTTAACAAACTGATGATAAGAATCACTGTCAGACTAAAGTCCTCCGGTTTCGAACGCGAATTCTTGTCACGCAGCACGCCGCTCGAACGAACAGATTAGTTAAACATCTACACTCTTGAACGAAGGAACACTGCCTTACTTGAAAGATTAAAGATCAGCAATAATGCTTTCAGATGTGTTTAGTTTAATGATTAAAGAATTAGTAACATAATACCTTGACTCACCCACCGGGATGGTGTTATTGTTATCAGTTTCTGTTGACATCAACAGCACTGACTGACTGAGAGTTGAGTTCTACTGCATTCAGAGAGCGCCACTGATTCCGAGAATGAGCGGTGAATTTGAAATAGCACAGCACTTGAGATAATCAATTTTTATTACTTTTAATTCGTTAACCGACTCGATACGACCGACTCGCGACGCCATTAGCATTTCAACTGAGACTGAAAAAGTAACGGACTTTTTTAAACGCACGTGATTCGTCACTGCACCTGCCTAAACAGTTTGTGACGGTATATGGCCAGTTTGGATTATAGCCGAACTAGTTCAGATATTACCTAGAAGTGGTTTAGATACAACATAAACTTTTAGGTTTGTGATGAATCTAAAATGAGGTTTAGATAGTATATAAACTTAGTTATGCTAGGAGCTCAAAGGTTTTGTTTCCTACTTCAAACAGTTTGCCTATTAGCCTAATCGCCGCTGAACTGACCAGTTCGGCTAAAATCTGACCCTTTTTTTTTTCAGTGATCAAACGTATGGTCGAAATAACTCAACATATGGTTCCGGCTGTTGCATTTCCTGGGGATCATTAGCATCTATATCATTATTATCCTTTTTTTCCGCACTACATCTAAACAGTGAAAGCGTCAACCAATTCAGTTATATCTCCATTGGGGGTTTTTACCAGGGGGCAAACAAAACTTTAGTAGATGGAGTTGGATTTAATATCGTCGTATGGAACCTGGGTTTGCGATAGTTTTACATACAACCTATACAATGAACCTCGAGGAAAGATTGGCACTTTGGAAGATTACAATTGAAATAGCCTCGACGGACGACTTGAGAGGAGACCAAAGGCGTGGCGTGCTTTTGCGATTTATCGATTGATCTACCATTTAAGCATATGGAAAAGGATCGATGTACAGGGTGTTGGCAACGAACACCTTAATAATCGATTCTTTTCCACAGCCTCAAATGGGAAAATATCGATAATCGATCATTCACGCATCGTCACTGGGAAAGACAGATTTTTCCACGTCTTTTCTGCAGATTTGACCTATTTCTAAACCGTGTTCAAGCGAGATGTGCATTAAACAAATGAGGTGTTTACAGGGGAACCTACAAGCACGCACATGGTTACTAAGTTTAGTAGAGGCTTGGGGTTTTTTTGCGAGTGCAGTGTTCCCTGCACAGTCCTCACCCTTTTCTCGCCTCACTCGGACTTTTTCAATTGGAGTACGATTTGCAATAAGAAACCATTTTTTCTGGCTCATTGACTCAACTACGAGTAAAAGTGTGTCCATCAATGGTTTTTGCGTCAAGACATTGGTTCCACATTAAAATAATGCATTTTTCCCTTCCTAATGGACATAACCTCTCACGCATGAGCAACTTTGGAACTTAATTCATCTAAGTCATCGTGCGCCTAGAGCTATCGGAAAATGCACATCAGACTGCGTCGTGGAAAATTAATCCGATCCTTTCGCTCGATTTGACAAATTTTGGGTGTGCATTAAAGATGAGATTGTGCCTAATTTGCGTAGATGTCATTAGATATTTTCTACCCGCATTTTTTTTCATTTTTTTATTAATAAGAACAAAATGCGCCTAACTTAATGAATGACCCTCATATCATCATTCTTTGTGACAGGTTCTATGAAAAGGGACCGTATCTTCCGAGGGCAAACTTTCTAGGAGGGGAAAAGGTCAAAATTGGCGATTTTAAGCTCCCAACGGGACACCTCTCTAGAAGCCAAGGAGCAAGCTACGCGCGGTTTTACGTTAATTTTTGTCACCACAGAGGGCGCTAGCCGTCTCTTTACATGGTGCGTGCAAGTCAGAGAGCGCCAACCCAAATTAAACCTAAAACTGAAACCGAAAAATTCCGAATTTTTGTTTTTGAACTTCCAGACGTCATATTTTCCTCGAGTTTTGAGCTTTCAGGGTCATAATTGCGTGAAAATGTCCATATTTTTCTCCTTTATGCAGTTATGCTTTACCTCGATATTGGATTTTTTTAAGATAAAGTCTCGTTTCACAGATCCTGTCGCATTTGCAAAGCAAAACATTTTTACCGTAGAAGAACAAAAAACTGCATTCTACGGAAAAGGTACCTTAGTATAAATATTTTCCTGAGTAACCCCCGGACTTCCTTTACCCCCCCCCCCCCTTTTCCAAATTTTGCTCCCTCGCAATCACAAGCGGATCCAGACCCCCTAAACGGGAAGAGGGGAAGAGGGATTCCGGGGGGCTTTCTCCAAGAACTTGTCAAAATTTTAAAGCATCCTATACTCACATGAAGTCCAATTCGTCACGAATAATAACTAAATATCAGCGATCTTCCTCCTTCTTTCCTCCGTCCTACCTTCTTTCTTTCTTCCCTTTTCCTCCTCTTTTTTGAGGGCAACTGGGGGGGGGGCGTACATCCCCTCGCCCCCTTTAGATCCGCCGACGCCCAGAGTTTCAGCCCACGCGCCGCAACTGTTCCTTCATTCTGCATCGCGCCACGCCTAACAAGACGAGCGAATAGAGGGAAGATTGGACGCGGGAAAGAAAACCCTCAAAAATTCCAGCGGAACCCGGAACGGAATGAGGTTCCGGCTGTCTCCGGGTGAAGGATGGGGGACGAGGGGATTAAAATGAATCAATCCTAGCCGGGAATCGGGGGATCGGGGCTGGGCAGGGCTTTATTGCGGCCCCGGCGCGACTGGATGCGGCTCGCTTGGCGCTCCTGTTGGCGGTGTCGCTACTCGTGAGCGATTACGTAACCGACGGTGCCGCCGCTGAAAAATTAGCCGCTCCGACCGAGGCGACCGGGGACCGACGACGGCGGCACTCGATCGTCTCGTCTTCCGCGCTGAATTCGTCGTGCAAAGATCAATATTGACACAGCAGGTACTCCCGCCGATTACGCCGGGCCCCGCGCTCCGGGAGTGGTAGGCGACCCGCTTGGCAACTCCCGCGCGGCCCGGGATCTCCTCTCAAAGCGATATTAATTACTGTCCCGGAAATCTCAGTCCCATCCGAGAGCCAGAACGAGAGCGAGCGGGCACCGAATTAATAGATCAGTGCGCCCTCTCCTTTAACCTCTTGCAACGAACCTTGTTTCGAGGCTTCCGATCCCGTGTACTCGCGGCGAGTAAGTGGCGGGAAATTGCCTCGCCGCTCCGTTTGCGGTGTTTTCGAAATTGATTCGAAATTAGTGCGCTGCGTTTCGAGGGCTAGCCGACAGTAACGCCTAACTGACGATTTTGGTGAAAATGAGTTGGCGATTTTGCCGAATTTTACAGTATCATACTATATGCACAATGGAAAAAAAAACCAAATTGGATCTAGAGTCCAGACTCTTAAAAACATCGACAAGAAAAAGTACTCTTGATTCAATCAGAATCTAGCTTAAATCAATAACCAAGCCTCTTAATTTAAACGGAATTGCCTCGCCGCTCTGTTTGCGGTGTTTTCGAAAGTGATTCGAAATCAGTGCGCTGCGTTTCGAGGGCTAGCCGATAGTATAACGCCTAACTGACGATTTTGGTGAAAATGAGTTGGCGATTTTGCCGAATTTTACAGTATCATACTATACGCTCATTGGGGAAAAAAAAAACAAATTGGATCTAGAGTCCAGACTCTTAAAATCATCGATAATAAAAAATACTTTTGATTCAATCGGATGTTTGCCTAAATCAAGAACCAAGCCTCTAAATTTGAGCGGATTCCGTTTTGTTTCAAGCAAAAATCCGATTGAATCAAGAGTATTTTTTCTTGTCGATGTTTTCAAGAGTCCGGACTCTAGATCCAATGTGTATTTTTTCCAGTGTATGGTCCAAAACTCAAAAATAGGAAGAAATAAGTCGGATAATTACTGAAATATCACGAAAATTTTATAACTGACTTTTTTTGAGACGGTAATTTCGAATTTGGTGTCGAAGTGCCAGGATTTTAACACCCTGATTTACTAATTGTGGGCAAGTTTTAGGCACACTGCGGCGCGGCGTGCTGCAAGCTTGAAATGCTCATTGGCCCCTACAAACCTAAGGGGATACTTCGAGCATTACGCAATGCGTGAAGTTGGCCCCTACAAACCTAAGGGGATACTTCAAGCAATACGCAATGCGTGAAGTAGCCCGTTAGGTTTGCAGGCGTCAGTGCGCGTTTCGCGTTGGCAGCACACCGAGGCGCTCCCGGCGGGCGGGTGGTGAACAATTTCTAGCGTTGAGAGCTCTGGCAGAGAAACTCGTACATCGTTTAATATTTTTTTAAAATTACACACTGGTCGTGTGAAGTAATTAGTGAACTCACTAGTGAACTTAGAAGAAGTGTCATAATGAAAGGCGGGGGGTCGTGCTCCATGCGCCATTGCGCTTCTGTTCGCTCTGCGACATCCAAACGCCACTGGCAGCGATCCTGCCAGAGCTCCTCCGGCAGATCGCATCTCCTCATTTCCTGCCTTATTTCCTCAATCCACGATTCGGCAGGGTGTCCTCTACGTTTTCTCCCAGGGGGGACCCAATCCAGAACCTTCTTAGGCAACCCATCATCTGGTATCCGTTGCACATGACCATACCAGACAAGCTGTTTTGTGAAAATGCTATGCACTATGTTGTTTTCGACGCCCATAATTTCACGTATCCTTTCATTCTGAACGTGATCCTTTTTCGACACCCCGGCCAGTAGCCAATACGCCAGTAGTCCATTTCGGTTGCCTTAAGGCTGACGATTTTATCTTTTTCCAATTCTGCAGGAAAGCGCTTCAATGACGCTGTAATGTATGAAAAAATTGCAGATCTAACCTTAACATTACAAAACTGGCGAAGTTTTCCCTTCGTTCTGCCAAATCGCTAGTTTGCAGGTCGGTATTGCTGTCGGAGTAATTTTGGCTACAATTCAGGAAATTCTGGTAATTTTTCGTTTTGTTCTTTTTCGCTCCCAAAAAAAGAGAAGAACATTAAGAACTGTTCAAAACGAGTCGGTAACTTTTGAACGGGAAAAATGCATATGGATAGAGCAATACATTGCGATCAATCAATACGGATTTCCAAGATAATTTGGATTTCTATGCAGTTTACAGTAGGGCGTCAATAGATAGGAACCGGGAGTAAATCAATTCCAAGGAGTTTAAAAAATGCACAAATTTAAACAAAGGAAAGGCCAACAGCGTTTGCAGTGAAAATACACGTTCTCCTAAAAGGAACAATGGGCTCATGTGCAAAATATTTGAATTAAAAGAAGAAGAAAATATTGTATCACGTCTGAAAAAAAATATATCATTTTAATTGAAACTTGAAAATAGTGTATTTCCTTCGGAAAATACACGAATATATTTGTACACGCTTTTAAAAAAAGACGAAGGTAATACGCCATTTTGGTACGAAAACTCTGCTTTCTGCGCCTATTTAAAATTTAAAGGCGTCTATGTCATCATATACAGACAAAATATTCAAAACTCTCAAGTTTTCAAGATTCTGTCCTTTTTTTCTCTCATTTAAAATTGAGTACTTATAAAAGCACAAATTGATTCGTATTGAGTCATATTTTACATTCGTCGAGAGAAGAACAACTGCGCATTTGGGGACTGGGTTTATAGCCACTGCTGGTAAACCTATCTAATCGGAAACACCTGTTGACTCTCGAGCACCTCCCCTTGCTCGACCTTCTCTGTGCCTTCGAATGCATTGCTCTCCCGGCAAATACTTAAAACACAAAAAGCTGTAACTGCAGCCCTACTCGCCGTTGCCACACGCTGCAGGATTCGATTGCACATATTGTACATAATTCCACTTAGTCTTATACCTTCAAAACTGAATGTGGACACTCGAGTCGCAGTATACTCCACTATACCGGGATGGCTCTAAGAGCTCGACGTATGTCATAACTTGATGTCACAAGTAGGGGGCGAACAACTAAAGAAAATAATAAAATTAAGCAAATAATATGACATATGTGATTTATGAAAACTACAAAAACCCTCAAAAACATTTTTCGGGCAAAAAATCCGGTCGAGGAAATTGACGTGTTACTTCCTTTTAATCAAGTATAAGATAGGCAAAAACCTTTGATGAATTCCCAAGGTCCACTAAGACTAATAATCATCAAAAAGTTCACAAAAACTTACTCGAAAGGAAAAAAATAAAATGAAAAATAAATCCCTTCCCAAAAATAAATAAAAAACCGATTTTGAGATAAATCCCTCGAATGGACTCGAACGTATCGGTTGCAAGTAAAATGTGATCGACTGAGTGCATTGCTCTTTCTAGTCTTGAATCTGGATTTTCCGCCCAAAACAAATCGTCCGTACTCCGTAGAAATTCAACTTCAACTACAATGCCCGTTTGTCTTCTTTGTCTATCAATTGGAACTGTGTGCATTATGACGTGAGCCCTGTTATGTACGTATTCTCATGAAATTCATGGCTCTTGTCTTAATGTACATAGTTTCGTTTGGCAGAAGTACGTTCAATTTCAATTATCATCCCGCTAGAAATACCCCTGCCATGCCCTGTTTTTGGTCACCTTATGGCGGTCGGCATGTTACAAGCAGTGAGAAACTGTAGGGGTGAATGACCTCTCTATACATGAGTGTGGAACTTGGTCAGTATGTCATTGTTTTAACAATGCGAAATTCCCGCGATCAACAGCGATCGTCTTCAAGGGTCAATGACCCACCAGTGTGGAACTTGGTCAGTGTGCCATCGTGTCAGCATCAACACCAATCATTTTGAAGGGTCAATGACCTATGACCTACCAATGTATACATTTACATACACGACCTCATCGTAGTTTGTATACTATTAAAGGCCATTAAAGGTGAACTTGTCTGTCTATGATAGAAAACTACAAAAACCCTCAAAAACATTTTTCGGGCAAAAAATCCGGTCGAGGAAATTGACGTGTTACTTCCTTTTAATCAAGTATAAGATAGGCAAAAACCTTTGATGAATTCCCAAGGTCCACTAAGACTAATAATCATCAAAAAGTTCCAAAAACTTACTCGAAAGGAAAAAAATAAAATGAAAAATAAATCCCTTCCCAAAAATAAATAAAAAACCGATTTTGAGATAAATCCCTCGAATGAACTTGAAATCACAAAATCGGTCGAGGATGTCAACTGAAATTTTTCCCCCTTCAATTATGAGCTCCGCAACAAGCGTGACTCGCTTGCACCTTTCCATACACGAGCCGCACGAATTCATCTCTTCTTCTCTCCTCTCCTTCCGTCCATGGACAGAGGTCCAAAATTTTTCGGATTTACTGACGCGACCGTGATAAAGATGGAGAGTTAAATTTTGCATGAAAAATCCTTTAAAAATATTATCAAAAAGATAATTCAGAGGAAAAATGCATGTTGTAGTTTCCATCCCATTTTTTCTAGGTTTAATGAGTTGTTAAAAATGAGGCAAAATGCAAAAAGATTTATAAACAAAATACCTCTCCCCTGATGCTGCTAAGAACCTGTTTTGAAAATTTTCCGTCAAATAGTGAGTGAACAAAAATGGTTGTAGATTTCAGAGAACTGTTTACTTAAGGAGAAATGAGCGACTGAAAATGAGCCACAAACATTACTCCCCCTGCTTTAGGCTTCCACTGACTATTTTGGGGACTTGAACCTGATAAAGACGAATCCTAATATGCGTAATCAAAAACAAAAGTTTCAAGGAAATCCAGGGGGAGACTTTTTATCATTACTGCACCACGTTCTTTTGGACGGTTCTTACACTTTCAAGTTTTTCTTATGATCAAAAAACCTTTATCGGTCTTTTGGATCAAATTTTTTCTTTTTAATTTATGGTTTTTGGAGTTCCTTCAAGAGAAAAAGTGATCCACCCATAACCAGTTCCCCTCTATAGAATCACTGAAGAAACGTCCTTAGGCAACCCCATAAGGACGCCCTTCAGTGATCCCGTAAATGAATTGTCCCAAAAACATGTCAAGTTGAGTGGGTTCTTTGTACTTAATTGGTAAGGTGAGAGTCATGTTGCAGTCCCCAGCTTCCGGGTAATTTTGAGCAGGATTTCTATGATTAAAAAGGATCTCAGGTCGACTAGGGAATCCCAATGGAGGCTCCTTTTCTAGTCCAGTACAGAAGACAAGAATATCCTCTAATTCTATGGAAGTTTCACCATCTGCAACAATCAGGAAATAGGTAAAAAAAAAACAGTTTTAGTACAATGGGAAAAATAACCAAAGTTTTCAGGGCGAGACTCTATCCTCACGGAGCCCATCCAGTGGGAGTTCAACCCAAAAAGGGAAGTGTTGCTTCGCGAGGAGTGAGTTTCCATTTCTGAGGATTGAGTCCTAATTAGATACCATTGACTATTTTTTATAATGTATAGTTTGAACAAAAATAATCTGCAAAATACTAATTCATGCGTTACCATTCTATGTAACGCTGGAAGTAGGCAGTTGTCTCGTTAAGCTAGAGGTACAAATTTATCAAATAATAAACACTTGACTTCCTACAAATACACTTTTGACATGTACATGCAGGTAACAAGAAGAAGGGTTGCTGGCCAAATTCCGTTTTTCGATTCTCAGAACGTCATCTTAAAGACAAATAACCTAATGCCAAAATGCCTTCCAAAATCGGTGAGATTTTTGTAAAAAAACTAACACAATTGAAAACTTTCTTGTAAGAAAGGCAAGATTCCACAATTATCATCAGGCTTTCACAGCATATCTGCACACAGCCGCAATCGAGAATCATTTGAACGCCTGTGTGTACGATGAGAAAAATGGCCACAGAGTTCATTCCTTTTTGTCCAAGTAAATTGCAAGATGAAATCAGCTCCACAATGTGCAAAGAAGAGCTTTGACGCTACTGGCATACTAAAAGTGATGGTTTTTCCCACATTAACAAAACCAATAATGGACCGCACTAGACAAGGTACGAATTTAAGCATTCTGATACATGTACCTTAACCAGAATTTCACGTAGAACACGATTCGCGCAACGAAAATTACTGAAACCATCTCTTAACGAAGCCATTAACATTTTCATTTTACATTGGTTACGAGGAATTTGAACTGCCCGCTCACAAGAAACTCAAAACTCTACGTGAGTCAAATCGCGCACTACAGCGGTTTCAGCGATCTTCTCAATCGAGCAATGTTCAATTCCCACCATGTGATTTTCAAACTATAAGTAATTTGCTATAGCTGAGCCAAAGTGTTAAGATTGAGGTTGCCAGATTTTGTTATCGCAGAGACGTTCATGATAACGTTTAGCGAGCGATGTGAATCACGTAGAGCATTGAGTTTCCATGAGCGGGTGGTTTGAATTCACGCACCAAGAATCATTAATATCTTTGTAAAGAGTTGATTTCGGTAATAATCGTTGTGCGCATCGTGTTTTACGTAAAATTTTGGTTAAGAAACATGTATCAGAATGCTGAAATTCGTACCCTGTCTAGTGGTCCATTAAAAGAAGGATGTGCTTTCAAACTCACTTTTGATCTTTTGAAGAGTTTCAATGAAGCGCCGCCAAATCCTTTCCTCAACTGTGAACGGGATGGACCCCATGGCTGACCGCTGAACATTAAAAATTTGTAGAAAGCTGTTCAAATTCAATTTCTGTACGTTGTTAGAAAGCAACGGTCTGAACAGGCCGGGATGGAGGCGCATAGCTGGTAGTACATTCAGCACTGCCAACCCATCGAGGAATTGATTTGTCGCATCTTCGACTTTATTTATGCAATGATGATGAAGAATCCCTGTTAAAATGAAGGATAGAAAATAACTTTTAGTTAGCTAAGTCCAACATGACAGTAGAACATTACTTATTCTGTATGTTTTCAAGAGTTACAAAATTATTGCCTTACAAATTCCTCTTAGATTTTTAGAACTGAGTTGAGCTTATTAGAAGGAAACCAATGCTCATAAATTTCGAACAGAGAAAATTGCGTTCAGTTTTCTTCCGTGTAAATCTCAATGTAACAAATGACTTATAAACACAAACTAAATATTTTCCATGGAATTTATATTTTGGTAGGGCAAAGTAACTACTCAAGTCTGAAACCACTTATTACTCGGCTTTTTTGAAAATGTGGATTGGTTCACTTCTGATACAGTCAGTCCATTTTTACATAACAGAGGAAAGCATCAAGACCTCACTGCCAATTTCCGTCGGAGGATGGAACATTAGCATTCCAATATTCTCAAAAATGATTTTAAAAAGTGGATCAAAGAAAGAAGGAACAGTCCGCCCGCTAGTCTAATTAACAGACTTTAAGTCACCACACTTTTGCTAAATATGGTTGAAGAAAGTTTGCCATAAAAAATTAACAGGATCAAAATATTTTCTACAAGAAAATTTAGTTTCTTGCAGGGGTTTTCTTCAGACCCAAAGTTGGGACGGTTCTTAGGATTTAAGTAGCCACTCAGTTTGTCAAGCGTTAATTTTTATAAAATAAAATTCCCTGATTTCCTTGACCAGGAACATAAAAATGGACCACTAGACAAAGTACGAATTTCAGCATTCTGATACACGTTTCCATACCATAATTTCACGTAAAACACGATGCGCACAACGAATATTACCGAAATCAACTCCTTCCGAAGATATTAATGATTCTTGGTGCGTGAATTCAAAGCACGCGCTCATGAAAACTCAATGCTCTACATGATTCACATCGCTCGTAAACGTTATCATGAACGTCTCTTCGATGAAAAAATCTGGCAACCTCAATCTTGACCTTTTCGCTCAGCTATAGCAAATTACTTATAGTTTGAAAAACACATGGTGGGAAATGAACATTGCTCGATTGAGAAGATTGCTGAGACCGTTGTAGTGCGTGATTTGACTTACGTAGAGCTTTGAGTTTCTTGTGAGCGGGCAGTTCAAATTCCTCGTAACCAATGTGAAATAAAAATGTTAATATAGCTTCGTTAGGAGTTGGTTTCAGTAATTTTCGTTGTGCGAATCGTGTTCTACGTGAAATTTTGGTTAAGATACATGTATCAGAATGCTTAAATTCGTACCTTGTCTAGTGGTCCATTCCCCAAAAATGGAATTTTTTTTTGCAACATCCCTGATGTTATTCCAAGTTTTTGCTGATACGAAAGAAAACTCTGTAATACTTTGATCACAATTTATGAAACATTGGCGAAGGAAACACCACAACCGAGAAGTAATACGCCCTTTCTGCACTCAGCGCTTCAATTTTAGTTGTCTCAAAACAATTGACGGCTCTATGCCATGTGTGTAGGAATGTTTATCAATACGAATATTTAACCATGTAACAATATTTTCAATATTTTTAATAACATATTCCATCAATTCAGATACAAAGTACCACGAAAAGAACATTAATTTTTACACTAAAAGAAGCTATCAGTTTCAGTATGACATACTTTTTAACCTTAATAGCAAAACTTTTAGTCACAGTGCAGCTGTACAGTGAAAGCTCCCTAAGTCAAAATTCCACTTAAGCGGCAATTGGTCTGAACTGTAGTTCGACTTGGCAAGCTTTTACTATAATTCATTCACTTCAATGAACAGCTTTTTCACGAAAACTTATACTCTTTCGGCTGCAACGAAAATTAGAAAATATAAGAAAAGAAAAAGGCTTAAACAGGTCTTTGCAGTTCGTCAGTGCTACAATTTTTTTCTTTTTTTTTCTTTCTTTCCGGCGTGCACTGGAAAAAAAACACATTGGATCTAGAATCCAGACTCTTGAAAACATTGACAAGAAAAAATACTCTTGATTCAATCGGATTTTTGCTTGAATCAAAACGAAATCCGCTTAAATTAAGAGGCTTGGTCCATGATTTAAGCTAGATTCTGATTGAATCAAGAGTACTTTTTCTTGTTGATGTTTTTAAGAGTCTGTACTCTAGATCCAATGTGTTTTTTTTTTTTTTTTTTTTTTTTTTTTTTCCAGTGTGGTGCGTGGTTTAGTAGTGTTTAGAGGATGCACAGAATTGAGTCCGCCGAAAGGTGTTCCGTGTCGCATGACATGGGTCGTAGCCCCTGAATTCCGAGACGAAAATTGATGATAACATCTTGTCTCGCGGCTAAACCGAGTTGCGCTCTCCCTCGCGTTTTCCCAGTCGTCCGACACCTTGTTCTCGCCGTCCGCCAGAATCCGTCACAAATCCTCTTTTTCTTGGGTCACGCGTAATTTTACCGGTGTGAGTTCACGTGCACCCGATTTCGAATAAATCAATATCCCAGCTCCGAAACATGAATCGGAAGGGTCAAGTCTCACGCCAAACGTTGCCAGATCTCACCAATACACCAATGAAACGTTACCCTGCACGGAGAAAGGAAATGTCTTCTGCGTGGAAACATAGGCGGATTCAAGGGGGGGGGGGGGGGGGGGGAGGGCTTAAAAGGTGTAGCCCCGCCCGTTCCTCTGAAAAAAGGAGGAAGAAAACGAGAACGAGGAAACAAGGAAGTTACGGAGGGAAGAAGAAGGAAAACCCCTCTCATTTGGTAATTATTCATGACGAAATTGATTCAAACTGCATATTAGATGATGCTTAAAAAATTCACAAATTTTTTGATGGAGGGGCCAGAACCCCTCCCCCCCAACCTTCCTCCGTTCGAGGTGTCTGAATCCGCCTTTGCGTGTAAACGACAGCCTGAGTTACACACGAATACTTATTTTTTTTTTTTTTTTTTTTTGAATGAGGTAATTTAAGGGTCCATTGGTCGATTCATGGCGTTGTTTTCAGCATTGAATCTGAAAATGCTATCAGTTTTCCATTTTTTATGGGGATACTACAGAAAATGCGATTTTGGAATGTGAAGAAAAATATACGTTATTTTCGGATATAGCAGCCAAAAATACATAGAATTACCTGGGGTGTGCCAGAAAACTTTCCTTCCTCTCCTGAGCAGAAATCTTCCTTGACCAATTGACGGAATCCGCCCATTTTTAATAATATGAGTCACAGCAATTTCTTCCGTGTCTCGAAAGGAAGGTATGAAAAGGTAAAATGTCTGAAGGGGCCAAACTCAGGTACTTTTGGCTTCTGAAGCTGATAATTGCCGTGATTTATTTGAGTCACCGATAGTTTGTTTTAGACTATATTTTCTTCCTTTTTTAGACACGATCAAACACTCAAGATTTACATTATAGTTAATGTGCGAATTTCGTCGTCTGAATGAGGAAACTTTTTCATCAGGTAAAGCGAGACAATTTTTAAGGCAAACTAAAAGCGTATATTCATATATTTAGGCTGTTAAATTAAAAAATGACATCAGTTTTTCTTAGAATGCACCAGCCTCTAAAAATAAAAATTTCTCTATAAAATGCTACTTCACCAAGAAAATATCAGTTTTCCAGGTAAGCCTTAATTAATGCGGAAAAAAGTATGACATTTTCAGATTCAGTGCTAAAAATCGATGAAATTACCTCCCCTCGTCGGTGCCTCATTTTTGCTCTGGAACTGTAAAATCGTGGATCAGAGTTGTTAAATTCTAACAATCTTGAAAAAAATTACTCTGAACAAACTGCATGCATGTTAAAATGCAATGCCGCACACCGATAATGATAAACAATTATTCTTTACCACGTGCAAGGAATCTAACACATCAAATTTTTGTTCTTATTTTCAAATCGGTTCAAATCAACGAGACCAAGAACATAACGCAATAAAGTTCTCGAATGAAGACTGCATGAGATTTCTAATTCCGTCCTATTTGCTGACGAAGGTGATTCCGTCTTCAGCAGAGTGTACTGGGACAGAGCTGAGGAAGTCTCTGAAAAATTGGGGTTATTTTTTGCTACGTCTGGCAGTAGCGCTTAAACGTCTTAGCGCCACCCTAGCATAGGTGGAATGAATTAATGGGCTTATCGCCGCACCGTCCGGATAGTAATTAGCGACCCTTATAATCGTAAGGGTTATATGAATTTCATAAAAAAAATAAAACACAAGATCTAGTTTACCAGGTTGCATTTACAGCAAAATGGCTCTTGACCAGAGAAAAACAAATTATAATGATCTAATTTCTATGCGATACGCCACTTTTAAACGAAGATAGCATGCGTAAAAAAAGTTTTTCTGATGTTAGCGTTTTGCTACATTGTAATTTATGAAATTTAATGGAGTGGAACCCAAAAACGTCTTCGAGAGTTGCCTAATTTCCTTCAATAAAATGTTTATTTTTGAGGTAATTAATGAATATTTTTCCTTAAAATTTTTAGGAATTTACGGTGAAATTGTGAACAAAATTATCTGTAAGGAAGGAAAATATCAATAAGTTTACCGAGTAATTCCTGTTTTATAAAATGAAATTTCTCTATATTCAAAGGTTCATACGGCGTTTTTCCTTAGCACGGCAGTATTATGTGTGGTATGATACACACGATGGCAGTGATAAGACAATTTATTTTCTCGTTTGGAGCCATGGTGAATAATCGATTATTTGGGTGCTCATTGCGAATGCCTTAATAATCGATTCTTTTCCATAGGTTTGGTAGGCAGATATATCGATGCATCGCGAAGCACGCCACGCCTCTGAGCCCTGCATATTGATAGATACGAGGCTGCGAAAATACTCCACGCTAGAAAGTGGTGGATTTCCTGTAGCACTGTACTTTTTCAAATGAAGGCCGATCAGCAGAACTGCAAAAATTTGCATGTAATTTATTTTCTCCTGTTTCAACGAGATTGTTTGATAATTCCATCGGAAACATGTCTGAAAGTTCATTATCCTGAAAAAGTATGCGATGAGCATAAGAAAAAATACTGAAGCACAGTAGAGAAGATAGTATAATCATTCGCTCGCCTATTGTTCTTAGTTTTTATTGTCGCATATTATTGCTACTCATTGAACAGAGAAATCTATTTTTTTTTATTACTCACAGTAAGTCGAAGTACAGCACGGTAGTCAAATGTTGCTGTTTATGACCCACCAAACTTTTAGAATTTCCTGTTGAAGAAAATCTAACTTGAGTTCCTTTAATGTATCATACGTTCCTACGCAAGACTAAGGTTATCTAAATAGGGGTTCGGTTCCCATGACCAAAAATGTCTGTTACTTAAGAACCGAAACCAGGATGAATCTTTGAATTGGAACTTAGATGCTTGAATAAATCTATGAGTATTTAAACAGTTTTTTCCATGCGTTCTTCGCCTAGAACGTCCTTTACATTTGTCTCGTTCATTTTCAATGACGCAAGTAGAACTTTCTCGTGGGGAAAAGAGTTAACGGTCAAAAATTGCCATCGGGAAGGGGCGGAATACGCCGCTATCAATGTCACTGATCAATTAACACATGGAGTGTAATTTATAAATATACATATTATAATGAGCATATTATTTACAACAAGGCGTTTATGTACACTCATTAGCATCAGTCATCAGAGAGACGGAACTGGGTGCCAGGTTGAAAGAGAACGAAATTGGATTGATCTCCCAATCCGATTACGATTTCGGAAAAGGTCAAGAACATAGACGGCCCTCGATGATATTCTCTTTTTCTGAGCATTGCACCACGTTCGGATTCAAAGATGACCGCCCGACAGTCTGACATCGCTTTACTAATGTCTTTCACGGATCAAAGAAGATATGGATGGGTAGTTGCGAAACCCTCCACTCTGTAAGGTCATTCAAGTTTTAAGAGAATCAACTTTGTCAAAAAATCTGACTTCAAGTTTGGCGTGAGGACGTGCAGTAACTTCATGTTTCTTCCTCTTCGGTATTCGTGATGGAGACAGGCAAAATGTGCCTTAAGGTGGGAATTCAAATTGTTCAGAATGGCAGAGCCCCCGATTTCAGGCTAAATATGTCTATTTTCAGTGCCACGCGTTTCTCAATATTTTCAAGACGATCGGGTCAAAATTTCAAGCCATCATTCGTATTGATGAAGATGATTGAAATTCTTATTGATAAGATGTTTTACACGTTTGAAATGGTCGTTTTTATAGGCGGCGGAACCTTAAAGAATTTTAATTGTGTTTTGGTCAATTTTCTAATTTCTTGTTTTCTAACCGTGGCATGTTCGCAAAAGGTCAATTTTTGGAATTTATGTATTTTCTTTGCGCTAGATGATGTAGAATAACTCCTTCAATCTGCAGCGTAGTTATCTGTTCATAACAAATGGAAAATATTCCCTGCCTCACAACATTTCGTGATATCTAGTTTGATCCAACTTGTTTGAAGCCTTGCAGATCTATCAGCATGTAAATAATTGAGTTTAAGAATAATTGAACACCTCAGATGAATTTCAGTCTTCGGTTCATCATCCAATTGTGTGCTAAAAAGAAGTCGATGCTTGACACTCGTCTGCAGTTCGAAATGCTACGATGTTCAAGTGAAGGACCGTTTTTATTTTTCTTTTTACCTGTTGAATATCCATCCAAAATACTATAATTTGAAAATCGTCCAATAACGCTACACGACTGCATGCAGTGGTGTTAACACCATGGTGTTAATTAGAAAAAATGACAAAAGACTGTCTTATCAGCACTTTTGAGGCGTCTAAATGCTAAATTTTAGTCATTTTTTTCATTTTTAGTCGTGCTGTCATGAGCACATACTACCTACATTACAATTCAATGGTTACATGCGAAAAACGCGCATTTCCATTTTCTCCGGTTATGTTTTATTTGCTTCAAGGAACACTACTCAAATTTTCCCCTTCCATTTTGAGTGACCGGAAACAATTCGCATAATATTCCGATAGAAACTTGTGATTGGTTTGTCTTTAAAAAAATGAAACAGGATCGGAAACTTACTACGTTTCAATTGAGTGCGCATCTTGCGACTCTAACCATCGTAACACTGTTGTCCCAAACAGCAGATACTTAAGTCAGTGTGTGTCATAAAGCGAACACTTGAACAAAATATACGAACGCGAAAGTATAAAAATAAGATTTATTAGTCCCCAATGTGTAATGATCCCGTTCCGGCTAAATACGCAATCAAAACACGGACGCCGTTGTATAAAATTAAGATTTATATTAATCTCTAAAAATAAGATTTATTAATCCCGGAAAGCGAAAATGCTCTTCGACAAAAATTGAATGGGATCCTTCGACCAATAAATCCAATCGATCTCTGCTCGTAAGTGACGTTAAGCCGGGCCGTCCAAACAAGGTGATCAATCGCAAGTAAGATAAATCAAGTGACGTACGACCTATGGTAAACTAGTCCGTATACGTCAGAGGAGGGCGACCATTTGACACGATGCAGAGACGCGCTTAATCAACTGCAAAACCGCAGAGTGCAATAATGGCCCCTCTCGTAGTAATTAAGGCCCGTGCTTGGAGCGCGCTAGAAGCCTAATTTTACAAATATGTCGAATATGCCGTTGTCGTTGTCGCCAGGATGTGGTGATGAAATACTTGTCAAAGATGGACCGATAGCCTCCTCCGCTTTGACCAAACTAATTTATCGATCAATGGGTACCGCGCGTGATTAACTTCATTTCGGTCTAATATTCCGGCCACCATTACCTACTGCAACATTGGCCCTTTGTGCGAGCTTTGTCATGTCGCCCATCATTTAACGTTGCCAGCATACAGAGAATGAAGTTTTAGCTAGGTTAAGAAGTTCACCACAGCAGGACTTATTTTCTCATCAAAATTTCACAATGAACACTTCAAATGTAATAAATATATCCAAAATCGACACTCAAGAGAGATAACAGCGCCCATTGTTCTAATTAAAGTTAAAAATTCAAACTTTCCTGTCACTGAGATAAATAAAATCACCGTAAGTCAAATTAGTCATTGAGAGCAAATTTATCATTCAGCAAATTATTGCCCTTTCGCTTTACACACTTTTGTTTTACTCCTGTGATGTATTAAGGTTCTAATGTTACCTCAGAAAGAACCAGCACGAAGAGAATATTGTTTCATTCTTGAACTAACTGAAAAGAATTGAGTGGCCAATTATATTACAGTAAACTGTGGTTTCCTCGGTAACTGGAAAGTTTGAGTTGACTGAACAGAAATGACTGATTTTTCACTCATTGGATAAAATTGGAAGGGGGCGGGAACGTCCCGAAGGAACTGGTGAATGAATTTCCAACTTCTGTAATATTCGTTCCCACGTGCTTTGATTTTGCTGCACTGGACCGAGTCTGTTTACATTAAGTCTGATAAGTTCCTTAAGTCTGGCTGAGTCTGTTTGCCCTTTGTCTCGCAATAACACCGAATCGACCACTCATTTTTATTTAATTAATGTTTTCCGGTTGATAATGAAATTGTGACTATTTCGAAACGTCCCGGGTTTCTCTTTTGATTTGTTCCCCTTTTGCAGCCTTCCCCGAATTAAGTTGTTCTTTTATTATGTGTTCTCTTGGCTGATTAAGTTGTTCTTCATCAAAATCGGAAATTTTAAAATTGTTAATCGTGAAACACGTGTGATTTTGACGAGGAAACATGTTTTGCAATGCTTGACATCTAACCCTGTCGGCTGGTCCATTCTTTTCCCATAAATAACGAAATGGAAACAAAAGTAATATCGGCATAATATCATAGGGGAAAGGAAATTCCCTCAGCATCTATGGTCCAATCCTGCTTTCAACCCTCTCCCTCTTTCCTTATAGCTCGAAAGAAATGTCAACAGAAGTTTGTGGAATTGTGGTACAAGGTTGCAAAATCATGCACACAGAATGAAACTCGTATTCACTAATTCTGACCCTTCCTATATCATTTGATATCGAATGTTCATGCAAAGCTGGATATCATTCAATATTCACACACACATTTTAAGACCATGGGATGATTTTTTTTTTTTTTTTTTTTTTTTTTTTTTTTAAAAGAGTTTATTCAGTTCTCATATGCAAGCAGATTCACGAAAAAAGTTACTTATAACTATGTATATTCTTATTATTACTCGTTGTCAACCAGGTGTTGACACACCGGAACTCCTAGTCGGCATTACTTCGGTGGGAGAGGGTGGGGCTGTTCATTAAATTCTAAGTGTTTGATCTTTAATATATTACTGATCATTTTCTCTATTAAATACCCGTTTTCCTTGCAATCTAACATCAATTGTATACTATATTGTCTTGTGTAATTTTTTGTTTCAGGTGAGTTTCAGTCTCATCTCTCTCTCTCTTTTAAATTTATCACACGTGAAAAAAGAGTGTTCCGGTGTGTCAACGGACCCACAGAACGGATAGTCCGGAGATTCCTTCAGGTTAAATATTTTCAATTATTGTCCGAAAGAAGATTATAAGAACAAATCTTATTATTTTGCTGAGGCTTAGAAATTTACACAAAGAGTAGAAACAATTTCCATGAGTCGTTTAAATTGCGAAAAGCAACCAAGCTTGAGAGCTCAACGGAATTTTAAAACTTTCAACAAGCAAATTCCTCTAAAAGAGGAACAAAATGAGTGCAAAACGCGAATGCCCAAATAAGGTGGCTTAAAGATATAACATCAATCCGGTTCCATACAATCCGTGTAAATTACTAGAATCAGTAATGATGCGCCCAATTTTTTTAGTCTGAGAAAACACGGCTAAACCTTTTAACTGAACACACTCAAATAAATGCACTCTGGCGGAGGAACAAGTAACTGCTGGCATGGCGAGCATGTGTCAGAATTACGGTTGTGTTTATTCCCGCGTTTATTATCTTAATGGTCGTATTGGAGTGCTCGTTGAGCTTTTTGCAATTCACTGTTTACTCTGCCTCACTGCAGTCAACTGCAGATTATTTGCTCATTTGCATAGTTCAACTTTTGAGCATTGTGTGCCGGTTGCTCCGACGAGAACAATACACGAGATCCGTCGGCGGGTTTTGTGCGGAGTCATTGCTGTTGTGGTTTGCTCCGTAGTTCAAATTACCTGCTGCCCGGCTCTACGTCATTCGCCCGACGAAGACTAATCTGTGCTCAACGAAAAACGGGGAAAGCAAAGGAAAAAAGTACGCGATCCAAATCTTCTCGTATGAAACATGCGGGAAATCGAGAAGGCTTATGAGTCAATGATTAACCTATTAGTGTGTGTTACGACGCATTTTTTTCCGAAAACTTGACTCCAGCTTTGCTATGATCGCTCAGGGAGACAGCTCCTTGACTTGGTATGCCTCCGTAACAAATGTAGTTACGTATCGTCAGTGATATCAAAATACGTTCCTGTATTTGCGACGATGTGTATATTTTGTCACGATTTTATTTTCGGGGAGACAGGAATATAATCGTGATTGATAATACATTTTTGTAATTTTCCCTGAGAATTTTTAAGAATGTTCTCTGGAAATTTTGATGAAAAATGCCGAATAGTGTCATTTTAAAAAAATAAGTGAGTGGCAGAAATTTTGACGCACCGTAATCGTGTTTTGTGTAATTTTAGTTTCGCCGTAAATTTGGCCTAGAAAGATGTAACGCTCGTTCAAAATTTTGTGAAAGGCAATGGATGATAGGTAACCCACAACAGCTGTGGCTGTCTCAGATGCTTACTTTTATGCTTCAATACTTACTTACATTTATGAAGTTCTAAATAATTTGATACCTTTCTCTTTATTTTGCTAAGTAGTTCATCTTTTTTCCTTGATTTTTTTTTCGTGACGCCAATGGACGCGTTTTTGGGTTTTTTTTTGCGGGCGTTCAATTGCCATGATAGTGTGCACGGGAAAAAGGCAAAACTCCTTCAACTGCCAGTATATGCAACATGGATATCCATCAAGCACGAATAGTTGCATTTTGGGGTTATTATGTACCAAAGCGCGTCGTGTCTACCAATCCTCTTTCACTTCAGACGGCTTAGCGGATATAGAGATTTTTCTTTCCAAAATGGAACGTATTAAGTTTTAATTTTTCACGTATATCTTATTTTTTAACGTTAGGGCGATGGCGCAGTACTTTAAAAAACAACATAAAACAACGTGTTTTTTCTACAGTAGGAACAATTCCAAAATTATGCAAACAACATTACAAAAACCAGTAAACTCAAATGAAAAATCAATAAAATACCCAATGCAAGTGAAATCTGTTTTCCAAAACTCACCAGTCATCGGAAAATTTCATGTTGTCTCCTTCTTTCAACATTACGAGCGTCATTTAACATACTTGATCATTCTTCCAGCACATTTCATTATCTCAATATTGAGTACCGGAAATTCTCCGGAATGTTAGTCGATAATCATGGGCATTTTACATTTTTCATTGTTTAGTTCAACGAATGAAAGATTTGAGTTGGTTCGAGAGCCGATTTTCCCAAAAACTTCATCTGTATGGCATGCGCTACCCGCTGGCTGATTTAAAGCACATTACTATAAATAAACTTTTTCATCATACCGCTTGATTTCTAATTTTTTGAGATTCGAAAACGAGTTACAACGTCAGAAAATATAAATTCTCAAGCACTCAACCATATTCTATGTTTATCTCATTTAAAGTCAAAACCATAAAAATTGTGGTAACAAATGGTCTCATACCGTGAATTCACCTCAAAGGTGCATTGGAAAAAAAAAAAAAAAAAAAAAAAAAAAAAAAAAAAAAAAAACACATTGGATCTAGAGTCCGGACTCTTCAAAACATCGACAAGAAAAAATACTCTTGATTCAATCAGATTTTCGCTTAAATCAAGAGCCAAGCCTCTTAATTTGAGCGGATTTCCTTTTAATTTAAGCAAAAATCCGACCGAATCAAGAGTATTTTTTCTTGTCAATGTTTTCAAGAGTCTGGACTCTAGATCCAATGTGTTTTTTTCCAGTGTGAGGAAGGCAAGAATACAGATTTTTTGGTGTTCTTTCATCCTTTTTCCTTTTTCCCCAAAAAATAGTTCACCTTGAATAATAAATAGAAACAGCGGTTATAAGTAGATAATATCTGAAAGCAAGAAAAACTATGAAACTTGATACTGGGGTCGGCTCACTACATTCAGTTTGAGGCCATCTTGACTGGTAGTTGAATTCGCGGAAGTGAGAATGAAAATGTTCCTCAGCTGGGAAAAAGTCAATTAGTGTCAAATCGCGGTCATGGCGTTGTTAGATTGAACCTCGAAATCAAATTTCTACTCCCACGGTTGTAAATTGTGACACACGGGTGAAATTGGCAACGATTTGCGGCCTGTTGGGTCACGCCGCGTATCATTTGCATTGTATATGGGGCGACGAGGTTGCGATCCCAAAGCCCAAAGCTCCGTTAATTCCATATTATTCTAAGCGTGGCCGTGTGTAAGGGAGGGGGGATTTCTCTCTGTCTCACAAATCGGATAATGCCACCGTTTTCGGCTCAATAGATCCGGGAGGATTTTCTGATCTTAAACACAGATACCCGACAGCCGTCCTATGAACATTATTGCCACCTAATTCGTAAGCCGATTTTCCTTGATTTCCAAAACAATGTCCACGGAAATAATTTAAACGCGTTTATCCGAAAGCTAAATCTCAGTATATATTCGGTCTTAACAGTGGACGTTCCCAATGAAACGGGAACTCGCTTTTAGTCGTTTAATTCACACTGTATGAGTAATCTTCACATTCGAAGGAATACCCTCAAGATTTTAAACATAACATAAATTGAAATATTGCAGCGTGAGTGTTCGATGTGAACGGCTAATTTTTCCCAAGTAAAAATTGTTAGCATGAATTTGTTCGTCCTTAGAAATGTTTCCCGTAAAAAATAACAGCCATAGATACTATGCTAAAAAATTAAAGTTATACATTTTTTTAACTATCATTATGATTATAATTATGTTAAAAAAAAACTAAAAATTATTCAGTTTTTAACTAATCAGCTATTTCATTATTATTTAATTGAAATTTACAGAAACTGGAAGTAAAAAAAATTAGATATTTTTTATGCGGGAATGAATTATCATTTTGAAATGTCCAATGTAAAGTGACGCTTTCATTTGACATTTTTTCACCAGCAACCGGCCTTTTCAGAAGGACAGAATAATTAGGGAAGCCAATACTCACACTTTACAAAACAAAATGTACTATTTAACGTATCCTGCATTGATACGTGCTCTTTTTGTTTCTACCAATGTACAATAATAGCTAGATATAATTCTAGCGCAATAATTTAGTTTGAAGCGTATTGCCTGTTCGGAAGTGAAGTCATATGCACGAGTTCCATCGAACAAGACTATCTTGACAATTTCACGCGGAGAGTCTCACGTTTTGAGATATGAGACTTGAAATTATTTAAGACAAGCCTCATGCCGCGTTGAAGTGCTTTTATACAGCACATCGCAATAATCCATAATTGATGTCAAGATGGTATTCGCAGGTTTCCCCTTTCGGGACCAATTCAATCAATTTGTGTTTAATTCGATTCAAATGAGTCATTGTACAAATCCCTTTTAATCCACGCTATTCTACTCGATAATTGTATTTCGTTCGAGAACGTTAAACTTTGTACCTAGAGGTGTGAATTACGGAGCTTATAAATGGTAAATAAATACACACAGTATAACAGTCACCATTAGCTAGTGCTCTCATTTCATGTCCGTCAAAAGTTCTGCCTGGGATTCGGAACTTTTTTGTTCCAATTTCTCCCGCTCCATGACTGTTAAAAGTTTCGGGATTTTTTTCAGATTTTTCCGAAATTTTCAAGGAAGTTCCGGGAATGCAAAAAATCCGCAACATTTCGGGAATTTTAAAAGTTCCGGAAAAAATTCAGGAAAATCTCAAAAGTTTTGGAATTTGAAACTAGTTTCGGGAAATGGGAGCATTGTCATTAGCCTATTAATTATACCTAAGATAGATTCCTGTAAATTTTAAGCTACTCTAACTTAAAGGTATTTCATTCTATTCCGGTGGCAAACTTGTTTTAAAAATATTTAGCTTTGCGTAGGATTACTTTTCTGTTCCTACAATTTTTTTTTAAAAATTATCTTACTCAAAGGTATTTAAGAAGGGAAATTTATTTTTTAAGATAAGCCATAAAATGAGATGAAGTGTATCCATGACACAATATTCACAGGCAGCATGTTTTTCAAAACTGGATGGGTTTCAAAAGTGAGGTAACCTATTTGATTAGCGTGTGATTCTATTGAAATGCAGTTTATGTTTCGAAAATGTGGTGACAAGTGTAATGAAGGTCTAAGTGAAAGTTTTGGCATCGGACAAAGTGTCAAGCGTAATTAAATAGACATGCGTTACCTACAAATCTAATTTTTTCCCGTTTCCCAACGTTTAACCATCCAACAGAAAAAGGGTGTTTTCATCCGACCATTTGCAAATCGACTAAAACGAGTCGGGAGAGAGCTTAAAACTCCGGAAACGCCGTGCTGTGTAATTGAATTTGCTCCCTTACTACCGTGGGAATTTTTCAGTTCTCATCGAAGTGTATTTATTTTCCCTCGGCGTAATCGCGTGGGGCTGACGTTGAAATGTGGATTTTGGGATTGGCATCCCTTCGTTGCTTTTTAAATTAGAACCACACGAAAATAAGAAAATATTTTCAGAGACAAATTGGCAATGCTGGAGGTTTTTTTTATATACTGTGTATAGTGTGCATGCATTAATGAAAAGCCGCAAAAAGGGGCTGAAGGGAAGGGAATACAAAATTTCAGCATGGATGAGCTCTTTTTGACTTTGCTCAACCGTGGGACTTTCACCCGCCGCGCAGCGGCTCTAATGGCCGAGTGGGATTGCAACTTCGGTTTTCATACCGCAGTTACCCGGCCCTTTCGTTTTTTTTCGGAGTGTAATGAGTGCTCTAGCTACGTTTTCATAACTCTGAACCGTATAAAATGAGGCATACTTGCAGGGTTTATATTCGTCTGATTGAGGTACTGTTTTCGATGAGAAGGGCCTCATTAAGGCTCCGTTTTATTGAAAAGTATGGACTGCCGATTTTATAGTTACAGCTGTGAGAGTTTCTTCAGTGATTCCATGCGAGTGAATAATGCAAGAAACATAGCCGGTGACCATTGACCATTGAACATTAAAAGAAGTTTAAAGTTTTCAGATTTTCAAAATAGAGTTCAGCTGTTCAATAGGTAGTTGCGGCAAAATACGTTAATTTTCAGAGGTTCCCTAGCTACTCTAACTATTTACACCTCTTCGGCAAAGGAACAAAATATGTTCTTTTTTTCTATTTTTGACGCAATCAAAATTGAGAGACGGTGACGAATTAGCGCCAAAAAGGCGAGAAAAAAGAGAAATACTCTTTAAAAAAACTTTATTGATAGCCAAAAGTAGTTGATCTCTTCTCTAGATGAACATTTATTGCGTAATACTTATTTTCCGCTTTGAATAGAAAAGTTGATATTTGAAGGGACATACATTTGAGACAAAATCTTTAGGTTTATTCCGATACAGTAAAACCCACAAAATTTTTGGCGTGTAGACGAGTATATTGTCTTTGCCGCATCACTATACAGGGTTATTCAACAGTCACGCACCACTGTCCATGAGGGGGTGAGCCATTTGAAATTTTTGAGTTGCCCTCCACCTGAGGGGGTCAAAAACCGAGAAATACTTAAAAAAGTTTCCCATTCAATATGAGGAAAAACGTCACGAACCGCATATCGATATCTTAATTAGAACCAAAGTTATGGCCAGTGGTGCGAGACTTTTGAATAACCCTGTGTACCTCAAGGGCTCGCATTTTACCATATAATTTCTAGCAGTGGAATCCCTTTAAATTATTAAAACTCATAAATGTTTAACCTACAGAATTAAATTTTAAGAAAGGCTCATTAAAGCTGTCTTTCCTATGATATCACGTCAAGAACGTCCTTCTTTAAGCTTTCCGTCATTGCGTAAAAGGCCTTTCTCAGGAAACGAGCTGCTAAAGGAACGACAATGAAACGAAAATAAGAGGGTGAAGAAAATGAGCGAGCCCGTAGGCCCGTCACCACGGCACGGCACAACATGACATCTGAGCAACGGGTCAACGATTTTTTGTTATCCTTCTCGTCAACAGACCCTTCACCTCTAACACCTAGCCCCCGCTCTATTTTCCCCTTTTCTGGTCATTTAATAATGATGACCAAAATCAAAGAGCTGTCCCTGTCGCACGGCCGTCACTACTACCTTTGAAAAAGAATTTAAAGAGATACCGTGGGGGAAAAAACCTCCAGGCCGAGAGAAGAAAGACACACATTTAAAAGGACGCTCATGTGATGTGCTTGGTGCTTGGGAAATTAGACCCCGGTGCAAATAAAGTATGACCCTTTTTTTCCCTTTTTTAATGCCGAACGGCGTCCGGTGAGACTACGAGAGTCAAATTGCGATTTAATCCATTACCCACGGCCAATTAATAATTTTGTCCTTCGCGCACAGCCTTGATCCCTCCCCCCACCCCTCCGACCGTACGTTGCCAGCTCTTAATCTTTTTTTTTTTTTTTTGATCCGGATAATGGTGAGTTTTCAGCCAGCATGAAAATTGAGCTACTGGGTGAAAAAAAGAGCTGCTCCCCCCACGGTTAATGAAAATCAATTTTTTCTCTGTTCGGAGTCTAAAGCAGGCCTCTTTTTATTGAGTTCAATGGCGCCCCTCGAAATAATGTTGTTTTATCCTGCTCGCCGTCCACTCTCGGTTTTGGTATAATATCATCATCATATCAATCCACGTACTACAGTTGGAGTTCACTGAACCGAGGAAACTCACGTTTACGCGCACATCAAACGAACAAACACATTGTCTTGATGGAATATCATAACCTATAGTTAACTCTTTAATGGAAATTTTTCAGTCGATGCGATTTTGCGAGGAATTTCAGCGCTAATCAGCGATTTAGTAATAATGTATATTCCGAACAGAGAGTAATCCATAATTTTAAAGGCTTCACCTGTCTAGGTTTTACTAAATCATTATTTTTAATCTAGAATTGGGTGCAGAAATCATTCATAGCTTAATAAATTGGACCTCTAAATCGACTTCATACCAAAAATGTCTAATACTTTTTTTTTTTTTTTTTTTTTTTTTTTGCGATTTCATGTTAGATCTTCTTAAATCTTCATTGAGATTTTCCAGTGAAATAACATCCTCTTTTTCCTTCTGAGTAGATTCCTCATTTTCCGAACCTGGAAAAGAATCAAAAGTTACAAGGCGAGCCAATAATAAATTATTAACAGTGCTGCATATACAGAAGATTCTGAGGTGCAGAAAGTTAAAAAATGCTGGGCACTTGCCACAATCTGACACATCTTCACATCTGAATCCACTAATTTTCTTCAAATTTTCCGATTTCCGGACCAAAGGTGTTTACTCTTAAACATTCTTTCAAATTGCTGCCATGCTTTGATTTGGCTGCAATACATGGCTTGCAAAATCAGTTCATTCTTCACTTCTGAAAATCTGACTTTCAAGAGGTTCTAATTTAAAAAGAAAATAGAGTCGGCATTTTGTATCTGGAAAAACTAAAGAAAAATTAGATAGATATAGCCGACAGTCACCTACACCAGGCTTTCAAATCATTTATATTTGTACCTGATCAGAATCACTTACGTAATTTAACAGTTGCCAAGGAATAGAGTTTCATTTAAAACAAATCTCTGTCTATGATATATTACTCATCCATTAAATAAGTTCAGGTTCTATAAAACTGATTTTGTAGTTGCACTTTAAACCTCCTTTCAGAATTTTGCACTTTTTCAGGACAAGGAGTAGATCTCACTTTACAGTGACTTAATGATTACAAGAAAAAAAGCCAACTTTCTAAAGCCACATTTCGTTTTATGTAATACCTTCAGGTATATTACTCTCTGCAGGAAACGTCAGATCAGAAGAAAAACTTACCTTTTTTATTCATTTTAACGGGGAAGGGAATGGATAAGGATGAGACAGTAGGCTTTGAAAGTTGCTTTTGTTTTCCTTTTCAAAAGAACACTCTCGTCGTCTGTTTCTTCAGCATTAAGTGTTTTATGATTGGACCTTAAAATACTGATACATCGTACAATCTGTACTTTTTAATGATAATTGACACCGGAAAGAAGTTTATCATTCATTTTGAAGGCAACGTAGGAATCGACGGTCCATGACAAGTACTGTGCAGACATTTTAATGATTTGTGGTAGCAATTCTGTGTTACGATTGTACGACAAAGGGGGTAGGAGGGTGGAAACGAAGGGGAAAGGATTGTCGCGGAACCTGAGGACGATTCCTAAGATGCCATCTTGGAAAAACAGGACAAAGATTCACGAAAACTAAATTCCGAGAAACTGAAAGGTTCCGCAGTATTGAGGCACATTTTCCGGGAGCTTTACTCGAATTACCTACTCGTAGGCCTCCTTCAAACTTGCCCATATTTGATCTCGAGTAAACACCTCTTGAAGATTCCATGGAAATTGCGTCTCTTTTTTCTCTTTTTCTATGGCAAACATTAAGAAAATATTGGAACTGGAGTTGATTGTTCGGATTACAGGGACTCAATATTATATTCGCAAGAATAATTGTTGGTGTTGCCTGGATGCCAGCTTTTTCAAACTAATGAAGATGTAAGAAAAGAGATAAAAAGCCGCTCAGATATAGTTATTACCAGGTGACTTTGCCCCCTGGCCACTACGCGGCCCAACTCCCAGTGAGCGCTTCGCTTCGCGCCTTCTGACTAAATCCGAATAGAGCGGGGTTATCCAGGGACTATCTTCCACCAGTAGCCGGGAAAATCATAAAAATTGGCCTGGTCGATCTTCCGAACAAATTGTGTCAGAGAAATTAACATTCAATTCGTTTAAAAAGGAGAATCCACACTTTTATCATTCATAGAGTAGACCAGAGGAACAAGCAAGGCAAGAGTTAATAAGAAAGGTACCTAAGTGCTAAGGTAATTGAAATGAAGGTTTGCTCTTCCCCTTCAGCACCCAAAATCGTCACAAGTCTCCGTCCCGTGTGTTTCGTTTCCCTTGGCAGGAATTTGAAACCGATGAGAGATTGGATCCAGGAGAATCGAAAATGACGACAGAGGACAGGGGAGAATTTCATGAGCCGCCATGCGCCGTCCGCAGCGTGCATGGCTAACGACCTGCCTTTCCTTATTACACTTCATCTAGCGTTGAGAGTTCACTAATTACTACACACGACCAGTGTTTAATTTTAAGAGTCGAAAATTTAAAAAAAAAAAAAAAATTATACGATTTATGAGTTTCTCCGCTAGGGAAGGAGCTCTCCCAGCAGGACATCTTGAAGTATCCTCTTAGGTTTGTAGGCGTCAGTGCGCGTTTCGAGCTGGCAGCACGCCGTGCCGCAGTGTGCCATAAACTTGCCCACAATTTATAGGTCAAGGTGCCAAAATGTAGGCAATTTGACATCAAATTCGAAATTAGCAACTCAAAAAAACATCAATTACGAAACTTTCGTGATCTTTCAGTTACTATCCAACTTATTTCTTCCTACCCTAGAGTTTTAGACCATAGTGCGCCCTGGGCGGCCAAAGATATTGTAACAGTTAGATATGCGGTTTGGGCCTACTTAGGGTGGGGTATCTGGACCTGTTAGGGGGTACCTGCGCCTGCTGGGTAGGCAGCGTGTTTTACGCCGAGGCGAACTATTATGCGGCATACTCTTAGGCATTTCTCATAGGAGACTTCGCCTCTACGTAAAACACACTGCTTGCCCACCAGGCGCATTTACCCCCTAACAGGTCCAGATTACCCCGCCCTAACCGCATATCTGTTAATATCTGTAAATATCTTTGCGGGCGGCGGCGCTCATGAAATTAAATAAAATTAATAAAATTAATCAACCTAAAATTTATAATAAATCTATGTTTATAATGCTAGTGCTATTAATACTAACTTTCTACAGACGTAATTTGATAATATAGGAGCTGTGCTCAGTCGCGAAAATGAAAAGCGGCATTTTATTTCAAACTTCGCGCCAAGACTAAAAAAATCTAGTAGAACGGAGCGTTTCGTCGATTTTGAATATCTGTATTCGAGGACTTACCTTCGTTTCACATCACTTTCCTTGCTCTACTGCTGTATCCGGCTGTCCGTTCTGAAATCGAATTATATGGAGGAACGTAGAAAAAAACTAAGATCTAACATCTACTCGTTCAATTTTTTTGCGACGACTCAGTGCGGGGCGGATTTCAAATGCTGCTTATTGTCCCTTGCTTTGCTTACATCCTCGGTTTTTAAAAAAAAACCAAGGTTGCATTCCCAAAATCTGCATGAAATGGGCTCACCCAGGGACTATCGTCTGTCGATAGCCGCTCAAAAATCCTGGAAATCAGAACGGTACAGGACGAACTGTTACCGAACATAAACATTCAGGGGTCAAAAATGGTAAATGTTTAAATTATAAAAGTAAAATGGCACTAAAGTAGGTCGGTATTTGGCCTGCAACTCCGTTTGAGTCCGATTGAATGCCACGCCAGCGGCATGGTTATTGAAACCTCATTGACACTTCTTGAGTGGCCTTGAAGACGAATTAAGTAACGGTAGAGTTTAAAGATTCAACCAGAAAGTTCGCATTTAACGGGCGTGTTTTATTCTCAAGGGTTCCTCAGTCATTTAATTTGTTTTTTTTTTGGGTGGGGGGGGGGGGAGGAGGGCACGGAGCAGCAAGTTCAAATAGATGCATTTAGCAAAGGAATCGATGTTTCAATCGCGTATTTTGCGGAGTTAGTATAAATTCAGGTATTGAATAATCATGAGTTGAACGACTGTTAAACTCCTAAACCATGTGTCTCGGTTTGCGAAGTTGCAGATTTTCTGTCCTTTTTCTTCTTCTTCTTTATAAAATGTAAAATAGCTCAGCGGCAATTCTTACAAAATGCGGTGATTTATCTTATCTGAAAGGAGGATATTCTGAATAAACTTCAAAGGAATTATGCTGATTTTTTTCTGCTGTAAAAAAAATAAAATAGGACCATCCACTAGTGACGTCGAAATTGGTTCACGGGGTATATTTTTCACGGGTGCGCATGAGGAGGAACCACCCTCTGAGGCAATAGGAACTTTCGTGGAATATTTCTTGCTTCGAAGTTGCACAAACGTTTTGACGTAACTAAAGCACGGCCTGAGTGAAAATCTCAAATCGAAAGGCAAAACGTGTATTAATATTCACTTGGACTCTACCTTGGGGTTATTTTGAAGTGTCTTTCGCAATCAAGTTTTGTGCATCCATATCGGACGCACTTCTTTGTGATGCGAAGCCCGGAAATTCTTAAGAGATGACCTAAAATCCAGATATTATTGATTGATCGATTAACCATTGAATCGCTCTCTTAAGTGCTGATAAAGACTGTTTTGCCGTGCTCAGCGAGAACGCCGTATATCCATCAAAACTCTCCCTCGGTTTTTTGAACTAAACACTTTATAAAACAAAAACTGTTGAGCCCGTGCACCTCAAATTTTCAGGTTATGCTCTTGATAATATTTCCGAAAGAATTCTGTAAAAGCATTGTCCCAAGCCAGACAAACTTTTCTGCTATGATACATTGTTTCCGAAAAACTTCAAATTATGTTTGCGGCGCTTTTGCGTCGCACGGCAGTATTAGTGCAACAAAATCTGTTTTGAGTGAAAAAATAGACCTTCAAACAAAGATTTGAGTGTGCCGAGACGAATAAATAAAAAAACATCATTTTTTCTTCTTAGAACTTCATTTGGTCCATTCGGTTACTTTGGCAACCATGTATTTGATTCTGTGTTGTGGTCATGGAACGCGTTTCGAATTACTGACGAACTGGAGTGGCGCTATTTGAGGGCGGGCAGTGGTTGCACCGAGCTACGAAGGTAAAACTCGGGCAGCGGAGTAACTGCAGTGCTACCCAATTATCATTTAAGCACCCGTCTGACCTCCTAAACGCCAATCTTCTTGCTAATAAATCGGCGTCAAATGTACCATCTCAGATTATTACTGGCGCTTGCGAATTGTCATCCCAGTTCCTTTCCTGCTCAGTGCTCAAGTAGCGGAATTTTTCGAGGAACCCAGCGAATACACTGAAATAGCAATAATAGTAACAGCTGCTCTTATGGCGACTGCACTGTCGTGCTAAGGAAAAACGCCTCATGAGCTTTCAAACGTTGTCATATTTCCTTCGATAAAAAACGAAGTTACCGGGTAAAATTCAGAATATTTTTCCTCCATTTTTCCAGTTAATTTTCTTTACACTTCATTCAAAAACATTCGGAAATTTCAAGGTAGAATATGCATAACTTTCCTCAACAATAAACATTTTGTCGGGAGAGATTTGGCAATATTAGAATACTCATACAGCGTTCTTCCTTAGCTCGACAGACACGGCAGTGGTGCTCTGCCAGTGGTCTTGCTATCACGGAAGAAATTTAATGTTGTTATAGCATTTATACTGTTAAAAAATGTGCGAGAAGTATCAAATGCTGATTTCATATTGAAAAAAATGGTAACTCATAATTCGTTTAACTGTGGACGTAGTTAATATTGCATTTTTTTTATTGTAAAATCGGCATTTATACTTGTCGCGCACTATTTCATTGTAAAATCAGCATTTATACTTGTCGCGCATTTTTTAACATTGTTAATGCTAAAGCAATATTCAATTTTTTCCGTGTATCATTTAGTGATGCTTAGATATTTACCACGAAAATGATTTTGTTGAGTTTTACGTGTTATTCTTACTTAGCATGCACGCAAGAATGCATGACTTTTACTGGTACGCTGATAATTACAGTTTATTGAATATTCTTCATCCTTATTATTTTTTAGTTGTCGGTTTAACTTTCGGCCAACTGTTTATATCAAACAGTGCCCACAGATAGGTGTTGTTCGGTTTCGGTGCTCATGTTTTCGGGTTGCAGCATGACTATTATTCTTCTACCGATAGGATTTTATTCCTGTGTTTTTCACATCACCAAGGTTGGATATGCATCTTCAATGCATATTTGGAGGCATGAAAGCTTTCTCATCCGTCAAGATTGTGATGAAAAAGTTGGAACAGCCACTTCGTTTGAAGTTTTGATAATCCCGCTCTCACAATCCTATATTCACGTTGAATTTCGAGTCGAGAGATGTGAACAACCAAGGTCTCGTGAATTCTCTCCTCTCTATCTCTCTCATTACTTTTTAAAGAGTATCATATTATTCCCTACTCTCTCATTATGCATCTTACAGTTTCAGATAATTTCATATTTTCCTCTCATTCTTATTTCCATTTCAACTGTTTGTTCTCTCGCTCTCTCATTCTAAGTCCCTCACATATCCCTCCTCTTGCCTATACTATCTCCTTCGCTCCTGTTCTTATTTTTCCACAAAACTTGAGAGTAAAGTGATGGATGCCACACCTTACCGCGTGTCGTATCATTAATTACTCGTTATACTTTTAGATTCTATTACCTTCACTCTAGGTTTAAGGATGCTACAAAGTTAAAAGGGTCACCATTGGAATGCGGCCCATAACATCATTGATCGAATTTGGATAGTCCGTGAGAATATCATCGATAAAAAACCGAGAGTTTTGAAATTATCGCAAACTTGATCGTTTTTTTATGCTCAGGAATAAGTATCTTATACAAAGGTCAAATATTTTATTTCCATGCTCATGGCAAATTGACGAATGGTTACATCGAGTCATGTTTCATTGTAAAAGTTCTAAACCTCAAAAAATCTTAGTATAGCTATGTTCCAGACATTTGGACATTCTTGACGATGACTGCTGACGCGCAAGTTATTGTTAATACACCAGCAAAACAACAACTCTTTTGTATCGCTGAAAAGCAACCTTCACAAACACCAGTCACAGATTATCCGTTGTCGATGAAATTAAGTTCATACTTTGATCCCGGCGCAAGCCTCAAATTGGGAGCTACATTTTCAAACCGTGCGGGTATAGGGCAAGACTGTAGTTTGAAACTCTTTGCTGTCAATTTTTCCTTCCCCTTCGCCAAAGTGACTCTCAGGGTCGAGAGGAGGGTTTGAACATATTGCGTCGAGACTCGTCGTGATCTCAAAGATAGCTGCTTGCGTTTCGCTGTGAGCATCTTTTCACCACTCAAATTTCCCTCCGCGATAGCTGTCCGTCTTCAGCTTCTCTCCGGTTGTAAACGTCTATCGGCGCGCTTTGAAAAACCCTCCGTTGAAAAATTAATTCACACCTTGGAGGATCCCTCGTTGTTCTCTGAGCGGAGCGGAATGTGCCTCCCAGGATTACTTATCCCCGTCCTTTAGATTTAAATATTTGATCAGCCGAACGAGGAACATCAACAAGATATAGCCAACACCACGATCTGTGTTCTCAGCGATGGGATTTTGAGAGGCACGGACTTGGCTCATTAAAAGGAGTCCATGGCCTCAGGATTTTGGGTCGAAACGTCTTGCTTATATCATATCAACTGAGCCTGCGTTATCAGTTAACTACCGATTTCATGGAATTTTTAAAACTCTCGAGAATCTTGCGAAAGCCTAAAAACAGCAGTATTTTGCGTATTCAATAACGTTTTCCAACATTGTCCACTTATTGCAGTACTCGAGAAGCAATTTTCAACGGAAAAATTGCAGTATCATAAAATTAAGTTTTTATTTTTTTATGACTTTTTTGGCGATAAATTCGCTACGATCATCAACATTCGAGCGACTATCTGTGTAGTCATTTTATCCCTGTAAAATCGCATCCTATAAAATTGAAATATTAGCTCCATGTATCACGATTATTTGTTTGATATAATATTGCGATAAATCGCCGTCGATAAATTCGCGATTTTTTTTTCAAATTCAGCTATGAAATCGCACTTTTTCGGGACCCTGTCCTCTGAGAATATAAACTAATAAAATTGAGCTCCCCCCAAAGCGTGGCTAAGTCCTTAATGATAGTTTGAGTTTGCATTACGGATGCGTTGGAAGGTGAAGATATGGTATAAGTTAGAAAAGCGGCAAATGTGCATCTTGTGTAGTTTAAACAATTGCTATAAGCGAGAAAATTTGACGAACGAAAACAAGTTCCGAGCAAAAGCACCCTCTAGCCCTCTTTTGTGCCGGAGTCCTGTCCCACTCGAAAGATGCTTTTCGATGCGTATGACGCCAAGTCAATTTACTCAAAAAGGGGTCGCGAGATTCTTCAAATACTTTTTGGGCTAGAAGATCCTGGCGCACAATAGGAGACTATTTATTTGCTCATTCGCTATTCGATTTCTTTTCTTCCCAGCCGACGATCAAATTACGCCGGATTTTACGTTTTGGTGGATGCCGTCAGATCGCCGCAAAATCACGCTCCCTTTGTTCATCTTTTGAGTGTACCTGATTTCTGCTTATATTCACTTTAGTAGCTAAGCCATGGCTGTATACTTGAAAGTCTAAGTAAATAGTAATGTGTATGATGCCCAAAAACGAA
Source organism: Bemisia tabaci (assembly GCF_918797505.1). Classification (NCBI taxonomy): domain Eukaryota; kingdom Metazoa; phylum Arthropoda; class Insecta; order Hemiptera; family Aleyrodidae; genus Bemisia; species Bemisia tabaci. The sequence continues at coordinate 50,146,242 of NC_092796.1, forward strand.
TTTGATACTTCATTTTCGGGAATAACTAATGAACATGAAATCTAAAGCACACAACGTTTGATATCGCTTTCACCCTTACAATGAATGACTGTATGCTATCAAATGGCACAATTTAGCAGAGTCAAAAAGGTGTGAGAGCACTTTAAGAAAACGATTCCCTGTAACCATGCTCCCAGGAACTTTGGTTGATTTCTTAAACCTATAAAATTATGAGGACTTGGAGAGATGGATAAGACTGTTTGTGAAATATTTTGGTGTAATACGCGCAGAGACACATAGATAATTAAATTTCAGTCTGTATGAAATTTACCACACAATAATTTAATTAATGAAAGAAGGAATAAATATGGCTTCCTGTCTGTTTATGACACAGGAGGTAATATTCATTGACGTAAATTTGATTTTCTTTATGATATTCCCCGCCGAAAGTTTTATACTGCACGTTTTTCACCATTTTAGCTACAAACGCATTTCACTAAGGAACGCGTCTATGGGTACAAGTTTTGTAGCCGAAAAATGAGCACTATTTAACAAAGGTCAGCTCTTTCCTCATTTCTTTTTCCATTTCTCTTAATCTGGTGGTGGCTTTCAAAAATACAGACTTAAGTTTTTGACATTTTTACTCCCATTCATGCATTTATACTGTGTGAACTGACGAAAGAATACACTCATGATAAGATTGGAAAAATTATTAGGCCGGAAAATCGCTCGTATTTGATAAGATTTGTCACTATTGAGAAAATTGAGATTGTCTTGATAATTGACAACACATTTATTGCCAAATTTTGCTGCCTAAGCTGTAAAGAACTTTATAGTTTTGATTAAAAAATCGAGCTAGAAGCCAAAATAAACAAGTAATAGTTCAAATTACATGTAGATGAGAAAATATGTATACAAAACTTACATGAAGCAAAGCAAACGTTTCGACCGCCTACATACTGCGATCTTCTTCGGTGCATTACGAACAACTGATGGAAACATTTCACAAAATTAAAAAGCTACAAAACTATTAGCAAACAATGTGAAAATACATAGTCGTTTGCGACTACTTCTTAGTATAAAATAAAATGAGGTCAAATTCATGAAAGAAGATGAGTGATAACAGTGATAACAAGGAAACGGGTAATCACAAACTATATTTGACAACCTGGACTCACAAATAATAGAAGGAAGATTTGACGGTTGAACATGATAATCTGCAAACGTCCGGTTCCGGACTTTTTTTTATTCAAACATCGAGTGTCTCCTGCGAAATGTTTTTGAGCTGACCTTCCCTGCTTTCGAAAAGCGAGCGCCTCAAGTCACCGTTCCTCTGACGTAAAGGTATTTCTTAATTTTTACATGAGCCCCAGAAAGCATAGGTTTATAAGTAAAACAGGGCTGACTTAGAAATCGCGATACCCCTTTACGTTAGAGGAGTGACGACGTAACGTGGATCTTAGGAGTTTCGAGTCTGGCATGAAATCCAAACACTTCCTGCCGATGGACGAGCGACTATCATCTCCGGGTATATTTATCCTGGAGAAGCAAGCACCTTTGAGGATTTTGCCCTTTGTTTACTTTAGCTCCTTCGAGCTTGATCCGAAATTTCAGGAGAGAATTTACTCCTCACAGCATCACGTTTTCACTCCCTTTCTTTGATCTCTATGATTTCTTCGTTCTAATAAGGGTTCGATTCTTTTTGTCCTACTTTGATTCCACATGTATTTATATTGTGAAATCATACGTTTTCAACATGTTGGATCTCTCAGGGCCACTGTTGTCAGAGTCATGAATTAGCTTGTTTGCTTTCCTTTTTTCGATGTAGATTCAAAAGATTTTCTTAGTACTTCTCTGAAATTTGGATAGAATATTATTTATAGTCTACTAGTAATAACGGAATGTATATTTATCTAATGAAGTCAAAATGCAATTACATTATAAACTCCATAAATTCGGGAAAAATTTTTTATGTGGTGTTGTTTCAGAAACCGTAAAACTATCTCGTCTAATAAAAAAGAAGAAAAAGAAGAAGAAGACTAGAAACAAGTTTCGTGATTTTATGGCTCAACTGAGTCTAATTTTCCAAAGTTTACACCCGTTTATCTTTTTGCGGGAGAAAGATGCAACAATTAATTTTGAGACGAGACAATCAAGTCAGCGCGCAAACCTGCGAGAGTCATTAATTTCCAGGAGTTGCTAAATAAAATACCCCTTCAGGACCTCAGCACTCGATGTTCTTTTTTCTTTGCAGAGAACCAAGTTAATTGAGAAATGCAGAAATTTTTGCCTACATTTTTGAAGCATTTGGTTTTAAAAAATTATTTACTGCATTCTAGATTTATTTTTAAAATATGTGTCGAAATATACATATTTTCTCATCGGTGAATAAATTGTATAATCTGTACTATTCTCTGCACTGTACCTTAGTTTCATACTCACATCCTTTATTCTAGGATTAATTCTAAGTTAAATTATTTCATCAGTCTCGCTTAAGATAATTATCATTTATACCAAGAACTAAAATGTTTACCATTGAATTCATGATTTAAACAACGCTATATTTACTTATTGTTAGTTTCAACCCTAATGAAATGCTTCTAACGACTGGGCCTTCGTGATTGAGAATCAAAGAACAAGTTCTTGAGAATTTGATCAAGTAGAATTCTTTATTTAGAATGGAGCAAATCCTATTTCAATTTTTTGCAGGGGGGGAAAAATTACTTCCTTCCATGATGATTTTTATTGAGAAAAAGCTCTTAAAGCAGTTCTGAATTTTGGGACTTGTAGCATCGAAATTTCTCACTAATCGTCTTTTGCAAGGAGATAATTTTGTTCCTTCCAGATATAATGGAAATAGTGGCTCAAATGATCGGCATGATGAAAAGGAGGCACATGTGTATGTGAACATTATTGAAGGCAATGCGTGGATGCAACAGTTACTACTCGATGGGTGTCCGTTAGGGTGCGGCTTATCTGATGGCTTAAAAAAAAAGTTTGAAATTTTACGGTGCCTCATCGCCAATCAGTTCGAAATCATAAGAAAACATCCTAAAAAAATTTTTAGCCAAAAATTCGAAAATTTAGAGGTCGCACTAACGGTCGGAAGTATCGATATTTTTCTGTTTTAGAAGAAATTCTAGAAAAATCGGGTGTTTAAATAATCATCGTGTTCTTCAAGTAGATGCCAACAATGTGGGGTCATCAAGGACCTCGTTGTATCACTATACCACATAATAGAAGGGGTCGATAAGGGTTGAAAGAGGGGGGGGGGATAAACCTAAAGATTCGCTATTATTTTGGCACTCCAGCGCAACGGCAGCGTCAAGACCTGTAATGGCGCACGGAGCTAGCAGCATCCAGAATACGGGTCAATCAACCAATGGCATAGCATCTCATTGAAGAAAAGTATGTCACAACCCCCCCCCCCCCCCTCACTGATCCTTCTCATCGATAAGTTGATGAATAATATGGGGTAAAATAAATCACACGGAAGTTGAGATACTCATTTATTACGATAATATAAAATGAGGTCCCTTGGATTTACAGGAACTTTTTAGCAGGAGTTGGAAATGCCTTTCTATGTTCCAAGACAATTTTCAACAAATATTGTTTTTGCTCTTCGTTTTTAGTGATGGTATTATTGAAAGTTTGAATAAGTGAAACTGCTCTTTCGGCATTATCGTTCACAACTTTGAGATTTTTCACTACTTTGAGAGCTAGCTGGAAATCATGTAGCTTTGGCCATTTAGTCGGACTTTGTTTTAAAAACGTAAACGGGATATTTAGAATTTTAAAGAAATTTAGACTGTTTTGTGTCACAAAAGATTATAAGTCCTTCTTTTTATACATTTTAGATCTTCAAAAGTGATCTCTGCCCTTTTAAGTCGTTTTACTTTGTTCCTATTGTTAGCAGACCTAATGTTAAACACAGACTTCGCCATTGACGTTTTGACACTAACAGGCAATGTATTATCAAAAAATGCTAAGCTAACAAGCTCCTCTGACAAATACCAAAGGTGTCGACGGAATTTTAAGACAGTATTTTTACTGATGGTAGAATTTTACCATAAAATGCCAAAATTTACTCGAAACTGGAGGGAAATTAGTGTTTATCATGTTCTGCACGTGAGTGATTTTGGCAACAGTGTAAATGGTCGAAAATAGTTCTGAAGGGATGAAAACAACTCTTGTACATTATTTTATTACAATTCATGAGATATATTAGCCTCCTCAGCTTCGGAGGGCCTGTTTTGAGGTCGATTAAAAACTGTCAAATGCTATCATTTTGCTGCGCGCAGTGCCTCCAAACTAACTGCGCCGAGACCCACCCTCCCCTCAATCTCTGGGTCAAAAGTGGAATTTTCTCATTCAAAATAGGCCTCTGGACGACTTCTCAAGAGATGGTCAGGTTTGAAATTATTTTGGCGCATTTTACGACCGAAAAACGTAGTTCCGCGAATCGGCCTATTTTCTCCCCATTTAAACCAATGTAATTGCTAATGTAATGCAATGCTGCTAAAAGCGCGTTAGTGCGACCTCTAAATATTCGAATTTTAAGCTGAAATTTTTTTGGGACGTTTTTTAATGATTTCGACCCGATTGGTGATGAGGCACCGTAACATTTCAAAAGTCACAAAATAAGCCGCACCCGAGTTAGGGTGGGACTTATTTTTTTAAATCGACAAAACCAAATGTTGCACGGTCTTAAATGGTTCTATGTGATAAAAAAACACGGTAGCCAAGAGGATTTTGAGAAAAAAAATTTTTAACCCGGCGCGCACAGAGCCTAAACATCGAGATTTTTCCGGTTTTTTTGGCATTTTCGCCGTATATTTTTGATATTTTTGCCAGCAACACGGATTCGACGCTAGATGTCCAAAAATTGGTACAAACCTAGCACATACCTTGCAGATTAAGGGAAAATTTTTGTTTTTCTCCTAGGTCACTCTCAGTTCGCTTGGTAATGCCGAAACTCTCCGCTCGGCAGCTCTAAAAATCGAAATTTCGCCGTTTTTTAACGTATAATGAACTTTTTGAGCAACCTATAATGGTAGTAAAAATCCGAAAATTTGTGGAAAGCAAGTCCATACCATCAGTATGGAAGGGCAAATGTCAGAAAACTCCTACGTCTTTTACTTTCTGCCAAGCTATGCCCATAATGGTGGAAAACTTGTCAAAAATAGCTCAATTTTGACCGTTTTTTCGCGTTCGAAAATTTATTGGACACCCTGTAATGACAATGAAGGTCCGAAAATTTGTGGAAAGTAAGTTCATACCATCTGTATGAAATAAAAAATTTTACTTGGTTCATACGTCTTATATTCTTCGTCCTGCGATACCCGAAATGGCAGCGAAAACGTCAAAAATACCTCAAATTGGCCGTTTTTTGATAATTTTTTGGAACACCTTGTAGTGGCAGTGGAGGTCCGAGAATTTGTGCAAAGTAAGTTCATACCCTCCGCAAGGGATAAAAAAATCTACTTGGTTCCTATGTCTTACATTCCTCGTTGTGCGGTGCCCGCAATCACTTCGAAAACGTCAAAAATACCTCAATTCGGCCGTTTCTTCAATGGCGAAATTTATTAGACACCCTGTAATGACACTGGAAGTTCGAAAATTGGGGAAAAGCAAGTCCATACCACCAGTATAAAAGGGCAAATTTCAAAAGGTCCATAGATGTTTGATTCTTGGTCGCACGGTGTCTTCAGATACACAAAAATCGTGAAAAATACCTCCATTTTGACCGGTCTTTCGCTATTAAAATTTAATAGACACCCTGTAACGGCAACAGAGGTCGAAAAATTTGCTGAAAGTAAGATCATTCCATCTTCATGCAATGAAAAATTCTACATCGTTCCTATGGTATGCATTCCTCGTTGTGCGGTGCCCGCAATCGCATCGGAAACGTCAAATATACCTGAATGCGGTCAATTTTTTTTACCGAATTATTTTTGCAGACACCCTGTACTGACAGCGGAGGTCCGAAACTATGTAAGAAGCTAGTGTTGAAAGAAAGGAATGGATAAATTTAGGTATTTTAGAAAATTTCGCCTCACTTCAGGGCGTCTAGCGACAACAATTATAAATGTAAGGGTCTTTGAAAAATTGCCGTTCCTTTCAGATGTATAAACAACGTATATTTACTTGGCACTTTTAAGAGTCGCTGATGTCATAACAGGGTGCCAAAAAAATTTCACACGCGAAAAATTGGCCGAATTCAGATATATTTGACGTTTCCGATGCGATTGCGGGCACCGCACAACGAGGAATGCATACCATAGGAACGATGTAGAATTTTTCATTGCATGAAGATGGAATGATCTTACTTTCAGCAAATTTTTCGACCTCTGTTGCCGTTACAGGGTGTCTATTAAATTTTAATAGCGAAAGACCGGTCAAAATGGAGGTATTTTTCACGATTTTTGTGTATCTGAAGACACCGTGCGACCAAGAATCAAACATCTATGGACCTTTTGAAATTTGCCCTTTTATACTGGTGGTATGGACTTGCTTTTCCCCAATTTTCGAACTTCCAGTGTCATTACAGGGTGTCTAATAAATTTCGCCATTGAAGAAACGGCCGAATTGAGGTATTTTTGACGTTTTCGAAGTGATTGCGGGCACCGCACAACGAGGAATGTAAGACATAGGAACCAAGTAGATTTTTTTATCCCTTGCGGAGGGTATGAACTTACTTTGCACAAATTCTCGGACCTCCACTGCCACTACAAGGTGTTCCAAAAAATTATCAAAAAACGGCCAATTTGAGGTATTTTTGACGTTTTCGCTGCCATTTCGGGTATCGCAGGACGAAGAATATAAGACGTATGAACCAAGTAAAATTTTTTATTTCATACAGATGGTATGAACTTACTTTCCACAAATTTTCGGACCTTCATTGTCATTACAGGGTGTCCAATAAATTTTCGAACGCGAAAAAAACGGTCAAAATTGAGCTATTTTTGACAAGTTTTCCACCATTATGGGCATAGCTTGGCAGAAAGTAAAAGACGTAGGAGTTTTCTGACATTTGCCCTTCCATACTGATGGTATGGACTTGCTTTCCACAAATTTTCGGATTTTTACTACCATTATAGGTTGCTCAAAAAGTTCATTATACGTTAAAAAACGGCGAAATTTCGATTTTTAGAGCTGCCGAGCGGAGAGTTTCGGCATTACCAAGCGAACTGAGAGTGACCTAGGAGAAAAACAAAAATTTTCCCTTAATCTGCAAGGTATGTGCTAGGTTTGTACCAATTTTTGGACATCTAGCGTCGAATCCGTGTTGCTGGCAAAAATATCAAAAATATACGGCGAAAATGCCAAAAAAACCGGAAAAATCTCGATGTTTAGGCTCTGTGCGCGCCGGGTTAAAAATTTTTTTTCTCAAAATCCTCTTGGCTACCGTGTTTTTTTATCACATAGAACCATTTAAGACCGTGCAACATTTGGTTTTGTCGATTTAAAAAAATAAGTCCCACCCTAACCCGAGTGTCCGTGTTGCATACACATGATAGTTTAAGGCGTATTGAGATGTCGAAGGTATTCTGAAGAAAAGCACTAGGTGCTTTTTGTGAAATTTTATCAGAAAATCGCACTTTCCCCAAAGTGTCTGCAACGCGTCACCTAAAATATTTATTTGTCTTTTCTTTTTTAATCCTATTGATGTTTTTCTGAAAATCTGCGGTCGCATTTTACGCTTCCATAAAAAGTTTTATCATCGTTTTTGCGTTTTATCGTCGTTCTGCGTGCTGCAGTATCCTTCTTTAAGCGGGAATCTTAAGAAAAACGCAATTCTTACGCATTTATACGTTCTTACGCACTTATACGTTCTTACGCACTAATACGTTCTTACGCATTAATACTGCAGAGCTACCGAAGAGGGCAGTAAGTTCAAAACCTCAAGTTTTAGAAAATGGAGCTTACTATTTGAACGGAAAATATTATTGAATAAGTCCTCTCGTTCATAGTAAAAAAAGAAAAATCCAAATTTTTAATCATTCATAGAATCGACTAATTTTTATTTCAGTATCATAAAGGAACTATTTAGTTTATGTCTTGTAAGACAACCGTATGTGCAACATTCTGAATGCATGGTAGGGTTATGCAGGTAGAAAGGGGTGCCATTTCTTGCAAGACAACAGTGCAGCTCTGACCATGGGTAATGTGCACTTACTGCTGTTTTGTCGGGAACGACGGCAATTTCTGCGCACTTAGTGCAGCTCTCCGACAATATCGCGATTAGCTTTCCTTTTTATTTGCACTCTTTTCAAAAAATACTCTTGATCCAATCGGATTTTTGTTCGACTCGAGAGCCAAGTCTCTTGATTTAAGCGGATTTCCTTTTATTTATAGTAAAAATCCAATTCAATCAAGAGTATTTTTTCTTTTCAAATTTTTTAAGAGTCTGCACACTAGATCCAAGAGACTTTTACCCGGTGTAGAATCACCCAGTTCATTAAAACTAGATTAGTTTTAATAAGTTTTTAGAATAAATGCTATCTATTCTCCTGATCGCTAATGTTGTGCTTTTTCTATAGAAAGCAGCCATTTTGGTAGAGTCTCCCATCTTTTTTTGGTCTTTGATCACTGCAATGCTAGATTAAGACGTGATGATTCGAGTCTCTCCCAAACTGGCTGTCGTCTAAAAGAAAAGCAAAAAAACCAGGCGATCAGGAGAAAAGGTAACATTTTCTAAAAAAATTATTAATATGAACCCCGATAAAAACGAAAAAACCAACAAATAAAGGTCAGTCTTATTTTATTTGGAAAACAACTCAATCCCAAAAATCTGGCGTTTACTGCTCTCTTCAGTGCGACACGAGGGAGTCCGTTTCCTCTTTAATAATCTCGTTTGCTCTGATTGGAAACGTTATTCGTGCACGACGTGGCGAGGGCGCGAACTGGCGCTACCATGAACTTTGGCGGAATTGCCGGGAAGCCATTAAAGCTGCCGTTAGTGGCTTCGCAACTCGGAGTCGGCCACTGTGACTGTCGAGGATTGTCAAATGGTGGCCTTTGCACCTCCTCCATTCGCCCATTCTAATGGCGCTCGCTTGATCCCGCCGTTGCGCGTCGCATCATTTACACGCGTAATTTGGCTCATCTTTGTCTCAACGTGTCTCTGCCCGGTCGTCAAACGTTCGTTTACACCGTCAGCCTTGCTTGTTTGTCATACTGCCGTGCTAAGGAAAAACGCCGTATGAACCTTTAGGCGTTGCCAAATTTCCTTTGGTAAATCATGAATTTTCGGGAAGATTTGTAAATATTTATCCTCCAATTTTTCAGGTAATTTTGTTCGCAATTTCGCGTAAAGTTCTTGAAAATTTCAAGGAAAAATATTCCTAACTTCTGTTGGAAATGAACATTTGATCAAATGTAATTTGGCAACTCCTGAATGTCAGTTCATACGGAGTGCTTCCTTAGCATGGTGGCATAGTATGCAAAGAATCGTACGAATTTTGCTTAAAAAAAACTATGCGCATAATTTAATGGATTGATACTGAACATCCCCACATTGCAATCAGTGATTGGATGAGCCAAGCGATAAACATTCAAACGGAGGTGTATACATTGCGGGTAACCCGCCTGCAACAATTTGCTACGCTCTAGTGAAAGAACAAGACACTGATGTGTACATTTTTAACTAAGCACGTAATCAGTTGTTAATAATCATTGTAAATACTTTGTGCGATGCTCGCTTGTTGATAATGGTCTCGCCTGATACCTATGGTTATGACTCAACTGACGGTGGCTCCCTCTGGAATTTTACAATTCGTTTTTTAGTGACTAAACTTCCATCAATTCAGCGATTAATTGAAATTATGAGAATTTTTTTTCATGGTGATGCGTGGGTTAGGCGGTCAACCGTCTTTCGGAAGTCTCAAGATAACATTTTCGGCAAATTCTGTCATTTTGAATTTTTGAATTTTAAAAATTTAAGTTGAGATTCAAGTTCCTCGTTAAAAAATACCCCCTGACACCATGACGGTAATAGTCAAGTTTCTTACGTTAGCGCGCCTTCAATTACATTTGATACCGTGCAATACTTTTGTGGTAGAATAGTTGCATTGGCGCCTACAAACCCAACAGGGATACTTCACGCATTGTTCAATGCGTGAAGTATCCCTGTTAGGTTTGTAGGCGCCAATGCAACTATTCCACCACGAAAGTATTGCACAGTATTTTTTTTCTTTCTTTTTTTCCTTTTTTTCGGAAGGGGGTCTGTATTTCCCCCGATTCTTTTTAACATTCAAACTAGATCGGAAGATCACCATCGCTTAAAGTATAATGCAAAAATCTTGGTAAATAAATTAGCAACACCACCTTCTCTTGTACAATGAGAGCGTCGCTTTCAATATTTGTACACGTAAGAACAGTGATTAAAGAATCCCTTTTTTAAAGTTCTTTCTTTTAAATTTTGCCTTTTCAAACCCTCCCACAACCCGCGGGAAAAAGAAGAAAAAAGAAAGAAAAAAGTAGCAACACTATTTTTTGTATGAAAAATCTCTGCAAACAACCATATAAACGACCTAAGTGCCTCCCCAAGGTAAATGAAATCCAGAAACCTAAATGCCATTAGATAGCTCTATTTAAGAGGAAAATTTTAAAAAAAGTTCATTGAAATCGGTTGAAATGCAGCGGAGTTATGCATTTTTAAGAGTTTTCACTTCAAAAAATGGCAACGTCGCACATCGCCTGCCGAAGGTGAAAATACGGCTCGTGTTGCACACCTTACTGTTCTGTGTAATTATTTCAACGTAAATTGAACATTAGGGACCCCTAGTTCGCGGAATGACTCAGTGATAAGACGCATTCATATTGCGCAAAAGCGCATGTGACCAACTTTGAGCGGTCATATCTCGGTAACTAAACGGTTCCCCGGAATGATCTTGTGCTCGTTAGAAAGGTGAGAATCTGAACTTTCATTTAGACTGGTTTTTGTTTAGATTCCGTCGATTCCACGATCGTGGTAAAATAAAAACTAAATTTTGTGTCTATCAAAAACTGCTAAAACCGCGTAAGTGCCACTTAAAGCCAAGTAAACCCTAGAAAAACTATACATCACTAGAAAGCTCTATTTAAGAGGAACATTTTAAAAAAAAGTTCACTGAAATCGGTTGAGATGCGGCGGAGACATGAATTTTTAAAGGTTTCCACTTTAAAAAATGGCAACGTCGCAACGCGGCGCTTCTAAGCAAAACGGCGACCGGTTTTGGGCGTCTCGGAAGCTACTGTCTCACCCCCAGTGATCAAAATTCGAAAATGCCTTGAGGCATTTTTGGCCGTTTTTTCACACACCTCTTTGCTTAAAAAAGCCTTTAGCCTGCAGCAACGGAGGGCGTGATAATTTAATACGACAGACGATATTGAGGTAGTATAGCCGTTCAAGAGCCTGAAGAAAGAGCTAATTTATGCATCCTGGATTCCGGCGATCCCCAAGGAAACACGAAGGCATTAACGGATTACACAACGCCGGCGCGTCGCACTCGTCGCAGCGCGGTGCCGCTTGATTAAAATTAAAGCCTCCGCGCCAAAAATTGTGCCGAGCTTCGGAGAAAGTTCCCGCCTTGATTTCGGGAGACCGGCCGAAGCTATGGACTCATACCGCAGTCGCCTTTCGTCAATGATATGCCCTTTGAGACCCTCGTCATATTTCCCAAAGCATCTCTCAAAAGAAGGACCGGCTGTGGAAATACGGCGTTCAGATTCTCCTGCATAAAGCAAGCCTCTGGGTCTACGCGTAGTAGCAATAGTTTATTTCGAGTTGTGCATTTTCGACTGATATCCAGCGTCGCGTTTCGTATCCAAACAAAAATGACTGGACTTATGGACTCTTAAGGTCCTCTGCAGCGTGATTATAACTAATGATAGACAAAGAAGATGAAGGTAAAATGGCGCGATCTTGCCGGTTGTAATGGATGGGTGTTATAGACACAAGGGGAAAATGATGGACTAACATGGGGTCATATGGACTGGACGAAGGGCCCCTCGTAAAATTTGCTGTGTGAAATAGCTCCGTTATAATCTCTGAGCTTCGTTTATCATACGAGTACTTATCTTCTAAATATTTAAATCGTTTAACTAAAAATTTAAGATGAAAAAAAAACAAGGAGTGGCCCGAACTGCATGTAAGAAGGTGGAGAAATGGTGCTGGGTCCACACCATTTCGTGAGGGAAAAAAAGCCAAGAAGTTCCAAAAATGTTAATTTGAGTCAAATTTGTCTTCTTCTTTTTCTTCTAAAAATTCAAGTTAACATTAATCGATAAAGCAATCCTTGAATAAATCCATTTATTCAATAATTAGTTATTTAAAACAGGATTTTATAAAAAAATATAAAAATGTATTCATCAGCTAGAGTCAGCTTCGCGTTGATATTTCTCCAATTGTCACGAGCGCACTCGGATTTCACTCCAAGATTTTCACCGAGCATTCTCATCGTGTTTTATTTTAAATTCCCTGTTGTCCCTTTCTCACATGAAGTGCTCTCTCCAAATCGAGATTCAATTCTACTTTTACAGCATGCGAGTTCAAACAACTTGCGGGAAATTGTTCTGCTTCACCGATTAAAGGACTTATAACACTAAAGGGAATACAAAGCCACGGAGAGAGCTGCCAAGGTATCGAACGATCCTGCCCTTAAAAGCCCGGCATCGAATATTGGCTAACGAGCAGGGAGACAGCCGTGTTGTTACGATGGGCTAACACGACACCAGAAAAGTAATAAACCTCCTCACACCCTCCGCTCGTAACAAGACGTCTGCATGCGGAGACGAAATAAGCGCAGTAAAGCCTTAATCCGAAATTCATGCGACTCAAGTGCTTCAAAGGTGCCCGACGTGATGAAAAGTTTGTCTCATTAGATGCTCCTCATATCTAATTTCAAATTCAATGCAGCAATAAGATCCCAGAATATCGGGAAGTTTCTCCGCTGTGAGCGTTTGTCTAAGTACGCTCTTTTGCATTCCTCCATATTTTTGCCGGGAACAGTTTACGAACACACTCACATTTTTTACTACAATTCAACTGGGAAGCAGAATCTTGAGAGAGGCGGAGTAAATTTTTCCATATTATTTTAAAAAAATTATGGCATGTCTTACACAATGTGCCACATCACTCGGTACAGGGCCTCTAGACTCACGGATTTGCTTATTTTTTGTAGGATGGAGGTACTTTTTTATCGATAATTAAAAATCTAAGATCACTTTAATTTGGATAAAATAAACTTTCCGTGACCTTAACTTCTCGTTATCGTACCTGCCATCTTTACACTGGGGACCGGTGAAAGTTTGAACAATTTCAACTTTTAATTTACTTATTTCGCAGTCTTTTGTGCCGCTCAAGGTGATATACATATAAATGTACCTCCACTGTACTTAAATTGTGTCAAGTGGTAAATTTTCCTGAGTTATACCATTACCGTATATATCGATAAATGAATATCAAAGATCACTTTAATTTGGACAAAATAAACTTTACACGACCCTAAAATTATTTTTTAAAAACGACCGATCATTAGTATTGCTCGGAGTTCCTCGTTATTATTTTTCAATTTTTCAAAAACATTCTTTGGAATTAACTTACAAATATGTGTGAAAATTCGTTTCCCTAACTATTAAAAAGGAGGTAAAAAGCTTATTCGTGATAGGATAAGTCATGCGTTTTTTTCAAGCCCCCTAGTTGATAATGCCTTACTTCTACGTGTGTAATTGAATGACCTGGTTTAAGGTCACGCGACACTTTAAAACATGCAGCACATCGACTGCTTACTCCAGTACATTTTATAGCGCAAGATAATTTTTGGAACTTATACTAAAATTCCGCTTCCACAGCTGCACTATCAGAGGCATGCGATATCCCTTCGCACGTACCATTTTCTAATCACAGACACTGCACTCTAGAAATTGGGGATGTGCAGACTCTGTGAACATTCTAAAGTGCTGACCGCCATCAACTTCCCATCGACGAATAAATATATGCATTACCTGCTCGGTATCAGCAGCAGTAACTTCGGTTCATCGGAAATCTAATGCTGCAGGCCTTCCTCTCACGAGCAAGCATGCTTAAAATTAATACAACCCGTGGATATTTCCCGGCGCAAAGAGCATATTAAGTTTAATTTTTTCGCGCGTGCAGTTTGAATATTTTACACTGGTTTGCACATGAAATATTATGATTTTTACTCCCTCTTCATTCAGCAGTTAAGAGCATCTGTACTTCATATTACCTGTACTTTTTTTTAAAGTTTCATTTTTCTAGAACGCAATTCCTGGCCACTCTACGAGGCGGTTAAAATATTTTGGGTTTTTATGATGTCACACCTATCCAACCTATTGAAAATTAGCCTAAGTAAACAATCATCCTCTCACAAATGAACAAGTTCCAAATGAATTACAGTGTGCTCACAATCAATAGAGGAGTATTTGATCTAATTTTATATCAGAAATTGTTGAACGTGGGTTCTTCGTTTTAGAGGAGTATTTGCTCTAATTTTTGTCAGAAATTGTTGAATCTGGGTTCTTCGTTTTTTGTCGGTCAAGAGTGCTAGTCCCCTCCATCGGCGGTTTCAATTTTGGCTATTGTTGTATGTATTCATGGTAAATTTTTCAGAGATCGATAGATCAAGAGCTTTTCGACCTAAAAATGACGCAAGCCTTGAATACCTATCGCAAAGCAAAGAATACAACTTTTTATGCAAAAAATCTAAATTCCAACCAAAAATACGTCAGGTGGATCAAGCGGATAATTTTAAACACGTGAATTGAAACTATCTAGGATAGTCCTAACTTCGAGCGGACTTTTATTTGAAACTTTTTTTTCGTGTACGCATGAATAGAAATACGAACTAATCGTCCAAAAAGAAAATCGTACCTAGAAATTGGTTTGATAGTACTATAATTTAGATGAGAAGGAAAAAAGGAGAGCGAGGCCGAAAATACCAAGAATTAAAGTGAAGGCGAGGTATAGCCAGCTAATATGCGAGTATCCTACCAAAAAAGTTGATCATGCCGTTGAATTTCGTTCATCGCCATAAATTTTAGATTTTTTTCTTCTTATTTCTTCCAAATATTTGTTAAATATTTGTTTTGATTTCTATTAAAGAGAGGTTAAAACGCACCCTATAAACGGCTAATTTACGATTGAATCCAAATTATAGAGTACACAGAGTCGTAATGTAAGTGGGAGAGCTGGCGCCACTTTTAAGCAATTTCCAGGTCCCGAATTTCGAGACTCCTGTGCGGCGCCGGGTCACTTTTCCAATACGAAATCGATTGTTTGCGATACACGGGGACCCGGCCATGGAATCACTACGTATTCCACACTGCCATTTTGGATCGAATGTTTATCGAAAAAGTGACCCGCACACCGGGTTCGGAATTCGTCGAGCAGAACATGGCGCCAGCTCTCCCATTTACATTACGACTCTATGTACTCTATGATCCAAATCGATCCCTTTTTTGGGGGCCTACCGCGGTTCAATCAGGATTCGACCAGGGTCCAATCAAGTCCCTATCATGAACAACCCTTGCATCGTGTTCAGCAGAGTCAGTCATCATTAATGTCAATTATCATTGTCGTTAACCCCTATCATTAATGCACCAGCATCCTCTCAACGGCGCAGTGTAACCAGAGAGAAGGGAGAAGGGGCTTTTCCCTCTTGGCTACAAATTGACCCACTCAGCCGACGTGAGGAGCGTGCGTGAGGCACAATAATTGACACTTGAACACGGCCGACGCAGGTGATAAATGGCCTATCAACCAATGTCTGAGCTCAGATTTGCTCTGCCGTGCTGAGGAAAAACGCCGTATGAGCCTTCAGGCGTTGCCAAGTTTCCTCCGATAAACGCCGGATTTACTGGAAAAATTCTGAACAATTTTTTCCAAAATTTTCAGACCATGTTTTACGCAATTTAGTATAAAGTATCTGAAAATTTCAAAGGAAATGTGCATGAATGTCGTCAAAAATATATGTTTTATACAAGGAAATTTGGCAACTCTTGAATGTTCATACGGCGTTCTTGCTTAGCACGTCAGTGCTGTTTCAAAGCTGTCGGGGGTTGAATTCCAACAGAAATTTGGAGAGTTCTGGGAATGAAGGGAAGGAGTTAACACAACTAATTTTTCCAGATGATTTATCCGTTATCGAATACCCCTCATACTGTATCAATCAATTATTAAACTGGACGTGTGTATGCTGTAGAGAATGAAGCAACAAAATGTAAAAATGAAGCAACTCCATGGCAAAATGACTTTCGATTTAACGCGTCTGTACAAAGTTTTATTTAGCTTTCTTTTTACATCAAAATAGTATGAAATAAGAGAAAGCAATCGTATAATGCAATTTCAAAAGAGCGAAAACTTTTTCATTTGACATGAACGCACGATTTATTCATTTACTTTTTTAAGGGACGTACATCTTGTTCTGGTAGAACAAAACAAATCCCATTTTCTTGGCAACATTTTGCTACTTCGTTGGAAGCATATTTCTTAATGATTATAGCTCTTATAAAAAGTGTCTTTCAAAAATAGTTTAGCATGTTAAGGACGCCAATACCAGTCTTTTGATTTCAGGAAAATTTAGCTTCAAATGTTCAACAATAAGTTTCTGTGTTTCATGCAAAAACATGCGCTAAGTCCTTACTTTACACACAAAACTGGAAGAGACAGTTTCATTTTCCTTTTAGGCCCGATACTTTACGGCAGGGCGCAAGGAGCAGCTTTCTCTTGCCCAAAACCTACCTTGAACCTCATTTTGCAATACAAAAGTACAGTTCTCACTGAAGTTTAAAATCACTAAAGCTTCATCAATAGAAAGTTTTTCTTTTTTCCTTGCTTTGCATTTTTGCTATAAATGAATAAGGTATTAATGCCTCTAGACTTTCAATTAAATTGGAAGTGTACTCTTGTAGAGTAACTTTGAATTCAATTTGTTGCATCCTGCCTGAATTGTCGGTCCATGAATAGTAGACTATTTTTAGGATTGGGTCAGGGTAGTAGGGTGGCTACTGCCACCCAGAATTTCCTCATCTGCTTCCCACTCTTCAAAGACACCTTGTAAGAAATTGTCCAGACTTTTGCTGTCTGTAGAGCTCGAGCTGGGATCTTTGGGTCATCATCCCTGGACTAAGGAAGAATATTTTCCTTGCCTGGCAGCTGATGAATTTTTACCTCAACAGTTTGGAGATGGCTCTCTGATTCTGATTGTGAAACAAAAAGAATATGAAGTGTACCAAAAAACATGTCCGCTCAAATTTTTTCAGACGTTTTCAGAAGAACAAAAATATACGACTCCTAATCACAATAATTTACGCGAAAATATCAAATGTTATGTTTTGTTGACATTAGCGATTCTTCCCACTTTTTTCGAAAAGAACGAAACCTTCCGTAATGATAAAAGCACCATGGACGTTTCAGCTTATTACTAGACTTTAGAAAAGTTTTACATTCTCTTCTCAGCGCTTTTTTATGCAGAAGCGTGCCCATGTAAATAGGCCCGGAGGCCCCCAGTGGTTTTAACCTGTCTCTTTTGCGTTTCCGTTTTCCAACCTTTCTTTTTACAGTATTTCCCCTTGAGCGCATTACTCTAACCCTGTTCCGTTCCTGTGCTTTCCATGTTGACTTATAACCGTAAATCGTCTGTCATATGCACTTCCATATGAGTTCCACCGTTATTTTTGAGCTCGTGGAGCATTTTGCCAATTAAAACGGACTGTTACCGTTATCTCATCCTCCGTTTTGTTTTTAAATTTTTGGTTTTCCAACGTCTAAATGTCTCTATAAATCGTTAAATTATTCCCAAATGGATTCATTCCCTGCAAAAGATGCAGCCAAATGAATAGAATTTCGATCGCTAAGACCTCAAAAATCTCATCATATGAGTCTGGAATCTATTCTTTAGCGCGCACTTTGTGCAGTATATGAATGTAACGCGCTTTTTATCAAATCTCTCCACGGTTATCCCACGGTTTCACAAGAGGAGTTTTAATGAGAGAGTGCTGACTTCCTGGTGGTTCTGAAATGATAGGGCACTGTGGCGGTCACTGGAAAAAAATGAGCTTGGCTCAAGCATGATGATTCTCGAATTTGCCGTCAAGAGTTTTTTAATCTTGATTTAAGCTGAATTTTTCTCGATACATGAGAAAAATGCTCGGGTTAAGCAAAAAAGTAGTATATACTAAGCAGCAAAATTCTTAATTCAAGCAAAACTGCTTCTTGGCGGCAAATTTCAGTAAAAAAGTAGTTTATAATTATCTATTAATAAGCAGCAAAATTCTTGATCCAAGAAAAAATACTTCTTGGCGGCAAATTTGAGGTTTCTTTTTTCTTAGCTGGTGTCACTGTATGCCACAGAGGGCTGAGGAAGCGGCTCTTAAGCATTATAAACTACGGTATTCTGCGCTAAGTAGTGAATTCCTGACTCCATTGATGTGTCTATCTCAAGTTTTGACCAATATTGCTGATGGGAAGTTTATTTACTCGTCCGAATCTCTTGCGTTTAACAAATTAATGAAATGGCGCCATTAACCAAAATCACCCTGACTACAAGAGGCGTTGCCGAATTTCCTCTCTTGTTTTATCTTTCCAAAACCGAGCAACACTCTGTCTTGAAAAAGGTTACATTTTCTATACTGTAGGAGACATTCACGCAAAACTTCAAGGTGGTGTTATTTTGCTTGTTCGTTCCCTAAGACAATGGAAGCTGAGAAAAAATTTTGGAACGGAAAATGGAGCTAGCTGTGGTGAAATCAATTCTACGTAGTGACCTCTTTACTCAATATACATTCATGCATAGAACTAATGCGAAGAATTATATAATACTCATTATACACACAGATCTACCATCAAATAAAAAGAGATGCAATGGGTCAATGGCAGAGTTCGGAATGTTACAATTGTTTGTTTAAAATAATGTTAAGACCACCTGGCGAGATGGGAATGAAAATATCCTTACTCTTCAGATCAGGCAAGTATTAAAGAAGTTATGACACAGTATGCGGATTTTCTTGAAAACACGGGTTCAAATGAGAAATACCTCCTAATGACGTCTCAAGGCGGTCCTTTCTCTCAAATTTCAAGCAACTTTTCTTTGTGATCTCATATTGAAAAAACATCGTGAAGAATGTTCTCAACTCAGCTCAGTCTATACTTTAAGACGAAGCGATACAATTTCTTCGTACTACTGACCCAAAAGAGAGCTTTTATTTACTTATTAATAATTTCAACAGCATATATCGACGTACAGAATTACACTTTAATGCACTCAAAACTTGTACAAATGACGAGCCCGACCCTAGGCGGTAAAATTTAAGGGAAAAAAATAACTACACCGCCCAAAGGCAGCGAAGTGCACTTCGCAGCACACAAACCTATCACTAAGTTTTAACACACCAATTTGTAAACTCGACGAACAATGCAAGTGTAAACATTCACGTTTAAACACCGGAACCGAAAGCTGTTGCGTTTTGCCATTCAAATGGGTCAAAACAAGTACGGTTCAACGGTTCGGATCAGGCTTGCCGAATCAACACCAACTCGACCGGAGTCTCACCATAATTTCGGCCGTTTCAGCCGCAATCGACAAGCTCTGTTCTTGCGCTGTTCGATTGTAAACAAGACATCAAAATGTACTCCGAATTGGTTTAGTCTGCAACTGGCGAGGGTTGACCGAGCGGCAGCCTAAAGTAATTAAAATTTACTCGAGGAAACCGAATTACCATCGTCTATGGTCCGCGGCGAGGTTGACAGATTGCCAGGAATTTCGGAAATTTTCCAACGAGGCGCATGCAAATTGAGTGCGTCCCTCTCAAATATTGGCTACGTTGATCTACGTTTCGAGAGGTGTTTAATTTAACTAATGAGTTTTGTCGATGTGCCTTCGGTGAGGCTCGAGGCAGTTTTCTTTCATGATTTCATGACCTAGGTGGCAAAATATAATATCAACTGCAAAGACTTGTATTTCACGAGAAAGAATAATAATTAAAAAGTGTAATATTTTCAACTTAACTCATTGTGCTCTATGTCTTTGTGTTCATTTCAAGTTTTTTATTCAAAAGCCTAATTTAATTAAAATTGCTCTTAGATCATGAATGTGATGAATATTCCTGAGTCAACTCTGAGCTCTTAATTATTTCGTCCATTTTATTGATAGTGAGCTTCCCATGATAGTGTTGTCATATAAAAATACAGGAGAGAGTGTGCGTTCAGCTGAGAGCTTCGTAACGAATATTTTAAAAAACTTTCCCGAATAAACCAAAAAATATATACATTGTTCTTTTGTTTTATTTCAATTTCCTAACTTGCATTGCTTTTTTTTCATTTTTAAAAACAATCACAATCTCTTGCACGAATGATACCAGCAGCAGCTAACGATTTCTTTGGAGGCAATTCAAGGGCTGAATTGCAAGGGGTGTTATGCTGCGCAGCGTCACGGAGACCGGGCAAGTAAGCGTTATGGAAAAACTGGACGGAGATTTGCAAAAAAGAAAGGGAAAAAAGCTTGACTCGGAGCGATGGCTCTTTCATATTCAGCTGCCAATTATGGAGTTTTTGCATGTGTGAGAAAAATGCGATTTGACTATTGATTCTTGTGTAAAAGTTCGCAAGAAACACGACGGTGCCACTGGTTTTCCCTGAAATTAACTTATGTATTTGCTCCTATCTTTTGCATGGTGGGTTTGTCTTGATGTAGAGGTGGACTCTGAGGATAGCGTGGGATATTCTCTCCATTTTGGCCTCAACTTGAGAGCTCTTTTTGAGCTTGGGAGTTGATTTCAGAGAAAACCAGCGGCACCATCGTGTTTCTCGCAAAATGTTACATAAGAATCGATTGTCAAATCGCAAATTCCTCACACATGCAACATCTCCATTCAGAGTGTGATCCCGGCATGAGGCGAGCTGTCGGTACTCGATCTCGCTTTACAGGTACTCTAGAGAAAACTCATGCTCTTGTCAAAAATTGGATTGTTTGCGTCAACTTTGCAACCTTGGAATGAAGTTAAATTCCTTCGTCTGGGTAACGACTTTCATTCCCAACTTACGTGATTCGACCACGAAGACAGAATCCTGCGAAATCTCCTCAACGTTGGTCATGAAAGTTGAGATTTTTGTCCACTGCTCGACACGTTGCGGCGCACAGTGGATCGAGTCAGTCAGAGAGGTCTAACATGAAATTTTCAACTTAAACTGCATATTTTGATGTTTATTTCTTCACATTTTAAATTTCAAGGGGTAGCCGCGGAAGAAAACTTCACGAGACATCCAGTGAAACCAATTTTGGAACCTCAAAGTATGTGTAAAGGAGTTACGAGCTTTTAAAGTTTCCAAACTTTATCCGACCTCTCCTACATGATAACTTAGCCGAGCTTTTTTCCTTTCTTAATTGTATACCTCCGTCCGGTTTTTCCGTATAACGCTTACCTGCCCGGTCTCCGTGATGCTCTGACGCTGCGCTACGTATAATCCCTAGCAATGCAGCCCACGACTTTATTCCAAAAAAAACATTAACTGCTGTTGGAATCCGACCTCTCCTATCGACTTGATCCACTGTGCGGCGTGGCGTGGTGGCAAGAGCGTAATTTTAGGAGCCGATCAAGAAACGCCGACAACCTGGTCCGACCGAAAGGTTGGTGACGACTGACGGGGGGGGGGGGGGAGAGAGATTAGTGTCAATCGGCGACGAATCCTCATATAATGAATACAACGGGCCCGACTACCGTTGACACGCGAGAGCTTTACCGGCTACGGCCGACACGTGTCACTCGCGTCATCGGATCAGACGACTGTCCAAACGCCTCAAACGACCGCCGAATCTTGACCCCCTGCCCAGGTACCGCCCGATTGACAGCATCATCGATTCGCAGGCATTTGCACAATTATTAGCCCTTTCTGATTTAAGTCAGTGTTCCGGAATGGAGATGTTGCATGTGTGAGGGATTTGCGATTTGAGTGTTAATTCTTATGTAAAAGTTCGCGAGAAACACGATGGTGCCACTGGTTTTCTCTGAAATCTCCCAAGCTCAAAAAAAGCTCTCAAAGTGAGGCCAAAATGGAAGGGATATCCCACGCTGCCTGAGAGTCCACCTCTACATCAAAACAAACTCTCCATGCAAAGATAGGAAGCAAATACATTAGCAGGGTTGCCGTGTTTTCAGTTTTGGAGTCTCCAAATCTGGTGGCAGCCCTGTCAATGTATTTGCTCCCTATCTTTGCATGGAGAGTTTGTTTTGATGTACAGGTGGATTCTCGGGGTAGGGCGGGATAACCTCTCCATTTTGGCCTCACTTTGAGAGTTTTTCTTGAGCTTGGAAGATGATTTCAGAGAAAAGCAGTGGCACCATCGTGTTTCTCGCGAACTTTTACATAAGAAAGAAGAATCAAATTGCAAATCTCTCACACATGCAACATCTCCATTATATTAGCCCTCTCTGATTTAAGTCAGTGTTTCGGAATTCAACTTCAAAGGTGATAAACAATTGATAATCACCTCACGAATGGGCCGCGTTTAGCAGAAAGAACCTAAACTACATCAGCCATTGCCACATTTAACTTATGGCAATTTAATCTTTTACAAGAGAACTTTGGTGCAGATTTCTTTGAAAATGTTAAGGAATTTGCTTCGTACTATGCGGATAATTCACTGTTTGCACAAAAATCCGCACAACCGTTTTCATGTAAAAAATTAATTTTCAATTACATTTGGCAATTGCTGATGTGGCTTGGTTCCATTCTGCTTAACGTGGTCGAAAATTGCTGACCATCAATCCTCAATCCTTGCCCAGCTTTATCGTCTAATTGACAAGCTTATCGATACGTATAGAAATTTGCATAAATAGCCCTTCCAATGTAAATCAGTGTTTGGGTATTTAACTTCTGAGAAACTAACGTTTTTTTGGGAAAAGGATTGAGATGGCATCTCCTTGCAGGTACTCTTTTCTTCGGATGCAACAAGTACTGACACCTCCCATGCATTTCTGAGGAGAAGCAAAGGCAAAAATGCCTTCAATTTTGTACATGCCACACGCACATCCGCAGAACACGAATAGTTGCATGAAGGCGCTACAACCTACTCAGGTCCAGAAACTTCGCCAATCGAGATAAACTTTGACTGTGAGTGGCCATTCTATAATACTTAAGCGTCAGACAATACAACACGAGAAAAATAAAAATCGTTTTAGTCGATTTGTTCTGAATTTCAGAGCTCTGAAAACAAGTATCAAATCAATGAATTATAAATCTCACTACTCTAGAATGTACGATTTCAAACAGGTCGACTACCGCGGTGTCTTAATTTTGTCCTCATGTCTTCATTTTTAGGAAGTCCTTTTAAGGAATGATCAATTAAATTTTAGGCTATATATAATTTGGTCTCGTAGTTGCAAATGGTAATGTTCTCCCAGTATGTGCACTCTCTGAATAGAGTGCTATAAACTAACGAGTCCCGCGCATCTCTAAAAAGACGAGAAAAGCGAGAGTGCCTTCAATTATTGAATATGCAACATGCGCATCCGGGGAACACGAATAGTTGCATTTAAGTGAATCAAACATTCATGATGAGCGCATGCACAATTTCTAAGATATTAAGTTTCCGGTGGCAAACTTAAGCTACGTGCGATACTTATGAATACCGCAAATTCGATAGGATTCAGTTATCGATCCGTCGAAGGCATTAAATTTGTCAAAGTTATTATTTGTTAAGTTTATCTAAACCGACACTGAAAAAAAAAAAACACATTGGATCTAGAGTCCATAGAAAAACGCTGACTCCGCGAGTTTGAATATTACAGCCAAACACAGTGCGGATCCCGTGATAGCGCCTACATGACTGCAGGGATACTTCAAGCATTGCTCGTACAGTCATTCACCGACTGCAAGGATACTTCACGCATTGCGCGTATTGACCGTATGGTACGCGCCATGCGTGAAGTATTTTACCAGCCTTGTAGGCGCTGATACGCGTTATTCGCTGCTCGCACTGCGTTAGGTTCTATTATTCAAACTCGCGAAAGTCAGCGTTTTTCAGCTAATGATTTTGAAATGATTTTACATTATGTGCGTATTATTATCATTTAATTTGGTAAAAAATACGTACACTGGCAAAAAAACACATTCAATCTAGAGTTCAGACTCTTGAAAACATTGACAAGAAAAAATACTCTTGATTCAATCAGATTTTTGCTTAAATCAAAAGAAAATCCGCGCCGCTCAAATTAAAAGGCTTGGTTCTTGATTTAGGCAAAAATTCGATTGAATCAAGAGTATTTTTGCTTGCCGATGTTTATAAGAGTCTTGACTCTAGATTCGATGTGTTTTTTTTCCAGTGGAGGGAACAATCCACTTCGCACCATCAAAAAAAAAAAAAAAAAAGAAAACAGTCGTTATAGTAATACTTAAAATATTCGCTTTATGACTGAATTTTAATGACCGCACTATTTTTTTCATCGTTAAATTTTAAGGAAATTAGAACACAAAAAGTTAAACTCAAATATTTTTTGGGTCACCTTCTTTAAGCTGAAACCAAACATTTTGGATGAAATTCTTGTTCATGCCACCATTATCAGGTTAAAGTCTGAGAACTAAATATAACAAGGATGGAGCAGAAGGCAACTTTTACTGAATGCTTAGCTACCCGTCAAAGCAACTGCTGGGGTGTTGACGTTGGCGCTATCTCGCGCCGGAGCGGAGGTCTTATCGTGATTCACAGCCGAGGAAATATTTTAATTTTCGCGCATTAATCTCTGCTGCTTCAGTCAAAGTCACGCGTCAAAGCGACGACAATGAGGTGAAGGGAATCCCCGAACAAAATGATAATTAAAATGCCTCAATGTAGTCACCAAAAGTCAATATTTCTCCTTCTAAAGACGCGTTCCGATTACGAAAAGAGAAAAGAAACGAGAAAAAAGAAATATATTTAGATGGGGAAATAAATTAGAGAGGGGATTCATTCTATTGAAATGTAGGGTCCTCGGCATATTTTCCGATAAGGTCTTAATGATTGAACAACTGGATTGCTCTCACAGCTGCCATTTTCATCCACCACAATACTGCCATGCGAGAGAAACGTCGTTAGAATACTTGAATGTTGCCGAACAGCGAACGTTCTCTGACTAAGTATTTTTTTAAACAAATTATATTCATATCTAGGAGGCTCCGCCCCCTTGCTGCTACGTGGCCCAATCCCGGGGCTCTGCGCGCCCTCAAAGACCGCTTCGCGGCCAGCGAAATCGTCGAAATCGCCCATTGGCGGTTAGTGAGCAAAAAATTTTAATTGAATAACAAATCAATGTTTCGAAGGAAAATTTCCCGCCAAACAATATTCTCAATGACTTTCTCCGCACTCTGAATTTTAATTCCTTCTTTGGAATTCGAATTGGACCGTGCCACTCGCTCCTTCACCCCTCTATTAAGCGTCGTAAAAATGAATTTATCAGAATAGAGAGAAGGGGGAGGTGAGTTCCTTGAGGTGTCAAGATACTTTAGAATAAATTACGAAAAATGTTTCGTGAGAAATCAATCTGTAGAAATATACTGACCAGTCTCAAACAAAAATTATTCTTTTATCAAGAGAAGTAAAAGAACGTGGACAACGTCTGAAGATTTATACAGTCTTCTTCCATAGCAAAACAGAACGATTTAATTTTGTGTATTTTAACTATTGCAAATAACAAGGGAGCAAGGGACACACTTTTCCCCATATATTAGTTTGTTCTGTTATCTGTTTGGAGAACAATACATGGAAAAAGAGCAATGGTCTGTACAACAAATGGCGAAACATCAACGAATAACAAACAGAATAACGATGGACCGATCAAATGAGTGTGCCACACCGGAGGTTAAGGAGGGTGGCCGGGTTTCCCCTCTCAAGATTTGACTTTTTTAACGACTTAATTTTCGGAGCTTTTTGGAAGTTTTTTTGTGTTGCGTCTTTCCCGAGGTGAATTTTTCCAGTTAAAGTGAACTCACTCCGTTTGAGATTTAAGTGAATTAATGTCTCTGCGTTTGTAGGCATTCATTCGAATCAAGATATCAGAGAGCAATGACAAAAACAATTTCAACTGAATTTGTATAACGTACTTTGATGAAGAGCTTTAAAACGATGCTCCGGTCCCCGGAAAGCTATATAAAAAAGTAAGCTTTGCATAGCACTCCCTTTGGTCCCTTCCTCACTCTCATCTGGGTTAATCTCTGAGGGAGCACTGGAGCACTGAGCAGATGAGTCGAGTACCCGTCTCCCGCCTACTTTTCCGCCTGCTTCCAATTTCGTGGTCTCACTGGACTAATACTGTGGTGTCTCGCTTTGTTGTCTCGTTTCGCATTTATCAAATTATTTTTCTCTCGCTATCACGTCTACTACTTATCCGTGGCTCCCTTCCATGTTGTCTGAAATTAATCCGCATTCGTATTTTAGTTACACTGGAAAAAAAACGCATTGGATCTAGAGTCCAGACTCTTAAAAACATCGACAAAAAAAAGTATTATTGGTTCAATCAGAATCTTGCTTAAATAAAGAACCAAGCCTCTTAATTTAAGCGGATTTTGTTTTGATTCAAGCAAAAATCCGATTGAATCAAGAACAATTTTTCTTGTCAATGTTTTCAAGAGTCTGGACTCTAGATCCAATGTGTTTTTTTTCCAGTGTAATGAGATTGAATTGCCTCTTAATTTTCATCGGAGGTTAATCCGTGAAGTACATGAAGTTGTACCTGACGTTTGAGCTACAAACATACTACCTACAGGAAATTTGACCGTAAAAATGTGACTTACCAATATTTTTATCTGTACGGTATTTTTGGCCTACAAGAAATTTGACCTACAAAGGGATGAAATAGTGATGATTAAGTAACAATTTAGAACTGAAGAAGAAGGTGCGAGCCGTGTATTTTGTTCTTTTTTACGTTTGGTTTTCTTGGTGATCTGTATTTAAGTGCCCCTCAAGGGTGTTTTGTGTGTAGATCACTCGTAGGCCAAACTTCTTGTAGGTAAAAAATTTTGAAAAAAAATGCTTGACCTTCCATAAGGTTAAAATAGAGGATTTTGTTCAGTATGAAAAAATTCTGTCTCTAGTAGAGTTTTAAAGCGCTTGTTTATCTAGGAAAAAAATGCGAAAAACCTTTGTAATTTCGCCTGTTGGTCTTCTTTAGATTCATAGACAAATACATCCCAAATCATTGAAACATATTGGCGCCAGTCGGTTTTTTTTTCACTTGTTTTGGCAGTTTTTTCTTTCTTGATGGATCTCTTTCCAACCAATAGATTTAGTTATCAACTGAGCTTTTTCGTAATGTGTCCACTGAAAAAAAAATAACCGATTCGATTCGTAGGAAATTATTTTTTGAAGTTAATCCAAACACTTATAACTTTCCATCTTCGCCTCTCTTTACTTCGGCCTGGCCTGGGACACCTGGAGCTAATTTTGTAATCTGGACCCTATCCCAGAGTCCTAATCCTCAATAGGGTTGTAATCAACCCAACAGTTATTACTCCTTAGCTTTAGTATGAATTAAATTGTAAAATTCTTAATACCTTTGTAGTAGGCGAAATCTTGAATAAAACTTAAAAACAAGCAGTTCCAACGCCAAAGCGTTGGAGGGCGCTTCTTTAACACTGCGCATGCGAGGAACGTTTTCATACGGCCAAGCGAGAGTATTGCGGACGGACGATGTATAACAAATTGCCTACGTGAAGGTGGTCCGGCAGCAACATACCCGCCGCTAGTCTCTGGAAAACAATAGAAAATAGTAGTTGCGTACGTTGCCAGCGAGCGCGCTGCGAGCGCATCTGTTTCAATTACCTAGCATCGAGTCGGGCCTCTAACTTTCTATTCTCTCTGACATAACCTTAAACCTTCAACCCAGAGCCGCAAACAGCTGACGCTTGACGATGCTGCGCCGAGAAAATGAACCAATCACAAAATAGCACAGTAATACGTCACTAAAATGAAGAGATCACGTGACTGTTCGTGATTTTTTCGAATCAATCTGAAACTACAACCTCGAATATGAGGCATTTAAGCATAACGAAGCCCCAAAATAGTTTAACCAGGTAATACGGCCGTGCGAGATTGTTATGCTTAAAAGCAAAACATTTCACGAA
Source organism: Bemisia tabaci (assembly GCF_918797505.1). Taxonomy (NCBI): domain Eukaryota; kingdom Metazoa; phylum Arthropoda; class Insecta; order Hemiptera; family Aleyrodidae; genus Bemisia; species Bemisia tabaci. The sequence goes on from NC_092796.1 coordinate 50,174,314, forward strand.
AACTTTTACGAATACCAGATGCAGAAGAAAATCAAATTTTCCCGGGTGTACCAGAATGGCGTCATTACCCATAAGGCAAAACGGTATGTAGTATAGTACATGTTACTACATCGGGGGAGTCGAACGGCTGGAAAGGGCGCATCTGGTACCCAGAAGCGCCCAAAAAATATTCAAACCTATGAGTCTTTAAATATACTAGTGCTGAATTTAGTCAACAGTGGTTCGTGAACGAGTAGCGCCAGTACATTTTTCCACGGCAATGCGCCTGAATTTGTGAATGGAAAGTAGATATTTCGTTGCCTCTCTGAAATTTGGGCGTATCTCAATATTCAAATGAGCCCTGTGTTACATATGAATCCGTGCTCTCTGAGGCTCATGTGGACATTTAGACAAGCCGCGCCATTAAGTCAGAGGAGTAACGATTTGCGGTATGCATTAACTCCTGAGTGCATCACGCTTCCTTAACCTGTTCAATCTGACAAAACAAGAAGTCTACCACTCCAGCTCATGAAGCACCGGTGGAACTTAGTCTTCTTTCAAATGTCGCTTCCGGAAAATTCGTTTTAGGGCAGAGACAAATAATCTAGAATTGCATTAATTTCACCCAATGCTATTTTTCTTTTTAGTTTTGGTTTTGAAGTATATAGCTATTTTTCTGATAAAATGAAAGCTCCACACGTCTGTCCATAACATTAGGGCTTAGGAAATTGACTCTAATTAAAAGCCTGACTTTTCACAATCGAATTGTATATTTTAGCTGATTGATTATATTATACTTCGACTCAATTGAATCAGTGAGAACGAAAACACACCAACTTGGTAACTCGAAAATGCTCGATTTGCATTAAAGACAGTTAATTTACTTAAAGATCATTGCAAGTAGCGCATCTGTTCCAACTTGGACCTCAAAAGTGTCCTGTAGGTCTAAAAACTAAAATCGAAATTTCCGAAAAAATACCAGCAATGGACCAGAGACAATGCACGAGTTAAAGGATTCTGATACATGTTTCTTAACCAAAATTTTACGTAAAATACGACTCGCGCAACGAAAATCACTAAAATCAACTCCTAACGGAGATATTAACGTTTTTATTTCACATTGGTTACGAGGAATTTGAACTGCCCGCTCACAAGAAACTCAAAACTCTACGTGAGTCAAATCGTGCACTACAATGGTTTCAGCAAGCTGCTCAATCGAGCAATGTTCATTTCCCACCATGTGCTTTTCAAACGATAAGCAATTTGCTATAGCTGAGCCAAAGCGTCAAGATTGAGGTTGCCAGATTTTTATATCGCAGAGACTGTCATGATAAACGTTTAGCGCGCCATGTGAATCACGTAGAGTATTGAGTTTTCATGAGCGGGTGGTTTGAATTCACGCGTCAAGAATCATTAAATATCTTCGCAAGGAGTTGATTCGGTAATTTTCGTTGTGCGTATCGTGTTCTTCGTGAAATTTGGACAAGACACATGTATCAGAATGCTGAAATTCGTACCTTGTCTAGTGGTCCATTACTAAATACGTTCCGACGTTTCCAACTGAATCCCTTTGTTTTGTCTGTTTGCAGATGGATTCATCTCATCTAGTCGGAGCCATGAATCCAGCTAACATTTCGTTCATACTTCCATTTAGTTGTAAGTATTATTACATTATTATCCGTAATGCTTTTTACTCCTTAATTCGAGAATGATAATTTATGAGAGGGAGATGCTCTTTCTGCGTTTTTTCCGAGTGCTGACATAAAATCAGAGGTGCGCTATTCATCAAACAACAAGACGTGGAGTAGAGTCAAAACGACAAGGCGCGGCGCACAGTGGATCGAGCCAATCTCTGATGGTTGGATATGAGATTTTTGACTAAAACTGCAAATTTTGATGTTTATTTCGTCACATTTTAAATTTCAAGGGGTGTTTGTAGAAGAGAATTTCACTAGGAAACCAATAGAACCACTTTTAGAGCCTCAAAGTTTTGTATGAATGGAGTTTTAAGCTTTTAAAATTTCCAAATTTTGTCCAACCTTTCCTATTGACTCGATCCACCGTGCGGTGGGTTCGTGTAAGTACGGCTTGGTTGACGAGGGGTCGAGCCAGATTTTGAACCCCCTTCACCCCCTTGTAGGGTCTTTTACAGGTATGAGTCATTCAGAACAAGATGAGTTCCGAGCGTGGGTCTACATCTTGCACCGATGAGTTTCAGAGATGAAAATGAAACCTTCCATCCTCCCCACTTTGAAAGGCTTTGGACGTTTGGAAAGGCGTTTGGATTTTCCGTAAAATTACACCCTTTCGCGCGACAGAGGTATCGCATAATTTTCTATCCTCCGCGTGAAGGAGGTTTTTTTAGAGGTGCTGCGAAATCTTCTTAGCTCCTTGATCCACCGCAATCCTTTGGCGGAGACTTTTCCTTAAAGGTGGAAAAAGAGCAAAGCGTGGTGTAAAACTCAAATCATGCACTGCACACATGTATGGCGGAATAACCTACTTGTCCGGATGAAGTGCAAAAGATCTTCATTTCTCTTTGAGGTTTTCATGAGCCGTTTTTAACACCCATTGCTTCAAAATTTCTTCTTTCATATTTAATTATTTTTTTCTCTCTAATGCTGAAACATTTTTCACATTCTGAAAAAATGAGTAGATATCCAACTTTCATCAAAATTCAGAAAAACAATGGTTTACTTTACAAAAAAGGAAAAAAAAAGAAGGCCGCGTGGGCACCTATGAAATGAAATTTGGACACGCTCTTGTAGTCTGGCGGTTTTACACTAAAAAACCCTGTAAATGACTATATTTGCATAATGGGCCTGTTGCAAACTTTTGCTATATCAAAACTAAAATTTGTTTTTTATAGATAATGCCTCAAAAATCACGATGAGCGCATTGGCAAAGTCTGAAATGCACTCATAACTTCACAATCTGCGTAAGAAATTTGCGGTTTTTTGAGCTTCCCGCTTCAAAAACGATACTACGGCACAGGTGAACATTTTGTTAGAGGAGGCGTTCCATCGTTGGCAATATTCATCATGGCCGACGCCAATTCGCCAAAACACGTATGATGAGACGAGCTAACACCTGAGCAGCATTAGACCAGATAACAATCGGCGTGTTTACGTTCATATTTTCCTCGCCCGCCTTGATTGACCCTGAACTCACCTCGAATTACGCGCGGAACTGCGGAAGCGTCGGCCATGATGAACATTGCCGACGATGGAACGACTCCTCTAACAAAATGTTCACCTGTGCCGTAGTATCGTTTTTGAAGCGGGAAGCTCAAAAAAACGCAAATTTCTTACGCAGATTGTGAAGTTATGAGTGCATTTCAGACTTTGCCGATGCGCCCATTGTGATTTTTGAGGCATCATCTGTAGGAAACAACTCTTATATTTGCTCTAGCAAAAGTTTGCAACAGGCCCATTGCAGCATAAACATGAATTTAAAGACTTAAAGCAGCTGAAAGTTCGTTTCAGTAGACTTCATCAACGCAGCTTGAATCAACCTATTTTTTATATACATTTTTCTTTTCAGATTTATTCTGACCGAGACTTTTTTATTCGCAAAACGTTATCAGCATGAAGTCATCGTCATAGTTGGAGGAGATATAAATGTTAAATGTAAAAACAGAGATTTTCGATGTATAGGTGTTTTCTAAGAGAGAATGACATTCAGTGTGTGTTCGTTACAAAATTTTCATCTTTTATCTTTCTTTGTTTGGGCCCTCATTGATATGTTTTCATCTGAAGGTTAACTGGGATGAGGCCGTAAGTTTCCCAAAATGACGAGCCAAGACTTTCCGCTCTTCAAAAAAGACTGGAAGAGGCTCAGTCTTCGCAATCCGAAGAAACCGGAAAATGTGAGTGATAACTTGAAAGGTGTGAAACTGCATCCTTGAACGTTTTAAAAATATTAATTTACTTTCTTTTTGAAGATCAACATTTCAGTTATTCACAAATCGTTCATTGTTTTCGCACACATTTTTGTTTAGTCTTGTATGTATTTAATGTATTTATAAAATGAGAGCACCTATTGTTACATGCCCGGTTCTAATTTTTATAAGTTTTTCCTCTTCTATGTACGTAGTGATTTCTTCTCAACCCATGCCCTTGGTCTTTTTTGCTTCTTTTAGAAATCGCATGATGCTTTGCTTTAAGCTTTCAGTGTTAATTTCTTCAACAAGTTTAATGGTCAAAATAATGGTATCTCCAAACTCATGACTCATTGCATGACCCATTTTCAGAATTTCGTCTGTTTCAAGTTGGCTAATTTTTGTCAAAAATAGTAACTTTTAAGATACCAAATTCACGCCTTAATTTTGCGAAAACTTAAAAGTAAAAATGTTGTACCACAAAGGTATAGCAAAGAGTCATCATTAAAATGTACCTTCACTGTAGCTAAAAATTATATAATCGCATAGTTTGCTTTGAATGGGCTTTTATGGGCTCAAATTTGTTTTCTCTGTGCTTGTACTCGTATTGGCAACATTCCACGCTTTAATCAATTTTGGACACATTATTCATGCGCTATAAATTCTCACTTCTGAATATGTATCCATTCTTTCGGACAAGTTGGATATTTCCTAGTGAATAGTAATTAAACCATCGTATTTTGTTCAAACATAAAAAATCTATCTAAAATTAAAATTATATTAGGTAGGTCATTATCAAACCTACTGTTGAAGCTGCAAGTATAATGGAAACTGTCAACTGTATAACAAACTAATTACTACAATAATCCCAGAAATCTTACCGAATTTCTGTGAAGGGAATTTTTAAATTACCTATTACTTTGTTTTCTGTGAGTGCCATGATTTGACTTTTAAACGTATATCTAGGCATCTAAGTGGCAGTTATTTATGTATTTACGAATGTCCCAGCGTAATAATTATTAATATTTTTCACGAGGAGATTTCTAAGCAAACTACCGCTCAAAAGTATTGTTTCTTTTGAATTTCCACTGGATTTGCATTCTACGGTGTGTAAAATACAGGTCATCAAGTAAAGTAAGGCATAATTTAGTATTTAATGACTTTAAGCACTGGGTTACATGACCTGTTCTTTCACCACGTTTCGGCCCGACGGGAACTACCGGGCTAATCCCCGTTATCCCGTTACGTAATGTGGTCTCAGACACCATAAAAAATCTCCTTTGAAGAACTCCATTTTACAGTTATCACTGAGCAGTAGTCTGAATGAGCTGTGCTCAGAGCCTATTCACCATATACCTATATATTATCAATGTAAATATTTTTTCCTCCTTATTTAAGTCTAAGAGTCAATCACGCGCTTCTCAACCTCAGTTTTTATGTTTGCTATGAATATACGATGCAATTTGCATCATGCAAATGTGGTCAAAAAATTGAAAGGATGAAATTCTAGATTTTAAGCTACACTCAAAAGGTGAATGAAATCAGGAAAATGATTAAACACTGCCCCACTGCATGACGTTTGAGAAACCGTGACTTTTTGCGGCAAAGGAGTGTTAAAACACTATACCTGAGTTCTCTCGCGTTTATTTCAGAATTTTGCATGATTATCATTCTTTTTTTTTCGTGTGAATTTAGAGGAGGAGTAAAGTCGTCCTAATATCCAGGTCAAATGGACGTATTTATGCCAAAATGAACTGTGTGCATAGGCTTTACGTGTAACATAGTTCCTTTTAGCATATATAAAATACGTTCAGATAGTCTTCCAGATCAGTGTCATCGCGGATTTTTTTGAAAGTTATCTACCGTGACCGTGCTCAGGTTTTTTTTTTTTTTGTTTTCCCCCTTTTTTTGCACCTCCTCGCTATTTTTGTTTTATTTACTTAATTATTGTTTTATTCACTTAATGATAATTTATGTTTTCGTATTAACTTGATGACGCGTGAAAATAATGTGAGGTTGCCAGTTGGTGAGTCGGTTGATCTCTCATACTTAGGATCCGTTTTTACAGTACTCTCTGGTGGTTTGCGACGCCTACGCGCCTCGTGACATGAGCAAGCGCTCCCTCATTTCTTGATTATCCATGTGTGACCACTTTTTTCTTAATGTGTGTCTCCTAAATATCCTCCTATGAAGGACTGAGAAGGTAATTTAAAATGTATTTAAAAAAAAAAAAAAAAAAAAAACGATAAAAACGTGGGAGGGGTGAGCCTTAATTTCGAGATTTCTCAAAATAAATTTGTTATGGAACGCGTTCTGGTATAAATATAATTTTCATCTTAAAGAGATTTTATTTTAAAACAACTTTGCCGAGGCGCACCTAGTTGGGTTTATCTTGAGTCAGCCTTACTGCATTTTACTTTACCTCTTTCCCTCTCATGTTTAAGTTTTTCAAACAGGATACCAAGTAACACGATACCTTAAAACTCCGCACGTAAAATCTTCTTCTGGATTATCAAGAATACGCCTACGAAACTTCATAATAATAGTGTTGATTAGAGTTCCTTTCTAGAGCGAGTTGAAACAACGTGGCCCATGGATGTCACAAACAGGAATAAAGATTACACAAATCGGACGTTCTTTGTAATCTTTGATCGACCTGCCACTCCCGAATTCCTGTCTCTGTTCCATCTCTCATTTCATTTGTTTCTTGCCGTACCACCAATTATCCGGTCCATTCCACTGTATAATCTTTGCAATCGGTGTAAATATGATCTTTATTCACGTTTGTGACACTTTGAAGGCCTAAAATGCGGGAACCAATCAGAAGTGGATTCGCATTGTCTTCACTCTCAGCATAGACGCATTTAGTGGTGACGTCATGGAACGACACTGTCGTCTCGATAACTCGAAAGTCGTAACGTGCCTCCAACAAACAAGCATTACCTCCAAAATGAACAATTGACGAAGGAATGCTACAACTAGCCTGAAACCAAACAATTAATACATGGCACTTTAAAATCATGAAAGCAAGTCATTTAACAAAACGTTTGAGATCACATTCACAAGAATTGATTGTATAATAAGCTCATAACATTATACATAGTTATCAAGCGAATTACCCCACCCTCCTGCCTATATCGCGCAGATTCCTCTACGTTCGTTTGTTGAGGCACGTTTCGACTTTCAAGGTATTTAAATTATATCGGGATGTGACGTCACACTTAAATGCGTCTATAAAGGGACTCCAGTGTTGATGAGTTTTCTACTGGAAAAAAAAAAATTATCAATAAATATTTTCATTCCAACATACATTTTGCATACATTTACAACATACATACGTACGGCTCTTTACGCTATGACGGGATTATCACTGGAAAAATACCACATTGGATCTAGAGTCCAGACTCTTAAAAACATCGACCAAAAAAAAATACTCTTGATTCAATCAGATTTAAGCTTAAATCAAGAACCAAGCCTCTTAATTTGAGCGGATTCCCTTTTTATTTAAGCAAAAATCTGATTGAATCAAGAGTATTTTTTCTTGTCAATGTTTTCAAGAGCTTGGACTCTAGATCCAATGTGTTTTTTTCCCCAGTGATTGATGAAGTAGGTGTTTTTAGGAGGATAAAAGTTGAATTTCTAATGACATTGGTTTTGTGTTCCTGGTTGTGGGTGCAGGCGAGGACTCAAGGCGGTTGGTTGCGACGAGCCGAGAGTCTGCGGCGCGCGTCCGTCGTGCTGGAGGTGCCTCTCGACTCTCAGGAGCCCAGGAGCAACTGGGAAGTTTTGGACCGTCTCAAAAATACCTCCACCAACCCTCTCAAGTCTCCTCAAACTTCCAGTCTTCTCAATGTAATACAATATTACACATCTCATTCTATTTCCTACCTGCTTTTTATGCTGATAAAAAAAGGGAAAGAAGAAGAAAAAAAACCTAGAATCGCTACAAAGATTTGAAAAGAATGAAAAGTTCCAAAAATGTAAATATCTGGAAACTATACAATAGAGAGGGATTAAAACATGAGTGTGCAACGCTAAAAAAATGTAAAATACTGGCAAAGCGTTGTTACCGGCGCATCTCATCTTATTCAATTTTCTATCGCTGGAGCAACAAAGAGAAACAGTTCCGCTTTTTATGCTGATACAAAAAATTCCACTGAGGATTCCTACGAGGGTTATGGAAAAAATGAAAGGTTCCAAAAATGCATGGGGAAACCTGGAAAATATACAACAGACAAAGATTGAAGCATGGGTAAATAAGGCTAAACAAAATTTTAAAATATGAAAAAAGCATTACGTTGTTACCGGCTCATTTTCAGCTGTAAAAAACGAAAAAAAATTAAAGGCGACCTGACTCCCGACGTTATTACGTAACCACTTGTCTGGGCGTCAACGTCTGGACTCAATAATTATTTTAATCCATTTCTTCGTTTTTGCAGCTGAAAATGAAACGGTACGGCTCAAAACGTTCTGCCTTTTTAGTGTTTTAAATTTTTCAAGCCTTGTCCACCCATATTATAACGCCTAGTTCACTAATTACTTCACACGACCAGTGTGTAATTTTAAAAGTCGAAAATTAAAAAAAAAAATTATACGATGTACGAGTTTCTCTGCCAGGGAGCTCTCAACGCTAGAAATCGTTCATCACCGCCCGCCGGGAGCGCCTCGGCGTGCTGCCAACGCGAAACGCGCACTGACGCCTACAAACCTAAGGGGATACTTCACGCATTGCGTAATGCTTGAAGTATCCCCTTAGGTTTGTAGGCGCCAACATCACGCATTGCGTATTGCTTGAAGTATCCCCTTAGGTTTGTAGGCGCCAATGTGCATTTCAAGCTGGCAGCACGCCGCGCCGCGCCGTAGTGTGCCATAAACTTGCCCACAATTAATAGGTCAGGGTGTTAAGATCCTGGCAATTTGACATCAAATTCGAAATTAGCGACTCCAAAAACGTCAGTAACGATACTTTCATGATCTTTCAGTCATTATCCGATTTATTTCTTCCTATTCTTGAATTTTGGACCATAGTGCGCCGCGGGCGGGCGGTGGCTCATGAATTTCTTTTTTGTGCTCAATCGATATTTTAATCTCTTTTTATTGTATTCGTATTTTGCGGGCTATTTTTTTGCGTGCTTAATAGTTATCCTTGTGGAAAGTATAGCGGTTTGAATTCGAGTATTTGCTACCAAGCAAATGGCTGTCTCTTCGAGTCACGACTCCTTTGCAATCGAAAAATACTAAAAATGAAGAAATGAAACTTCAAAAAAAAAAAAAATCACCAGTATTTATAACGGAGACGCACCTCTTACAAAATCGAGTTTTACTAGCAATAATTACTTAATTTTTTCCGACGCTTATTGTTAGACCATATAAAATTCTGAAAGACATAGTTTTTCAAGAGTGATGATACTCTACATAATAATATAACCACTAAAAGTTAGCAAAGTGTCATTTAGGCCTATGAGTATAATGAATGTTTCCAATTTTTACAATTATAAAGGTTTAGCTTAAAGCAGTTCCTTGTAGATTTTCTGATCTTTTTGCCAGAAGTTTAAGAGTCAATCGAGCTGGCTCCGCAGAGCCGACAGCTTGAGGCGAGCATCGGCCGTGCTGGAAACGATGCCTTTGGATGTGCAGGAGCGCAAAACCAACTGGGAGGTCATCGAACATTTTAAACAAAACCCTCATCCCAACCTGCGCTCTGCACAAAATTCTAGTTTATTAGTGGTGAGTATTCTGTCAAGATAAAAAGTTTCATCCACTACTTTCTTTAATTGAAGTAACATGTGACGCTAGATTTCCTTCTTTTTGAGTCATCTTCAATAAATGACAGTATAATAGATTGAAATGCACGTACAAGTCGAGCTCAGCTCAGTGTCTTGACAAAGTTTCCCGCATAGGCGGATCTAGACACCTTAGACGGAGATAGGGAAAAAAGATCCCGGAAAATTTTCGAAATTTTGAAGCACCTTATATGCAATTTAAGTCAATTTTGTCATGGATAATTAGCAAATATAAGTTTCCTACTATATTCTACCTTTATTCTACCTGCTTTTCACTCTTGATCTTTCACACTTTCCTCTTGGATCCGCAAAACAATTTCAAAGGATAGTTGGGCAAGAGCAAAGAAGAATCATACATGAAATTTTGTGGCATGATGTTGATGAGTTATCACACAAAAAAGTGGAATTGGACCAATTGGAAAAAGCAGAAAGGGACGAAGCCACGTTAGTTTTTGCCAACCGCAAATTGGGCATTTTTTTTTTACAACGGAACGTTTGCGATTCCTTCAAACTTTCAAGATATTTGCTTCGCAAGCAGAAAATCCACTGAAATTAGCACAAAAATCCACCGTTTTCGTGTAAAAAATTAAATTGTCCGAGTAAATTTGGGAATAGTTGATGCGGCTAGGTCCCTTTCTATTAAACGCGGCCCAGTTATTAAACTCTCTTTTGTTCAACCGTTTTCTCATGATTCTCGTCTTGTTTGCGCTGGTTTAGAGTCGCGATGGAAGTTGTTCGCGGGACGAAACGAACACGGAGACGGATTCGCCGAACGAGGCGAACGGGGCAGGGCCGCAGGACTCGTTGCTCATCAACACGAAGAACGGCCGCGCCAAATCGGTGCTCCTCCACCGAGACTCCTTCTGGCGGAAGCTCCGCAACAGGCTCTCCATGTCTCAGGGATTCAAAAATTTACAAGTAAGTACGACTGCCGTATCTCTTTAGTATTCACCTAATGCGCCACCGGCCGCACTTGGATCGCATTTAAGAAAAATGAGCCAGCGCGATTCCAGTTGTTGGAACTACAAAATTAAATTTTGAGCAACTCAACACTTTGACAACGTAACTGGAATCGGTTCTTAATTCTCGGCCGATATTTCCACTCTCTTCTTCTCCATGTGATCTTTGACGTTGAATAATTTGATGAATTTGGAACGCATCACTAGTCTTGTGAAAATATGTATGTAGTATAAAGTCGCTTTATAGCGCTCTTTGGCGCTCTGCGACCTAGCCGCCAAAGTCCCAAAGTGAAAATATTACTTTTTCATAATCATCTAAGCAATCTCTCAAAGTAGCAAATAAATTCGGCTCTCCAACAACAAAAAAAAAAATGTTTTAAAGGAAAATAATTGTGCAAGTTTTAATTTTGTACATACAGGGTTATTCAAAAGTCACGCACCACTGGCCGTGACTTTAATTCTAATTTTGATATCGATTTGCGGTTTAAGTCGTTTTCCCTCATATCGAGGGGGGAAACTCTTTTAGGTACTTTCCAGTTTTTGATCCCCTCGGGGGGAGAGGGCGGGGGGCAACTCAAAAATTTCAAATGGCAGTTCCCCTCATGGCCGGTGGTGCGTGACTTTTGAATAACCCTGTATATTAGGTATTTTTAAAAGAGTAGAAGTCGCACGCTTTTGAGAACATCGCGTATTCGCGCTGGTTCCTTTTTGCTAAATGCGATCCACTCATGAAACTAATCATTTTAATAAGTTTTCTCATTAAAATGCACGCTAAACATGCTGCCCTGTTAATGTCCTGGACACACGTGCAAAGTACTCGACCGGGGGTGACTACCGCCACTCTTGATATAAAGCTCATAAAAGATGGCTGTTTAGTCAAGTGTTGCGCATCGATGTCGCAGGGGACAGCCATCCTTTGGAGGTAATCGACGGCAGCACTTGCCTAAATACCTCTTTGGAGCTTCTTTTTGAACATGTGCCCAGGGCTGATGTAAAGAACGTCGGCCTTTATCTCCTGAGATAATTGAAGGTATCGGCCGATATTCATTAAAGTACTGTTTCCAGTTCGTAAAATAGATCGAAATTTTGTCTTACCGGGAAAATCACACTTATTCTGATATCTGACTTTCGGCTGAAATAGACAGAAACTGACCGTATCGAAGTCCGGCAACGCTATGCCTTGATAATTATTCATGATAGTTTCGAAGCTCTCATTACATTTTCATTTTATCAGAGCGGTAATTTTGGAAAATTCCAAAACTTCAGGAAGGATCTCGTGTTCCATCAAACTCAAAACTTCAAAGAGGCTCATTGATTATCCCAACTTGCATCGTTGGCCATTAAAAGAGCTGGAAGTGAGCGCCTTTGAAGCCCTCAGTTTGAACGTGGAGATCATCAGCCGTCGATGACAAAGAAGTGATTTTCACTTCCTCAAATTCAAACTTTCGCTGTCAGAAAATCGAATCAAACTGGGCTTTAAACTAATTTATACGTATTTTTTTTAGCAAATACTTTTCTCGATGTGAATTTTTCTCGCAAATTTAAAGGTATCGTGAATTAAGAGAAGGAAGGAATTTTGAAGAACTCACCACTAGTTATTTTCTAAATGATAAACTCGTCTTAAATGATTGATATTTAAGTGATGTTTTATTAGAACAGCACTTAAATATTATTAAATATATTCTTCTATACATTATATTGCAACATTACATACACGTTACATTAATAATCTAGAACCTGCATCTCTCATTCAGATGCGATCAGGCAATTCTAAGTGAGTAAACGGAAGTATTTTCTATCACTTTTCCCATTTTATGAACTCTCCATTAAACACGGACGCAAAACAATAATGCAGAGGAAAGGTGCAAAAGGGAAACTAATAAAACGTACATATTGTGCGCAAATATTTCGCGAAACAGAAGAGTTAATTCAAATGGAACGTTGAAAAAGACGTGTAATCAACGCCAATCAACGTATCAAAAACAGGCACAAGGTGAGAGGAGTTCTAAATGCATTGATGTCAAACTTTAAAATCAACACTCGAAAACCAATACCCCCATTTACTTCAAGATTTTCAGTTTTAAAATTTTTTCAACTAAAAATTCAATAATTATGAGCCTATACAATTTAGTATGGCCATTGTGAACGTTACCGATTCGAGTCCATTGGAAGATTTACGTATGTTTCCCTGCCAGAAATATAAGTATCGTATTCATTCAGGAAGAATTTGTCAACTTCAACGGTCGCGCCTCCGAAAATGGACCGAGTTCAGGTGGGTATTTCAGGCTCATTTATAATGAAGTTTTTGGGAGAGGAATAAAGCTCAACGCAAAGGTACACAAAGGGCCTCAGCGTTGGTTGGCTCGTCAAGTATATCTGAGCCGCCTCCGCGCTTGTCAGGAAAGCTTTGGTGCGAGAAACAGAGCTTTTGTTGAAACTTTTTTATGCGTTTCAGTACTTCTACTTTTGCCTAATTTCATTGAATATTACTGGAATGTCAGATCCCAAATCGAGAAATATTGTGTGTTTGTTTCTAATTCAAATTGGCAATGCTTTTGATTGGTTAAATTTTAAATGATGGTATCTTCATGCTTTTCCACTTGTTTTTTTTCCTCTTCTTTTTCCTTTCTTTTATTTCGATGAAATATGCCAAATTTCCTCTCAAAAGCTCAACATCACACCAGCCAGCCCGAGCTTTTAATGTTTTTGGGATTTTATTTCCTGGAGGTCACATGTCCTTCAGCATGGCGTTTGAACTTTAAATCCTCTTCGTTTTTAGGAATGCGTTTCGGTATGACCATGCACCATTTTCGAGATTAAGTCTTAACAAAAATGATAAACTCACGTAGAATTTTTGTGGCTTGATGATGGTTTGAAATACAATCAGGCCCGTTCACCTTTCTTTTTTTTCCTTTGCATTTCTGCAAAAGTCCAATGCAATTTCAATTTTATTTGTTTATTTAAAAAGTAGTTTCGTATTTTGTCGCTATCTGATAGTTAGTGGCTAAGAAACCTAAATCATGAAGAAAGTGGTAAACTTTGTCTCAATTGAGACTTTCATCTTTTGCGCAATGACCGTGAAAAGAAGGGTCCATTCCTGAAAGTTGTTGAACACGTAAGGCGATCGTTTTTTTGTGACGATAAGACAAGAATCAACGTTTCCTTATGAGGAAACTTTCTTACTTTACTCTAAACGCCTCGCATACTGTTTTGAATAGAATAATATTTTCTTCTCTGACAGCATCGTAATTAAGGAGAATATAAATCGAGAATACAAGAATACTATAAAATACTGTAAATTTGATATTTATTAAAGAGTAACAATGCAACAGCTGGTGGCGAATTCAATCACAACTGCATGTATGCCCTAGAACATGTATCTCAAGAGCATGTAATTCGAGGGTTTCATATAATGAATGTTGAAATAGAATACTTTTTAATGGCCATGGAGAGAAGTAAAGTTATGAATCTATTAATTTTAAAAGCTTCCCAAATAATTTATAAAATGTACACTCTCGTTCAAAATTCCACATCCACTATTCTGGAGTCAACCAATACCGGCCGAGCGGAAATATTCACCGTATAAATTCGTTGTGATTTGTGCCGGAGTCTCTGAAAAATTAATTACTTTCATTACAGCGCTCGAACAATAAGCGGTGGTTTAATATTTAAATTATTGAATCTTCAGAGAATTGGACCGATTTCAATTTATTATTCTGTCTCGGTTGGTTTCGCAGAATATGGCTACTTCTAATCCACGTATTATCATTAAACCTCCCGGGAGAACTGCTTGTTGCAAATTTTCGAATATAATTTACTTTTGCCTGTAGCCGCATACTTAAAATAGACCGATACTTAAAAACAAAATCCTCGCGAGACATGTCGATACTGAAAAAAACTCGAATTGATTGCGATTGTTTTCCAAAAATTATTCTTTTCTTACTGTATTTAAAGAGAAACGAGGAAAGAATATACAGTAATATTTTGAATAAAAGCTGTTTTGAATAAAAGTTTAAAATGAAGTTCTATAATTTTAAATAAACACAGTTTTTCTTCGTATATACATGGATATTAAATAAGGCAGGGTGTTACTAAAAAAACAAGAGGAAGCAGATTTAACTTGAGGGGGGAATAATTGGACTAAATTTTACAATTAAGAACTTATAAATTTCGGCCTGGTTTAAAAACAATGTATGTGCAATTAGTTTCCCTATGCGCATAAGTGTTTTTTCAGATGAGTTGGAATTTATAGCTCCAAATTGCAAAATGCAGTCCAATTGAGGATATGCACATCGATATTTTGCCTGCAATGTCTGACGTAGGCCACAATATATCCTCCGTACCAGCATTGTTTATTTTAATTCGCAACTTCATGATGTTTCCTGTTTACAAGATTTACACAAATCAATTGTCATAAACTCCACCTCGACTTGTAAGTCCGTTATCCTCCGTACATAAAAATGGTTTTTAAAAATAATATAAATATAATCATTCCTCTCCATTATTCTTTTCGGAAACAGTCGTGCCACTCACGAAGAAAACACCACTTGATTTGGAGCGTGTGAGCTGTCGAAGAAAGGTTATATTCCATCGTAAAAACGTCGCGATAAAACTACAACTTATTTATTCTCAATCACGCGGGGCTCACGGTAACGCGAAAATCGTGCGCCTATAATAGAATGGAGCCGTTGCCCCGGCAACCGCCTCAAATGCGCGGCAAATACGAATTCCCGGAATCGAATTTCCAGACGCTGGCCTGTCAATATAATTCGGTGTTTGGCGTACGCCTCGCAAGCGTGAATGAGACGGGTGCGGTTATGCGCGTCCCCCCCCCCCCCCCCTCTCCCCATAATTCATATCAAGACAAGAATCCTTGACCTATCTCCAGCAGAGGTGCTAAATCAAGGGTATAAATAAAGAAAAGGTCGATCGCAAAAAGCTGCTCTGGTAGATTACTCTTGCACTCAGTGGCGCATGGCGCGGCATGCTTTGCGATCTATCGATATTTCCCCATTTGAAGCTGTGGTAAATAATCGATTATTATGGTGTTCGCTGCGAACACCCTGTTTATCGATACTTTTCCATAGGTTTAAATTGCCGATCAAACTATACATAGCAAAGCACGCCACGCCACTGCTTGCACTTCGTGACGCCTTTTGTTATAAAGTTGCCTTCTTTCAAGCACAAAGATGACGAAACGACGTCGTAGCCGTGGTGCGTGCTCTATCATTTCAATCGCTAGAAATATGATTGGACCAGTCAAAGGTATAGGGTTGAGTTAGTCAGAAATTGGTTGATACAACCACATTCCTGGCTGACTCAACCATAACTCTGATTGGTGCGGCATGCGGCCACAAACTGAAGAAGAAAGTTCGGTCATATGAATCGTATAGGTACGGTGAGCTTTTTTTATAGTTCGGTTTGGTTTGAAAGCTCAGTTTCATGAACCGATTAGTACGACCGATATGGAAAACCGTGTGCTTACGGTTCATAAGACCAAACTTTTTTTCTCAATGACTTCTGACTGGTCCCAAAATCAGCCGTGGATTTAGTTGAAATTATCATATTCCTTCCGTGTTTTAAAATATATCGACGATGTAAGTCGTCGATCACATAACTCGGTTTGCAACGTCGCAGACTCCCTGTCATACTTTATTTTTTAAACGGAAAACTAATCAACGGCAATTCTTTAAAACTGCCCTGATTTTCCTTCTTTGTGCGAAGAAAATTCTGCAAAAACTTCGAGGAATGATGTCAATTTGTTCTCCTTTAAAAAAATAACATAGAGGCCGAGATTTTCAGACACCGCAAACGAGTTATGTGATTGCCGACTTACACCGTCGATATGTTATAGCCAATGTCCAAACATTGGCTGATTTCGGTCATTAGCTATAACATATGTATGTATAACTTTATTGTAAATCAGCCGTAGACTAAGTTCAAGTTTTAAGAGCATCAACAGTTTTCTGTTCGCCGTTAATACTAATTGAATAGGCCGGTATGAGGTTGACTGACAGCTTAGACTTCGGGTCTAGAGTGTCATATTAAATTATGACACTACGTCCCTAATTAGAAAGCTTATTCTTCATACAACAGCATCTTTGGAATAATCATCAAGAGTGATTATTGAGTTAGGCCTTAATTGGTTACAGTGGGGTCTCATGTACAAATCCACACACTTAGCATTAAAGTGTACG
The DNA here is from genome assembly GCF_918797505.1 of Bemisia tabaci. Classification (NCBI taxonomy): domain Eukaryota; kingdom Metazoa; phylum Arthropoda; class Insecta; order Hemiptera; family Aleyrodidae; genus Bemisia; species Bemisia tabaci. The sequence continues at coordinate 50,191,112 of NC_092796.1, forward strand.
TTTAAACATCTATTTGATGTGTAGCTTACTTCTGTATTCAAATTAGCGTCTATGGTCGGTAATGAGACACGTCAAGACTCTTAGGTAGTGGGATTACTGGTCCCTTTGAGCTCTTAAGTTACGCACAAGCCGCTAAGTGGAAGAGGTTTGTCACATGTAAGTGGATTATGTCTCTTATCTCCTCTGACCTAATAAGCAACTTATGCTTCCCACGGTTGCCCGTTCGGACTGCTGAGTCTTCCCAGTTTAGTGACAACGAAGTATCCTGCAAATTGGTCAATACGATAGTATGATCCAATATTAAAATATGGAGGAAAGATTTGGCTTTGAAGATCTTAAAACAATTCTTACTAGCATCTTGACGCCTACGAGACGTGAAGAAACCGGCTTGTAAAATGTAATCAGGTTTAGAAAGGATTCGGATTATTTTCTGGTTGCTCAGTGGGAATAATCCAGGAGAAAATGTCCAATAATAATAACGTCCTACTTAAAATTTCCACTTACAAGAATGACCAAAAAAATGCCCATTCTTAAAAAAGTCCAAAAGAAATTAATGTCTTGACTGAAAAATGCCCTACAAGAAATATGTTCCAAGAGAAGACGCGTCCATTTCTTTTAAAGAAATTGTGAATTTGAGATCTCCAACTACCGAGTTTTCAAATTTATTGGGTTAATTCACACAATTCTTTCATATTATTTGGTATTTTTTTTTTTACTTTTTTGGAGATGTTTTAAGTAAGACAAATAAGATATTGGCTTTTTTATTGCGCATTGTAGTTTATGGACATTTTGTGTTGGACAAAACAATGTTTGGGTATTTCATGGTGGACATTTTGTATTGGACATTTCCACCTGTCACCATTTTCTGCACAGACAAAAAATTACGAGTGCCCAAATTAGGTTATTATTCCTATGAGCTTTAAACCTTATTGTTTGTGCACCATAACTTTCATGTTATTTCATTCTTGTTTCATCAAATCACGGTATACAATGTGTTAAAGGACGAGTGCCAGTTGTCAAAAATAGGATTTTTAGTCGCTTTTACGGTGTACCAGGGGGCACGGCGCACTGCAACACCCAACCGCTGAAATCTGTCCAGATTGAGATTTCCCGGAAGCTGGCAATTTTGCATCTATTTTTGGATGCCAGCCATCCTCTTTTTTTTCTTTTGAATTAGGTAGCTCTTTTAGAAAATAGAATCATGAAATATCGGCGGATTACTTTGCATATCAGTTTTATTTTTATTTTTCCTCCTGAAAATGTTCCGGAGCTTAATGTTATTTGTGATTAAAGCACATTTTGGATTTGATTAATTTTTAATGTAACTTGATTTTATTTATATTTGCAGGTGGAAATGTTGTATCAAAGGTATTTTTTAAGGACAAACCAGCGGCACATGACCCATCTTTTAGGATTATTATTTTTTCTATGCTTAACCCTCGGAGTTAGTCAAATTACAATAGGAATTTTATTTCAATCAACGTCAGATCTGTGCCTGGGCTTCATTTTAGTTATTTGCGTCATCATATACACCAGTAAGTATCTCAATTTTGCTCGATATACTTTTTATGAGTAGATTCTGTAAGCGGAACCTTCGAAGATACTTTTTTGCGTATTTTTGTAGGCAGATCCATCAGTGTGATAATTTTACGGATGTAATGCTAATTTACACAGGATTTTTAAAGATAGGGGGCACACAACATTTTTTTTGAGTTGCATCACTCAGATTCTCTCTCCTGGATTATAAGTAATGCTTTACCAAAGCAGTAGTAACAAGGTACGCTTCATAAAGTTACCTATGTGCTGAGGCCTTTATCATCAATGAGATGTATTCCCATGAACCAAATAACTTTTCTTAGTCCATATGTAACTGCTCAACAAACGGAAATTAGTTGAATGCAGTCCTACAAAAAGCGAAAAAAGTCTTCCGTCGTGGATTGAAAAAGCCAAACAAGACTACAATCAAGCCCTCCACTTCCATATTAGGAACGTTTTGGAACGTTTCTACAATATCTAAAATAAAAATACAGTAGTACATGCTTTGTAAATTCTTATCATCATTGATACACTTGAAAGAAATATCGAAGAAGAATCGTAAATTAAGAATCAATCTTAAGAAGAAAAGCGTTTCAATTTCCGAACTCTTTTTTTCCCTGTCGCTTTAAGAATGCTGCAAACTTTCCTCTCGTTGTAAACCTCGCGGCATTATCAGAATCAATGTAAAGTTGATAGTATTCCTTCTCCATGGGGTAGGTAGCGAGCAGTCCTGAAAATAGGTTCAAAGGAGACGATAATTGAAAGAATTATCTTTTCAATTCTAGAATGAAGGGGTCCCTTTTCTTCTGTCTCTGTCTTTTCCCTATGAATTCGCGGTCATCTAAATGTAATTTCTGCAGTTCTTTGCGAAAGAGAAAAAAACAGTAAATTAAAACCAACCGCGTTAAAATGCAGCATTTTTTTCAGTTGAATAATGATCAAACGTTCGCGAATTTGATGAGCACTGATTTTTTTCCCCCGATATCTCTTTCTAAGATACTTATAATTGGCAAGTCTTGCCATATTTAGGAGTAAATCCTGATTTTAACGACTCAGGAGAAATATACCTCACTCTAATTGGACTGAATTTTGAGGCGAGGTAATATTTTTTCTGGCTCATCCATGAAATCACCTGTCTGCTTAGGGAAAGTAGTTGCACTTGACTTGTTTCTGAAATGAGCTAGAAACTAGATTATTACTGTAAAACTTAGTCCAATATAGTTCCCTTATTGACCAAGTATAATTCACAAAAATTATGGTTCCATCATTGGTTCAATGATGAAAGTAAATCATCGAAACTAAAAACCAATAAAATGAAAAGAGGAGGTTTGAATTAAACGGACATGAGTTGACTTTTTCTACACACCCGTTTTTTCGAATCAGAACTTGTATAATTTTGGTGGTCGAGATCTGAATGCAACCTCGAAAAAGTTTAACTTACTAATTTTTATCCGAGAGGGTAGATCAATAAAAAATAGTCTAAGTTAAATTGAAGAGGCGTTTCATGATGTCCTAACAATGATGTTTGGAATAAGATTTGCTCGGAAGAATCCAAAGTTTTTGGTCGTTTAGCATGTATTCAGAATATCTCAAGTAGCATGAAACGTACCGCTTCGTTTTGGATGGCACAAATCGGTATTCATTTTTAGTAAACTTGACTCCCCGCTGAAGATTATTCCGTCAAACAGTCGACGGTGAAACTTCATTTGCCAAGCCGTATTTGGCGTGAAATTACAGAGTGAGCAGCGCGAAAGCCGTAATTATTCCGGCTCAGTGGTTGTCTTTTTGCATCATACGGTTTTGAAGGCGAAAAGACGGAGCGGTTAGACTTTTCTGTTAACCTACGCGCATCACCGACACAACATACAGAGACGTGGCTTATTGCCATGCTGCATTTTTTAAATTGCATTTTAAACTCCGTCTCCCAAAAAAAAATCATTATTTCCTAACGTTAAGAGCGGTTACCACGAGAAAAATTCGTCGCTTGGCTGACAAAAGGGCGTAACTACAATTGAATCGCAGTGAGTTCGAAAACACACCAACTCGGAAAAATAAATTGTCCAGGAAACACCTAAAACTGCGCAGCGGGCGAAGAAGTTAGTTTAAGAAAAACCTTTTTGGTGCCGAAGAACAAGTACTTAGAGACTTTGTAAAGCACCAAGTTGAAATCGATACACCATGTTTGATGACAGAATTAAGCGTTTAAAATTTTCCGAGTTGGTGTGTTTTCGTTCTCACCGACTTTCAGATACTGATTTTTCATAGTCTGCCCTGAAAAATTTATATTTTTTTGACCTGAATAACGCTTGAATATTTATATAACTTGTTGGTACAAGGCATACTGAACCGAAAAAAGAAAACAGCGTTCAGTCAGTTCATTACAGGCATATAAAAACAAACATATTTATATGACTTGACTCTTCCAAGTTCGCCGAGTCAACCCGGACCTGCCTACAGCCAATTGGGATGCGTATGTAACTAACAATGCGTTTAAGTTTGACCAAGTTACAGTAAAATTCGATTAAATTTGTGGGGGAAAAAACTCTATCTTCGATCAAAATAATAGTTTCCTCGTTAAAAAGACTGACCCCTGGATTTTTCAGCATTGCATAATTTAATTGTTCAATGTCCCTCCAATGTCGTCGGAAAACTTAAAGTAAATTTAATTATCGAAACAGCTCCAAGGACGATTACCAATTTTGTTCAAACGGAAAAGCGCATGCATGCAGTTTTTATTTTCATCAGTTGGCACCTCGCTTTTGCACCCATGACATCGGCGTTTGAGGAGATAATCCCGTTCCTCTCATTCTTGTTCATTTGTTTGCAGGTTTAATCATTACATTATCACGGCCGGCTTTGAACGAAATCCAGTTACTGACTCTGTCTCTGATAATATTCGGATCTTTCGTTGCTCTCGAAGCAGGCCTTCTGCTGCTTGCCTCCACTGCCGATGGACTCACGGCGGCCATTTTGTTTGTTTACCTTTTGTACTGTCTCCTACCTTTCACACTGCCTCAGGCTCTCTTCATGGGAGCTATACTCTCAATCTTCCATCTCTTCTTCTCAACGTATTTTAAAGAGGGTGGTCACAGCTTACAAAAACAGGTAAGATGGCTCAAAAGTCGAGTACTTTCCTCTTGTTTTTACTTATCGACACTCGATAGTAATGATCTATCGTTCTCTCGTCATTCAGCGGTATTCAATGGTTTGATAGAGAGCGGTGCAAAAACTATGCTTTTAGCCTGAGAGAAACCGCATGTATTTTCCGTAATAGTAAAGGCACGTAATAGCAATCACTGGTAAAAAAAAAACCTCTTGGTTCAAGAGTGCAGTATCTTGTTGCCGGATTTAAGAGTCTGGATTCTTGTTTCAAGCGGATTTTGAATTGAATCAATTCAAAATCCGCTTGAAACAAGAGTTCAAGACTCTTAAATCCGGCGACAAGAAACTGCACTCTTAAGTCAATGCACCGCGGCATTGGTCCAAGAGGTTTTTTTTTACCAGTGATAATGTTGCTAAAATCGGTATGGAATCTCACTTTTTATTTTCGTATTATATCTACTGCTATAAGTATTCACTGGAAAACATAAATTTATCCTGAAGAGGCTCACTGAATTTTGTATTATTGATTTTGAAAATTTTTAAATCTGGCAGTATAATAAACTTGTAACTAAATTTTTTCCTCAGATTTTCTTTTTTTTTTTAAATGGATTTAAAATATTACTCGCACCAAAAATTTAACCCTGTTTATTACATTAAATTTTATGTAGAATATGACATCATATTCAAAATTCTAATTGCCTTGCCGCACCTGGCATTTGGTGACCTCGGGACTCTTTGTCGTTAAACTCAGCTCTCTACCCTGTGCGGTCTCCGAGAAGCGGAAGCTTCAGAGAGAATATTAATTGTAGAAAAAGATGTTGACAACATCGTTAGGAATGCTCAATGAGAATGACTTAACACTATAATTGAAAAGTATTACTTAATTTCCTCAGTTAGCGAACTTCGCCGGAAGTATCGACGTACCTGGAATATAGCTCCAGGATTCTCGACGCGAATCGCAATTTGATGAAGTTTACTTGGAATTCAGAGCTCTTGAAGGAGTTATTCCTAATTGGAGCAAGACGCTCTTAAAATAGAGCCATGAAAGCCCTGCAACTGTATGCTCGAGAAAGTTGGAATATTTAGCGAGCCCATGATTTATATGCCATGCCTGTTTGTATTCGTATTTTTGCGATCTTAAATTAAATTAAGAGGCCTAAGTTTTCTTAAGAAATGTTGATATCAATGTGAAGTGAATTATCGCATAGTCCAATTGGTATTTCAGTTTATGTGCAAGCCCATCAATTTTGAGGAGGGGTGCATAAATCTTATCAAACCTTGATAATGAGCTGCGTAAGCGATATAATTGATACAGCCTAAACTTTCTACCCTTAATATTTTTAAAAATGTGCTGAATTTAAAGTTACCCATTATTAAATCATTTTTTAATTGTTTATTATTTATTTCATGGATTTGATTAAAATCTCTTCATTAATATCATGGATTGTAAAGTGGGGTTAGGGAGAAAGTGACTTTAAGATAAGATTATATTTTAACCGTTAATTATTAGCTGGCCATCAGATTTAGTTTTTTGCATTTTCCACCGTTGAAAGTGGTGGAAATTTGATAAAAGTGTATCTTTCGTCGCTGAAAATAGTGGAAATTTGAAAAAATAGTATGACTTCATTTTTTTTTTTCCTTTTTTCTTTTAATTTTCGGACATTCTTTAAGGTCAACGATGATAACCCATCTTTTATGAACAGCAAAACACAGCGAAGTCAATTTTTCCCCCTCACTTTCAATTCTCTTTTCATTATTAACACCGTCTTATTTAATTTTCCGTTGCATGTAAATTCAATAACTATTTCGACCTGACATTATTTTTACACTAGCATTCATCTCTTTTCCTTTTCACACGTTTCTGATCCTTAAGATCTAATTACGTATTTTTGCAGTTTGTATGCGCAGCTGTCATTTTCATCAGTACGAATGTTGCTGGAGTCATGACACACTACCCGAGTGAAACAGCAAAGCGGAAAGCGTTTCTCGAGACGCGGCAGTGTGTTGAAGCACGCCTCATAACGCAACGCGCCAACCAGCAACAGGTAAGACTCAATAATCGGTCTATTTTTGCAATAATGCGACAGATTGATTTTGCATGTGACAGCGTGTAACGCCGCCCGTAAGAACTGTCGTTAAATTCTTTCGCGAATATATTTTCAGGAAGAAGAGATCTTCAACAAAACGGTGTTTTTCAGCTTTGAATGTTAGCTTTAAACACTTGAAGCATGTAATAGATCCGGAGATTTTTTGAAATTTTAACCCTCTTTGGACGCTTTTTGAGGCTTACGCGATGAACATTTAAGAAACTACTGACTGAATGAACATGCTGTTTTCATTTAAGACTTTACATTAAGGGAGATCATTTTCGAAGAAAGTTTTTTCCCACCGTCCAAAATTTCTGAGAGGGGGCAGATGATATTATTTTCAATTTTAAGGGGGCCAGAGCAGGCCCCCCTGGACCCTCCCTCCCATCGTATGCCCATGATAAATATCAGTATCATATCTCGGTCACTAACAGATGCAACACGCAAAACAACGCGACCTGAGTTCGTATCATCCCTAGGGAGAGAGACGGAAAAAGAAATAATGATAAAAGTAATTCAGCCCCTCTCAGATTTAGAGTTATAACGGAAAAATTGATTTGGATGATTCGTTGGTTAACGTTACGCGTGATGCACATTTTCGTGTCACTTTTAAAGATACATTGAGTTTTTGCTTATGGCATTTAAATGATTTCCAACGATTTACTTCAACTGAATCGATATTTTACCACGGTGGAATTTCCTATTCCACAGATAAGAGAAGGGTAGAATGTTAAGTTGTCGTCGACAGAAAACGCTAAGGGTACACGCATCACACGCGCGAGTAAAAAGATTGATCGCTCCGCTTCTTTAACCCCCTCCATTTCATATTCAACCTCGGGAGGACTTTATCGTTAGTTCTACGTGTTTTTGAGAAAATAAAGTAATTTCCAAATAAATGTTGGAGAATGTATGGCCTTTAAATAAACTCCATGAATTCTAGCCCCTAAAAAAGTAACGAGGAAAATTTCATACAAAGACCAGAGAGTTTTAATGCTTGTTTCAGGTCCGCCCGCTATGATTATACTTCATTTAATATTCGTTTTCATTTGCTTTATCCGGTTGCACTTTGTTGGGCTGCGTTGTTCGGCTCAACGAATACCCACACAAATCTTCAAAGGTGGCGAGATGAGTACCGGATTTCTACTTTTCTGCGTCGACAAACCACAGGGATTTTGCCGCGAAAGAAAAACTTCACAAAATAATAGAGATAAACTGAGTAAAAAAATGTAAACTCTGCGGCTACCTTAAAAACAGTGCCAATGCGTTTCTCAAGCCGCGAAAATAATAATCATTTATAAATATAATCATTTGGCAGTTTCATTGGTTTTTCTGATGTGCTCAATGATACAAACTAAAGGATTCGAGTAGTTGATTGTTATTTACGACATGCGAAGACTGTATATAGCTATGAAGTTGCAACCTGCGCAAACATTTAGAAAATCTTCTATTGTGGAAATCTTGGAATCATACGGGTAGCATGTCAAAGAGCTGTCTGGTAAATAATATTGTTCAAGCTATTTTAGTCCGTACCAATTCTGTTTTCCTAACTCCAATAACAAACACATGGAAAATTTGTGTCGGTAAAATGAGTGATGAGACTAAAAACACGCATACTTGGTTTTTTTAGTCCTTTTAATCCAGAAATCATTCTTACCAGTGATACCAGTTGTGAAGGTGACGCTAGATTGAAATATTATTTAATTTTCTCTCATTTTTTTAAGCGGCCGGTGAAATGATTGTGACACTCTTGAGTACTCATATCTACCAAGACGGCTATCCGGTCGCTTTCTTTGAAATCGTCTGATTTCAATTACGGAATAAAGCTGGAATCACAAAATGTCATGAATATTTTCTTCAGTGCTTCATAAATTTTAGCAAAGAATTTGTTAAATTTTATTTTCATAAACATCATTGAGAGAATGAAATTAATCTTTTCCTGCAAATTCTAACGTCGTGGCTATAAGACAAAGGTATAACAGATTGAAGTTGTGATAATGTAACTCTTTATATGAAAGAACGTGAAAAACTTGAAACATTCGTGATCGTGGAAACGCCTATTAAGAACTTGCAAAGCTTAAATCACAAAAATCTCGAACACTTAAACAATATCATTACATGTTTGTTTTTCTAACTTAGTCAAATCTTCCTGAAGTTGAAAAAAACGGAGGGACGAAGCAACACACTCGGCGCCCCTAGAAAGGGACAGTTTATAAGACCCAAACTAATTCTGGGATGAGAATACATTTTCCGTGAAGAGAATCTATATGCACGCGGTGAGGAAGTCCACGCACCCTTCAATGTCCAGGAAGACAGCCGCACTGCCTCGACAGGGGACAACGCCTTATAAGCTTTCAGACGTTGCCAAAGTTCCTTTGATAAAATACGAATTTCCTGGTGAACTTATGAATATTTTTCTGCCAATTTTTACGGTAATATTTTTCGAAATTTCGCCGTAAGATCCTGAAAATCTCAAGGGAAAATATTCATAAATTTCCTCAAAAATAAACATTTTATCGGAAGAAATTTGGCAACTTTCGAATGTTAATACGGCCTTTTTCCGTAGCGTGAAAACGTATAGGTTGAACTCAGCCTCGGTGATTCTTGCCCAGAATACACAATGAGCCAAGGCCAAGAGGAGGCTGCGCCTACAAAATTTGGCCCAATTGAATCCGGAGGTTGTGAGAAGTGAAGTAATGAGCTGAAAATATATCCCTAAAACGCACGGGGTTTCAACGTCTGCAGAAGACCATGCTTTTCTTCTTCTTTTACAATTTATCGTGGGGTTGCAAGGCCCGATCTGAATTAATACCTGTCAGCCCCTTTGAACTGATAGCATCTTTTTAATCTTGCCCTGCGGTTCTGCTAATTCGGCCGATAGAGTTTAGTAGATAAAACTGTATATGGAAAATTACCATCGATAGCTACAGATGAAGGAATTACGTTTTTTTAAAAAACCGGGGCCTATTCTGGGATCCTAAAAAACACATTTTCAACTGGAAAAAAATAAATAAATACTTACAATATACCAAAAGAGGAAAACCTTAACTATTGGGAAATGCGCGAATTCAAAATGAAGTTAATTTAAGGTAGAAGTTTGGCAAATCAGGAAACAGTTGGAAAATAAACGCATTTTCATGTTAACGCTATTTTAGGTTAGTTTGTTGACAAGTCATCAATGTTCTTACCTTCTAATGATGTATGAAGAGAAAATATTGAATAATGGTCGTGTGTAAATAGAATTTACCTAAATTTTCTCGGAAAAAATATTTAATCGGGAGAAACTAGGCAACGTTGGAATGCTCATACGGCGTCGAAACACGACATTTAAGCTCTACTATTCGATGCCACCATTATTCGAATAACGCGAGTTCGGATAATCGCGCCAAACATAGTGCGGCCAGCGTTAAACGTATATTAACGCCTGCAAGACTACATGAATACTTCTCGCATTGCGCGAAACGAAATGCAGTCGGTCTGTTGGCGACAAACGCACATCAGTGCTTACCAGACTGTAGAAATGCTGGAGGACTACGTCTCATCACTCTTGACTTTCTGCAATTTTTTTTAGTTTTTGTTTGTTTTGTTTTGTTACATTAAAAGAAAAAACGAACAAAACTATTGCGTCGAAATTTTCGATACTTTTATTTGAGATCATTTAGGTAAATTCGCGGAAACTCTCCAGAAAAACTGCAGGTTTTCTGAAGGTCAAAGTACCAATGTTGCCAGATCAACGCCTCCTCGTTGAATATTGAATATTCGCGCAAACATATGAGTTTTCAGTTGCAGAAGAATTCGCGCAATCCTATACATCTCCGAAAGGAAAGGTAAAATAGGGGGCATTCGCGCAAACCCATCGCAAAGCAATATTTTGCTATTGATAATTGACGATAAACGCCTCGCCACATACCATACTCAGATCAAGAAACTTAACAGACAGAAGTCATCATCAAAGATTACTATGTTTACACTTCAGTTTTCAAGAAACCCAGGTTCACGCCTTGATATTTGGATGTAATTATGTGTAGAAGAAACTACGTGCAAAGGAATACAATCAAAAGGAAGTATTAAAACGCAAACTCTATGCCCATGTATACTCCTTTTTTATTTAATTTATTTTCACATAGTTCTTTTTCGTGAGAACAGTCCATTTCGAGTTTCATTGGTGCAGTATTCATTTCATCGAATACTTCAGGCTTGATTATAGCAAAATCCTAAATATTTTAATATTTTTGTCATCCATTCATGTCAAAAATTAAACAGTCGTTTGCAGTGTGGCTATCGTACACTAGAAAAAAAAAACACATTGTATCTAGAGTCTAGACTCTTAAAAAACATCGACAAGAAAAAATACTGTGACGAGTTTTCTACTCGGAAAAAAAAAAATTATCAAAAAAAATTTCCATTCAAAGATCCACTTTGTGAAAACGTTGTTTTATGCACTTACAGCTCTTTACGCTATGACGGAAGCATCACTGGAAAAAAAAAAAAACACACATTGGATCTAGAGTCCAGACTCTTAAAAACATCGACAAGAAAAAGTACTCTTGATTCAATCAGAATCCAGCTTAAATCAGGAACCAAGCCTCATAATTTAAGCGGATTTCGTTTTGATGCAAGTAAAAATCCGATTGAATCAAGAGTATTCTTTCTTGTCAATGTTTTCAAGAGTCTGGATTCTAGATCCAATGTGTTTTTTTCCAGTGTGTGGCTATCGTATGCAACGTCAGTACGAAGAAGAATTGCAATATAATTTTGAAAAAATACAGTTTGGCATCCGCGGTGGTTAGAAAAGAAGGTAAGAAAAATATTATAACTTCCCTATTTTTTCTGCGTATTATTGTTTACATTCGTCTGTGCCAGTAGCTCCCCCCCCCCCCCCCCGGTCCCAGCCGCGCCGTTCACCCCGAAGATCGTTGAAAGCTGGATTATCAACTTTTCTCCGATCGGTCGGAAAAATATCGGGAACAAACGCGCTTACCGCTAAAGAGCTTTAAGTTTCAATTTTCCCTCTCCTCCAGCTACACGTTTCCCTTGTCTTTAATCATGTTTGTATTTGCTCGAACTCGCCTCGATTTGCGTCTCCGTCTCGGACGGACGGATTACCTGCCACCGATGCGGATATCCGATGACGGTTATTATTTTTACCGTTCACCGCCCGAAAATGGATTGTAAACAGATTCGCAAAACTTGTTGCCGCAGGTGCTACACCGATTCCGCTAAAAGATCAGCACTACACCTACCAGGTGCCAAACTTCCACGGCTCCCTCAGTCGGTTCTTTCCTCTCACTGGAAAAAAAACACATTGGATCTAGAGTCCAGACTCCTAAAAACATCGACAAGAAAAAGTATACTCTCGATTCAATCAGAATCTAGCTTAAATCAAGAACCAAGCCTCTTAATTTAAGCGGATTTCGTTTTCGATTGAAGCAAAAATCCGATTGAATCAAGAGTATTTTTTCTTGTCAATGTTTTCAAGAGTCTGGACTCTAGATCCAATGTGTTTTTTTTCCAGTGCTCATGTGACGTGATGACCTCACGCTGATCAAGAACGTTGACTCCAAGTTTGATGTAAATCTTTGAGGAAACTGGGGAATCACCGTTTATCCTTGCTACTTTCCCTTATTTGATAAAAATCCCACATGTTCCGTCAAATCCCGATCTATTGAAATGTTTGCAATCTGCGATGTGGGAATATAGATCAGCATCAAGTAATTTTCTGGGGGTTGTGGACGAACGTCCAGGGAGGGCTGGTTAAAAAAAAATCTCTGCTCATCAAGCAGTTTTTGGTGCATTTTCTCAAAACTTCACTTCCGGAGTTACTTCACCTCTGGAGTTACTTCACCATTGGAGTTACCTCACCTCTGGAATTACTTCACCTCTGGAGTTACTTCATCTCTGGAGTTACTTCATTTCCGGAGTTACTTTCACTTTCGGAGTTACTTCACTCCCGGAGTTACTTCACATCTGGAGTTACTTCACCTCTGAGTCAGCCTCAGTGGTGTAGTGGTCAAGGCAGTTCGCTGCCAACACTGAGGTCCCGGGTTCAATCCCCGGAGGTGACTGATATTTGAGGACACTCAAATATCAGTCATCGTGACTGTGGATGACTATGCCACTCCAATACCCTGACCCTTCGAGGTTACAGGGTGCGGGAGGGACATAGTCACCCAGTAAGTAATCCGTCTGCACTGTTCGACTGGGTTGTGAAAAATCGGTAATCACTCGTAGTGTGCGCGACTGCCAGCGCTACCTATCAGTGTAGATTGCATCAACACAGTCCAACTCGGTGGAGGCATGGCCGTGCTCCGAAAGTCCGTGCTCTGCAGCGTCTGCCACAGTCTTTGATAAGACCTTCCGTTGGCTATCAGACGGCCGCTGAGCCTTGCGGAAATATAGATGATACTCAATGTGTCAATAGTACGAAGATATGTTAAGGAGTACGGTCCAACTTCGGGGTGCACGACGGCAGTTGCCAGTTGCCTTGGCCCCTTGAGGGCGCCTCGCCGGCCAGCCCGGCCTTACTTACTTACTTACTTACTTACTTCACCTCTGGAGTTGCTTCCCTTATCGCCAACAAGTGTAGGTTTAGAGCAGAAGTAATACTACGAGTCTAAGAGTTTTCTAAAAATATTATGGATAATTATGGACACTTTCGAAGACTGGATGACTTGTTGAGTAGAATTTTCCGCTCGAACACCTGTTTGTCAATTTTCTCAAAACGTCATTTCCTGAGTTAGCGCTTTGATCGCGGTAATAAGAGTAGGTGAGAGCAGAAGTGGAACTTTCCCATGTTATATTAATCCAGGACATGAAATCCAGGCGACGGAGGGGGTTTGATAACCTTGGAGAAGCGGGAAGCTTATCAATCACGGTAGCGGGTCTCCTCGGTTGGTGAAAGCGAAAGGCTCCGCCGTTTATGAGTTCGAGGAAACTGATCAAAGGCTTTCCCGAGCCCCGCAATAAGTCTCTCTGAGTGATCGAATCCTCGGCCGGGCTTTTCTTTCGGCGGAGCCGCCGCGCCGCACAGTAGAATGAGGCTTCTAGAGAGATCGGCCAGGAAATGTTCGACACAAATTTTCATGTTTCATTCGTCACAAAATAAATTAAAAGGAATGTTTCTCAACGTGAATTTTACGAGGAAACCAACTGAATCTCGTTTAAACTTGTACGTCTCGTATTGACGAAGATATGAGCTTTTAAAGTTTCCACATCGAGTTTGCTCTAGAGAGATCGGCCAGAAAGTGTTAGACTAAAATTCAAATTTTCATGTTTCATTTGTCACATTCTAAATTAAAAGGAATGTTTCTTATCCGTGATTCTACGAAGAAACCAATGAAATCTCGTTTAAACTTGCACGTCTCGTATTGACGAAGATATGAGCTTTTAAAGTTTCCACATCAAGTTTGCTCTAGAGAGATCGGCCAGAAAATGTTGGACTAAAATGCAAATTTTCATGTTTCTTTTGTCACATTATAAATTAAAAGGAATGTTTCTTATCGTGAATTCTACGAGGAAACAATGAAACCTTTTTTAAACTTGTATGTCTAAAATTAACGAAGATATGAGCTTTTGAAGTTTCTACATTTAGTTTGCATTAGAGAGATCGGCAAGAAAATGTGAGACTAAAATGAAAAGTTTCATGTTTCATTCGTCACATTATAAATTTTAAGGAATGTTTCTTGCCCAAAATTCTACAAGAAAACGAATGAGACCTCTTTTAGACTTGTACGTCTCGTATTGACGAAGATATGAGCTTTTAAAGTTTCCACATCAAGTTTGCTCTAGAGAGATCGGCCAGAAAATGTTGGACTAAAATGCAAAGTTTCATGTTTCATTCGTCACATTATAAATTTTAAGGAATGTGTCTCGCCGAAAATTCTACAAGAAAACGAATGAGACCTCTTTTAGACTTGTACGTCTCGTATTGACGATGATACGAGCTTTTAAAGTTTCCTCATCAAGTTTGCTCTAGAGAGATCAGACTTGGTCCATCGTGCGCCGAGCCGCGCGGTAGCGCGCGGCGTATCAGATGATAATTACAAAACGCAGAACAAAAGGATGTGTCTTAACTTCTTGCTTCACTAATAGCGTCGACTAACCGGAGCGCGCCGCGCCGGCACAAAAGGTTAAGCAACAAAGGGGTTTCGCGTTATAAAAGCTCAAAGAAATTGGATAATTCTTTACAGGCCTGGACTCCTTGCATGATGTCGAGATGAATAACTCGCGACCAAACAGGCTTTGATCCCGACTCCTGAGATACAATACCTGAGCGCTCCGTTTCCTTCTCCTCCCGTTTCCTGTCCTCGGCCTCTCTCGAGTATTTTCAGCCCTTATCACTTCTGCTTTGCTAAATTTTCCGCCGGAAATAACAGACGTCCCGAGTGGGCGCCCCTTTTTATCTCTCCATTTTTCTGCATACGGAATCACATTAAGTTCCACTCTATTACCCACGTCGTTTGGCGGAACATCCTATCTGAAAACGGAATTTTCGACGAAGGAATTACCTTAGGTCTTGCTTATAAGGAGGAAACATAGGTAAAAATTATTTTATCAACCAATGCTCTAGCTAAACAAAAATATGTACCCATTTTGAATTTGCCTACTTCGTAGATGCCTATGCCCTGGGTTAATTCATTTGAACTAAGTTCATTTTCACAACAAAATGTAATTTTTTTTTTCGGTGGGACAAGGACTTTTTCGTCGATCCAATGGAACAGTTTTTTGCTCTGAATGTCTTTCACGATTAAAAAATGTCTCACAGTTTTGTCCTTGGTCGTCGCACTCCTATGAGTTAGGTTACCCATCTTAGGTTACGTTACTAGATTCTACGTTACCATGTTACTTACTAACCTAGATTACCTCACCTAACCTAACCTACAGTGGTTTCTGAAGATGGTTAATACTCGCCCAAAAGTCTTTCCAACAATCTATCGGAGAGCTCTGCTAACTCTGAAAGCGGTGTTTCGTTCATTTGGCAACGTAGAGGAAGATCGTATACCACGGCTTCTCTAATACTCGCGGAAAGTATGTTTTTTCATACCTCGCTGTTTTCCTTATCTATCGTTAGGCACTCACGTGTGCATAATCAGGGGGTGGGGGTGCGTCATAGTCCTTAAGCCGGAGCACGCATCCCTTCCGGCGACGGGACTCACATACCCACACTCGAGTGTACTGTCAAGTCGTCAATGTCATAGCCATCTGCTCTGAATTATCAGAAAGTCAAAACTCAAACGTCTTCCGACGAAAGGTTCAGGGTAGTCCTTAGTCCTTCGGCTTTAGAAATTTGCGCCCATGACCAAGAGATGGCTCATCCACATCGGTAGTGTTTGTGGTAGATTTAAGCAAAATCAAAATGACTCTTTCGGTGGAAACTCGAATCGTTCAGCACGAGGAAAAAACGAACCTGAGGTAAAAATATGCCGATTTTTAGTTTTTAATGCGGAACTGATACTCATCATAAAATTGTGTCAAAAGTTCGTGAGAAAATTGTATCCAAATTTCGTGAGCAAATTGTGTCAAAATTTCTTGAGAAAATTGTATCATAATTTCGTGAGAAAATTGTGTCAAAATTTCAAGCCACCAATAATATCGGACGTATTTTTGCTAAAAGAAAGTATGTGCATTGGGTTTGCGTGCAATATTGTTCCTCTTAGCATTAATACGTCCTATTAACTGTCTGGCCCTCTGAATTTTCATTTTTAGAACAGTTTTTTTCTACCGTTCTACTCGGCTGATTTCCAATTTGTTTGCTGCTGTCAACGGAAAGAATCCCTGGATGAGTCCATTATACTTAATTTTTTGAAACATGACTGGTTTGTTACACTGCGTGATGAAGTAGTGAATTCTCCTATTTCAACAATGTAAATGTGAATATTTTGCCACAGTTCGTTCTAAAGATGTACCCTGCCGATTTGTATGAATTTTGCGGCTATAGATAGGAAATATACCCTAGACAAGAATAAAGTTAAATTCGTGGCGGATTCTTTTGAACTGAAATTGATAAAAATAATATCCTTCTGTTAAGTTTTCCAGGCCAGCCAAGCTTTAAAAAATTGCATGGTGCTTAAATCCCCAAATGACTGATTTAACGTTCCGATTAAAAGGAGGGTAAATTAGAACTAGGGTCTATAGAACCAGCTTTCAAAAGCATTTTTGTCATCTATAGAGCAAAGCCTAGATTACCTTTTTACCACTCTGTACTGGGTAAGAGAAAATGTACCTGTTAATAAAGAAATTTCCTTTGTTAACCTTTTGATTCTCCACAAGAGCAGAAGTGGTTAGTGTATCAATGGCAGAAGTCTTCTTTACGTTCTTGCAACCCTTACAACGAAAAAGAGCTCAAACATACGGAGCCAAGATTAAATAACTTTTTAGACCCGGTATTAATCAAAGTACAGGGTTTGTTTACAAATTAAGCTCTTTTCGATTAGTTTTCGAGGGGTATTCAAGATTTCTCGGAGCGTGTCTTCAAAATCTTAACTCAATTTCATCCGACCAAAAGCTCAATTGTATCTCTCGTCAATACGCGTGGGCATTGCCAAGTTTCCACTTGAAAACTGATGATCTGTAAATTGGAACCGTCGTCTAAATTGACCTGTGATTTTTTCCCCTTTCGTTTTAGAGATTGATAAAAATTACTCAGTTGAGTACTCTCGACCCTGTGATTGAAGAAGAAAGCTACTTACAAACTTTGTAATATTCCGAAAGCGCAAATGAAGATGCGGTCAAAGGAGGGAGTCGTTAGCGCAAATGAGTGCCCTTGAAACTGGAGAAAATAATACGAGAAAAACTTTATTAATGTTAGACGTCTAATTTCAATGTAAAATACTTTTTAATCACGTGATATTACATTTTCTCCGTTCGTAATAAGCACAAAAGTTTAGTGGATACGTTTGTGGAGGTTGATTAAAAGCGCTAATACCTAAATAAAGGAGAACCTTAGAGGAAAATTCGTTTAATTTGTATCAGCATCTCACCTAAAATTGTATGCAAGGAACTGTAGGCCATAGTTTCCTATAACCACTTCATCATTGCACATCGCGATATAAATACTGCAGCACAAAATGTGCTCAGACCTTACGTCTATGTGCAAGTTTTTGTGCCTGAGGAATGTTTCTGCAGTATGAATGAAGAATTGAATGTGCTCTTCCATTTTGAATCCTTGCAGTACAACCCGTTGCCGCGGGTGTAACAGTGAGTGCCTGGAGACTTGAAACGCCTTCATCTATGTGCGTATGCAACACGGACATCCAAGAAGCCCGAATAGTTGCATCCAGGGTCACAATGAAACCCGTTTCATTGGCTCACCCGCTCACCCGCCATTCCAGGCTCTCATAAAGAGCAAAAGAGGCTCTCATAAAAATTAAATTTCAAACCTAACTAAACAGGCTCTCATAAAGAGCAAAAGAGGCTCTCATAAAAATTACATTGCAAACCGAATTAAACAGGCTCTCATAAAGAGCAAAAGAGGCTCTCATAAAAATTACATTTCAAACCGAATTAAACAGGCTCTCATAAAGAGCAAAAGAGGCTCTCATAAAAATTAAATTTCAAACCGAATGGACTGAGCACCACTGACTGAGGGTGGTTAGTTTGTTACCTTTACATCTTAAAATTATTCCAGGGTTGCTTATTGTGCCGATGAAAAACGATCACTAATTCCTACCGCGACATTGTTAATTTTCCGAAAAATGCATTTTTCGCCTAAAGGCATAGCACCGTTTTTGGTCCTCAAAATCGAAGAATATTTAGGCATCTGAGCGTGATGTCGTAAAACCTAATTTAACTTACTTTAAAGAGCCGTCCATTGATTTGATTTTTTCTTTGGAAAAAGTACTTTTGACGTTTCAGTGCGAAATGTTCAAATATTAATCCTCATAAATCGCACGGAATTTTGAACAAAAACTATTACCATTCCTCCGTTGAAAAAATGCAGCGTGACATAAAATATGTCAAACCTCTTTTCCTCAGTTTCAACTTAATGTGGGTTGGTTCCTTTCCGATGAACTCGGTCCAAATGCGCCACAAATTGTAGTTCCTAACTAAAAAATTGAGTCCATTTCTAACAATGCAGGCGGCCTGTTCTGACCCGCCAGCGATCCATCTAAATTCCACCGCAGAAATGACATCGCACGTGTATTTTTACACCTGCACGCATTGCACTTCGAGAGGGGGGGGGGGAGGGGTTGCGATACGAGAGAAAAGCGTCGGAAAAATGACGAGCGGCGACGATTCGCAATCATTCAACATCAAGGCAGGACGCAGACAAGCTGTTTATTTGCTGATGAAGTGCAAACCGCGCGCGGGCGGCTCGGGAGAGACAAATGCGGCCGACGCGGGAATCATAGTTCCATGCATCAATCATTTTTCCGGGGGCGCGGACGGGGGTAGCGGGGGGTTTTACACCGAAACTCGCCCGGGTGGAAGCGGGCGGGGTCCCGGCTCGCACTTCCTACCGGCGCGGCGGCGGCGCTAGGAAAAAAACGCGTAAATGAAGCGGTATCAATACATTACATGACTTTCTCCCGTGCTCATTATTGATTTTGCTCCTCGACAAATTATGTATCCGTCAGAGACAGCAGCCCTTGCCGCCTCTCCCCCCCCCCCCCCCCGAAGGGTGGGTTGCCAGGTTTGACGCATAGGGGTGAAAGCTTTCCTTCTCCTCGAGATATTTTACAGCGGGGTGATGCGGATCAGGATAACGTTATTCCGGAAACTAGCGATGCCACCCAGGTGTTTTAATGGATTTGTGATAATATTGGTTAGCGTGTATTAGTGTTAATGTTAAAAATTATCAATTCTTTGTATGAAAATTGAAAGATATCTCTCTTGTTCTTTTAGAATAATCAACTAATCGGCCCGAAATACTAACAAAGAAACAACTTAAAACGGGACTTAGGCAGCAAATAATAAAAAGAAACACATAAAATAAAATAAAAAACACGGGACGTTTTGCAGGGATCACACCCGCATTTTCAACTGGCAAAACAAGAAAATCAAAAGAAAGACACTATATTATATATGGCTTGCATTTTGCAAAAAGGAACGACTAGCATTGCAATGATGCTAAGATTGTGCAACTTCATCTTTTGCAATAAAATTGCGGAAATCGTGAAAAACTATGAAATTTAGATGGTAATTTTTGTCTTAAATTTACAGTTTTTAGCGAGTAAAATAGAAACTATTAATGGATAATCGGTGTTTTTCCTCCAAGACAAAAGAAGTTGCACAATCTTAGCAACATTGCAATCCTAGTGGTTCCTTTTTGCAAAATGCAATCCATCTAGTGTCTGTATATAGTGTCTTTCTTTTGATTTTCTTGTTTTGCCGGTTGAAAAGGCGGGTGTGATCCCTGCGAAACGTCCCGGGTTTTTTATTTTATTTTATGTGTCTCTTGTTCTTGTGAAGCAAACCGAAATATACCTGGCTGGGTATTCCAGGCTTGTTCAAAATGCAATTGCAAAAAATTTTGGCATGAATTTCGTATATATTTGCACAACAGCTGTACCCTGGAGTGGAGCAACAGCTGTACCTCCCTTCAGGCGAGCGGGGAGCTCTAAGTGCATTACTTTTTCCCTATCCAGTGTAGGAGGTCGAGGGAAAGAAGGAAAACAGGGGGATCCCAGGTAGAACTTGGCAGGAAAAATGTGGAAAAGTGCGCTGGAAGTAAGAACCACACCAGGAAAAAGAACAAAGAGTTTTGAATGAAAGAAATTATTGAAATCTGTGAGTCACAATAAATATTGAGGAGGAAAAATAAAACAATGTGGCTTACCCTGAGAATTTATTCGACGAGTAATTAATTTCAAAGTCAAATGAGCCACCACAGGCCTGCAAGCCTGGAAACATCAGTTGATGAGAAAATGTTACAGGAGTTTAAATCACTATGCACAAGTTGTCGAGTATGTAAAATTTAGAAATTTTACATAATTTAAAAATTTTACCAACTGGAAACATCAGGCTACACGAATAAAACTATATAGTGCTGAAAACTAACTGTTTAGATCAAATGGAGCCAGCTAGTTGGTAGTAGCGCTGAGACCTACAGTCTTTAGGGCTGGCCGCCAACTAGCTGGCTCCATTTGATCTAAACAGTTAGTGCTCAGCACTATATTGTTTCGTATTGCAAACATACAACTATTGCAACTCTTCATCACCCACTTTTGCCTATCTCGTCCATTGAAGGGAAATGTAGCAGGGAAGAGTAGTAGTCTGTGCGGATGAGTACACTGCGACAATGGGCCTGTTGCAAACTTTTGCTAGAGCAAAAATAAGAGTTGGTTCTTATAGATAATGCCTCAAAAATCACGATGAGCGCATCGGCAAAGTCTGAAATGCACTCATAACTTCACAATCTGCGTAAGAAATTTGCGTTTTTTTAAGCTTCCCGCTTCAAAAACGATACTACGGCACAGGTGAACATTTTGTTAGAGGAGTCGCTCCATCGTCGGCGATATTCATCATGGCCGACGCTTGCGCGCAGTTCCGCGCGTAGTTCGAGGAGAGTTCAAGGTCAATCAATTCGGGCGTGGAAAATATGAACGTTAACACACCGATTGTTATCTGGTCTAATCCAGTTCAGGTGTTATCTCGTCCCATCAAACGTGTTTTGGCGGATTGGCGTCGGCCATGATGATTATTGCCGACGATGGAACGACTCCTCTTACAAAATGTTCACCTGTGCCGTAGTATCGTTTTTGAAGCAGGAAGCTCAAAAAAACCGCAAATTTCTTACGCAGACTGTGAAGTTATGAGTGCATTACAGACTTTGCCGATGCGCTCATCGTGATTTTTGAGGCATTATCTATAAGAACCAACTCTTATTTTTGCTCTAGCAAAAGTTTGCAACAGGCCCATTGAGGAGCTTTCCGGAAAAAGGGCACATGCCGAAAAAACGCGTTGTGAGAAAAACGCATTTGAAGTTTTCATTCTTACTTTCCGGGCACTGATGATGACATACATCGGAACTGGGGCACTCGTATCAACGTTCATACACCCTAGAATGAATAATGACAATTGGTAAAATTTACACTTCTTTCAGTGATGTAGGAGGAATTTTTTAAAAGTTCCCGTTGTGCGCCCTTTTTACGGGAACGGACCAGTGGTCATAGGCTTTGGCTTTTAGAGCTGAATTTTTGAGACTTTACCGAGTTTCTAAACGAAAATAAAGTTTATTAACCTCTTCTGCATAGTAAAAAATAAAATAAAAAACCTCTTTGTTATCAAAATTTTTTGGAAATGATTTACATTTTGTAGCTTCAAACGTCTTTCAGCTCAGCTTACGTATATCAAAATTTAAAAAGATTACTCTTTGCAGCTTCAAAAGAGCCCCTCTGTCCATTGCCTTTCCTGGGGTTGTAAGTAGACCAACAAACTTCGAACGTCGGTTTTTTTGACGTCTGAAACCCCAGTTGGTGGTGCGGGATCTGGCGTAATGCTTCTCAATGTTGCCTTATCGGTGACGGTCGCATATTGGAAGGACACGTATTTGGGAACATAGTTTCTGGAGCACTCAATCTTACCACTGCTGTTGTACCACACACACGGCACATACACGATAAGCTAAAACAGAATGCAACTACCATTTGTGCAATTTTAGTATTTGAGAGAAGAACAATGAACGCTGGTCGAGTCTCGCTTAGAATTGTAACCCTATCAATTCAATTGTCCGATTAAAATTAAGATAAAACATTTTCTCAAAGTTTTCGAAAATGACACGATTTATACTTGGTTATAGCAATTCCTTGTTTATAATCTAACCCTCCTTGAAATTATTTTAAGAGAGATTAGGAGAAATCTAAAAAGCTTTAGAGAAGGAGGGCTGTTCCCAATACTTGGGATGCCTCTCGATTCTATTTTAAAACGCGTTAAAAAAAAGTGGAACCGTTTTGATGAGATGAAAAAAGAAAAGTTTCAGCAATCAATCATATCCAGCTTTGAGACGCCACGGAAGTTCTCCGAACCTGCAGTTCGCTAGTAAATGTTAAAGCATTTTCCATTCGTCTTGCAGGGAAAAACATTACTGTAATTCTATCATTTAACGAAATGAAAAATTACTGTTGTTTACCGCGTACCTGCTGCTAAATTAAAAAAGGTATAAAAATAGTAATAGAAGAAAAAAACCTACAAAGTTTCAAATTGAACGATAAAAACATATTAACCACAAAACAAATGGGTTTACAAAACTAAGAAAATAGAATAAATACAACCAAGACGTTTCGGACCAATTACATGCCCATTCTCAACTGGAACTAAAGTTAGAAAATTTTTAAGACAAAAAAATGAGCATTATGCAACTGGTCGAGGTAGGAATCAGTGCAAGCTGATAAATCAATTTCAAATTAATTTAGTCGATAACCGTGTCAGAGGGGTCTTCCTTTTAATTGTCACTGTAAAAAATGCTATGATTTGCACACAATTCAGAAGTGTCCTCCGTAAGAGGTTTTTTTTTTTACTACTGCAAAAGCCAAAAGTATGGTGACACGCTTTACTATGATCCGTCCTACTGATTTTTACCACAGGCATACTATTGTTGTGGACCATACAGATTATAGTGTATCGCCTGAACTCGGGAATCGAACCAGTAGGAACTTCCGACTATAGAGTCTGGTGTCTACAACCATATCGTACACTGGTCAGAGGAGGCTAAAAGTTCTACCGAGCGATATTTTTTTCAGTGTACTTATTGTGTCATTCGTTTTTCATTTTTTGGGAACGCTCAGTCTGAAAAAACAACAGAGGAACGATAAAATAAAGTAGGATATAGAAATTAGGCTAAAATTAAATTGATTTCCTTACTTAATCCTCACACGTGGATATATGTAGGCATACCTCACGGGCAGAGACCTGATTCAGACATCGTCGATGATACCGGGGCAACAACCGCCTTTGCCTGAGAGCCGGTCTTTGCCTTTAACATACCTACAGTATGAGCGTAAAAAATTTCGGTCGATGTGAAGCGTCAATACGCTTCAAAAATTGACAGTACTTTTGATTCATGTAGATTGTAATCCTCGAGTCATGAAGCAAACTTCACGCCAAACATAGAGCTTGTCTTGATTTAAGCAAAAATCCGATGAACAAATATGGTTTCTTGCGACTGGAAAAAAGACACATTGGACTCTAGAGTCCAGACTCTTTAAAACATCGATACAGAATAAATACTCTTGATTCAATCGATGAAGCTTCAATAGCTCAAGAACCAAGCGGCGTAAATTGAGCGTATTTTCGTTTGATGTAAGCTTAAATCTCGATTGAATTAAGCGAGTCCTTTTCTTGTCACTAATGTTTTCAAGAGTTGGACTTAGATACCGAATGAGTTTTTTTTTCCAGTCGGTCAAAAAATGTCAAGTTGATTTTGTTCCTAGGTCAGAGAGTGCGGTTACATGAACCACGGTTTATACAACACACTGTTCTTACGATTCAGATAACCGAACTTTTTTCACAATGATACCGTCACCTTCCAGCCAAAGTATCGTAAGCGCCAATTTCCGCCGCCATTTTATTTTTTTACAGCAAAATTCTCTCTCGAAGTTGTCGGAAAATTTTACTGAATGCTATCGACAGCACAGAGAAAATTCAGTGAAATACTCGGACACCTTCTTGGAAAAATTTCTCCGTAAAAAAATAAAATGGCGGCGGAAACTTTTAAACGTCGCATGGCGCTCGTGATATACTTTGGCCGGAAGGTGACGATAGGTTGCAAGATGGTGCGCAGCTTGGTTAAAATTATTGTCTCATTCCAATCATTCAGTATAAAATCGGTGAACAACCTTGCAAGGTGGAGATGCATCGATTAAAGTCATTTCGAACTTGACAGAAGCTTATTTAAAAACGGATCGAAGGTGGAAGCTTAAATCTTTTTTCCTGTTTCCATCGATATAGTTCCATTTAATTTATGGTCAACGTGAAGAAGAGGTGTGCATTTTCGGTTGGGGGGTAATTTTTCTTCGGTGTCGAGTAGAAGTGGCGATCATGTTGACGGATGCCGAGTTAAAGAGGAAACTTTGCTCTCAAATCAGGGAACTCAGGACTCACTCCCGTATTTTTCCTTCGACTGGCTCCAAAAGTTTGACGGCGATAAGTTATTACAAGATTTAATACATTATAAATATTTCAAGGCAGGTTCGACGCTCAGCTCCGATCAAGGTAATCAGCTCTCCGAGCCACTTTCGCCGAGTTTCAAAATTTTGCGGAAGTTTCCTCCCACCTCACCCCTTCGTTCATCTCAACACGAGTCAAACGATGAAATAGGAATTGAATAGACCCTCTGTTGTTCAATCGTTTATGATGGTCTTGCGGCTGTGTCATAAATGACTGATGTCTCATTTTGTTTCAGCGCAGGGCTATCATCGGCCTTACTTGAAAAATATTTTATTCCTACTAGATTGTTATATTGTCTTCCTAAGGAGGATTTAAAATGAAAAATTTGCTCCCAATAAAAAGCGACTTTATTTTCCATTTTTTAATGCTCATCCTTGTTTCTAATGCATTTTCATTCAATTTTTGGTATAATTTCGGCATAAAATTGTACATACCGTAAGTTTCCGTTGTTTTAAGTACCTCAATTGAAAAATTATTTTTCTCGGATACTCATTCGAAGATGGACTCTCAGTCGTGCACTGAAACCACTAGAGTTAATTTCGAAACTATAACTCTAATTTTTGGTTTTTCTGGCTTTAATTTACACACAGATTAGTGCGGACATAGCACTGAACGATCGTGTTGTTGTTTACGGTATTTGGGTCACATTTTTCGGGGCTTTTTTCCTTCTCTTAGAGACTGCACCATTTTTACATTTTAATGAATCCTTCGGAATAAACAGCTCAAAAGTGTTTCTAAATGTGCACAATTTTTCGCCAAAAAATGCATGATTCATAATTGATGTAAGGTGCGTGAGGCAGCGTGCCCCGATCCATTTCGATTGTCTGTGTGTTTAAATGGGAATAACCTCGCTTAGTGTTGCCAGCTTGCAAGAATCGCCTTTGCTTCAAACGCTCGTATTTTTATAGACTCAAATAATGAATTAAAAAATTTTCAATATTTGCTAGTTATAGTCGGAAACAACTTCAAGTCTAAAAAGTTCATTTTTGTTTTTATTTTCAATGGATGCGGTAGAGACCGCAAAAGCGTGATGATATCTTGCGGGAAATGCATGATGATGCAACTGCACCGCTTTGTCGAGTATAATTCGAATGCAAATAAAATTAAACTACAACAAAATCAATAAATCAGCCTTTACCTTGCATGTGAGGCAATATATAGCGTATTTATTTACTGAATTTTACCTTGTTATTTGCGAGATGCAATTACGTTCTTCAATAAACTTACCTTGTACAAGCTCGCATACAGTGCACGAGAAAATAATATCTTGGCATACAAAGTTCGTCGTTTCCCGTACGAAGAAACGTAACTTTATTCCATGGTTGCAAAATCGAATTAGAAAATTCAATTATTTAGAAGCGTATATACCTGTGCGATTTTTTTCCAAAATTGTTCTGATTTTTGCCCGAGATCAAAGGGAAAATCCGTGAAGTTTTCAGTTAGAAATGCCCAAAATTCTCCCAGTAAACATGGAATTTGCGAGGGGAAATTTCGCAACATTGATTTGTAGTTAAGTTCTTGTGTGGGGGAGACGAAGAGTTGTCGTAAATAAAACGATTTATCGAAACCACCGGCGCACCCCTCTCTCTCTGCACTCAGTAAAAAAGTAATAATATAATACCCTTATCTGTGTTGTCGATTTGCCAAGTCCCATCCTATTCAGAATCATAAAAACTGTTCAAATTTTATCCAGAAGTCCTGAAAACAAGATGGTTTCCATAAAATAATTCTCAGTCTATCCTCTGGCATGAATATCAACTAAAGGCCCATCGATCAGCGAAAAACGCACAGCCAAACCGATCTTAACACCGAAAAAAAGTATGCCGATTTAACATTCTGGATGTAAAAAAGTGTGCGACAACTCACAAAACGCTGAATCAGCCGCTACGGCTGTTACTTTAGCAATGTCAATATGTAAAACTAACTGCTGTGGCGGTTAATATTCAGCGTTTTGTGAGTTGTCGCACACTTTTTCACATCTAAAATGTGAAACTAGCATTCTTTTTTTTCTTGTATGAGCCTAATCCAGGGAAAAAAGTAGTTTTATCGAATAGTTTGGTAACCGCGGATTGGATGATGGATGAGCGGCAGAAATAAAAAAAATCCAAGAGGGAGGATGTTGCGAGCGGCTCGTCGCGAACTGGAGAGGGGTTGTTGGCTGCTGGAGGTTGAGTTGGTTAGCTGGAGCGGAAGGAGGGAGGGGGTGACAAAGATTGTACAGCAACAGGTTCAGAAAACCGAGACTGATATTATCCCTTCGTGCTCTCCGAACACGTCGGGAGCCGGCGTTCAATGGATCAGGCAATCGACTCTTTTGGATATGGATTATTATGACAATGGAAGACAAAGTCTCGCTTGAGGCGCTTCCTTCCGTATCCGCGATCAGTACCGGATTTTCTGTAAGGCAAACAAGCCCAAAGCGGCGGATTCTCAGGGGATGGCAATTTGCGAGGTATTCTATCGTTATAATCTCAAAATATCTTCCGTGTTTGAGGTGCGTACGGAAGTTAAAAATAATGCCCCCGCGAGTAAGATAAGGCCATTTTTTCAAAATTTACCGTTGAGTCTCATTTCCTGTTTCTTTAACACACCTGTGAGGATGGCAACTATGTAAATGTGCATTTTGCATGATTACAATAAAATATAAATGCCCCGTGTGAATAAGACACTCATTATGAAGAGCTTTGAAATCTCACTGAAAGTTGTTCTCTTAAGATATTTTTTTGATTTAAAGCGTCATTTTTTGTCGACAAAATTTGGATTTTTTGAGGGTTTTTGTCATCGTTAAGTCTAATTTTTAAAAAAAAACAAGAACAAAGCAACGTTTCTATAACTTAAAAAAACTGACTTTAAGTTGAATTCGCACGGATTCAACTGAAAAAAAACCCAAATTTTGTCGACAAGTCAAAATAATATTTCAAAAAGTTTTTTTTTTTTCAAGATTATGCGTCAATGAGGCTTTTTAATGATAAAGAACAACAAAAAAATTAATGCTACAAAATGTGCAACGCAAGGCGTCAATTTACAAAAGTATGATCTCAACAGAGGATGTGAGGAATCGTTTGGCCATGGCCACGCGTGGTTTTCTTACCGCCAGTCTATCGATATACTTTTTTCTTTCGTGTATCAACTCCAGGTTGGAAACTTGTGTTATTCAAATAATACGATGCGCGAGATTAAACTTCACACCTCAAGCCTCATGCTCATTGCGAATCTTCAATTCTTAATTTCTTTCCTATCCACAATGTTTGAATGAAGGCGTCTCCAAATCTACTAATCCACTAATAATGGAGATGTTGCATGTGTGAGGAATTTGCGATTTGACTGTTGATTCTCATGTAAAAGTTCGCGAGAAACACGATGGTGCCACTAGTTGTCTCTGAAATCATCTTCCAAGCTCAAAAACAGCTTTCAAGTTGAGGCCTAAATGGAGGGGATATCCAGGGGCGGACTGGCCATGGGGGCGGGGAGGCGATCGCCTCCTAACAATTTGCCACGGAGGTCCCGAAGGGGCCCCCGCGGCGAATTTTTTTCGAGTTATGGTTTTACCCCTGTAATGTTGTAATTTTTTTATCCTATTCAGTCACTAAAAGGTCCCAAAATCCTTGAAAATTTGTCTCTAAGTGACATGAAAGGTCGTCTAAAGCTTTTGTGATGAAGGGGCCCCCGAAGAATCCTGAGAATGGGTTATTTTGAAGTTCAAATACTGTAGAATTTGACTCCAATAATGCATAAAATTGCGTTTAAAAAGTGTGTAATTTTCCACATTTTCCGGGGGAGGGCCCCCGGATCTCCTTAGAGGGGCCCCCGAACGACAGGAGGGGCCCCCAAAATCTAGGTCGCCTCCTAACTTTTCGACTTCCAGTCCGCCCCTGGGGATATCCCACGCTATCCTGCGAGTCCACCTCTACATCAATACAAACTCTCCATGCAAAGATAGGGAGCAAATACATTAGCAGTGATGTCGTGTTTTCAGTTTTAGAGTCCCCAAAGAAAGTGGCATCACTGCTAATGTATTTGCTCCCTATCTTTGCATGGAGAGTTTGTCTTGATGTAGAGGTGGACTCTCAGGGTAGGGTGGGATGTCCCCTCCATTTTTGCCTCAACTTGAGAGCTTTTTTCGAGCTTGAGAGTCGATTTCAAAGAAAACCAGAGGCACCATCGTGTTTCTCGCCAACTTTTACACAAGAATCAACAGTCTAATCGCAAATTCCTCACACATGCAACATCTCCATACCCACAATCCGTTAAAAGTGATCTTGTCCAGAAGAAGAGAAGATATGATTCATGGTGCGGCGGGAGGTGCGAGAATGAGTTCGTGTTCGAAACGTACCATTTCTTCGCCTGTCACGACAACAAATTTTCACCTCCTTCTCCTCCAGCAACCTCCGGCGTTCGAAAAGTAAATGCACATATTGCGAACTCTCTTATTTTGGTCGGCATTTCAGTTTCAAAGACTCACTCATAACGTCTCTCTCTAGACGCTTGTGTGAAAAGCTCCTCTGATTTAAACTTCCCTGCGTACATCAAACAAAATTAGCTTTACTATAACAGCACTCGAAAAAAAGTTTCTTGCATCCAGAGTCCAGACTCTTAAAATACAGTAGCCGCTCGATGATTCGAAGTTGGAGGGACCAGGGATTTTCTTCGAAATAACGAGTTTTCGAATTATGGAGAGTGGTTACGAAAAAATTCGAAATAAAAAGAGTTCCAAATAAGCTCTACAATTCGAAGTGGTGGAACTGAACGCTCTATAATTCGAATAAGATAATCAGTGGATTTAATCGTAAATTCCTCAGTTCTCCGTCTGTTAGGCATTGACATACGTATAAACATCAAAACAACCACTTCAAGACTTCGAATTATAGAGCGCCCGGCACAGATATTTCGATTTACAGAGCTTTTCACAAGCCGTTTTCCAACAGAAAAATTCGAATTACCGAGGGGGTAAAAATACACTGACTTTTTCGAATAGACGTGATTTTCACAAGGGGATCGGCGTCGCCGTCGAATTATCGAGCTTTTCAAATTATCAATCGCGCAATGCGTGAAGTATCCTTGCAGTTGGTGAATGACTGTACGCGCAATGTGTGAGGTATCCAAGCAGTCATGTAGGCGCTATCACGCGATCCGCGCTGGCCGCACAGTGTTTGGCTATAATATTCAAACTCTTGATTCAATCGGATTTTCGCTTGAATCAAAAGAAAATCCGCTTAAATAGAGTGGGGTTTGGCTCTCGACTCAAGCAACAATCCAATTGAATCAAGAGTATTTTTCCTTATAAACTTTTTGGGAGTCAGGTCTCTGGATCCAAAAGACCTGCTTTCCAGTGAAGAAACCCCTTTTTTTGGTGTTTGACAGTTTCTGTTTGAGGCGATATAGTTTCTTAAAGTATATCGACAAATCACAACGAAATACTTAAAACGCGTACCTAGAGAAAGAGACAGGAAAACGTGCAATGTGTATGTTTTTCAAACAACTTGAACTAACAGTGAAAGCTCTTTGTAAAATGGTTAAAATTACTTTCTTTATAACTCGCCACTTTCACTTAACATATTTTATGTCAAAAATATATTAAGGGAAAAAATATTTTGACCTAAAATATATTCAGTGAAAGTGGCTAGTTTTAAAAAAGTAATTTTAACCATTTTAACGTCTGGGTTTGTTAGGCGTAGGCATGCTATTTTTGGTGGGAAAAATAGAAGACGGGCTTGACTTCAAAAATAATTTTTCCGCGATGAAACTGAATTATATTCCTCCAAGTTGGATAGTTTTTATGGAACACATTCAATTGTATTTAATGTGAAAGGTTAATTAATGTCATGTAATGCAGTTCGTGTATAATGGAGAAATGATAAAGAGGCACAGTAACTGGCTTCCAGTTGTGAGGGCGGAAGACCGAGGCTGGAGTGGCAAGAGTGAAATTCGGTGGCTGGCTTCTCAAGCTAAGTGAAAGTGTTGGGGAGGCGCTCTCTCCAAGTTGAACATTCTTGATTTAATAGAGGGAGCAATTCTGCACGGAGTTGTATACACATTGTTTCTTGCTAAGCGCCCCCGACGTTTTCCTCCTGTGATGTCTTAATAGGGGTTAACAGGGTTAAAACTTTCGGAACTTTCTCCTCCTCTTCCGAGTCAACAACTGCCAGGTGGAAATGGACAACGAGAGCTTGAAACCGTGAGCTTTTACGTGGACTGTGACTGACAATGCAATCCTTTTCTCGGCTCCGCGCATTTTTCTCTGTCTCCAGACCTCTCGGGGAATCCTTTGCGGACCCTTTCCTTGCGCTCCTGAATTACGTCTCCAAAATAAAGCGTAATTTCTCTTTCATTTCCATTACGTTGACTCGGTTGCTTGATTTATTTGTTTCCGAGAACAAAAGATTGAAGTTGTTATCCTCGATGTTGTATTACGTAGTAGTGCTGGAGCTCATGTAAACAAAGTCTAACTGTTGAAAGGGAATAGACTTATGTTTTTCTAGAGCTATTTGGACCCAAGTCATAGTAGCACCTTCTTCCCATTCTCGACTCGGGTGTGGGGTGTGGGGACGCTGACATCCCTGTCCCTATTTGTAAATTATTACGGGATATATGGATTGCTGATGTAACAATTCAATTGTCCAAAAAAGTGACTGCGACGTTTCAAATGTACATTTTAAAAAAGTGAAAAGCTAATTTAACCACGTGGATAGTTGAAGTATCATTTTTCTTTACTAAAATATACGTTGAAACATTGCAGTCACTTTTTTTGTTGCTGATTTAACAATTTTCAAAAAATTGTTAAATCAGAAATTTAATTTTTTCTGTTTACCGATAAATTTGTTTTTCTATAAGGAAATGAGAAAAAATTAATCGAAGAGAAAATATTAACGCTCACGTTGTAATGCTCGGTGCGGTTAATATGGAAATATTTATGTATACCAGTCGCGTGGCGTGAATTGCGGTATATCGATTGTTATGCCATTTAGACCTATAGAAAAGGACCGAAAACAGGGTGTTCGCAGCGAACACCTTAATAATCGATTCTTTACCATGAGTTTAAATGGCGATACATCGCAATTCACGCCGCGCCACTGATGTATTCTGTTTTTTTCTGACTTGACACGTACGTGTTCCATAAACAACCCTCAATCTAGGAGAAGACAAGTATTTTACAGACATCTCACTTACAGACTCCTATATTGTGAAAATGAAATTCATAAATCATAACGATTTACTCTCGATGATGGTTAAGATGCGGGGGAGTTATATCCATTTTTTTTCTCAACATTCAAAACCCAATTAAACAATCTCAAGCATAAATCACTCATAATAAATGTCATTAGTCTTTATGAGACTAAGTTATACATATGTTACCATTCTTACCAAATAGACCAGGTTACAATATAGTACTATTACATGGTAAAATGGTCACCGAGGAATCGAAGCGTTATGTATGTTGGCTACCTACTTGTCGACGAGGCTGATTGATATCCTGTAAAATTGAAATAAGGCGTCTTTGCATTTCAAATTTCTTAAGTAACGTTTTTCTGATTGTTA
This sequence comes from Bemisia tabaci, assembly GCF_918797505.1. Taxonomy (NCBI): domain Eukaryota; kingdom Metazoa; phylum Arthropoda; class Insecta; order Hemiptera; family Aleyrodidae; genus Bemisia; species Bemisia tabaci. The sequence goes on from NC_092796.1 coordinate 50,223,475, forward strand.
AAAATTAGCAATCATTGACCAAATGGAAAATAAATAATATACTTTCGCGGTTAATAAATTTCAATTTATTGCACAAAATCACAACTTTCATTTCAATGTTTCGTTGCAAATACTACTTAAGGGTACAGGGAAATTGTTGATCCTCAAAATGTTTTTTTGCCCAGCACTATTTACATAAATAGACGGGCAACGACGCGACACTGATGGTTCGTCTCTGAACTCGATATAGCTAAGAGCGAGCCAAGATGGACAATACAAACTTACGTGTTTTTAACCTCATTTTTCATTAGCAGCAGTTAAAAGCATCCTGATATACCGCATTGTTAAACCTTCGAACTTCCCCATTATATCAGCTGTGACAAAGTTTTGAGGGTCGAGTGAGTTCCAGATTGAGAAACTAGTCGCCGAGGACTTGATAAAAGAAATAGTACGATCTTCCTGTGTCGGCAGATTGTGTAATGGAAAAAAAACTTTGAACTAAGACATTGTGGGGTCGAAGCAAGTACGTTTCAAACATTGCAACATTGTAACGTTTTTGCCTCGCCCCTTGTTGGCATGCGTTCAACAGCTCAAACCGGAAACTGCAGTCAAAGAAGAGAATAAGCAGTACAATTCTTTTTATTTTTTAATTTTCTGCAATGGCTCTATGTATCGATTTACTGAGTGCTTTCTGCCCCACCAACTTAGAGTTTTCTATAGCTGGAACTGCGGGTACAGCTCTTTTTACGCAGAGCAGATGACTCCAAGGATTTTACTGAAAATATCAAGTCAGAGGTTATAAGAATAGAGTTCTTAACACTGCAAAAAATCTTATTGGATGAAACCTTTTCCGACGCTGCAATTGCAAAAATGCGTATCGTCGGTTTCGGGGTTTCAAAATCTCCTATTTTATTTCCAGAAAATGGAGATCAAACCAACATAATGATTTGAAATTTTCGAGTATTCTTCACCTGGAGAAGAAAAGTCATCGAAGTTTCCAAGAAATGTCGTTTAATAATTTTTCATGCAGGAAATGAAGTGTGACTGGGAGTCCGGAACGTCGCAAATCCGAGATTTTAATTTCTGCAGTTTTACCTTCGATTTGTTTTTCATTTTGATTCATGGTAAGGTAAACCACCCATTACCCGTCACCTTAAGCACCTTGCGAACTTTGAGAGCCTGTAAATACCTGTTTGTATACCCGTACATACAATTTGTTGTATTATCTGTGCGAAGAATTACTTTGGCCTTCATTTGTGACCAAGTTCATTAAAATCGGCCAAGTATTAACTCAACCACGGAAGAAACACGAAAAAATGACGAAAAGTACCAGTTTCCGGCACTTTTTGCCTATCTCCATCATCCTGACCCCAATACCCGTCACCCATTTGATTACATCAATCTAACCTCAATTTTTCGGCGGGATTTTTGAAATATCAGCGGAAAAGACGAAAAAATAAGAAATTGCACTTGAATAAAGAGGAACGAAACAAAATATTTATTAAACAGAAGTTACCTACTTTTTAGTCTCTTAAAATGGAACTACTCTAATTTGGATATTCAGTCAAAAAGCTGCACTGAAAAAAAAGTTTTTTTTTTCAATTTAAAACAAACATTTGTTAAAACAAAATTGTCGGTGAAAGGATTTTCTCTTTTCAATTCTTCGATATATTTTCCAGCACAGATGAGAAGTTTTTCATCATTGACGGGAAAACCGGTTTTTCTACAAGTGAAGTCCCAATTTACAAGCTTAGCCTCCTCTTCAGGGGTAAAGATAGAGCAAGGACCTTTTCTTGCATCGATTTTGCTAATGCCATGTAGTTTGTCAGACAGAGTCGTTCTCGGGTCATTGTGATCTAAAGCGGCTCTGTTTACAGAAGCTCCATGTTGTACAGCATCAATCGCGGCTAATAATTCTTTCTTGCTATACACCATTGTTTAGATCTTAATACCTGGGCAGAAGCATGTCAGTATAGATTAATAAAAATGCAGGGAGATACACCAGAAAGTTAAAAAGGAGACTCTTCTCACCAACAGCACCCTGTCCCCCCCTCAAGGAGTAACTGATTTGAAGAAGACACCTACAAGTTCGACTTTGTAAGCCCTAAAATCTGACGATTTTGAGAGCATGCGTAACCACATATTTTTACTTTGGTACCTAGTTCAAGGAAAAAATATTCAGCGCTCAGCATAAGCGCCACTCATGCTTATCTTAGAGTCGCTTTTTTATATAAATTTCACTGTTTTACACAATTATCGGTAGAGGAGAAGGTCCGGAGAGATTAATATTCTTCCTCAAACATAATTTTTCTGACACAATATTATTTCCTCATAGTACCTATGACAGAGCAATTTAATTCAACAAAATGCCGCGTTTGCATGTACGAGTATCATATTTTTTATTTTATTTTTTTTTTAAAAAAAAAAAACAAAAACTCTACACGGCCTGGTTTGTCCAATAACATGTATGAAAAAAGTTGAAGGTGAAGAAATCAGTTATTATTCGAAAAGATGGTCTCTTTGAAACAGCATTTTCCTTCAAAAACATACGAACTTAACCGTAAGTGCCCAAAAGATGTCCGATATTCACTCCCCAACAACCCCTTTTAAAGCGACAAGACTCCACGCTTTGTAGCACATCCACGTAAGTATGCGCTGAAAAAACAACCGCTTGTCGTTTTTTATGATTGATGAGTTGAAGTTGCCCGCTTTTTGCATCAAGTGATAGGTAGTGCATACCGACGCTTATTTTAACCTGAACATTGTAACGTCTTTCTAAATATAATAAAACGTTTTTACGGCAAACGAGCCCTATACATACCCGTTCCAAATGTGCCAAAATATGCGATAATTTTCAACCACTATCCTCCTGTGTGCCTTTCTTAAATGTGCAATCGTTCAGTCATTTAAAACTTCAAAATGGCAGTTGCCCCATCGTTCAACATATTTGATCTAGTGAAGTCTTCACACACCGAGACAAGAAAAAACAGCTATTCGATTATTGGGAAGTAGAACATCAAATAACGCATAGGGTGTCGTCGGTTGATTCTGAGGTTATCCACTGTGGTGGCGTGTGCATGCGTGCATTTTCTCTATCTTCGGAAATCATCGACGATGTACGTATTTGGTGCTAGATTGAATATGCGCTAAACGTCTCGGAACTTTTTTATAATTTTTGACAGGAAACATAAAATTCCTACCATTTCTTAGGGGCTACTCTGAAGATAAGAATAGGATTTTTTAAAAATTGAAGGAGAAGAACCGATATTTTACAAAGAAACAATCGGAAATTGCGATCTACGGATAACTAATTCACACAATATTGAGGGATAGACCTCCCGTCTTTCCTCGCCACCTCCTCCACCCCCGTTTCAGCCCCAGCTCCATTTTACATTCCATTTTTGTCGAAAAAACTGGACGCACACTTATATTCCTTCCAGCGCAAGAAGTAGCCCAAGTCAGTTCTTTTATGATTGTCTACTAAGTTTTTAAAGCAACCTGTGACTAGTATCGCTTCCTTTATCGAGCATTGTTCCTCGATCACAACTTCTTAACTTGCCGTGTTATTTTTATCTGAATACATCCTCGTAAATGCGTAATTTTCGAGTATTAAACAGCGAGGGTTTAAGAACGAATTTCCCACATGACTATAACTTCACGTGAAAACCTCGTTTAAATCACTGATAGATTTTTGAAGTTTCAAATTGCCTCAATCGATGATCGTTCTATCGGACCGACCGAGAGCAGTGAGGGAGACTTTTGGGCTACCCTCAGTTACCCAAGATAAGTGCAGTTGAGTTTTATTTATCTTCCGCCAGTGAGAAAAGCTCTTTCCCTCGTCTTGGCTCCCCATCGTGCTTCATGTTTACCAACGTCAAATGAATTGACAATAAAATATTCAGGAGCCTCCCTCCTAGAATCGAGCGCAATCAACGTTTGTTGGCCAAGTACAATTGCAGCAGAAAATCGCTCGTTCTCTATCGACAAAACTTTTCGAGTGCGCATGAAACAAAAAATCGGTTTTAATTTCCACTTTGTTGGTTTATGCGTTTTCAGTTCAAATTTGAAAATATCCCTCCTAAAAAGCCCAATTTTAGTGTGAGGAGGACTGTGAAAATTCGCATATAAATCATACGATTACACTACAAAACTAAGGAAAAACGGCGTATGAACATTCGAGAGTTGCCAAATTTCCTTCGATAAAGTGTTCATTTTTGAGGAAAGTTATGAATACTTTTCCTTTACACTTTCAGAATCTTTAGGTAAAATTGAGAACTAAATTATCTGTAAAATTGGGAAGAAAATATTTATAAATTTACCAGGAAATTCGGGTTTTATGAAAGGAAATTTGGCAACGCTCAAAGGTTCATACTGCGTTTTTCCTTAGCACGGCAGTACAGTGCAAACAAGTTATGCATAATAGCTGTTTGTTTTAAAATGCGGCCAGTGCATGTTTGCACACTTGCGCAGATTTCTGAGACCTCGAAATTTGTGGAATTTCTGTTCTTGTGCCGTTAGATTAATGAAATGTCAATAAATATGCGTACAGCAGAACGAAGACTAAAGCCTCTCATTCTTTCTCTCTCGTTTCCCGTGTAGTATTGTAGAAAACTTTGGATACCTCGTACTAAAACAGGGGAAAAAAATTATGTGAAATTGAGTATTTTATGAAATGAAAGTGCAGAAATTAATGTTTTTTCGGCCCTCTTCATCTCAAGAAAAATAATTTTTCTGTTGCAGGAACGGCTTCTTTTGTCTGTTTTGCCGCGACATGTTGCGATGGAAATGAAAGCAGATATTGCTGGCAAACCACAGAATTCTATGTTCCATAAAATATACATTCAAAAACACGAAAATGTCAGGTAAAAATCATTATATTATTCTTTCATAAACAAATGTTTGCCCCTTTATGGAGGCTAGCGTTAAATTGGTTCTCTACTTTAGGCACTAATAATCATCTTAGATGAATAAAACCACGCCCTCCTTACATGCTCCAAAACTAGAAAGCACTTCTGTACATTTGACAAACTGCTGTGCAATTCAACAATATTCTATTTCAGCTCCTGAAGTTTCATAAATTCTTATAAAATTCCGTCAGGGTAAAATAAACTGAAACAATTCGAAAAATGTAATCATATGTGTTTCCCATTTCATCGTTAGCGTTGCCCTAATATTCGAGAGAGAGGAACAAATATTTGATGTCAATCCACATCACCGGTCATAAATAAACGATTTTTCATCGATGTTGCATAAAAACTTTTTATTCACCGGTTGAACCCGCTGTGGAATGGAAAAGCTTCCAGCTATTCTGTACCTTTTTTTGAGAAGCTTTTTTAACCGGAATCATTTTTCAATATTTGGACTGCGACGGCTTAACCTGTTAATAACATTGTGATTGAACTTTGTTTAGTTACTTTTTATCTCTCCTTTAATGTGTCATGTAATAATTGCCTTGAATTTTGTAACAAGTCCGTTGACACAAAGTAGGTAGTGAATGGTGTTTTCAAGACACTAGCATGTTATAGAAATATTGTCCATATTTTTTCTTTCTTTTTCAATTGATATTTATCTGAATGCTTCAGAAAACGATGATATCAACAAGTTTTTATTTTATACATTTTCCTTGTCATCAAAATAAAATATCCGTTCAGAAAATGAACAAAGAACAGGGCAATGGTCTCAGTCATGTTACTATAAGACAATTTTGCAAAAACTCAGTGACATCGTATGGTTCTATTAAATTCGGTTCTTATAAATAACATCAGAATCCCGCAAATGTAGCTGACTCTCACTGTATTACCTGGTCTTCGAATCCTTGAAATTGCATTTTCTTCAAGGAAAATTAATAAAAATATACCATTGTAATGTTGTGTCGATTTTTTAATATGAGTAGAGAAAATTCATAAAACATTTCAAAATATTTTCCATTTAAACAAATAAAACACAAGTGGAAACTTACTACATTCCAAAGAGTTATTTGCCCATTTTTTCAGGCATGTTTTAGTCGGTGAGTGCAAAATTATTCTCCGAATTTAGAGGATTTTAAAATAAACCGCACCGCAACGAACTGCTTGTTTGCACGATTTAAGCATTCGGAAATTTCAAGACACGGAGATTCTCGTGAAAATTGGCAATAGCTCGAAACGGTGGGGAAAGGGATCTGTTGAACGAAAAGATAAATAGCGCATGGTCAACAAACGCCGTTAAAACAATCACAAACTTTTTATTCACGTCTCTGTTCAATTTTTTCCCCCAGCATATTGTTTGCGGACATCTGCGGATTCACGAGTTTATCTAATCAATGTACCGCTGAAGAACTCGTAACACTTCTCAATGAATTGTTTGCCAGGTAAGCTTTTAATTTAATTCATCTTCAAATCAATAAATCAATTGAATAAGCGTAACCCTTCAATTTTGAAGAGCAGCACAGATCGTTAGTGGCAGTCGCTCTAACCCATTCCCTTTGAATTAAATAACTGATAATATTAAGTATTATCTGAAAATAACAATGAAATGTTCAAAGAAGAGTATTGAACACTTCAAATGGGACAGTGGTGGCATCATTCGCGAAAAGTCTATAATTAGGTGCGCTAACTGATGTAGACAAAGGGTTGCGTTGCTCATTTTAGTCGTGACTTGTTGGAATCGATCCTATCGCAATCCCAAAAGTCGGAGCCTCTTTGATTCCGATTAGAGTATCCTTCATTCCAGCAAAATCGCCTATGGAAACTTGGGTATGCAAAATGAGTGGATTGGAGCCGCATATTAGTGGCTTGCAGCTATCTGCCACACAATCGATCCATTTAAAAGTCACTCGCGTAACGCATAAACAGTACTCTATAGTACTGTTATGAGGGTCTATACCCTCTCTTATTTTAATCAATCCATCCTTAAAAGGGTGAATAACTTCATTCATCACTCCATTGCGTACCATGGTTTCTTCCTTCTTGGTCTTACAAACAGAGAATACATGCGATTTTTGCTAGTTGCTCAGTGTGCATCCTTGACGATATCGAAAAAGAGGAATTAACTTTAAGCCTTTAAACTGTAGGGCACTTCGTTTACAACGTATGAAATGTACGTTTTAGCCGTGGTGATTTTGCAAATTTTCCTGCATTTAAATCCATTGAAAATATTGATTCCAGGTATCAATTGTAGATATCGATTTCGAAGAATCGATTGTTTTACGTATTATTGCACTCAAGAAGCACGCGCATTTGATGAAAAAATTAAAAATTATAGTTTGTTCATATTACGGTTCGCCTATAATGTAAAATCATTTCAAAATCATTAGCTGAAAAACGCTGACCTCGCGAGTTTGAATATTAGAACCTAACGCAGTGCGACCAGCGCATAACGCGTGTTAGCGCCTACAAGGCTGGAAGAATACTTCACGCATTGCGCGTACCATACGGTCAATACGTGCAATGCGGGAAGTATTCTTGCAGTCGGTAAATGACTGTGCGCGCAATGCGTGAAGTATTCTTCCAGCCTTGTAGGCGCTAATACGCGTTATGCGCTGGTCGCACTGCGTTAGGTTCTAATATTCAAACTCGCGAGGTCAGCGTTTTTCAGCTTATGATTTTGAAATATGTGTACGCACTCCACTGTGTATGGATTAGTATTATTTAATATGATAGAACAAAATTAGGTTTATCAAGGAAAATATACTGTGTGTTAAGCTATTATTAAGATGGTTCTTTGCCAAGTTTGATGGTTGTCAGAACACCGATCTCCATTTTGAATTTATTGTTTCCGATTAAATACATTATTTTAGAGGTAAATGCTTTTAATACGTTTAAGAGAAAAACTAGGTTCATTTAGATCAACCATTAACTCAATTTCCCTTTAAATATGGACGTATTTCTATCAAACGGAACTATGTGCATTAAGACATGAGCCCTGAGACCCATGAGAATATGTGCATAACAGGGCTCTTGTCATGATGCGTATGGTTCCGTTTGATAGAAATAAGTCCATATATCACTGGTTTTCTTCTGCTAAATGCAATCCTACTGTGACCCTGTGAAATATGTTACCATACAAGGAGGACATTTGTTGTCACCATTTCAAATTATCTAAGCATCTATGTATGGATGTGTACTATGTATATTTTAATTCAAAAACAACATTTACAACCCAAATAATATCAAGATACATTTAAATGGAGGAAAATTAGTATTGCCAACGTTCAAGTATCGCCAATTCGTTATTGTACATCTAAAATCTAATATTTTGTTTCTGAGAGGGTATTTCGAGGGTCGCTCCTCCTCTTGGCTTGATCTTTTTCGAAAATGGCGATCGTTTTCGAAGGTTCTTGGCATTCGTTTATTTGTTTTCCCCTATCATCGTCCAATGAAATATTTTCATCGTGAAAATGCCGCACCACTCAACAATGCTCCAATTATAAACGCAGAAAATTGCCGCTTTAAAAGATACCACTATGAGTACTATGAGTCAGTTGGCCCAGTAGCAGAATCATGTTTAGATAGTTCAATTTTACAGATAAGCTCCAAAAAAAATATAAGATCAGTTCAAAATTTAATTTCACACGTCCTTTTTTAAAGGAGACCTTCGAGTATGACGTCATTCACCACGGCAGTGGTGGCCAGTTTCTTCCACCTCATTTTCATTCGTGTTTTACATCAAGCAACGGAAGCAAATGTGTGTATCACTGATTGATGAAACAGAAGTAGAAGAAACCATGTTGTGGATTACCTGCACGGCGGACGACGTCATACGCCGTGTTTCTGGTTCAGCGATATCTCCGATAATGGCGGACGTAAAAAATGCGCGTCTGTATACGTACGCACTTCTTTTTCTGTTTTTAACGAAAGAATACAACATACTTGAATGAATCATCAAAATAGTATTTCTCATCTTATCTTGGAAAAATCACGTCAAATTTTAAAGTGTTCATACAGTTTGACCCAGATACAATAGGCAGTGAAAAACTTGCAACGTCGCAAATTGAGGTATGCGTGATTTTTACCTCACCGTTGGTGATGTGAAAATGTGCAACTGCGCACGTGCTCGAGTATCAGCGGTAAATCGGTAATCCTTATAATCTGCCATCAGATCGAAGCGATACTCCTCAAGGCGCTGTGAGCAACTATTCCACCACAGAGGTATTGCACGGTATCAAACGTATTTGAAGGCGCACTAACGGACGTAAACTAACTGGTATCGTCTACCACTGTGTAGAGTCCCACTGATCTCACGAATTGCGACTCCAGTTCAATCGATTATTGTGAAACTTGGTACCAGGTGGCATTGTTTAACAGGATAATTGAATTTCAACCCAAATTTTCAAAAATAAAAGATGCCGAAAGTAGCCTAAAATTCTATTTTATGCGTCATTGAAACCATCCAACTTTGCAATTAATACATCTGTTTCTTACCTGTCCAGTTTCAAAAATTATAATTTGAGATCGGCGCGCTCTACAACTTTTTCGCGTTGAATCTGTTTTTTTATTTATTCTTGCATTTACTTTTTCATGCCTCCCTTTTCCATTTTCTCATTTGATCATTCGGGAGAATAAAGCCAAAGTTCAAAATCTTTACACCATAGAAGACGGAAAAGCAAGCTGATATTAACATTATTTGTAAGTTACTTTGTTACAGCGCTTTTTCAATTCGGACCCGTTTACTTCAATTAGAGGTTTTCGGATCCGTTTGTGTTTATTCAAAGGTTCTTACTACCATGCTATTATTTTTCGCTGATCATTATGCTTGAATCATCAAAATACGATGGGGCACTTAACCATGAACGAATTTTGACTTGCGAATGCATTTTTCTAAAGGTTAATGACGCGTAGAACATGATGCGCACATTCAGAACGTGAAAGAGTAACCCAGAGACCGAAAAACAAGCAGTTCAAAAAGCGTATCTTTTCCGCAAATTTAAAACACCACCGTTTTGCACCGAACCAAATGTCATCCGGCACCAATCAGAAGAAAGCGCGGATTCCTGCGACTTCCGCGTTAAATGTCGATCTACTCCTCGTATATGAAAACAATAGGAGAGTCGAAACTATATTTCTTTAGAAACAAAAAATCGAATCTCATTCATGTTATTTGTTGTAAAAATTCATCAATTCCGCTTTAAAATACCTTTTACTTTAATAATCATCACTGAAAAATTCTGAAGAGATAGCAATTTGACCGTTGTAGTACACATCCTCCATCATTTTCTCGCCTTTCCGGCGCATTTGAATTTTGGACTTTCCAAAAGCGCCCTTCCGGGATTTTGGCTCAAAAATACGCAATAATTCACCAGGTAATGTAGCCATCCCGTACTTTCAGGACATTAAATAAAAAACACAAGGTTTAGGACCCATCCCGTAAGTGACATATCCGAGCCTTTTTTTCAAGACTTTCAAAATTTAGCCTTTAAAAGAAGACCCTGTAACGGGCCTGATCCTTGAAGTGATGTTGCCACGTTTGAAAAACAAATCAAATCACATTGTCAATTCGACATCAGAGAGGGATCTTCATTAATTTCCTGGAATCCCTAGATTTACGCTCAAAAGGACACACGACAAGTACGACGAGTTGCGTCTATGTCACCGCAGGCCCCAACGATTGTTAGATGCAACTTGATACGTTGCCAAATTTACGAAATTAAAATCGGGTTCTGAACGAAAAGGAACGTCACTCTCTCGGCGCAAGGCAACGCAGCTTCGCGTCTGCTCGGGGGCGGTTTTTGGTGTTTCCCCGCAACAGACGCACTGAACCGCGAACCGGAAACAGACCTTAATTTCGCCGCCATATTCCACCTCGCTCGGAACAAACGGACAGTGCCATAAGCGCAAGAATTCTCTTTACATCCCACAATGAGCCTGGATATTGCTATGCTCTCCTGCAACTGAAAGTTTACGCCGAAGTTTAGGTAGACTCTTTTGATTTAGCGCCTTTCAAACATCGATGAACGGAATATTCGCCGAAGAGCTTTCTGATTCTCTGTTTTCCTTTGAACTTGACGGTTCATGAAAAATTTTACGAGCGCATGGACGTAATTAAACAAAAGTTCGGTGGGAATCAAACTTCGCACCAACTGGTGCATCTTGTTGCATATCTATGCATTTTCCTCCAAAATTGTATCTTCTAATCCGTGGGCGATGAATTGAAAATTAATAGGCGTTATTACATTTAATCTATCCCCACAGCATGTTAAGGAATGACGGTATACATTTTTTGGGAATAAACACACAAGTGCCGTGGTCTGTTTTTGTAGGGTTTCATGCATAGGTATGGTTGACGACATCCAAATACATGCCCTAATGCCCCTGCATAGTGATGATAAATGCCTCATGCTTCCTGCCCTCGTGTATTTTTCTTACGATGGTTTTCATAAAGATATTCTGACGATCGTTCAATTTTCAAGTGTAAGAAATTCCCTCATCGAATTTTCTAGAATTGGTAATCCTTGTGAAGTATCGTAAAATACTCGGCATTCCTGAACCTTGCGGTTTCGAAGAGTGTTTATCAATTTCTGAAATGTCACTGCGAATAGCACCAACTTCTCCACGCTCAAAAAATATTAGCTTTCAACTATTCTCGAATAAATTCTCCATATCTCTTTCAGATTATGTTCATCATCCTAGTATTCTGACAATCTCAATCACAAATATCCATCCTCAATAATGAAGCCACTGTGAACAGTAATTAATGGCAGTCCCAAAAAGAATTTCCTCTGTATTTTTGAGCGTGCGTTAAAACCTAAATTTCGGTTTGCATTGCGCAATAACCACTTCATCATCTGAGGTTAGAAAGACTCGAAACAGCTTTCAAAATTGAAATTCATGCTCATTAATGAAGTTAATCCCGTTCCCCTCGACGATGTATAAAGTAATATAACGGTGCACAGTAGATATGAAAATTGAAGTTTGATGGGTTTCATATTCATAAGAGTTGAACAAAAGAAAACGATAAATCTCGTCAGTGGTTCAACCTGACACCTCACTTAAACAGGTGGGAGAGTGGAGAGGGCTAGATGTCGGAGGGGGGGAGGGAGAACAAACAATTTGAGGAACGGCCCCAGGGTATCAGTGCCTGTTTGCGAATATGCAATTGGACTAAAGTTCTCCACGGGAACAGAGGGAATCGGGGAAAGTTTTCAAGACAAGCTGCCTCAAATCTGAACAAACTTCCATCAGTAGTCTCCCGAAAAAAGTTACGGGAAATGTTTTCCTGAGGGGGTTCGATGCCAACAATGGACCACTAGACAAGGTACGAATTTAAGCAATCTGATACATGTTTCTTAACCAGAATTTCACGTAAAACACGAGTCGCGCAGCGAGAATTACTGAAACCAACTCCTAACGGAGATATTAACATTTTTATTTCACATTGGTTACCAGGAATTTAAACTGCCCGCTCACAAGAAACTCAAAGCTCTACGTGAGCCAAATCACGCACTATACAACGGTTTCAGCAAGCTTCTCAATCGAGCAATGTTCATTTCCCACCATGTATTTCTCAAACTTTAGGTAATTTGCTATAGCTGAACCAAAGCGTCAAGATTGAGGTTGCCAGATTTTTTTATCGCAGAGATGTTCATGATAACGTTTAGCGCGCGATGTGAATCACGTAGAGCATTGAGTTTTCATGAGCGGGTGGTTTCAATTCAAGCGCCAAGAATCATTAAATATCTTCGGAGGGAATTGATTTCGGTAATTTTCGTAGTGCGCATCGTGTTTTACGTGAAATTTTGGTGAAGAAACATGTATCATAATGCTGAAATTCGTACTTTGTCTAGTGGTCCATTGTGTAGGAAATCCTTTTGCTGGTACTTTTTTTTTTTAAAAAAAAGCCTTTTGCCTTTTAAATTTTATTCAAAAGGCGAGCATCAGTTGCAGTTTTTAATTTAATAATAACGGGTTTTTTGCGGTTATACAGATGCGTTTATGCTCAAGTCATCAGCAAGGCAATTCATTTTATTTTCTTGTTCAAATGTAACTCTTAATTAACTGTGCACGAAGAAAAAATCATGGTTATAGTTACCATATTTGTATGTTCAATATGAACTCTTAAAATTAGTAGTTGCCGTAACCAATAATAGAGATATTTTTACCATTAAATGGTAATTTTACTACCGCACACTTGTGAAATTACGATTGCTCCAGTAAAAATATCACTATTATTGGTTATGACCACCACTAATTAAGAGTGCATATTGAACACACTAATATGGTAATTATAACCATAGTTCTTTCTCAGTGTGGAACAATACTTGAAAAGTTTATTTTAGAGATTTTACTGCAGTGGTGAAATGAATTCTTCACTGAACTTCTCAAGAAACAACACAGCCGCACGTTATTTACTATAGTCTAACTAAAATTCTGCCGAGATCTAAAAATGTATTTCATAGTAATGTGACCCATTATTTTGTTAATTTTTCAGATTTGATCGACTAGCGACTGAACATAACTGCTTACGGATCAAGCTGCTCGGTGATTGTTACTACTGTGTTTGCGGTTTACCAGAGCCAAGACCAAACCACGCTCACTGTTGCGTCGAAATGGGCCTGGACATGATCGATACGATTGCGCAAGTATTTTTCATATCCATATCATCGTTTCTTATGTCCTTCATTTGTTCATTCTAAAAGGATTTGCATAAATCAATCGGTAAATGCTCATTGATTCAGACACACCATGTCGTATTTTGAGCAGGCTAAATCGTAACTTTCCTCAAATTTCTAAGAGAAACCTCAACATTTATCGACAACAGCGCAGAGATATCGTGCTGATGGATGTCTGTGTTGCATCTGCTAAATTGAAGGCGCGATGACGAGATGCATGCATGAGCAATTCTACGCTCTGTGCCGCCGCTCAGATTCGGGAGAAAAATTAAAAAATGAGGTCCGATAACGTCTCTCCTACATTCAGCTGTCTTTTTCGCGTAGCTCTTGAAGCACCATTACAAATAACACAAATGAAAACAAACAAAATATGGAAATAGAGCGAAGGAAAGCACGCGCGTTGAAGACGGCGCAGAGATACAACTATTCGTTCTTGATGGATGTCCGTGTTGCATCTGCAAAATTGAAGGCGTGATGCGTGAACTCTTAATGCTCCACCCCACGCTGCCAATGAGGTCTCGCTCAGATTCAGGAAGAAACTTGAAAAACTAGGCCGGTGTATGTCTCCTCTATTTCGGGCTGTGTTGACACTCAACTTTCTACTTTTTTTCAATTCAAAGTATGCTTCTTTCTTAGGATGTATTTTTGTAGGCCTATATCTAAAATTGATCTTTACACTTTGTAGATCTGTACACTGAAATGATTTAACGGCATATCGTTACTTCCCATATAAAACGGTACTAACTTGCTGAGACAAGACGAACGAAAAAAAAAACCGGAGCTCAGTTTGAGCTGTGTTTTCAATAATTTGATAGGGACATCTATGTACAAGTCCGCTCCAACAAATCACCCTTTAATGTTTGTGGCTATGGGAAACTTATCTTGAATACATATTACCGCTAATTCAAAAACTCACTCAAATTGGAATCACCTGTTCTACCCACAAATCGGTGTGTTTCATAAAACATTGCTTTTTTGATGAGTTTTCCCCCGTCCACCCAACGTCATTAGAGTTTCATCACTGGGTAAACGAAAACCGATGAAGACAGGCCTTATTTCACCATCGAGAAAAAGGGGGAAAGGGGGAGCGAGAGAAAAAATTAAACTTTAATATTCCTTCAACCTTGTTCCTTCCCGTGCAAAGCTAGAGCCTCTCTCGCGTGGCATTGTCTTCATTATAGAAGAGTCATTTGAACAATATAATTTATCAACTCAGAGATTCTTGAATGAATAATTAGAATCCTTGGAGTGGCGCCCTCTCGCAACGAGTGCAGAACCTGCATCAATTAAGGAGCCCCGAAACAATAGCGTCTGTATCTCGAGGGGAAACGGTGAGGGGCGTAAAAAGGCCCCTAAATGTGAAAAAAAATATTATGGAAGAAAAATTAGGAGCCAGGAAGATGATTGATACGCGAGATGAGGGGATCATGAAAAAGCGTGACAGGAGCGAGTGCGGTGGGAGACAAAAGACGGGGTAATCTACTTGTTGCGGCCGGCGTGATTCGCTTGCCTTGCTGCCTAATAATGTTGAAAAATCAGCACTAATCCACTTATAATGTCCATATTTTATTGCGCAACCTGACAACGTTGCTCGCTCGCTGTTGTCTATTCGCTCTTAATCTCATAGTTGAACTAGTACTTAAATTATCATTTAATTTTACAATGCCCATCTGGACATTGTGTTTTACGTGATGTGTAAGAAATCCTGGGCTGGAATTCGGAGTATATTTCACTCCGGAACCTATTTTGCCGCCAAAAAACTCGAATGATATGAATTAGGAGTGAAAATCGCCTCGTGAGATCGGAGTGCACTCCTGTTGAAAGAATCGATTCTGCTCCGCACTCATATTACTCCGGCAGTTCAGGAACAATTTTTCCCTCCATATTTTTCTTCGAGATTTTGACAGTGTGTAAATAGTCCCATAAAAATTAGTTGAGGGAGTAAAGAATTATTCTTGATTTCAATGATTCTCGGTCGCCAATAGACATGAAGAGCTTTTGATGCTCTTTCTTATTCCGGTCCTCTCACTAATCATTAATTATGTTGTGATAAAGAAAAATTTCCTCATCGCCAACAAGTTTTCAGATGTAGTTGAAGCTTATTGCAATCGAGTCCACAGTCGCAACTGCTAATAGATTTCAGTTTCGTGTCTGAAATCATTGTCACTTCCTCGTATTACTTTGCGGCAACGTGTTTTGTTCACTTCTTTATTCATACTTTTCATTTTTCTGTAATTTGTTCATACAAATTGATAGGTTTAGCTTGATTTTAAGCATGAAATATACTTCTTTACCCTTTAGCCTTACCTTAAGATAAACTACTCTAATTATAACAGTATATTACGTAAAATAATGAAATCGGTTACTACTTCCATCTAAAAGTATCATTGTGTAGACGCAAAGCAGGGACAGTCTAACAAAATACAAAGAAAAACGAAGGAAAATCAATACGTAAAGGAGCATAAAGACGTACCGCGAAGCGCCCTGTTTCTTTGAGTGAGAGACGCACTCTTCAGAGTTTCTTATAATATTGCGTAAAAGCAGTTTTCTATGAAAAAAGCAAAAACTACCAGAAGCATTTGAGTGACATTGGTATGAAAAAATCTTTATACAGCCCAAAAATCCTATGCTTTTTTTCGAATTGAAACCAGTCTAAATTGACGAAGTCACAAGAAGATGTAAATCGTATGATGTTGCTCAGCGATACCGCAAAATTTTAAATCAAACTAAAGTTTGCACAGTCATTGCGAATTTTTATCTCAAAGACAATGCCAACATCCGTTTCATGCATGATATAATATTTAACAATTTCTCAGTTTGACAATGCTGCACTGCTGCTAAAAAATCCGAAATTTATTATGGCCAATACGACATGATACACGAATATTAATTTAGCACAAATATTTACCGCCAGGCAGGCGTTATGATTAAAAAACCATAGCGCCTGCAATCTCGAGAGCACGCAACCCGGACATTCCCCGAGCACGAATAGTTGTATCCAGGTTTAAGCATTGAGAAATTGAAGGCACTCCTGAGTGTTTCCATGTATAGTATCGGAATATATTTCGCCAATGCGTTTGTCTGTTACCACGTGTGAGTGACAGCTGACGAGTCGTCAGTTTTTGTCAAGGCATCGCACAATCCTCCGTAAAAAAATTAAAAGCATTTCTGTTTATTTTTTTCCGCTTTCAAGTCAGCTGCAACATTTTCAAATGCTCTCCTTTTTATAGAAAGGTGAAGCTGTGCGTGCTTTAACGTCAGATTAATGAGCTTGGTCAGTAATTTGTAATGCTTGCATTCCTGTAATCTAGAGAGTGCGTATAGTTCACAGGAATTTTCCTCGATTTTTTGGAGCAATATTAACCCACGGAATACGAGTTCAAAGTTCCGTATTTTGAGCTCCCATTTAAACGCGCGTCGCTCGGGTTATCCAAGATGGTGTCCATTCTATCCGTCCGGCGATAGCCACACTTTTGACCTCGCGTGCCGGCGAGGCACCTCTGCCTCGTGTGGTAGTTCAAGAAGTAAACACCGGGCTGAATCTATTGCCGCAATCACACGCTGAATGTGGCTTGAATGTGGAAGTCATCGGCCCGATGCCTGAATGTTGCGCGTGTCGCGCAAAATTCAGCAACGATTCTCAGCGACCATCGGATAATGTCGGATTTGTCTGAACTATCCGAATAGATTTGATGTACATATCTGGATGAAAATAACTCGAATTTGCGAAATTTCAGCTGTTGCGAGCGATGACGCTTGACTTCCATATTCAGCTGCCGAATTCAGCGTGTGATTCCGGCATATCCGACTCCTATCCGAGTTAATATTGCTCAAAAAATCGGGGAAAACTCTTGCGAACTATGTCTCTCTTTAGTTCTCTTAGTCTCTTTAGTGATCCACTCTTTATTTTTCAAAAATGCAAGGGTCACAAACTACTGAGCAAACTCATTGAGGCGTTGAGTGCAGAAAGGGTATTTTTTGGTCGTAGTGTTCCAGAATTTCCACGACTAATTTATATTTCGGAGAGGAAACTGTTTGGTGAATTTCTTAAAATTTCTAGTGTTCATCATTGTGAAATAATTATGAAGAAAATTCAGTAAAAGTGTAAACGAATTCCATGCATGCCCTTTAATTATAGTGGATGGAACGTTAACGGAGATCCTGAGAAACCGCAACCAACAAACACCCGTTCTTCGCCTATGCTATAGTCCAATTAGTGGGTATGGGAGTGTACTTAGTAAATGATCAGATGCTCATTTCGCATGATACTTTAGGTGAAGGAGGGTAAATATTTAGGCTTTACTTGGACTCTTTTTGGTATCACGGTTGAGATGAAAGTTTAGTTGATGTTCATGCCAAAAATAGAACCTTAAACCTCGCAAAAAACACACTCAAAGAGCGCTAAAATGAAATTGGGGATTACCTATTTTCCTCCGCCTTTTTTCGCGACATTGAGGGGAACCGAAGAAATACCGTTTACCTCAGCTAGGCAGTCATCGGACGAAAATGCCAGATTATCTCTCTATTTCGCAGTAGGCAATATTAGTTTTACGATGTCCAGCAGCTGGATTGTTTAATTGTTTGCGAGTGACCTTATTTATCGATAAATTCCTATGTTAGCGATATTAGTTATCGATGAAGGTCATTTAATAACGATTCAAAAATCCAAGCACTGAGCAGCCCGTTCACAATCCGGGGGACTTCAAGGAAAGGCCGCGGTTTAGAAGTCCGTATGACGGCACTAATTATCTAACTCAGGTTAGAAAACGGTTAGTTCCTGGTTTTTAAAAAGATCCCTTTTTTTAACATAAAAATTACTTTTCATAACCACATATTTTATTATAATAGAAAATTGTCCTATTTCCTCATCAGCGTAAATAAGAAAAGGAGTACATAAAAGCAGGAAGGAATCATTCTCACAAATCGGATTTACCAATAAGTACGCTAATAACTGTTCTACACTGGAAAATACGAGTAAAGGATTACCTGAGCGTCGGTGCTTGAATGATATTGACCAGCAATTCTTTGTAATGACGTCATAATTTGTCACCTATACTAATTTGATTTATAGGTATGACGTAGTGGTCATTTTTCAGAGGAAGGAAGTCAGCACACCTTTGTCTAATATTCGGCCTGGTTTCCACTACTGGAAAAAAATATAACTGTTAACGGCAGCTCTATATCGATGGAAACAATGGCAACGCTTCTTGGATGAAAAATTCGAGACTATCATTCTAAAACAAACCGCGTTCTCACCTCAAATCCCCACCTTCCTCGAAATAACTACCCTTTGGTGATCGCTTTTTCTGTCACTTTCAAACGCAAAGCCGCATTAGCTGTGCGCTCACGTCTTCATATCTTTTATGAAAGCTCTCTCGAAGATTATTTTTTCTCATGATAAAACAAGAACACTTGCCGTTTTTATATCCTATAGATATAACTACGTGAATCTTACTGCTCTTTCCCTCCTTCCCTTTTAATCAAGAGCCTGTTAATGTTGAAGCTATGACTTCAAATAGACGGGTCCTTAGCTGAGGCGAAGGAGATAACAGATTTACAATTTGGGACATCCTAACAATTCGTCTCAAACATTTGTCAAATTACATTTTTTGGGCAGAATGAAGCATCAAGGATGTTCTCAACTCGTAGTTTCTCTGCACTAAATTTCGGATACATCGAAAAATGCCGCGCCGTGTGTTCCGGCGAGTCAATGAAATCGCCTTTTTTGGCAAAACAGCCTAGTAAAGAGTGGGGTGCAAATGTCTTGGAAAACCAATGTACGGGTTTTGATACGCTGCAAACGAGGTTCGAGTTATTTTGCAGTTTCACCATCGAGAATAACAAAGACTATTCTCAAAATTTTTCTCATTTAAATCGATTTCCCACAAATTATTCAAGTTGATCGCAATGCTGCCCACATTTTGCTGCTACTTGGTCATTTTTAAAGCAAAAAAAGAGCGGTGGGATATGCACAGTAAGAATAAACAAATAAATACATAAATAAATAAATAAAATGTGATTAATGCTTATAGTCTTTTATCTCGTCTAGTCAACATATTTTTTAAGTAAAAATAGCAAGAGTTTTGGTAATTTTTTGTCTGTTTTAGAATGAAGGATATTGAAGTTGCAAAATATCTGCAACGCTTGGTTACTTACTTTACTAAAACCAACTCATTACACCATTCCATGCTTAAAGCTATTCTGATTAGATTTTTTTTCTTTTTTTTTTCGAAAATTGGAGCTTTGGTACATTAGTACTTAAACTGCTCTTAACTTACAATACTCATAAGTTTTATGGCCGTTATGTGGGCCCAAAGTTCGTCGCGTATAAAATTTTTGACCACGCATCGCGGAAAACTCGAACTCTTCCACCTCGCATCCCGTTTTCAGCGCTCCACGAATTCCACGATCACCCCACCGTTATTTCGCTTGCCTCCGGCTATTGCTCATTCTGAAACTACACGCGAACGCTTTGAACTGGTTCAAAATTAGTTTCGTTTCGGTGATATTTTCATTCCCCAAGTCGGCTCACCTAAGGCTGCGTTCGTGCTCAATCGCTCGCTCCAACCTCGAGATTTGTATTCAACTCTTTCCGTCAACCAACGTTAACTCTTGCGCCCGTTCACATATCCGAAAGCGTTTCTGCTTGTGAGATCTCTGTTTGCGTTTGTTCAGGTGAAGAGACTCGTGGCAATATTTCTAGATGTTCACCTTTACGGTTATTGATTCGCAATGAATTGAATTTCGCACGTTACCAACCACGCGGAACTAGGTGATCAGATGCTGAAGGATATAACATCGTTTTAACATTGTCAAATCTATTAAAATATGAACTTAATTCGGTTCTACAGAAGAGGTTGGACCCATTTTTCCTTCCTTGAAGTTTTTTATTAAATGCTAATATATAATATGCTTTAATATATAAAGGAAATCTATATTCAAAAATGTATAGTGTTTCCGACTTACTTTCAATCTTCTCCACCTAATTGATACTCCAAACTATAACCTGTGTGAAGACAAGATCAATTAAATTGCTGAGTCTATCTGTACTCGTAGCTTATTTTGAGTTACTCATTTAATAATTTTAGATGAAGGATGCCTAACTTTGAACTCACTCAAACTGATACAAATTTAATACGAAATTCGTCGACATTTTAACGATCAGCGCTCAAATTCGTGAAATAAAGTCCATAGGGATCCTCTTTGTGTATATTCTAATTATACCGCATTTCGCAAAAAGGAATCAGCACGATTATAGTGTTTTCAAAATCGTCCAACTTCTCCTTCTCTTTTAAAATTACGTAATATGTGCACAGTATTAAAATATACACAGTTATTTTCCTTCAAACTCAACAATTTTTTGGCGGGAAGCCAAAACTATTTGCTTCTCTCGGAGATCTTTTAGATAATCATGAAGAAGCAACATTTTTACAACACTGTACTTGCACTGGTTCCTTTTTGCAAAATTCGATCCAATTTGACCTTGCACGCGTCCAACTCTGCACCTTGTTTGCTCTCTAAATAAACGACGATATATTAATAAACATCATTACTTCGATGCAGTCCTTCGCTATTTGTCATGAATGTTACCAAACCTCTACAAGTATTTATTACTGCTCTCGAACCTCATGTTGCCTACTTCAGTTTTTGAAGGCGGGCTGGTAAGAATGGGTTCGGAACATGCTTAGGGTATAGTTTTCAAAGTTGATCAGCAATCAGCTCCTTATATTAAGGAAGTCCCATCAGTTTCGCAAAAATGAATCCATCATTTGACGAATTATCCGCTGAATAAGTTTCTCAGCAATCATCATTAGGTGAGAAGGACTACATATTGCAACAGGGAACCATTCTTTTTGGTTCATTTTAGAAACAACTTATATGCTATTGGTTTCCCTAAGCAGAAAGGTGTCTTTATGGAAGAGCCAGAGCTAGTGTTTCCTTATTGCAAAATGTAATCCAAAAGTAGTTTTGACCCTTCAACGTAACACTTTCCTCACCCGATTACATTACATAGATTGTTGGTTCAAGGTCCCTAGAATATACTTTGTCTCTGAGTGAGGTTCAGAAGAAAAATGACGTGTTTAAGAATGAGATTATTTTGAATTCCAGGCTGGTTCGTGACATCATGCATGTGGATGTGAACATGCGTGTGGGCATCCACTCGGGCCGTGTCCATTGCGGAGTGCTTGGACTTCGAAAATGGCAGTTTGATGTTTGGTCTAATGACGTCACACTTGCCAACTATATGGAGAGCGGTGGTCTTCCTGGGTAAGTCGACATTCAAGCCGTTTCCGTCAAGAAAATTCGATTTTTAATCTTCCAACAGAGCAACGGGACCTGTTAACGTTGTAAAAGTTGAGAGAGAAATTGAAGAAATTTACCACAGTAAAGAGGAAAACTTTGAACATAATGGAAGGAAGGGGCGTGGCCTCAAACCATTGTCAAAGTTCTTCAGTAGATTTTTCCTCAGAAAATGCAGCAATGGAGATGTTGCATATGTGAGGAATTTGCGATTTGACCATTGATTCTTATGTAAAAGTTCGCGAAAAACACGACGGTGCCATAGCTTTTCTCTGAAATCAACTCCCAAGCTCAAAAAAGCTCTCAAGTTGAGGCCAAAATGGAGGGGATATCCCACCCTACCCTGAGAGTCCACCTCTACATCAAGACAAACTCTCCATGCGAAGATAGGAAGCAAATACATTGACAGGGCTGGCACTTTAGTTGGGGACTCTAAAACTGAAAACACGGCAGCCCTGCCAATGTATTTGCTCCCTATCTTTGCATGGAGAGTTTGTCATGCTGTAGACGTGGTCTCTCAGGATAGCGTGGGATATCCCCTCCATCTTGGCCTCAAATTGAGAGCTTTTTTGAGCTTGGGAGTTGATTTCAGAGAAAACCAGTGGTACCATCGTGTTTCTCGCGAACTTTCACATAAGATTTCAAGGTCAAATCCCAAATTCCTCACACATACAACGGTTATAGGACATTTCGTCAACGATTTTTTGTCCGCGCACCTGTTTTTTCCTGCAATTCACGTCCACGCGTTTTTTCGGTACGGGAGTTTTGGTCCACGTGCCAGTTGAGACCCAAAGTTAATTGGTCCACGTGTTATACAAACGACAATTGCTCACGACGTTTTCGAATGAAAATGCATATTGTCTTGGAAGAATGAGGGTTTGCTTTGGTTGTTTGATCCAACGGAGAATAATGTATAATTGAGATTTTTGGTAAAAATTACAGTAGACAAAATTCACTAAAACTCTCTAAACCTCTTTTGTGCAACAGGACTTAATTATCTTTCAAGAAATTCCCACATCGTTATGCCTGAACCGGATAAACCTCTATTTTTGCCTCAGCTAAAGGCTCTTAGATTTTTCCAGTGTACGACAAGTATCTTGATTTATTTTGCGAGGAAAGATCTGTACTTCCAAAGGATGCCTGTCATTCTTAATACATTCAATTTCGTATAATACTGTGCAACACCTCTCTTGTGAAATAGTTGCTTCAGGCGCCGCCGCAAGGTGGGCGGGCGGCCAGCGCGGAACGCGCATTGGCGCCTACAAATCTAAGTGGATACTTCAAGCATTGTGCAACGCGTGAAGTATCCACTTAGGTTTGTAGGCGCCAGTGAGCCTCTCGCGCTGGCAGCACGCCGGCCGCTCCTCTCTGCTCTGCTCTCTTAGGCTTTAATATTTATACTCGCATAGTCAGCGTTTTTTAACTCATGATTTTGAAATGTTTGCACACCTCCCATTGATTATTCTCATTTAAATTGATGGGAAAAATATATGTATCAATTTATCAAAGGAGAGTAATAATATAATGTGTTTTTTAAATATTGGCGGTTCCGTGTCAAATTTAATGATTTCCAAGGCATTTTAATTTTTTCTTTTACATTTTGTGCTTTTACCGTGCTGCAACGAGGTGTACGCGCAACAATCGATGTACAAATGGGTTAAAAGTAAAGAGTGCGTGCTTCTTAGTTCTCTTTCCTCTTTTATTCATTTTTACAGTTTCTTTTGGCACAACCGCGGCTCATTGAGATTAATATTATCGATGCCATCGCTTGGAAAAGGTTTTACAAATATTTGTCACGTTTTAAAAATATTAATGTTACAAAATGAAGTAATAATTTCGTAAAAAAAAAATAAAAAAGCACCTATATATTTGTAAGGTATATTGTACATCGAATAATTTAAGGATAGAAAGAAAACCATATATTCACCAATGACAATTTAAAAAGATGAATCAAAATGAGAAAGTAACATTTCATTTAGAAAATGAGCAACCACAGCAACACCTCCTTCTCTCTCAATTTCTAATTGCCAACAAAATTCTACATGCTGACTAAAACATAACGCTTGGACCAAGTCACTGCTGCTTATTTTACGTGTGGGCGTGGGCGTAAACTACTGGACAAAAAATCGTTGACAAAATGTTCTGAAACCCATACGACATCTCCAATAAGTCCTGTAAACAATGTTTGCGCCATGGATTTCTCAACAGCAACACCTGGGTGCAACAATTCGTGCTGAATGGGTGTTCATGTTGCATGCACAAATCGCAGGAACTTTGGCTCGCTTCTTTAGAACGTCTGACTGCAATTTTGTGCTCATGGTATGTCTGTGTAGCTAAGAATTACGGTCAGCCGTTTTTAATTATTATTATCGATTTTTTATGGTCTTAATGCTCGCAATGAATGTACGAAATAAAATATGTAGAAAATTTTATGGAGGTGTTATCTGCATAGTTTGAAAGTCATTAGATCACATGGTATTCAATAGCATTCGGCGCTGATGTGTCTCTGAGAAATCAAGCCATATTCAGGTATGGCTAGAGTCCTTTTGTAGGAGAGTTGAGGCATGTGGGGTCAATTTTTGATTGGCTGCCGAGTAAAAATTATTTATGTTCTATAATATGTGAGGAAAATTGAATTTATAACGGTTGCAAAGATTATACGAAGAGTAGAAAAGATGAACAGTGAAATAGACAAAGGAATTCGAGAAATGGTTGATCAACGATTACTGAAAGTCATAGCGTTTTTTATGTTTTTAACATCGAACTCCTGAGATGTTTTAACTTCTCCCATTAAAGGACTTTAATCGATGTATATAACGGTGTTAATTGTGATTACAAGATTAAAAATACTAAATTTTAACGTTACTTACAACGCAAGATTTTGGACTTAAAACATTCCTGCAAATGTATGAGCCGGATTAAATTTTTGTCTGTATATCGTATTTTTCTAGTGCATACAAAATAAATTTAATCAGATTTGACAAAATAACGATTAACTTGTTTCAGACGAGTGCACATCACGAAAGAAACGCTGAAACACCTAGGAGACGTTTACAAAGTCGAGCCTGGCAATGGACGAGAGAGGAACGTTTATTTACGAGACCATAATATTGAAACTTTTTTAATTGTGCCGCAAGACTCATACCGAAATGTGAGTAACGTTTAGCTTGTTTATTTCAGGTTAACTACCAAGTATATTAACACGGTTGAAAAAAAAAAAAAAAAAAAAAAAAAAAAGTCAATACAATGAGCCACTAGATCTCCGCGTGGGAATCAACTCATGAGCTCTATCCATAACATGCCTAGGGCTCTTGAGTGCTGCATCCAGTTGGCACACAGTTCCGTTGGACAGAATGCAAAATCCCGCTTTTTCCATTTCTTCAAAGGGAATCACGCCCACTTCAACGTTGTTTCTTATGCAGCTTCCTAGAGCACATCCCCATCTTTCTCATTCGTCTACAGTCCCGTTTCGCGGAAATACGTCCAATCCCTCTTAGCTGAAAATGGAAAAAGCTCTGAGCCCAGAAAGCGCACCAAGAAATTGGTCCATTCTATTTCGGAACTGGGTGGAAGTCACTGAGTCACGCCTGAAGCAATCATACCGTGTCAGTGGCTATGCCACTGCTGGATGCGTAGAAAACTAGAGGCTCATAGATTTTCTCGTCCTCGCAGCAATACAAATGCACTCACAAGATGGGAGTGTTCAAAATACATTGTTAAGCCCACAATAGCCATCAGCACTATAGGCTTTCTTTCTCCGAGCACCTAAGTACTCAGAGTGTCCATATAAGCTGATATGAAATTATTTTAATCGTTTTAAAGCATCATTTTTTGCATGTTTTGTTTTTTTTTATGATAAAAAACAAACGCTTTGCAAACAATCGATTTTATAAGTGAGGAAGATTGATAATCTTTCAATAAATTGTTCGATCATCTAGTTTTGGTTCCTCAATTTGTTTCTAAGCAAACCTGATTGCCGTGACCGAGAAAAAGTGTCTGAGGACGCGAAAAATGAGCGTTATGGACTAAAAACTTGTGCATTAAGGAATGAGAATAGTTTTATAGACATTTTTTATAGGCTGCACGTGATTTTTGTGCAATTTTTCCTCCAGAAAAACCTTCTAGGACGGCTGTATCTCTTGAAAAATTGACAGAATGAACAGTATAGGGCTTGTTTTTTGCCTCAATATTTGAAGTTCAAGTTTTTTTTTGCGTCATATTCCATGGAACTTTTCAACTTACAGTGAGTTTTCCTCGAAATTCCAAAAGGTTCACCGGATTGATTGTGTGTCTGAGAAGTTTTATTTTTAATCCTTTCTACCAAAGGCATGTCTATAGCCAAAGTGCAAAATCACGTATCTCTATTGCGGTATTTCAAAATTCCCGCTTCTCTTTTATTTTTTCGAAGAGAAACAACTGATCATTACAGCTTGAAATTCATACAGAATATTCTACTGGCTGAGATGAAAGATCAAGGAATTTTTCAAGGAATTACGTTGAGTGGCTTTCCAAAGTAAAAATAAAGCGTGACAGGAAGTCTGCCACGTCGCAAACGGAGATACGTGGTTTCGCACTTTTGTCATCGATATAGTCCTTGAAATTGCATTTTTTCCTCTTGGGTGCTAGTCAAAGTTGTGCCTTTGGAACGTAAGTCAGGGAGTCAGAAAAAAACCAATTTCAGCCCTATATAACGAGAAAAACAACAATAAAAAAACGCCCCGAATACTGTAGAAAACATGACGATAGAATATAGTGCTGGGCGTTACTAATCTAAGAGAAGAAGAAGAAAAAAAAGAGAGAAAAAAGAAAAAAAAACAGGAAAAAAGGAAAAGAAAATAATTGGATTACAGGCTCAATGACCGCCAGTTAGTGTCAAGACTGAAGGGAGGAAACTCAGGCAGTTGCATTGGATATTCTTGCTTGGGTCCTTTTGTGCGACTTATATTGATTTGCCTTTTAATTTTGCTCATCAGTCACACCTTACTACTTTTCTAATTTTTGAGCTATCGGGCCTTCATTTTCCCTTAAAACTTGTGGACTCATTTTCAGCACAATCCGATCTTAAACGGACCGCGTTAAGCAGAAAGGAACTAAGCCACTTCAGCTATCGCCAAAAATCGGAGAAAAATGTTTTACATGAAAACGGTTGTGCGGATTTTCGTGCAAATTTTAGTGAATTTTCTGCATATTACGAAGCAAATTCCTAAAATTTTCAAAAGAATCTGCATAAACGTTCTCTTTTAAAAAATTACATTGCCGAGCTTTTGGAAATAGCTGATATGGCTTGGTTCTTTTCTGCTAAACGCGGTCGAGGTGTAAAATTCTAAATATTGCGTCTACTGGTCATAATTTCCCTTTAAACTGCACAGGCCCAGCACTTTTCTATCATCCTGCATTTTATGAATGTAGAATTAAAATTTTATTGACGCTTCCCTTTAATTTTTAATAACATTTCAAAATATTCAAAAGTTTCCATCTGCATTTTAATTCATATTCGAACATCGGCAACGACACAACAATTCGCCACCGAATTTCCATAGATCCGTCAACTCGTGACTCGCGCGGCTGGATGCGGTTTGCACTAGATTCCGATCAACATTTACTGGTGTTGACTCGGCGCAATAACACACGCAATTTTGCGCGGTGCTCTACCCGGGGCCTCGACGCGACGCCACCGGAATATGATTGATACGTCTGGAATTGCCCAGATTTTCAATTTCATCGGAGCTCCTAAAAATACGGCCGTAATCTCTCCGCTGGAGGGCGAATCCGAATGGAATCGGGGTATTTTCGGCCGCGGCTGTTTTCTCACCAGAAATATCGCCTTTCACGCCTCATCAGTTTCCCGATCCGGGCGTTGTGCCGGGAAGGGGGGGGGGGCGTCACGCTGGAGGCGTATTTACTCCGCGCCCCCTTCCAGTAGCCATTCGGCCCGGTCCTCGATGAAAAGGGCGGCTATTATCTTTTGAATAATCACGCCGTCCTTCGAGCAATTAAGCTTCACCTCTTTCGGGATGATTCGTAGCATTGACCGCGCGTTTGCGGGAGGGCAGTTTATATATTGTTTCGAATTAAATTTCAGAGGGATCTTGAAGCTTCATTTTTTAACCCTTGTTTTTTTTATATCCCCGGATTGTATCCTCGGGCTTAGTATTGAAAATATATGACACCTCATTATCAATTGAATATTTTTAAGAGTTGTTTTTGTCTCCGAAGGACGTGTCATTTTTACAAAGTTCATTGTTTCATCTCATATCGAAAGAATGGAGAATTTGCATGCAATTTTTTTTCATTTTTTCATCTGAAAGTGCTTAAAGAACTGATTTCACAGTATTTTTTTAAAAAATGTTCTGGTATGGGAAATAGTATAAAAATAGATTTAAAAGTGAGAAAATGCACCGCCTAGGGACGTTATCTGGCGGCATTTCCCATTTAAACACATGTATTTTAGCAGATTAGATCATTTTGTCATATATTCTTTAATGATTGTTCAATTCACGAACCAAGGGTATCCTCGTGTTCAGTTCACTCAGTAGTTTCCATTTAAAGCCGAAATCCATCAAATTTCAGACACCTGCAAATTCTCTTTTAGGTATCTCATTAATAACTTCGTTAAATTTTGAGTCCCTTTAATCACTTTAATTCTTAATGCCTTTCGAATTATAGAATGAGAATTTTATTCATAATTGTGTAATGTAAATTATTTATTCGTGTTTTTCAGAATGAATACAGTCAAAGGCCAAGCCGCGTGAAATTGAATGGTGACATTGCAAAGGAGCTTCGAGTGATGGGTCACAGTGGTCATAGGAGAAAAGGTCCTAAGTAGGTACATTTCTGAGTTGTTCAAGGCCCCGAATGAAAAGCACTTTAGTTATCACTGTTCTGAACGAATACTCGTTCTTCTGAAGGGGAAAAACGTGTCAGAAATTTTAACGATTTAAATTTTATAATGGAATAGCGATGGTGTGGTGAAGTGGAAAATATTATAACCCGAAACACTCAAAAAGTGAGTGGTTGGTTGGTAGATACGTTTTTGTGCCGAACTGACGCTTTTTTGTGAGGGAGAGGAGAGGTTCCATTATGCTCAGTGATAACCATGCACGTGTTTGACAAAACTTGTATGACACTGAAACATGCCATTTCATTTTTTGTTTGTTCATAAAAACAATCTTTTTAATCAGTCCTTCCTGGCCTTTATCATTTGGGGCCTCTCATTCCGACAAAAAGGTAACGCATTAAAAACCTGGATTCACTTTTACCGTGGAAGAGAGGCGACGGAGCTCGAGTTCGATCGGGAAGGGTCGAGGAATGAGTCTCAAGGCAAAAAAAGATGCCGCGATTTTGAAATATCCAAGTATCTCGATGGTTTTACTACTTTAATTTATGCTATTCGATTTTTCATTCTTTTTTACTGCTAAATAAAAATGGAGTACCTAAGATGGAAATGGAAAAATTACCAAAAAGTCTATTTTATCTGAAAAAAAAATATGTGACAAGAACAAGAGCATATGAGGATTTATATGTAACAATGGCGGATGTGAAAAATTACCTTTTCGAAACAGATTCAAAAATCTGTTTTGGCATCGAGAAAATTTTGAGAAAATACTTGAGATGTGATCCTCGAGATCTGTACATTATGCGAGAGCCGAACATATAAATTTTTGTGTGAACAAAGCAGTTTTTAAGCGTGTTTCGAAAAGGTAATTTTTCACATCAGCTAGTGTTACATATAAGGCCTCATATGCTAATCCTTAAATTTTTATTTTCGCTATTACTTATTTATTTATTTTTAAGTAGAGGCCCGAAATTTTGATGACCAGTAGATCACCAGACTTTTACCTCCATTTAAGGTGAATGAAAGACACTACAAAAAGTTCAGCCTCTAGTACTTCAACCTCCTCTAATTGCCATAAATAACTTTTTGAACACGGCCCACGCGTCAGGATTATTTTTACACAATTTTTACAAGTTTCTTTCCACGAAGAAACTTTCCAATGATTTTATCTGACGCGAAGCGCTCCCATGTTTCAGGCTCGGAGGTTGGCGTGAAAGTTCCCAGTCGAAAAGCACGGAGGAGGAAGTGAACGAGTATCTAATGCGAGCTATCGACGCCAGAAGCATCGACAGGCTCCGCTCGGAGCATTGCCGGCCTTTCCTACTCACTTTCATCGACAAAAACGTCGAGCGAAAATACGGCGTGGCCAAAGACCGGATGCTCTCGACCTACTTCCTTTGCTCCATCTACGTCCACCTGGCCATATCCATCGTCCAGCTCATCGTGTTCCCAGTGACAGGACTCCTCATCGGGAGTTTAGTCATCGAATGGGTGGTACTAATCCTAGTCAATTTCCTAATCCTGGCGAAGAAGGTGAAAAAGCTGCCGGAATCCGTGCGGGGAGTCTCCGAGAGGATCCACAAATCCCGAACGGTGGCGCAGATAGTGGCCGTTTCGCTAATCTCTGTGATCTACGCAGTGAGCACGGTGCCGATGTTCCTCCACAGGGCGGATCTTTGCTCAATCGGTCCGAACTTCACCGAAAACAGTTCCGTCAACGCCAGCTTGGACCTAACCTCCGAGTTGCCGCTGGACGATCGGCCGCCGGGACCGAGCACCATATATTTCATCAGCTACTGCGTCCAGCTGATAATGGTCATGACGGCCGTCTACCAGATCATCGTCAGCCTGGTCAAGCTCATCCTCTTGTCTCTGGTCTTCTTCCCGTACGTGCTCTCGAGTCTCGTCTACACGTGCGTGGGCGAGGAGCAGGACCTGAAATCCAAGCTCCTCACCTTCGTCATGATCTCCGGCCTGGTGGCCGCCCTCGTGATCCACAGCCGACAGACCGAAGCCACCTACCGGCTCGACTTCCTGTGGAAGCTCCAAGCCACCGAGGAGAAGGAGGAAATGGAGCACCTCGAAGCCTACAACCGGAAGCTCCTCGCCAACATCCTCCCGGTCCACGTCGCGGAACACTTCCTGGCCGCTGATAAGCAGTCGGACGAACTCTACCACGAGCAGTGCGAGTCCGTTTGCATAATGTTCGCGTCGATACCCAACTTCTCCGAGTTCTACGTCGAGCTGGAGGCCAACAACGAGGGCGTCGAGTGTCTCCGGCTCCTGAACGAGATCATCGCCGACTTCGACGAGCTCCTGAGCGAGGAGAAGTTCCACTGCATCGAGAAGATCAAGTCGACGGGGGCGACGTACATGGCCGCCGCGGGGTTGACCCGCAGCACGTGTGACCTCGAGAACATGAGCCACGTTCTCGCCATGGCCGACTACGCCTTCAGGATCAAGCAGCAGCTGGCTTACGTGAACGAACATTCCTTCAATAGCTTTAAGATTCGGATAGGCATCAACATCGGCCCGGTGGTGGCCGGCGTTATCGGGGCCCGGAAGCCGCAGTACGATATTTGGGGGAACGCCGTTAACATTGCGAGTAGGATGGACTCGACGGGGGTCATAGATAAGATTCAAGTTACGCAGGAGGTGTATCAAATATTGAAAGAGAGGGGCTATAAACTAACGTACAGAGGGCATATAGAGGTCAAGGGCAAAGGTGATATGGAGACGTACTTCTTGGACGCAGGCCCTGAGGAAGATGGGTAGAGGATGCTCTGTTATCGAGACTTCAACCGAGTCTCTAAAGGTACGGCAATTAAGACGCGGAATGCCGCCGCGGAATCGTACGCGGCGGACGCAAGGGAAATCTGTTACACGCGTTTCAATGGGAGCGGCAACTAAGGAGCGGAGCGATGCCGCGGCGTCCGCGGCGTCACGGCGCTCCGATCTGTCGAGAACAGATCGGAGCGGAATCCCTCGGAGATTCCGCCTCGTCCGCCGAGGTTTTCGATGATTTTTCATGTCTATGTGCCGAAACGTGGATCGCGGTGGAGAAACCAATGGAAAATTGCGGGCCATCGTGACTTATTGGATTCATGAAAGAAAAAAAATTTTTAGCACGATATCAACGCATGGCAATCCTACCTCGTACCAGGTGCAAATAGTACCACACAAATAGGTAAAAGTAACATGACACCTTTTTTTCCAGGAAATAAATCTATAAAAACAAAACGAAATAACTATTTTATGGCTTTTTGGCAACTGAACAATTTATTTATACGTTGCTATATACCTATAGAGAAACCTGATCGACCAATCTTTTTTTGAACATCATGGCTGAAAGTAAAAAAATGGATGTCTTTGCTTGCAATGTTGCAACTCTCTGCTCAACTTTATTCGTTAATTTGAAACTATCGATAGGGAGCTTATCTTGAACTTTTTGTAAACATTTTACTGCTGTATGTTGGAGTTTTTTGCCAACGTGCGTTAAAAATTGTTTTGCTCATTCAAAAATACTTTTAGAAATTTTACAAAGGGATATTTTGACTGGTATTCTCGTAAAAAATATTAGAGCTTTTGAAACGTGGTGAATGTTCATTGTAGCAAGGCACAACACATCTACACTCGTGAGTTATCATCGGATACTGATGACGAGACTGCCGACGGACGCGGCGGAATTTTGGAGGCGATTCCGCTGCTTAGTTGCCGGGCACGGCGGAGCGGAAACAAACTCGACGCCTCGCTCGCTCGGGTCGTCCGCCGCGTCAGATTCCGCGGCGGCATTCCGCGTCTTAATTGCCGTACCTTAATGAATTGATTACGTTTTGCAATAAGGAACCACTATCTCTGGCTCTTCTATAAATGCACTTTTCTGCATAGGGCAACCAATGGAATATATGTCGTTTCTAAAATGAG
This sequence comes from Bemisia tabaci, assembly GCF_918797505.1. Lineage (NCBI taxonomy): Eukaryota > Metazoa > Arthropoda > Insecta > Hemiptera > Aleyrodidae > Bemisia > Bemisia tabaci. Next base: position 50,256,099 of record NC_092796.1, read on the forward strand.
CCAGAGATAGTAGTTCCTTATCGCAAAATGTGGTCAAAATAATGCTCATGGTTAGTCGAGCTGAAAGTTCTGAGGTCATTTTCATTGAGATTGAGTCTGCAGGCAAATACGAGTAGCATGACGAAAGGAAATAATGCACAAATTTTAAAACGCAATGAATGAATGAATGAATGAATGAATGAATGAATGAATGAATTTATTATCAAGTTTTTTTGACATTAACGATGGAAAAAGGATGATAATGGGAAATTGTACATATATGCATGAAAAATGAATTCCATAGGAGAATCTTATGTCTCCGACTTATTTTTGCTTGTTCTTACTCTCTCGCCTAGTTGGAAAAATGTTATACTCGAAGCAAGTTTCCTGGGGAATGAAGGCTCATTTACATAGTAAAGCTATGGTGGGCTTCGCAAGATTCCTTTTAGGAACTTTTTAGGAACTCTACTCATTAATCAAGAAAATCCTCCACCCGGTGATTAAACCCGACGGATAATTTGAATGATTCGAATTGACTGTCAAAGTGAGGGATACTGTATTAAGTTCAATTCGTTCGAATGAGGATAAGTGTTCTAAAACTCCTCTGAGTCTTTTTCAATAATTTCTCCAACCGAACACTACACAGATTTTTTTTTTTTCAGTTTACATTTCCGCAAACGTTACTCAAAATAATGACACAAGTGTTAAAGCAGATTGCGACATTTTGGTACATCCGCTTCCATGAATTTTTTTCCAGCGTCATTTGTATTGATGGTTTTCATGAATTGCCATTTCATATAGTCAGATAGGTGAATAAAATGAACATCTCCTGGCAAAATAACTTTGCCACGTATAGTTTAAGCTTAAAAAATTCAAACGTGCATTAAAAAGTGTCAATATTTCGTAAAACAAGATGATGTTATTACTGTTTTGTTCTCATCTGCATTTGCTTGTGACTTTGTTTGTATCATCTGACACTTTCACTATCTCTATCTGTCGGATATATCTCTATTTAGTCGGTACTTTGAATTTATTTATTCCGCTCTCTCGAAAACCAATGCGACAACAATTTTAGCATAACTTGGATGGCACTTGGGGAGTAAAGTCTGTGTTTCCGGGACGCGCTGCACCGAAAAAAAAATAGTTCGGTCATTTGAACCGAAAGTACGGTGCTTAATATTAGCCGCACTGTTCGATTCATGAAAAATCTCTCTCAGCTCTAGGAATCGTGTCCTCACGGAAAAAAACGATGTAGTGCTGAACACTAACTGTTTAGATCAAATGGAGCCAGCTATGGCAATAGCGCTGAGCCTTAAGCCTTGAGGGTCCACCCCTAAAAACTGTAGGTCTCAGAAGTACTACCATATCAGCTGGCTCAATTTGATCCAAACAGTTAGTGCTCAGCACTAAATCGTTTCTTCCGTGCTCGGTTCATGCAACCGAGCTTTCAGACCAAGCCGAACCTTAAAAAACTCGGTTGCATGAGCCGAGGATACTGTGCCTAGAACCGAGAGAGCGGTTACATGAGCCGAACAGCACGAAAGATATTGAACACCGTCCATTCGGCTCATGACGCTGTATGAACAGCTCCAAAAGTAAAACGTAAAGCTGCTGGAGATTACTCTTTTCTTAATGCTGATTTTTTTAAAAGGTAAAGCGCAAAATGAACTCATTTACGTTTGATTAACATCAGAGAAATGTTGAAGCAGAAACTTCTATTCGAACATATTAAATCCTCATAAGCGCTCGTTCAATCAAACTCATCTCATTTGAAATGTCCTATTAATTCTCCTAAGTATGTGCATGTCTCTAATAACCGTGTAAATTGTACAGGCTGTGTATTGTAAATAGTAAATTATAGTGTATGAAAATAATTAATGCCGCATTTGAGCTCAATGAGAAGGCACTGCACGGAAGAGAAAACTATAAACCTGTAAGAAATCAACAAAGTAAGTATTAATTGTATGTCTTTTGCTGTTTCCATTTTGTGCATAAAAATTGATATTTTGTATTATTTCCAAAAATAAATTATTTTTCCAAAAATATGATTTCATTTTCGTCTCTCACATCTGTATGAATAAAGTTATGAAACCACGTTGTGACGACGTAGATCGTCTAAAATACGGCAAAAGGAGTGCAGAACTTTAAATGCCTGCGATTTAGTAGATTCACCCTTCAATTATTGCCAGCCTGCCTTGATAGTATTCTAAGCCACTTCCGCCATCTTGAATTTTTGAATTTTGAAAATTTCACTAAAAATCGGATTTTACGGCAAAAAGCAACCCCTGTCATCATGTTTCACTGGAAAAAAAAAACACATTGGATCTAGAGTCCAGATTCTTAAAAACATCGACAAGAAAAAATGCTCTTGATTCAATCAGATTTAAGCTTAAATCAAGAACCAAGCCTCTTAATTCGAGCGGATTTCCTTTTGATTTAAGCCTAAATCTGATTGAATCAAGAGTCCTTTTTCTGGTTTCAGGACATTTTGTCAACAATTTTTTGTCCGCGCACCTTTTTTGTCCAGTAGTCTACGCCCACACGTAAAATAAGAAACGATGACTTGATCCAAGCGTTATATTTTAGTCTGTATCTAAAATTATATTGACAATATGGAAATGAGAAATTGAGAGAGAAGGAGGTGTTGTTGTGGTTGCTCATTTTCTAAATGAAATGTTATTACTTTCTCCTTTTGAATAATCTTTTTAAATTGTCATTGGTGAATATTTGGTTTTATTTCGATCCTTAAAATATTCGATGTACAGTATACCTTATATGTGTATAGGTACTTTTTCATTTTTTTAAAATTTTTTCTTTACGAAATTATTACTTCATTTTGAAAACATTTACATTTTTAAAACGTGACAAACATTTGCAAAACCTTTTCCAAGCGACATTAATCTCAATAAGCCGCAGCTTTGCGGACAGAAACTGCAAAAATGAATAAAAGAGGGGAAAAAAACAAGAAGCACGCAATCTTTAGTTTTAACCCACTCGTACATCGATCTTTTAGAGTCTAATACGTCAAATTATGAGCGTTTAGTTGCGCGCACACCTCGCTGCAGCATAATAAAAGCACAAAATGTAAAAGAAAAAATTGAAGTGCTTTGGAAATCATTAAATTTGACACGAAACCACCAATATTTAAAGAACACACATTATATTATTATTCTTCTTTGATAAATTAATACATATTTTTTCCCATCGATTTAAATGAGAATAATCAATTGGCAGAGTGTGCAAACATTTCAAAAACCTGAGTTAAAAAACGCTGACTATGTGAGTATAAATATTAAAGCCTAATGAGCGGCGTGCTGCCAGCGCGAGAGGCTCACTGGCGCCTACAAACCTAAGTGGATACTTCACGCATTGCACAATGCTTGAAGTATCCACTTAGGTTTGTAGGCGCCAATGCGCGTTTCGGGCTGGCCGCCCGCCCGCCGTGCGGCGGCGCCTGAAGCAACTATTTCACAACAAAGGTGTTGCACAGTATTATACGAAATTGAACGTATTAAGAATGACAGGCATCCTTCAAAAGTACAGATCTTTCCTCGCAAAACAAATCAAGATACTTAGGTATCGTAGACTGGAAAAATCTAAGAGCCTTTAGCTGAGGCAAATATAGAGGTTTATTCGGTTTAGGTATAGCAAGGTGGGAAAATCTTGAAAGATAATTAAGTCCTATTACACCAAAGAGGTGTAGAGAGTTTTAGTGAATTTTGTCTCATGGAATTGACGCTCCCCCATGTTTACCAGAACTCTCAATATGTATATTATTCTCCGTTGGACCAAACAGACAAAACAAAAAAACAAGCAAACCCTTATTCTTCCAAGACATTTTAAATTTTCATCCAAAAACGTCCGTGAGCAATTGTCGTTTTTATTTACATGTAGGCCAATTAACTTTGGGTCTTAACTGGCACGTGGACCAAAACTCCGTGCCGAAAAACGCGTGGGCGTAAATTACTGGAAAAGACAGGTGCCCGGACAAAAAATCGTTGACGAAATGTCCTATAACCCTTTTTCTTGTCAATGTTTTCAAGAGTCTGGATCCAATGTGTTTTTTGTACCAGTGTTCATAAAAATCGATCGAATAGGAGAGGTGATAGAATTTTAGGTCACAACTGCCATCTTGAATTGTAGTATTTGGAAATTTGAGTTGAAATTCAAGTTTTCCGTCATGAAATTCCGCCTGGCTCCAAGTTTCACCTAAATCGATCGAACAAGAGTCGCATATCGTATGATCAGTAGGACTCTATAAAGTGGTAAACGATACTTACTAGTCAATTTACAAACGTTAGTGCGCCTTCATTTCCATCTGATACTGTGCAATTCTTCTGTGACGGAATAGTTGCTCAGAGCGCCTTCAACAGTAGGTACCGCTACGATTTGAAGACAGAGGATCACGATTGCCGTTACTTTAGCGCATGCGCATTCATACATTTTCTCATCACTAACGGTGAGGTTAAACAATTCATACCTCAATTTGCGACGTTGCAAATTTTTCATTGCCTTTTTTATACGGGTTAACAAATAGTAACACTTTGAAACCTGCCCTTATTTTTCCGAGATATGACGAAGGATAATATTTTCATGTCTCGCTCTAGTCTATCTGTATGCTTCCTTGGAAAAGGAAAAAGAATTAGGAACCTTCGAACGAACAAAAACGGATCCGAAATTTCATAGCCCTTGAAGTAAACGGGTCCAAAGTTGATAAAGCTCCAAAACATAATAAGTAACGATCAGGGTTATTATAAGTTCGCTTTTGCGTCTATGATGTAAAGATTCACAGTGCAACAGAAAATTGACAAAAAATTTAAGAAATGTACATTGAAATGTCTCCGAGACGAGATAAGGTGATCCTTGTGTATTTTGAGGCGCTGAATTTGAAAATGACCTCGATTTTATCCATCACCCTCCAATTTTCCGGAAAAATCCAGTTTTCTAGGAAAAATGGGCCTCCTAGGATATTTTCGGAGATTTTGCAACCGTTATTCCCTGCAAAATGTAGGTATTTGTCTCATTGTCAGGTATAAAATAGCTTATTCCCATTATATTGTAACCGTTGAATTCGAAAATGACCTCCATTTTTTTTCTATCACCTCTCAGTTTTTCGGAAAAGCCACCTTTAGAAGTTTCACGTATGTTTGTCATGCTTGAAATTTATTTTTACAAATTTTCCTTGATCTGCAGCACAGCGATTCATACAAATATGCATTTTGAGCTGCTAAATCATCAACCGTAGATCATCAGGTTCCGTGAAATGTTAGATGACAGTCGCTTTGACAACTGCGGTGTGAAATGTTTCGATTCTTTTTTGTTTGCGCGCTCATCTCAGAAAAAAAGAAAGAGTAAAAAAAATAGTCCTGAAATATCAACGGAAAAAAAAAAAATTGCGACCTGGTGTTGGATTTCATGAATCATAGTGTACTGCGCTGCACTTCCTACTCCCTCCTTTTCCTCCGTCTCATTGTCAATACATGTTTGAGCCCCAATCCTCATATAAAATTCTTAAATTATCCTAAAAATTTGAGGACATGTTTTCCAGGATATGTAGATGATAAATCTCTGATTACCATTAAAATGCGTGTCGCGCAGTACACCTTCTACGGGCAAACTCTTCAACTTTCGTTGGTAATTGCGGCTTTTTAAAAGTTTAGATTTCAAAAAACATCATCAAAAAGGTACATCTAGTTTTATGAAGGGTTACTCAAAACGAAAATTATAGAAATTTATTGGGAAATATTGGAACTTTTTTTAATGTTTAATTTTTTTAACACAATTATTAATGGAAAACAACAAATCTACCACAAGGTCAAAATGCCTGGTATTTACCTACGCATTTAGAACTTTACAGAATTAAAAGTAAGCACAGTGACATTAGATACCTAATGATAAAAATGATCTAGGGTGAAAAGAATTTTAAAATTCTCCGTCGTATATTCCAAGTAACAGTGGAACAACAAAGATGAAAAAAACGGGAAACAAGGCTAAAAATACACAATTATGAAACCCGAGACGTTTCGACTCAACACTGAGTCATTTTCAGTCGGAAACAATAAAAAATTTTTAAAAGAAAAACGCTAAAACCTGAGCTCTACATGGTGGGGCCGGGATCTGAGAGAAAAAAAAAGAAAATTGATAACAAACAATTGTTTGTTATCAATTTTCTTTTTTTTTTTCTCTCAGATCCCGGCCCCACCATGTAGAGCTCAGGTTTTAGCGTTTTTCTTTTAAAAATTTTTTATTGTTTCCGACTGAAAATGACTCAGTGTTGAGTCGAAACGTCTCGGGTTTCATAATTGTGTATTTTTAGCCTTGTTTCCCGTTTTTTTCATCTTTGTTGTTCCACTGTTATCATCGTCTTGGGCTGCTCCTAAAAATTTGTATCTATTCCAAGTAAAAGAGATTGATCATCAAAACAAAATTGTTTCAATTCAGCAATCTTTATTCTTTAAACTTATAATATAAATATACTACATGAATAAACATATTTTATATAAGAACTCAATATTCATGATTAATTTCCTGTATATTTACTTAGAATTCCTATGTACATCACGCACACGGCAATCACATAATCGACGGTGCAGTGAAACGACCAGAATGCAGGTATCCCAATTTGGACGTTACACATTATTCAAACTTTACTTTTTTAAATGAGACTTGATCATCATTTTTGCACTAAAATTCGTCCGATTTTCCTCTGTTCTTTCAAAAATATTCTGACAAAATACAATTTTGCTCAAAAATAACGAGCAGGTTTCATATGTAGAATTAAAGTAGGTATGTGCGGGAACTGTGAAACACCGTTATCGAGATCCATAGGTAGTTTGGAAGTTTCACCATTGATGTACATGAATTCACCCAACGTATCCTCAATGAACCTGCCTGTGCCGAACACTCTCCCTCCCTACGTCATGTGCCGAGACGCATTAAAGTTCATGGTAAATGAGATTCTATTTTATTGTTTTTTTCCAGTTTGATTTCCTTTCAGACTCATGGGCCCGGCACTATCCTACCATCCTGATAATTACATTTCTCGGCCATATTTTTAATGTGTTTCGCCCTCTTTCCCCCTTTTTTCTATGAATTTAACTCAATACAAGTTGATCATCATTTTCATTCGAATCATTGATTTCCCCCTTATACTTCAAATATGCCTGAGGGCATATTCCAGTGACGAGAGACCCTCCACTCGTATCTCGGCTATGGTGGAAGCTTTTACTGTCGGGATTTCAACATTCAACTGTTGACTTACCCACATGGTTGATGCTCAACAACATGTTGGCAGTTTCGTTTTGCAAACAAGCCGAAGTTTGGGAAACCTGTTTGGCTCATGACGTCACCCGGAGCTCATCATCCAGGTCAACAGTCAAAAAAGAGTGATGACTTTGCTCTCCTATACTGCCGTGCTACGAAAGAACGCCGTATGAAAATTCGAGAGTTGCCAAATTTCCTACGATGAAACGTTTATTTTGGAGGAAAGTTTTGCATGTTTTCCCTTGAAATTTTCAGACACTTTAGAGCAAATTACAAACAAAATTATCTAAGAAATTGGCAGAGAAATATTCAACACTTTTCCCGAAAATTAGCAATTTGCCAGAGGCAATTTGGCAACGCCTGATGTTTCATACAGCGTTTTCCCTTGGCACGGCAGTATAATTGTCCATAGGGCAGTGTTGAATCCCCGAAAGTAAAAGCTTCCACTTGTCACGAAAAGGCCAGTGGAGGGTCTCTTGTCTCTGCACTGGAAAAAAACACATTGGATCTAGAGTCCAGACTCTGAAAAATATCGACGAGAAAAAGTACTCTTGATTCAATCTAACTTAAATCAGAACCAAGCCTCTTAATTGAAGCGGATTTCGTTTTGATTCAAGCAAAAATCCGATTGAATCAAGAGAATTTTTTCTTGTCAATATTTTCAAGAGTCTAGACTCTAGATCCAATGTGTTTTTTTTTCCAGTGTAGGATAATCTCACGCTTACAGTCCCTAATACATAGCTAGTGCATGTAATAACTCGAGAAAATCAATCATATTTTTGAACATTTTTACCGGCCTGAAAAGTTACACAAAAGGGGTTGTCGAATCGGACTGTGGCTCTTACTTCTCTTAGCTTTGCTAAACCAGGAGGTGGCAGAGGAACTTTGAGAAGGCGCGCGGCCACGTTCAGACCTCGGAGGACTTTGAGAACTTCCTCGCCCTTTTCGGCGGGGAGGTTCCGTTGCTTCCTTTCGCGTGATTTGTGGTTCAGCTCTCGGTGTTCGCGAAACGGGGTACATCGCACCGTACACCGGCTTCTTCAGGAACTTTTCATAGCTGTCCTCGATGCACCACCACAGGCGATAATGACTGTTGTAGATAAGCCCCGAGATTTCAACCATGCAATGGTGTCTGGTGTCGAGGGGGGCATCCTTGCAACCAATCGCCTTGGGGTTCGGACACAGGTACCCTTTCTTGTCAGAATAAAATTTGGATCTCCGATATACCTCAACAAGTCGGTTACACAATTCTGACGCTTTTTGCTTCTCGATATCGGAGTCTTCTTCGCGCACAGAATGACAGGGATCCGCGTGTTCTAAATGAAATAAATCATCTTCCGTTATGTCCCTCCTCTCCGTTGGCTGTAAGAAAAATACATTTCAAGTATATGATCGTCTGAAATATCCAATATATAGAAGTAAATAAATGAGAATACATAAGATTAAAAGTTGTTTTTAAAATAAAAATACCCACGATATTTTTGCATGTATGACTACCAAAAGTTCACGTAGAATCGTCAGTACAAGGATAGGAGTACCAAAGGGGCATGATTTTGGAAATTTGTGTTTTCATAAAATCGCAATGTTTTATACGAAAGTGCCGGGATATTTATAAAAGAAAACCCAAAAAACAAAACAGAAGAATCTCCCCCCATGCTAAAATAACATTGGTGGCTAATGGCCATTAAACCGATATTTTTTAAGTACGAGCTGTGTTATAAGTTCATTTATTCAATCGCCCGTTTTTATCAACATTATTGTCTTAATTATTACATCTTCAACCCTTACGTCTTGCAGGTTGAATGACAGTTCGAAGGTTTTAACTGAAATCGGCTTGACTGAATTTCGCGTTCCCTAACTGCCTTTCGTGTTTTATTATTTTAAGGAATTTAATACCATTTTTGTGCGAACGAGCAAGCTAGTACATTTTGAATACATTTCGTAAATGGCGTATTATAAATTGTGTATACAAATTGCAAGGGAATTATGAAAAATCATAAGTGATATGCACACGCGCTTTTTTTAAAAACGGCATACGCACTACGGCAGGATTGATGAGAAAATGTCAGGTTGAAAGCTTTTATTGCGTCAAGATATGCCAAATCATAATTTAAGGTTTTTGCAGGTCTGACGCTTCAAGCACCGCGATAGCTGTGGCTACATTTACGAATGCGTGCGTGATTGGTTTGCCAAAAATACTGCTTGTCTGCATGGTCCACTGACGCGCAAATCCTGTGCAGACGTTAATGGAAAATTTTCAAGGTCATTCCAAGAAAAACTCTGTTCGTATCTCTCAAAAATGCAACTATGATTGCCAGTTGACTGAAATTCAGAGGTATAACTGGAAAGTACCTAAAAAGTTTCCCCTTCGATAAGAGGAAAAACGTCTTAAACCGCAAATCGATATCATAATTAGAACTAAAATTATGGCCAGTGTTGCGTGACTTTTGAATAGGTAACCCTGTATCACGAAACCCATTTTGATCAGAAGTATAAAAAATTAACAGCTTCTCGTAGTTATTGACTCGCAAAGTTGACATCTTTCTCGGTTGATGTTTTACTAACCCCGGTTATTTTGAGTCCTACCTACTCACCGCTTCGAAATGGGCTGTAAATCTCCTGCCCGTAATCAGAGAACTCAGACACGCCGGAACATACGTACATTTTCAGTGTTCAAAATTTACCCAGGAAATCCAGATATCATTTAGATCGGCACTCAAATTTGACACCTTTTTCGAGGATCATCTTTTCGGTGAAAATTTTTTCAGAGAGTGCAGTGTAATGAAACTAAAAGAAAATGGGATTGTACACTCAGACTCATAAAAAAATTCCCTGAACTTGAAGAAAGAAAAAATTATCAATCCAAGATAACCAGCCGAGGCATTTCGACCAATTGGACGTTCTTATGATAAAAGGAACTAAGTGCTTAGGGTTTGCATGCAACATAGTTCCTTTTAGCATTAATAGCCCAATGTCGGCTTGTTGCACCGCATACCTCAACTTTAAGAGGTGGGTTTCGTGATACAGGATTATTCAAAAGTCACGCATCACTGGCGATAATTAACTGGCACTGGCTATAATTTTAGTTCTAATTTTGATATCGATTTGCGGTTTAAGACGTTATACATCGTCCTCATATCGAAGGGGAAAATTTTTAGGTACTTTCCAGTTTTTGATCCCCTCTGGGGGAGGGGAGCGAGGGGTACCTTAAAAATTTCAAATGGCCACCCCCCTCATGGACCGTGGTGCGTGACTTTTGAATAACCCTGTACGTAGTCAGCATCACAATGAGCCTCTCGCCGAAATTTCTGTGTAATAAGAGCACAAGCGGCACCATCCTGTATGTGCGTTTTTTCTTTTTTAAAATGCAGACTGTCATTCATTGATTTCCCCCATTATCCATCTCGATGATTTGTTCTTGTTTTTGATTGGCAAAATGTTACCTACGATCCCAAGTGTTTCCCTAGAAATTTTGAAACAATTCCGCATGACATACATGGAAAAAATAAAAGCTTCCATGAATTTTAGAAGTTCCTCGAAAATTGATGAGTAGGGAAAAAGTGGGGGCACTGAGGGCACCAGAGCATACGCTGTTACCATTTTGTCCAATTTTGCTGTTACCAAATCATATCTACTTTGCTGGCATTTGCAACGTTTGAAATGGGAAAATGATCCATTTTTATCTATAAAAAATCAATAATCTCTGAAGCGACCAATTTACAGTCAAATTATTTGACTGGGTAGTAGCAATTATTGGTACCAATAATTAATAGTAGAATTTAATTAATTTATTTTTTTTTGGGGGGGGGGGGGGGCTTTGATCGAACAATTTGTGACGAGAAACTTTGATTACTTTGATACCCCAGTGGAATTTTACCGACGGAAGAATTGCGATTCACTACGTAAATAGAGTTGCGACTTCACTGCGATGGAATCACTAGGATCGTCAACGCAATCCGTCGGGATTGAATCGTCATCTCATCTCGGTCAACCGCAATTTTCTTACTGAATGTACTCCCAAAAACAACATGAACAAAACAAATGATTTTCTCGCACTACATCGCTACTTTAGGTTACGTTAATATTCCAACTATCTGCCACTGATTCACTATAATTTACCAAACAAATGGCAAATCATCGTGATCATCACTGTTCGGGTAATGGAAAATCTTATTTAATTAGAGGAAAAAAATTGTAGTTTATTGAAAAGAGTGGTCCTATCTGCAGGGACAATTTTTTTTTCTTTCTTTTTTTCTTTTTCTCTAAAACCCAAAATTGTATAATAATGCTCCGGAATGTATGTATTTTTCAGGCTTACCTTTGCGGATTTATCTGCTGTACGCTAACAATAAGTGACGTCCAACTAGATTGCATTTTGCAATAAGGAACTTTATCATGTCTGGCGTATCCATAGAGGCACTTACCTAGATAATGCAACTTATGGCACACTCATTGTTTCTAGAATCAGCCAACAATATGTATTCCTTGTTGAAAATTGTTGAAATTGCAAAAATGCGTATCTTGATTTGGTGTTTTCAGAATCTCCGCTTCTTTATTGCCATTTTAAAGGAGGCCGACTCAGCTTCAGGCTCGAAATTTTAGCAGGATGTTTTTCACGCAGAGAAGAAAAATCACCGCAAATTTTTTTTAAAAAAAAAAAAAAACTCCTTTTAGTGGTTTTTTTGTAGAAAATGGAGTATGACAGGAAGTCTGCAACACCGCAAACCATAAATCCGCATTTCTGCAATTTCACCACCGAACTGCCATTCATCAATCCAAATGCGGCAATAAAATTTTATTGTAGCCATTAAATGTAATAATCAACGAAAATTTGTTACTTGTTGCTTTAGACGTTTTGCACTTCACTTACCGGATCTCGTTCGCAATTTTTGCAAATTCGGGTCGCACTACCACTGGTTAAACAATCAGAATGTGAAAATAGTGGCATGACTAGTATCACACTGAACAAGAGCTCCTTGAGTCGCATTTCTGGTTGCAATGAATCGATCCCACAACGAAATTTTCCAAAACTGAAAAAAAATTCGAGTTCGTCCCCACAACTTTTCTAACCAGACTTCGAAACGAAAAGTGAAAAGAACGCTTCTTCTTTTATAGTTTGTATCCAGATAAAACCTGATAAAACAGGTAACTCTGGCTGCACTACTCTCATTTTTTTGCGTGGTCGTTGGAAAATGCGGAACCAGCAAATAGCATTAGGTAATGTATAAATAGAAAAATTTGAAATTTCGAAACAGAGTCGGAAATTTCCATCATTCGTCGCACGCAAATACCTTTTAAGTGCTAAATGCGGTGAGGAATTGCTCACTGGTAAGACTCATAGCGAAAATCAAGGTGTACGTGCATGCTTATATTTCTTGATATTTGCTTCTTCTTTTGAGCATTAATGAGACACCTAGTGAAGCAGAACGCACATTTAGGACGTTTCGCTGCTATTTTGATTAGAACCTTGTTTCGTGTACTACTGATGACTGTGCTCACCGTTCGTTTATGAATTTTTTAAGTAGTCCGTATTTTTTGTCCATATTTCCCATTTGCTCACAAATATTACGACCATATTTTTTTTGTTTTTTTTTATGCTGCAATTTCCATAATCATTGTGAACTCCCTGATTTATGTGCATTATAATGCTTAATCTTGTTACCGTGTGTGATAGGGTGTGTTTAGGGCGTGTGTGTGTTGTACGGAAACACATATTTCAAATCAGCTTGTAAATCCCTGTCCAAAGCTGTATGATCTCTTTAGCTTTGTAATGGAATAAAATTATTTTGCGGTTACTATAATAATATCGGCGAACGGTTGGTTTATGACCAATTGGGCCATCCTTGGAATACATTCTGGGACCGCCCCATAAGAAAACTCCAATTATTTTACTACATAATGAAAATGCCGCTATTAATTGGGCGGAAAGCTCTAGGTTTTTATTATAGTTCCTCCACTCAGGTTTCGGGCCAAGGTAAATAGAGAAGATGGTGACAAAGTTCTAGACGTGATAGGAATATTTAAAATAAGCTTTTATCATAAGTCAAAAACGTCTTCTTGACGAGACTGGATAGTAGAATGACAAAAATGAATGGAATTTGTTTGAAGAGGTCATACTTTTCAATTTATTAAATAAAAAAGGAATTAAAAAAAGAGAAAAAAACACGATCACGCACACACCACCACCCCCACACACACACACACCTTATCTCATGCATTGATGGGGCATCATCAACGAAAGCATTGCAGTTGACATTGTACATATCAATATAAACTTAAAGTTAATGTTGCAAGTGTGTCATCAGAACATCACAGCGTTAAAATGTATTAAAATAGAGTGTAATGTTAATTTTTAAATAGCATACATAGTTAGCATACATACATAGCACCAGTTAGTTAACTAGTTCGTTACGTAGTCTAGTTCATATTTTCAATTTTATATTGAAAAGAAAAAAAAAGTATGTTTTCACAAATTTTAGTAACTTTTATGATCTCCCTAATACTATGAATTACAAGGCCAAGAAGAATCTCGCTGATTATAGGTTTAGAGGGATACCTCATCATTACCTAATGAAATCATTGGTCCACATCATAATGTACCTACATGTCTCTATAAAGGTGCTGATAAACTTAAAAAAAGTTACAAGTATGTCATGGCGATGTTTTACATTTCAAATGTATGTAGTTAGCTATTACCTAAAATACAGTGAAATGTAATCCTAAAATAGTTGACGATCACGACTAGGTAATCCATTATTAATTTTATCATTGCACGCGAAATTGCAACAAAGTCATTTAAAACTAGGTAAATGTCCACAGCTTTTCTGCAGACAAAATTCAACGTGATTTTTCTCAAAGCGGAGGGTTTATTCCGTCCAGAGACAAGAGACTCTCCACTAGTATCTTGACAATGGTGGAAGTTTTTTCTTTCGGGACTTCATCATTTTATTGTTGACCTACCAACAATACCCACATGGTTGATGGTTAAGAACGTGTTAGCAGTTCCGTTTTGCAAACAAGCCAAAGTTTGGGGAACTTGTTTGGCTCATGACGTCACTCAAAGCATCATCCACCATGTAGGTAGGTCAACAGCCGAAATAAGAGTGGTGACTGTTGCTCCCTTATAATTGTCCGTAAGGAATTGTTGAGTCCCCAAAAGTAAAAGATATCCACCTGTGGCCAGTGGAGGGTCTCTTGGCTCTGGTTTCGTCTTTTCAATTTTTACATCACTATACATAAATTAAAATCATGGGGATCATCTGGAGTAATCGAAATTAAAATCATGGGGATGATGTGCATAACGGAAGTATTTATGTTTTTTGAATTGAAATTTCTAATCCTTATAATTGATTTTTTAAATATTCCGTGAGTTGCAATATAAAATATAAAAATTTTATATATAGTGATCTTGAAAATATAACTATTTTTTTTTTTTATATCAAGATATTTTTATTGTGTTTATTTACAAGAAGGAACTGTGGTAGACAGGCCACAGCCCGAAGGCCTGTGTTACATGCTAAGTGAAACCTACATATTTAATTTATTTACAATATATTATTTGTTTCCCCCCTTGTATTAAAATTCCCTTTATAGAGGTGCTTAATTATGAAAATATAACTATTATTATGATAGTAATTGTTATGGTGGTAATTTATAAACATTTGGTGTTACGGACTAATCAAAGTTGCAATCTAAAAGAGGTCGACTTAGCGAGGACGGACTGTGGCTCTTACTTCTTCCAGAACTTTTCTTGTTTCCGGCAAACCAGGAGCTATCACTGGATTTTCGGGTAATCGTGCGACCACGCTCAGTCTTCGGAGGACTTTGAGAACGTCTTCGTTCCTTCGTCGATCTCGATGTTCCCTTCCCGGAGGCGGGGGCAGGGGCAGGGGCAAAGGCCGGAGCATAGGTGGAGGTTGAGGTGGAAGTGGAGGGGCGCTGAATTTTCGGGTTCGCTCTCGGTGTCGCCGAAACAGGGTAGGCGGCGCCGTACGTCCTATTTATTTTTTCATACCTGGCAACATCGTCCGCAACGCAACAAGCCAACTTATTTTGGTTAGGGAAGGCTTTGAGCCATCCTGTAAGACTGTACCATTCAATCCTACATTTGAACCTCATATCCCCAAATAAATTTGGGTACTGAATGCAACCGCTGCACACAGCGCCTGGGCATGCAGACTTCTTCTCATCATAAATTTTAGACTTTTTGTACAGCTCTACGAGAGCGCAACATTTTTCATGCGCTGCATTATTCACCATTCTCTGACGATCATCCCTCGTTCCCTGTGATATTAGTTCAACATCATGACAAGGGTCTGCATGTTCCAAATGATAAAGGTCCTCATCCTCAGGCTGGGCAGGCTGTAAGAAAAGATTGGTCGTTTTAAACATGATAATCATGCAGTCGTAATTTCATGTCGTGAGAACATACAAGAGGGACAAAGAGGGGATAGACAGTAATTTTTAAATAATAGTAAAAAGTATAATTTATTAATACCATTTAATTATGCATTAATGTTTCCGGTCGCTGGAAAATGGACCTAGACACCAAAAAAAATGGAGTCACGGAGGGGAAAAAAATTATTTTTCTAACAATGCATGCGGTGGGTTTCATTCCCCGCTTACTTTTTCGGTCATAGTTATCATGTTTATACCATTACTATTGTAACAAATTACTATTGTAATGTTTTCGATTTCGATTGTAGTGCAGGATTGTTATCAAAACCGAATTATTTGGTAGGTACCGCAAAATTAACTGTTGAAACTATGACTAGAAAAGTGGGAAGTGTTTAGAGCCTGGAATCCACCATGGGCATTCTTAGAGCAACGATCCTTTTTTCTCTGTGAAATCGAAGAGAGTTATGCATCTCATTTAGGAAAACGTTGGCAGCTTCTCAGCCTTAAAATTTTTTGAGAATATTCAATGGAGAATGAAATTCCAAGAAAAATTTCAACAGAAACTGCTGGCTAGATTTCATTAATAAAATGAAACAGAAAAGGAAATTTGCAATGTCGCAATCACGCTACAAAAGCGCAGTGCGTCTCCTATCTCCGCGGTTGTCATTTTCTAGATGACCTGCTCTGGAATGTTACACGTCTAGGTTACTGAGTCATTCGCCAGGGTAGCCTAGCTACCCTCAAGTATCTTTACTATCCTGTGCGCGCAGCACAGCAAGTATTTGACCTTCATCTATGCCTCCATGTCAAAGACATAAAGACGGAGCACTAAAAGCAAAAAATGAAGCTTCTAGAGCTTCTTTTCAATCACCTCTACTATTGGCTAGAGGATTGGCGGCGAAATCGGGACAAGTTTGAATTCAAATGTAGGGCGGGAACTAATAAATAAAATTGCGGAAACAAAGTATTTTAGGTTGATTTTTGCCCAAATTCAGGTACCCACTCATATTTTATTAACTTTAGGTTAGTTTCGGTCCGTCGTCGACCGACTGATTTCATTTGGGAGTAACGTAGATCTAGAACTGTAACGGCCTGTTTGAACCTGCAGAACCACCATAAGCAGAAGAAAAACTAACTTTATTTACTGCCTGTTACCGAGCAAAAGTAGGTGTAATATATTAGGACGCAGACCGAACGTTCTTAATATAATCGTTTTAAGCATTTAAAACACGTTTCGAAGAAGAAATAAGGAAAAATCAAGAGGACAAGTTCAAATCAAATTTCCGTTTGCCGCCATGGATTCCCGCGCTCATTTACACACTCACACAAGCGCGCAGCGCCGAACCTTGCTTCACTTTTTCCCCGTGCTTTTAGATACGAGCGCTCCGTCTTTATGTCTTTGCTCCATGTAGAATAGTCACCTTGACGTGTAACTCACAAAGTATAATCTAAACGTATGACGTTCCGGTGCAGATCATCTGGAAAACTACAACCACAGCGAAGGGAGACACAATGCGATTTTTTGCGTGAATCCGATATCAGAGAATTTTTTTACTTCAGCTTGGTAATGAAATGCTGAAACGAGATCAAATCGATAAAAACTAAAACGACAGCATGACACGCACTAGGCTAAAAACAAATCCACGAGACTTGGTGCACACTCTGACGACGGAAATTTCCTCAATGCCTGGGCACGGTAAACTTGGAAATATATCGGCTGGTACTGTATACTTCAACTCTTTGAAGTTCACTCACACCATGAAGACATTTTTACATCGTCTGTGAGACTGCAAAAATCGGGGCTCGATTGCGACACACACACGGTGGATCGAGTCAATGGGGGAGGTCGGACAAAATTTGGAAACTTCAAAAGCTCATAACTCCGCTTACACAAAATTTTGAGGTTCTAACAGTGGTTTTATGGTTTTCTCGTGAAATTTTCTTCTGAAAGCACCCTTTGAAATTTAAAATGTGACGAAATAAACATCAAAATTTGTAGTTTTAGTCGAAAATTCCATGTCCGACCTCTGAAATTGACTCGATCCACTGTGTCACACAGTGGATCGAGTCAATCAGAAAGGTCGGACATGAAATTTTTAACCAAAACTGCAAATGTTGATGTTTAACTCGTCACATTTCAAATTGTAAGGGGTGTTTTTGAAATAAAATTTCAGAAGGAAACACGTGGAACCACTTTTAAAACCTCAAAATTTTGTGTAAGCGGAGTTATGAGCTTTTAAAGTTTCCTAATTTTGTCCGACCTCTCCCATTGGCACGATCCACAGTGCGGCGTTTCGAAATCTTTGCTCCTATTCTACTTATTGGAGAGAGACTGAACCAACATCATGGCTTGAAGTTTTCACAGAATATTGTTTTCAAAGAATACAAAATCACTAAAGTTTTCGGAATAAGTAGTTTTTCATGTGGAAACTTAAGTATATATAAAATACTAAAAGTTCGACACGGTTCAACGAACGTGAGGAGAAAATGGCCCCAAAACGCAGGAATGCACCCAGAGATGTGCAGTTTTTCATATATGTTTGCTATTTTCAAGAGTATTAAGTCTCTGCCAAAAATTCAAAGAAATGTTTAGCAAGTACGTTAAATTTGCTTTAAATTGAGTGGTTGCACAACACTCTGTGTTGATTTGTTCTTTATTTACCGGGAGAGAAAAATAGCTTAAAATTCCGAAAACTTTCAGATGAATCGGGTTATTCGGCAGTTATCATTATTTTTCACCAAAAATATTGAGTTTTCTCAGGAAAAGCTGAGAATCTTGTCAAAAGTAAGTGAAATGTGCGTTAAAATGAGTGCTTGGACAATACTGCACGACACTCCGTGAGTGAGTAACGAGCTAGAGATTGCAATGAGCTCATAATTTCGGTTTTCTTCTGTGAATGACCCCTCGTTGGTCCGTTCTGTACGCATTTCGCAATCGAACAATTAACTTTAAACCAGAAATGAAAAAATAAAATAAAATTAAAAATTTCACATCATACATTTTTGCGGATTGATATATTGGTGGCTTCTTTAACATTGGCAGGAATGTAAGACTTGCTTATCTGAGGAGCTACAACCTTTTTTCCTTATTTTCACCTGACTAAATGCCTTAGCTATTTTGCAAACTTTTAATACTTAGATACTTATTTAAGACTCTGAAAAAAGCTGAGGTGTTGCTGAAGAGTAAAGCTTCGGGAAGTGACTTCGCAATTTGTTAGAATTCAACCCTTTAAAAATGTATGACTTCGACGCCTTTCAGAAACCGTAAATATACCTACTTCACAAACTGTTGCCAAAACCAAGAGGGATGGCAGTATTTGAATGGCAGTACTTACATGACTATTTCAGCGTCTGAAAGGTGAAATCAAATCATTTTCCCGAGCGGAAAGCTTCTTCAAAAATATTTGAAAATTATCCAATATTTATGTGAAGTTCATTCGAGAATTTGTCAAAATGGAGTGATATTTACAGTATCTTTGATTGAAGCATAATTTAATGTTTGAACGAAATTGGTTCCAACTCGCGTACAATGCAGTTTTAAATTTTCATGAAAAGCTCACTTACGATATTGTTTTTATCTACACCTCATTTAATCACCACGAAAAATGAGTACGTTACTTATCATCACACATCACTAAAATTTTCGAGTGCATTTTTTCATTCGGTAATACATTTTCAAGTTTTACGGATAAATTACGTGAAATATTAATCTGTAAATTGTGTAAGTTTACGTGATGTTCAATTAAGATTTTAAAAGCAATACACTTAATGTTTGCATTTGATTTTAAATTTAATGGTACTATTTTATAATCCCTATAAGTTGTACATTAGACATTTTATATGAATGTTTAATATTGTACACTTGCGAATTTTTTGTATTAAAGTGTAAGTACCTATAAGTAAAGTATAAGTATTTAAGTATTAAATCTAAGTAACATAGATAAACTTCACGATGCAAGCTTCATGGGTTTTTTAGATAATCTTTAATTAGGTACTGCCACTATTTGTCGTTGAGGCTAAAGAACAATATAAAGTAAGAACCTCGGAACATATCTACGCTAAATATTTCAATTAACACTTACCACCTTTCGATCGCAACTTTTACAGACTCTAACTCCACAATAGGAATAGGAAAACAGAGTTACGACCGTAAACACGCATAACAAAAGTACAGTGGGCCGCATTTTTGGCTGAAATAATTCAAACACTCAATCAAATAATTCCTAAAACAACATGATCGTATCCCTGAAACTTTGAATGCAACATCTCTTCAAAATAAGAATTGCAAATAATGTTCTCGCTCGTCTTGCTTTTCCGGACTGAAATTGATGAATGTCGCGCACGTAGATGCGGCTCTTTCCATGTAATGCGTGAAATGTGCCTCTGTGCCTTTGCGCACTTTGATAACCCGATGACAGCAAGTTCACACAGAACAGACAAAAAAAAAAAAAAAAAAAAATGCGTAAGGTAGTGGCTCAGTAATGATGCAACGCACGCAGGCATGCAAACTTTCAATCACATTTTGTGACGATTCATTTAACCAGTGGTAAAATTTGGCAATAACTCGAATGCAGTACCACGCAATAAAATTTAATTTTATTTTGTTGTAATCGGTATATCGACGGAGTAAGTCGGCAATCACATAACTCGTTTGCGGTGTCCGAAAATCTCCGCCTCTATGTCATCTTTTTAAAGGAGAACAAATTTACATCATTCCTCGAAGTTTTCGCAGAATTTTCTTCACACAGAGAAGAAAAATCACGGCAGTTTTAAAGAATTGCCGTCGAGTAGTTTTCTGTTTAAAAAATAAAGTACAACAGGAAGTCTGCGACGTCGCAAATCGAGTTATGTGATTGCCGACTTACACCGTCGATATGTTACGTTATGAGGGCTGTTATCTTAAAAAAAAATTGAGCCAACCCCCCTTCCCTGATTTTGCGATCCCACTCTCCTTCGTCTTTGAAATATCCGAGGTGATCCTTTTCTCTATGAATCTCCCGCAGCGTGGATTTGAAGCATGCATGGGGTTGACTGGATGTGTATTTCGTGCATGTTTTTAGTATTAAAGTTTTATTCTTCCGTTAGTCAAATATTTTCTTTCATCTCTTTCAAAAGTGAATTTGCTGGTAATACGGCAAATACACCATATTTAAGAAAGTATGAAATTGCAAGCCCGTGCAGTCGCTATGAGGGTGATTAATCAGATTGCTTTTTGGAATAAGGAACTACTATTTCTAAGTCATCCATGAAATCACTTATTTGAATCTAGAAATCAATGGCACTTTGTGTTGTTTTTAAGATGAGTCACCCACGAGGAAAGGCGAAAAAATATCTCATTTTCTGAGAGTTAAAGTATAGTAATCTCTAATTTGTTCGTCTTTCGGTGATACAAGAGACAGCGCCTTTCATTATTCTAGTGAGAGAGAAACCAAACAAGCAATTTGGCCTGGAGCGGCGCGGCGCAGAGAGCGATGATGACGAGGACTTGAGATGGAAAGGAGAAGCCCTCGGCGCGCTGGTCAGCATAGATCACATTTTAGCGCCTACAAGACTGCATGAATACGTCACGCATTGCGTCAAACGTAGTGCGGTCAGCAGCGGTTGGCATGAAACTCATTGTGCCTACAAGACTGCATGAATACTTCACGCATTGCGTCAAAAACAGTGCTGTCAGCAGCGGTCGGCGTGAAACGCATAGCGCCTACAAGACTGTAGGGATACTTCACGCATTGCGCCAAACACAGTGCGGTGGCAGAAATTAAAATCATTAAACCACATTCATGTTTATTCTTTCATATTTTTTTCGTTCTTCTCTTATAAAAGAAAGGCCTCGTCCACAAAGAGATAGGTTTACGGAACTTAATTTTCGCGCCAAGTTCCGTAAACTTTTGCTAGTGTTGACAGGGCTTTCATAAAAAATGTGCTCAACACGAGTGAACGCGTCTTATGCACCCCTCCTCCTCCGGCACGTTCACTTGATGGTTTGTATCGATATTTCAAAACGAATGAAAAGGGGCGGCTCATGGGCGGCAAGTAGGCAAATCCGATCCTGGTCAATATGTTCTACTTTAAATAAATAACATAGAGGCGCAGATTTTCAGACACTGCAAACGAGATACGTGATTGCGGACCTACGCCGTCGACATGCTTCTTCATAGAGACGATTACGTGACTAAATGAAAAAAAAGTTAAAATTATCGACTTAAAACTTACGCACTCTCGAATAATTGTAGACATGCTCGTTTAGCATGACATAAAATTTCATAAATTGGAATGTAACATGAAACAGATTTAAAAACGCAGCTTGCCATTAAACATGCAATTTGAACGAAATATTAATCTTGGAGGGGGGAAAAAGATAGAGGATGATTCATAATAATGTTCCTAAGTTTGGCATGCAGCTCAATTTGTACTCAAGCACGAATGAATCATTCTAAATTGTAGTTTAATTGAATTTCTCTCCTAAATCGCAAAAATTCATCGAGTTGAAATTCTCTCAGAAGTTGCGAGAGGAATGAAAAGCATGCGACTTTGTTCAATGAGAGCTTATGCCGCCGAGTGATGGTTTGCTTCAGTTATTTCGATAGCTATATATATAGAGTGCGATCCGACCTTCCAGTCGGATACTTTACTTTTTTCCTTGAAAAACTATCAACGTAATTCATTGAAAACCTCCTTGATTTGTCTTTTCTGTTAGTAGAACTTTCTGTATAAGTTTTAGGCAATACATTTCACGCGTTCTCCTTCGGGGAAAAAAAAAAAAAAAAAAAAAAAAAAAAAAACTAAGAGCAGAGATTTTGAAACCCCACAATAGAGATAGGTACGTGATGTTGCACTTCGGCCATATTACACAGTTGTGTTCTCCCTCGTGGTTGGACTTAGACCTAGGTATACAACCACATAAGCGGATCCAGCAAATTGGCAACATCGTTTTTTTCCCCATTTAAACCCATGGAAATGTATCGATTCTTGTTGAGGCCACATGCTCCGACAAGAATCGCTTATTTAACATGGGTTTAAATGGAGAAAATCCGGTGTTACCAAATTGCTGGATCCGCATCTTCACGACCATGAGAAGAGCACAGATCTTGCGTCGTAAATCACGAATATGTATTTTGGATTAATGACAAACTATTCAAGCTCGACGGTATTTTGCCTATTAGGGGATTTGAAGGCGAAGCTCAAGTGTACGATATCTGTTAATAGGTTCAAACGTTTCCTATTGGTTCAATCAAAGCTTATAGAGAGAGATTTATGCATTTTACAAGTAGATAATTATTCGCGCTCCTCTGTGAGATTGTTGCCTATGGCGGAACTGAAGGAGTATTGGGCTTATTTAAATCAAAAGGAATTATATCCATTTAGACATGAGCCTTGAGATCCATAAGAGCACACGCATGACAGGGCTCATGTCACCATGGATATAGGCACAAATGCGTCCATTCGAAACGGATGGTCCCTCGACTAAGAGCAATTATTAATGACCTCAGGTTTTGCGCACGTCGCGTTAAATTATTTTCCCGTATTAAAATTATTTTTATTGAACCTTAGCTTTTAAATTATTTTTCCTTTAAATTTTTACTTATGAACTGATTTATATTATTTTAAAAGAAATAAATTCAAAGATTGGAAGACTCGGTTGCGGTCCTTCTTTTGGCCATCCGACCTAACACATTTTTTTTAAGAAGACCCCCTGCCTACCTCAATAAACCTAAAAAAAGTACTTTTTACGAGTTTGAGAGTGTGACGTAAATATGCGAGTGAAAGTTCGTAATGTATCAACATAAAAAGTTTGCTGGTAGCTGAGTGAACACACCTAATTACAAAAAGAGAATAAGGTGAATCACACAAAAATTCGTCGCAATTAAATGCATATCGACGGTGAAACTACCAAACCACGTATCTCGGTTTGCGACGTCGCAGACTTCCTATCATACTTTATTTTTTAAATGAAAAACTACTTAACATCCAGTCTTGAAAATTTCTGTGATTTTTCCTCTTTGTGCGGAGAAAATTCAGTGAAAATTTCAAGGAATGATATTGATTTGGTCTACTTCAAAAAAATAAAATGTGAGCGTAGATTTTTAAACACCGCAAACGAGATACGTGGTTTGGTAGTTTCACCGTCGATATTCTCTCATCTGTGACTTCATGTGGCATGTTTGGCACAAATGGTATCATGAAGGATTCATGAATTTTCATTTCAGAGAAATCTTTTAAAAACAAATACATTGTGCTATCGCACTTCGAGGGTAGAACTCCCAAACTATCTCGTTTTCGGTGTTTCAAATTCTCAGCTCCTATTTTAGGTATTTTTTTGAAGAAGAAGAAGTAAACATGACTTTTTGACGTTTC
The DNA here is from genome assembly GCF_918797505.1 of Bemisia tabaci. Classification (NCBI taxonomy): domain Eukaryota; kingdom Metazoa; phylum Arthropoda; class Insecta; order Hemiptera; family Aleyrodidae; genus Bemisia; species Bemisia tabaci. The sequence continues at coordinate 50,280,093 of NC_092796.1, forward strand.
CACAGAATTTACCTCGCACAGGAGAGGAAAAACCACGACAGTTTCCAAGAATTACCGCTGAGTAGTAAAAAGTAAAAGATAACGGGAAGTTTGCAAAGTCGCAAACCGAGATGAGTGGTTTGGAAGTTTTACCATCGAATTGCGTATTGCGTGCTGGAATCACGTCACCATCGTCCTCTCCCGTCAATTTCCAGAACTCAGCAAACCCCTATGGGTTCATTAGTCCGATCGGTTTCCAAGTACAGACCGTGCAGAAATGTCTACAAAAATGCTGTATTGCACTTTCATACCTATACATTTTTTTTGATAACCCTCTAATCGATTCAAATTCCGGAAAAACTACACTGGTTTAAACGGGGGAAAACAGGATAGTTCATGGAAATAAGTTTTCTAGCTGCATACGCTCAAATGTGAAAAACCTTTCCATCCGTTATGGAGGCATCTAAGGTAAATGTCACAGTTTCGACCCATGAGTGAGTGTAGTAAGGTGACGGCGCAATTCTTGGTTTTGAAGGTGATTCGACGGTTGCCATTTTTGGTGTCGGAGCGACGTGCCATGTATCGCATCAATTCGTTCCATAATTTTAGCTACTTGTCATTTTTTCGAATTTTGAGATCGCATTTCTGTTTTCATGAGATTAAAGAATTCATGTACCAAATTTGACAGAGAAATTCAACGTAATCAAAGCGTGTTTTTTTTTAGAGGAAAAATATAGCATTCGAGTGCAGTTTCGATATCAGTATCGAATGCGATATTTTGTCTCAAAAAAAAAACCCTGCCTTTAGTACGTTGAATTTCTTTGTCAAAGAGACATGAATTCGTTAGTCTCAGGACAACAGAAGTGCGATGAAAACGACAAAAAAAAAAAAAAAAAAAATGACAAGTAGCTGAAATTATGGAACGAATTGATGCGATACATCGAACGTCGCTCTGACACAAAAAATGGCAACCGTCGCATCACCTGCAGCGCCGCGCCGCGCGCAGGGAAATTATCGCATTTTGACACAATCTCATCAAGCCCAAAATAGCTGTCTCGAGTTTATGGAGGCTATTATACGTAGGTATCTTAAAAAGCATCAGGAAACTATGTACAAAAGCTGTATTTAAAACTTAAAAACTACTTTCGACCCTTTATACCGTTGCCAAAATTCGAGCATGGAACGATATTAGTATCTAGATATTCATCTGTATTCTGCGGTGACTTGGCAACAGTAAAATGTGCTTTGAATATATAGTTACAAACCTCTCGATGCCCAAGCAGAGCCAAATTGACCGAGGCTTACACCTCCCAACTTCAGATATAGGTCTACAAACTACACCTTTAAGGAAAATATCGGACGTCAAATTGAAAAGATGAAACCGGGAAAAAATTGAGTGTCCACACAGCCGAAGATAGGAGAGACGTATTCGAGCCTTGTTTCTTTAACTTTTCTCCCGATACTGATTAATACTCCTCGTCGGCAACAAATCGGAGCATGGTGTATCACAAATTCACAACTCGCGCCATCGCGCCTTCAATTTTGCAGACGCAACACGGACATCCATCAAGCACGAATAGTTGTATCTCTGCGCCGTCATCAACGCGCGCCTATTCCCATGCCTTCTTTCGTTGTTTGTTTTCATTGGTTTTATTTGTAATGGCGCTTCAAAAGCTACGTGAACAACACGGCCGAAATGAGGAGAGACGTTTTCGGACCTCGTCTTTTAACTTTTCTCCCGAATCTGATTAATACTCCTCGTCGGCAACAAAACGGAGTATGGTGCAAATTCACGCCTCGCGCCATCGCGCCTTCAATTTTGGAGACGCAGAACGGACATCCATCAAGCACGAATAGTTGTATCTCTGCGCCGTCGTCCACGCGCGCCTTTTCCCTTGTTTTCTTTTGTTGTTTGTTTTCATTGGTTTTATTTGTAGTGGCGCTTGAAAAGCTACGTGAACAGCACGGCCGAAATGAGGAGAGACGTTTTCGGACCTCGTTTTTTAACTTTTCTCCCGAATCTGATTAATACTCTTCGTTGGCAACAAATTGGAGCATGGTGTATCACAAATTCCCGCCTCGCGCCTTCAATTTTGGAGACGCAACACGGACATCCATCAAGCACGAATAGTTGTATCTCTGCGCCGTTATCCACGCGAGCCTTTTCCCTTGCTTTCTTTCGTTGTTTGTTTTCATTGGTTTTATTTGTAATGGAGCTTGAAAAGCTACGTGAACAACAAGGCCGAAATGAGGAGAGACGTTTTCGGACCTCGTTTTTTAACTTTTCTCCCGAATCTGATTAATATCTACCTCATTGACAGCATCGCGCCTTCAATTTTGCAGATGCCGAACGGACATCCATTAAGCAGGGATCTGTGCTTGGATACTCCGTGCTGTCATCAACGTGCGTTTAGGTTGTTCGGTATTTTTGAAATTTGAGAAAATTTTAATTTGCTCAAAATATATGCTTTATTGATGTGTTCCAACCAATTAATAATCGTCGAAGAGAACAAAGAAAAAAAGAAAGAGAGAAAGAAAAAAGAAATTTACGCCCTCTGAAGCACCAAACGCTCGTCTAAAAATTGGTATCTTTGCGAGAGTTGTGTTTTGTCAGGGATTTTTTTTGACAACTACCCCTAGAAATCCCAAGCCAAGTCAAATTGCCTCGACCATCTCTTCTGGACGCAGGAGTTACATAATATGGAGGATTAAGAGGGGGTGGTGAAAAAACGCCAGTATGTTTATCAAAAGGTACACATGTTTTTTTTTTTTTTTTTTTTTTTTTTTTTTTTTTTTTTTTTTTTTTTTTAAAGAAAACACTTATTTCTTAACTTCTAAAATTTGACCCAGGTCAGGTCAAATTAGTCTGTATTAATATACATCAATTTTTATATTTTTTGAGGTATTATCGATGTTATTTTTAAGCTTTTGAAGATAAGAAATAAGGACTTTTTTAAAAACATTCTTACCTTTTTGATGAACATACTGGCATTTTCTCACCCCCCCCCCCCCCCGCCCCCGAAGTTTAACACAGTAAAACTTAGTTGGACCTATTATTACTAGGATTATTTTAACATTAAGGGAATTCCCTTACCCCCATTATGAAGAAATCTTTGCAGAGAAAATTTTCTGGGACACCTTTCACTACGACTTAACTGTTATGATTCAATTCTACTTTCAGTCTGAATGTTTTCACCTCAGAGTCTTGGGTACTAAATTTATTGAGTTAAAAATAGGTTTTACTACTTTAGCTCAAAATGGAAATTACCAGCATCACAGGAAATCAAAATTAAGAACTCTAGGAAAATGAGGTAGAAAAATAATATTTTATTTTAAGTGCTTAAAGGTAATCTATATTGAACCTTAAAAAGTTAGGAATATTTTTGAACTTAAATAAGAGGAAGTTGGGTCTAACCCATTAATATAATATAAAAAAATTGAAACAAATAAAAGTAAAAAAATGGGAAAAGCTGCTTGGAATAATTTTTATGGAATCGAACCAGATATAGAATGCATTATTTAGAGGTAGTCACTTTGTCATCGGGCAAAAAGTGAAGATTGTTAGGTTTCATTTCCAGTATATTGGAATCAGATTCTTCAAAGATTTCATTCTGAAATTTTGAAAACATAGAGGTTAAGGATTGAAACAAAACAAAAATTAAAAAATAAAGTTATAGGTAAAAAAACTCTTGAGTTTTTTCAATTGGAGTTTCTTATGCCACACATGCCAAAGTTGTCATGTTAATAAGAAGGAGGAATGTTCATTTCCTCTCTCATGAAACTCATTCATTTAAGTATTGTTTTAAAAACTAACATTTCCGAGGGGCGCTCATCGGGAGGGAGTAGTAAGTTTTAGACAAGAATTATTAATCTTTTTTCTGAAGCATAAGAAACCGTGTCCATGAAGAAGCAGTTAAGTAGAAAAACAAATGGATTAGCTTTTTTTGGGGGGGGGGGGAGGGGGTCAATGACTTGAGCCGGACCTTGATACTTCTGAGGACGCTATTTTTCCGCGGTGCGTTGTTTTTCTACTTAACTGCTTCTTCATGGACACGGTTTCTTATGCTTCAGAAAAAAGATTAATAATTCTTGTCTAAAACTTACTACTCCCTCCCGATGAGCGCCCCTCGGAAATGTTCGGTATAACGAATTTTAATGTCGCAAAGAAGGGCTCCGCGTGCTCCAGATTTCGAGTGCAGCAGATTTTTTTTATTTTTTTATCGAAAGTGCAATGTTTAAGAATTTTTTTGGCGGAGAGTTTGGTTTGATACAGCAATTCCATTGGGCGTAGGAAATTTTTGAAAAGAGCATGAAATAGAATAGAGCTACGGCATTCTTGCTTTAAACAGCAAACAGTATTTGCGCCATTTATTGATTTTAAACTTTAAGAAGTTCAGTTGATTGCCACATGTGTATAATCATTCAGATCTCTGTTCCTCCACCAACAAAATTTTATACCCATCTGGTTGGGAATCCGCAATATACATCTGCCCAAAAAAAATGAACAGTTCTAGATATTCTCAGGCAACATTAGGTAAATTTATATCTACTCTACTTTATTTAAATTAAAGTACAACAAATTTAACAAGTTAATGTAGCATTTTTTTCATACATCCACCAGATAAAAGGCCTTCTATACTATAAGCTCCAAGACCTCCTAATTTTGCGAAACTGGTAACGCTTAGTTCCAGCGTTCTACCGGGCCGATTTTCATGATTTTTGCGGCTATCGACGGGCAATTATCTCTAGATAAGCCAACTCCTTTCAGATTTTCAAAATATGGCCCAGGTTTTTTTATATTACGTGGTGAAGTTGCGAATTCTCCCATTTGAACAATGTAAATTTATACTTTTTGTCATAGTTCGTTTGAGCGTTCTACCGGGCCGATTTTCATGATTTTTGCGTAAATCGACGGGTAATAGGCCCTAGATGAGCCCGCTGTAATCAGATTTTGGAAAAAGGACCCAAGTTTTTTTTAAAATTACGTTATAAAAGTGAGTGAGTTTACAGAATGCTCCGGTACTGCTACCGCTATGCGCGGGAGGATGCGCAGTGGTTGAGGAGGTTGCGCGGTAGCTGTGTAGCCTGCGCATCAGCTCTACACTTATCTACACAAGATTTGCGCCTCCGATCTCAGGTCGAGCGGTGGCCGAGTCGGCTAAAACGTCGAATGCGTTCACTACGAAACCGGTGTGGGTTCGATCTCCGACTCATGAGGCCCTATATATTACCTCACTATCATTGTTCATTGTTTTACTGCAATATTTCATCAAGCAGTCATTCCAAAACGCGTCCATTTAATTTTAAAGTTATTTTAAGTAAAGTTTGAAATTAAAGTATACCTCATATCGTAATTTTTTAGGGGGAAAATAAAACTAACACTGCTAGGAGGGTAAAAATAGGGCCGCGAAGCGGTCCCTTGATGGCGCGGAGCGCCTTCAGGGGGTTGGGCCGCGTAGCGGCCAGGGGGCGTAGCCCCCTAGTTCTTTCTACTAGCTAAGAAAAATGCAAAAAAAAGAAGAAATAAGACCTGAATAAGACTTTCTTCATGAGAATTTTTGATGTTTTCAAAAGGAATTTGCTAATTTCGATGGGTTTTGTTGCAATTTTCTATAGAATAACCATAATAATAATCTAATGATAGGCAAATCCAAGGACTTTGCTACAGTAACTCTCTTTATTACCTGATTTAATTAAGATTTAATTTGGTCATTTGCTGCACATCCATGTACAGTAAATTACGTACTACTAAACTGCTTTAATTGGTTGAGCATACTTACAGAATCCATCAATACTGAAATAGCATCTTTTTCTGCATTTCCTCTACACAAAGCGGGCAAAGAAAGAGCTGAAGAAAATGCCAGCCTGACTGACGTATCTGAGGCGGTCATTTCTGATATGAGCTGATCATTTATTCTTTCTAGTACCCTAAGAAAGGAGTAAAGAAAAAGTTACACAATGGTAGAAGTACTGAATATACACTTATGATATGTTTTTACTATTAAGAAGTTGGATTAGCAAAATTAGAAAGGAGCTGACTACAGAGAGGAAACGTCGCGGTAACAACAAATCTTATTCCTCTCACATCACTACCCATATCATGCTTTTAGGTGTTCGTCAAGTATTTTAGCATTCAGCAGCAAGTTTCACTGTCACAACAATACATTTTGGAAGTGAGTCCTTCAGATACATCGGGTTTTTACAAAAGGGTAAAACTAACACAAGCACATGTATTATTTTTAGGACAAGAGGGAGATGTTTCTAAAGCCAAGACTTTTCACCCAATTTTAGATTTTTTGAGGGCATGTAAGTTTTTTTTAAAAAATTGAAGTCAGGGTGTAAAAAAGTAGTTTGTCAAAGACAAGCCTCCTTCACGAGAATTTACTTTCCACACACAAATTCAACATGTTGATTACCGGTGGAACTTAATCTCTTCGCATCCAGCGAGTATGAAAAATAAAAACTAGTCTGTTGGCTAAACAAAAAAATCCTGTACTTTTTTATTGGTATGGGTCACTTTCAGGGCACAATTTTAAATTAATCACAAAAGCAATTATTGAGCAAGAGCCACTCTGAGAACCACAACTCTGATGAGTTGATTTATTGTCGCACTAAAATTGATCATATTTATTGATTTTTAAAGAAATTGAAGTCAAGGTAAAGTTGGAGAGAATTTGCATTTGTGGATTTTAGATAATGAGCTATTCCATGATAGTTTCAGATTTTTTGAGGGGCTATGAGTCAAACCTGTATGAGTGATCAAAAGAGCAGGGGTACTATTGATGCTTTTTGATAGGTACCCAGAATGGAGTTGTTCGATCGTAAATTTTTAACAGCTCAACTTTTGTACAGATGGATGAAATGAGTAGATACTATATAGTGCTAACCTCAGTTGTCTCATCAATTGCTTTATCACTGGATTTTGAAACTTAAAATTAGCTTATCTTGCGTTATATACTTACTCCTTGTCTTTCAGAAGTTGAGCATTCTGTTGCTTCATTGATTTATATTTTTGAGTGAGGTTACTCTTCTGACGATGCGGTGGTAAGTATTTAGAGCTAGATGCACTTGAGTTACATGGCGACTCCCTGAGAGGGTTATTTATCAAACTATGCTGGTACAGCTCAGATAAAAATGGCTCTCTGATTTTTTGGTTTTCTTTGAGCTGCAAGAAAAAAACATAACATAAGTCCTGGTTAACATGAAACATGTATTGCCTGCACTTAATTTCGATTGCTGAAGTGCAAAACCATGTATCTCTGTTTGCAAAGTTTCTGACTTTGCAGACATCCTATCATAATTTACTTTTTCTTTTGAAACTTCCTTGAATTTTCATCTGTTAACAAAATGTTTCTTTTTGAAAATTTAAAATATGAGCAGAAATTCTGAAATGTTGTGATAGAGATACGTGGTTTTGCAAATTATGGCCATCAATTTTGCTTTCGCTTACATAGGTATGCTAATTATGTTTTACCTTGAGAAAAGCAAAGGTTACATGTCAGTTTACCTACAAACCTTTGACCTACGTGACGTTTTACCTACAGCTTTTTACCTACGACATTTAAACCTACAACATTTTATCTACAAAGCAATTTGCCTTAAAAGCAATTTACCTGCATTTTTTTTTGTCTACGAAACATTTCTCCTACAATTTATCAATTTCACCTACGAGTGAAATTGCTCTCCAGCATAGCTGCCAGATTGTATGAAAAAATTTGTTTTCTTTTAAATTGAGTTAAATGGGAAGGCTAAATGGGAATGGCTATTTGGTCGCTATGGTGTACAGCTGTAAGAGAAGCCCCAAGTTTGTTTCTGTGGCAACAAAAGCATATATTTGGCGCACTTTTTCCAGTTTTTTTCTAACCTTATTTTTTCTTAACTTTTTTTTTCTAAAAATTTTAGTTTAAACTTAATTAAAATGGCAAAGTTAATAACAACCACGCGAGGGGGGAGGTGTTTAGCCGTAGACGGGTTTGTGTATCACAAGCAAATCTCACGTCAGTTCAGAACATATTGGCATTGCGCTCAACGGAAAGAATTTTGCCGAGGCCGTGCAGTCAGTACAAACAACCCGCTGACAGTCGTCAAGCAGACTACTCACAATCACGCACCAAACCAGGACGCGGTGGCTGCCCGAGAAGTGGTTAACAATCTTAGAGGTTTAGCGGCAGAGCGCCCAGATGCAGCTCCTACACTAATTTTGAGGGATGAGCTCAGTCAAGTGACATCAGTCGTCACAGCTCAACTTCCACTACGAAGTTCTCTGAGAAGAACAATGAACCGGAGACGGCAAGCCGAGCTCCCGCCAAATCCTGCCAATCCACAAGAGTTAAACATTCCTCCTGAGTATCGCACCACACTGAAAAATGAGCCCTTCCTCTTGTACGAAAATTTAGATGACGATGATGCCTCTACTATCCTAATTTTCGCTTCAGACAGGAATTTGAGGGTTCTTGGAGCTTCACAGACCTGGTTCATGGACGGAACTTTTAAAGTCACACCAATTATCTTTCATCAACTTTTTACAATTCACGGGATGATTGAGGATTCGGCGTTTCCCCTTGTTTATGCCCTAGTCGAAAATAAGGAAGAAGAAACGTATTATCAAGTTCTGAGAGAAGTCGTTGCACATTGCAATGCAAGAGGAATTAACATTGCAGCGCCTGACACGCTTATAAGCGATTTCGAAAAGGCAATCATCAATGCAGGCAGAAGAATGTTTCCAAATGCGCAAGTGCGGCTGTGTTTTTACCATCTGGGACAAAGTTCGTACAGGAAAGTTCAGGAACTTGGCCTACAAGCAGCCTACATTAATCCCGAAAATCGAGAATTAAAGATTGCAGTTCACTGCATGTTAAGTGTGGCTTTTGTACCACCAGATGACGTAGAAGAAGTGTTCGATGCCCTTGCCGAGACTCTTCCCGATAATTTACAAGACCTGGCGGATTATTTCGAAAGAGTCTACATCAAAGGAATCAGACGAAGACGTGGTCGAAGAACTCCTCCCCAATACGCACCCGCTTTATGGAACCAATTTGAAGCTATCGCAAATAATGAACCCAGAACAAACAATCTTACGGAAGGGTGGCACCACCGGTTCAATGATTTAGTGGGGAAGAACCACCCCTCTTTTTATCATTTTCTCAGAGAGTTGAGGAAAGAGAATGACGATGTGGAGAACATGATCATGGAGGTCGAGATGGGAAGAACTGTCAAAATGCCGCAAAGGTCAAAATATCGGCGTGTCAACGAAAGACTGCACCGGCTAGCGGGACGGTATGAGGCGATGAAAACTGCTGGGAGACAACTAGATTATCTCCGCGCGTGTGCGCACAACTTCGACCTGTAAGAGAAGTAAGTAAGTCTCTTGGTGGTTACTTCCTCCCCTAAAATCTCTCAAAATAGAGTCCGTTTTTACACAGCTCACATCTACACAAATAAATTGTAGGTTGAATGTTTTGTAGGCAAGAAAAACTGCAGGTAAATTGCTTCGTAGGCAAAATGCTTTGTAGATAAAATGTTGTAGGTTTAAATGTCGTAGGTAAAAAGCTGTAGGTAAAATGTGCCGTAGGTCAAAAGTTTGTAGGTAAATTGACCTGTAACCAAAGCAAAAACATCATGCATTTCACTGCTTTTTAGTGTCTTTACCTATACTGCTCCAGTGTATGGGATAAAAACTGAGTTTTGTGTATTGAGTGGAAAAGTGAAAATTACTTACTATGAATGTGAGTATTTAATCTCTTAGCGCCCAGTAAGAGTAAAGGGACGATTGAATAATAATAAAAGCAAGCAGCAATTGAGGATAGTTGTTTTGTAGAAACTTACTTTTCCATCTAACCTGCAGAGATAATTAGGATTTTCTCCACTTGCACCTTCTACATCAAAGCTAACAGCACCTGAACGTTTTTTGGGTTGTATGTTAACTTCATTATGATTGTAAGTCTGCTGGCAAAATGATGAAGATGAGAATAAAGTTAGAGACTAGTACATTCTGTGATCAAAAAAAAGGTTAAGCAAATTTTGATTGTTGCCATATGAAATTACCTATTCACTATTCAAGCAGGTGCCCTGCTAACACCCTCGGAGTTGGGCAGGCGGGTGGTTGGCTTTTAGGCTAGCTTCGCAAGCCTTCATGACATGGTTGATTTGTATTATGATTTTTCAGCATTCCTGTTAAAATTTTGAACTTTTAAAAGCTTAGTGTTAGCCAAAGATTGTTGAAAACAATGTAACGCTGATAGTAATGATTGTATATTTCAAAATTGAAAGTTGGAATGTTGTGATGACTTGTACAATCCCTATAGGGGAGTAAATGTACCAATGGCAAAATAAATAAATAAATTGTTAATACCATCAAAATTGATTATTTTCTTCATTAGTTCTATAGTTCTTCTTTAATTTATTTTTTCCTGTGATTACTTGTTTTTTATTTAGTTTTTTTATTTGTTTAAAAATTAAAATTCCTGAAATTTCTTTTATTTTAAGGGTCCTAAATGACCCAAGTGTTAGTTGCTCTTTTGCAAGAAATAATGAAAAAACACAAAATTGCAATACTCACAGAGCCTAATTCATTTCTCAGTCTCTTGTTCTCAGCTTCTAAAAGAGAAACAAGTTCTGCTTTTTCTGTAATCTCTTGAAAGTAAGATACTAGTTTGTTGGTTAGCTGACTCATTCCTCCTTGAACTTTGGTTACAATCTCTTCTTTGCTCCTTAACTGTAAGAAAGAACAAAAAAAAATGTAGGTATACAACTTCACACATTACGATGGTACAGTAAGGACCAAGTGCACATGTTGCAGAATTGTGTTTTAACAGTGGCTTTTTACAAATCAGCTAAAAAAATGGTAGGTCTAAACACAGAATTATACACTGTACAGTGCCTTTTTTTATAATGACACCCCTTAAAAAGAAATTTGCCTATAACAAAGGAATCATTCGATTACTTGAATTTTCTCAATTATTTATAGTACTGTTAGTGATGACAAAAATGTCTCTATAATAAAAAATTGTTCCGTCTGTTAGCGATTTGTTATACAGAGAGAGAGACTGTATTATGACATTAAACTTCGGTATCACTTCAGGAAAAATTGGTTGATATCAAACATACAGTGAATACTCTCCTAGGCATTTTAGAGATAAATTTCCTTTAATGTACACTTTTTCTAACTTCAAAATTATTCGAAAAAAGCACGGCCTATTTTGAGGAACACTTAACCTGGGGATCAAAAAATGAGGATTCACACTCAAATCTAAAAAAAATTACAAAATTTTCTTTTTTGGCTGAAAATAGGGATGAAGATAAGTATGAATGAAAAAGATAGGTACCTTCATTTTATTTCATGATCATTGATCAACAGAAAAAATACTTACTTCTTTGCGAAGACGCATTACATCAGCAGATACTGACTTGAGCCTCGTCTCTGTGGCTGCATGATTTGCTTGTTCTTGTGCTAGTTCTGCACTCCGTTTGGAGAAATCTCTTTTCAAATTTGACAGGAGTCCTCTTAGTTGCACAACTTCTTGCTCATTATCATGCAGTTTTTTTGACCAGCCACTGTCCTTTAGTACAGAAGAAAGAAAAGGTTGTGAGGACAATTAGATCTTGGCTGACCGCCAGTGACAAATTCTAGTGAAACTTGGCCACAGCTCATCAGCTGCATTACAAACCTAGACTAGGGTAGTAAAAAATTTTCCCCTGAAAACTCCTGCACACTTTTTACAAAAATGTTAGTGCTGTTAGCAAGTATTTGTAACTTGAAACATAGACACTTCAGGCAGGAATCAGTTCAAATAACTAAATCGTAAGTTAGAGGCCGCTGACAGAGATTGATGAATAATGGGCCACCAGACAAGATTTAAACTACAAAAGAAAATCTCATGATTCCTCTTTATTTTTTGTAGAAGACGAATTAATTTTTGGAAGTTTGGATATCAGATCCTGAATGAGATATTAACAAATATTTTTAAGAGAGATCAAATGGAAGGTAGATGATACGAATGACGTCATGTGTATTTTGTCCATTGAGCCAATGTTCATTGTAAACACTAGTATCTTGTTTAAGAGATGCTTTCCAGAATGTCTATTGTGTGATTCGATTTCCTTGTAAAATTTTGAATAGCATACATGTCGCATACTGCTTTAACCCATACCTCGACTAGAGGCCCATTGCACCGTCGCAAATGTCTATCACATTCTGTCATATATATGTATTTAGGCTAAAAGGAACTTCCTATGCACTAATTCTAATGCTAAACTTCCTATCCAGTAATTCCTATGCACACAGTTCCTTTTAGCATAAATACGTCCATATATCTATCTGATGGCCATTTCTTTCTTCGCTCGGAGTAAAATGTTGTTGGTGAAGAAAGAGCGATTAATGTTGGTGGTATTGATGGCAATATAAATCCTCCTGTGATTCTCAGATGATTACTCCCCAGATGTACTGATGAATTGAGAATTTTCATGCATTAGTTTAATAATTTTTTGAAAAAGGGGAATGAATTAAACTTCGAAGAACTTTGATAAGATTGCAAGATTTTGAGCCGTCTTCTATTAGCATGGCAAGGCCGTGGCATCCTCATTCTTCAGGCATCACGAAGAGTTCCAATTGCGTCCTCTCTATGACTCACCATGCATAATCATGATACCTACACTTTTCCTCTTTTTTTGCTCACAAAACTGCAGAAATGAAGGTACGATCTGTATAAGCCAGATAACTTTTCAAATTTCCATAAAACCATCTGACTAATTAATTAAGCTGCTCATTACTTCAACAAATTGTCTCTATTAAGGTTTAGAAAGTAGTTTGATATCTATGGATAAAGCAGATTGACACTTACTTTGACTAACAAACAACTTTTAGCTGACTCTTCTCTATTCAAAGCTTCGTTGAGTTGAGATGTGAGGTTACTGATGTTTCCCTTTAGTTTGGTGGTTTCATCTCGATAGGATTCGTTGGAGTTTTTCAGTTGCTGGAACTGCAAGTAGAAAGAGAGGAAAGTTTCAGGAGTAAGAAGGATGAAGCTAAAGGCAATAGTGCTAAAATGTGATACACAGGCTACATTACTACCGCGCTAAGGAAGAACGCTGTATGAACATTCGAGAGTTGTCAAATTTCCTTCAATAAAATTTCTATTTGTCCTTGAAATTTTCAGGCGTTTTAGATCAAATTACAAACAAAATTATCTGACAAATTGGTAGACAAACATTCAAAAATTTCCCTGAAAATTAGTGATTTGCCAGGGGAAATTTAGCATTGCCTGAAGACTCATACAGCGTTTTTCCTTAGCATGGCAGATTAGGCATAAAAAAAGCAAGCTCTTTTTACAGTCGAACGGCTGATCCATGAAATGCCTTTTACTAGTCTGCTTCATAAGTGGTGACTTTGAGGAAAAGGTGATGTTTTTTCAAAGAAAGTTGCTCTCTTCCTTTGAAGTTAATTTTCTGACGATTGTCTAGTTTAATTTCCTTGAAAGCTGCATTGCAATGATTTCACATATCAAATGGACTGAGTTAAGCAGAAAGGAACCAAGCCACATCAGCTATTGTCAAATTTGATCCAGCAATTTAATTTTTTACATGAAAACAGCTGTGCGGATTTTTGTTCAAATTTCAGTGAATTTTCTGCATAGTATGAAGCAAATTTCTTAAAATTTTCCAAGGAATCTGCTCAAACGTTCTTTAGTAAAAAATTTAATTGTTTCAGTTAAATTTGACGATAGCAGATGTGGCTTGGTTCCTTTCTGCTAAACGCGGTCCAAATGGTTACAACCAAAAATTATTCATTAATTCATTTTATAAAATAAAATTTTAAAAATGAAAGTGGGCTTTAAAAAATAATCGAAACTTTAATGTACCTGTTTCGACATTTCATCTATTTTTTTGGCATATTTTGATTTCATATTTTCATTCATTTCAGTTAAAATCACGATTTCATTCTGGAACAAAAAAGGAAATCTATGAACACAGAGAAAATATTTAAGGTTTCACAAAAATATATGTTTAGTTGCTTACTCCGCAGATGACCTCGGTTTTTCTCTCCCATGAAACAATTTTCGAAAACAAATTTTCCCCAGATACGTATCTTTTTTTGTGTAAAATCTTGCTCTTCCCAGAAATTGGCAGGCAAGTGAGAAAAACTAAGGTCACATTTAAACTCAACCCTAAAAGGATGGAACTCACCTACCAATTACCCAGTGTATCCAATTTTCTTAACACACCGGTCTTTCATCAATGGGACCTAAATTTTTAGCTTTCATTTTGGCATTCAAATTTCATATTCAATACTAATATACATGAATCGTGGTTTAATGTTACAAAAAGGTGAGAGCCTTTTATTATTATTATTATTAAAGTCGCTTTACAACGCACTCTGGCGTTCTACGACCCCCAAACGCCACATGTGCCTGTCTTTCCAGAGGTTATCGGGCAACTGACACCGCAACATCTCTTCGTCAACGCCCTGCCGCCAACCCTTTACGGAACGTCCCCGTCGCCTCTTCCCAGGTGGTACCCAATCCAAAACTTGTTTGGGCAACCTCTCCTCCGACATTCTTTGCACATGTCCATACCAGCATAACTGCCTGGACATGACGTCGTGCACGATATCTTTCTCAACCTTCATCACCTGGCGAATTCTCTCATTACGGACACGGTCCCGTCTCGAAATGCCGGCAGATCGCCGCCAAAAATCCATTTCAGTTGCCCTCAACATTTCTTGCGTTCTTTTCGTCAAAGGCCACACTTCACTACCATAGAGCACGATACTTTTAACGATGGCATCATATATCCGGTGCTTGTTTGCCTTTGAGATGCTCTGATCCCAGAGCACCCTGTTCAGCATCGCGATGGCTCTCCTGCCCTGGATGATCCTGTCCTTAATTGCTCTATCCATCCTTCCATCCTGATCGAGCCAAACACCGAGATACTTATACTCGTCACACTCCCTTTGAGAGCCTTTTCCTTTGGCAAAAATTTGCCTGACAGAAGCATAGACCACATTGATGAAATGTGCGTGTGGAGGAAAATAGTTTCTTTAAGTAAATAAAACTGAAAATGCCCAAAAATGATGTTTCAAAAAATCTGCAGCTTAGCAGATTTCTACTTACAGTTGGGCAGAAAGATTAAATTAATTTTGGTGGAACTAAAATGTGCGCATGTATATTATGCATATGTATTATTATTCTCTCCTCTCTGAAAAGTTCCTCAGGGTTTGAGAGATTGGCTAACTTGACTTTTGCCGTACCTTTGCTTGGCTTGAGTTCTCATTTTGTTAAATATCTTGATTAAGTTTGATTAAGAACACCCTCTTCACGAATTTCTTCTCTACAAAGGTTTTCAAGATAAACATGAGTCAGGAAAACTTAGTTTTGAGTGAGGCTTTGTATGTTTAATTTTAAATAGGAATGGATGAAATGCTGTTATTCATACAGCTGTTTCAATTAAATTGTTAATGGAGAGGAGTTTTAATGCATTAAAAGAGGCTCCATGAACAAATTTCATATTATAAAAATTAACAGGAAACTTCACTTGTTTGGACTTGAGCTGTTGCCTGTAGTCATTTGCTTGTTGAACAAAGTTGTGATAGGACTTTTCCACCAATTTAAGCTGTTCAATAACTATTTTTGTCCTGTTTATTCCATTTCCTTCCTTGTTGATCTTTGACAGTATGCTCGGTTCATCCTATGAATAGAAAAAATAAATTAGGAGAGCAATGAAAATTTGAAATGAGAAAGTAGAGGTAAATAATGTGGCAAAATAGGGAACAACAATTAACCTCGACAGATACTTCAGTGCCTTTCGTACGGATGTATTTTTGCACCCTTTAAGTGGAACGAGACTTCTGAATCAGCTACTCTACAATCTGTTACTTAAATAACCCATTCTGGATTGGTCGTTCCTTGCAGTATGTAAGAGCTTTTATTCTAAGTCATCGGTAATTAGAAAGAAAAATTTGACCAGAGAAACAAACAAGAAAAATTTCATAAAAACAAAGGAAATTACTTATTTTATTTCAAGTCACAATTTAGGATCATTTTACTTAAATCGTTGCCTCAAGTTCAGAAAATATAAATAGGTAACCACTTTGAACCATCCCAATGATATAGAATTTGAAAAAATAACCTTGATACTTCTAATTTAAATTGAAGTGAGCCGACAGTCTCAGAAGCCCAATATGCAAATTTTATGTTGGGCTACTAAGACTTTCTCCTTAAATTGTAGGGCTAAAAGTGCTTGCCTTGCTTACCCCTTTGCATGTCACTATGAATTATACATCTGTTCTATGGAGATGAACAAAGGAGATATGTAAATGTAAATAGTCTGAAGTCTTGAAACAGAAAAAAAAAAGGGTGAAGGAAACTTAGACTTTATTCATACGGTGTGAAGAAGTTCCACCATATTGATTTGAAAGGATATTGATGAGAAAAGTCACATGTGTACCTGTAATTGGATATTGTTTAGTTCTTTCAGTAAAATAACGAAGTTGTTTTCCAAAATTGAGTTTGCTTTCATTATTTCCGACAGTTTTTTTTGCGTATCCTTCAGCATTGCTTCATTTTCTTGGGCCTGAAATAAATTATAACCAATACATGTGAAACATGGTTATTTACACAATTGATGAAATTAGATAAATAGGTGACAAGTAAAAAACAAGAATACTTGGCTTCAAGGCAACATGTAAAAAACAGTAGTTAAAAATTTTCAGATACGTTGTAAGTTACATATGATATGAATCCATTACTTAACAGTCATTTGGAAAGAAAGCGATTTCTGCTAATCATTCTGAATGTGATTGTGAACATTTAATTTTAAAATTTGTGTGAGCGATGACTTAGAAAGTTTGCAACACCACCAGAGAATGGCTGGATCAGAACAGAACATTAAAGTTTTGTATTCATTAGTGTATTTTCCCCCGTAATCCAGTATTGATTGATTTGTATTGAAATAGTTTTGAAGATGAACAGCTACCATCCATAATGTTAAGTATATCTTCTCTGATAAAAAATTTTTCACTGCAGGAAAAAAAAAACTTACCGCGGCTAGATCTTGATTTCTTGATTTTTTAATTTCTTCGATCCTTTGACGAAGCATTTCATTTATTTGGTTTTCTTGGTTTATATCATTCAAAGCTAGGCTGTTCTTCAAACTCAAGTCTTCATTTTGTCTCTTTAGAGTATTTACTTCTTCAGAAAGGTATCTCAGCTTGATTTTAGTTTCCTGAGTGTAGTTGTCAAAAAATTAAAGAAGTAGAGTAAAGTATATAAAAAATAAAATTTAAAAAAGAAGGTGAAATAAAATATAAACTGCGCTGCATGCAGTTAACCAAGAGGCAACTCCTAAGCATATTTTCCTGAAGGAGGGTGTGTTGTCGGTTTAAAAAACTGCTCAATTCCCTGCCCCCTTCCCCCTCAACTTTCAAACTCAGCCATTCCAAAGACGGCTCGGATAATTGTTCTCAAAGTCAATACCAACCTGATCTTAGATAGGTAAGAGCTATGCTCATACTAAAACTTTCATCTTGATTGCCTTTACTGTCGAGTTGTTGGATAAAGAGGATTTGCAATAAGAAATATTCCGTGAAGTAACCATTAATTTAGAAGAAAAATCGTAATGTTCTCTTTTTCAAATCTCTTGTATCTGTACCTAAGCACTTACTTCATTTTGAGAGTCGATGCTTTCATTTTCTTTCCGCAGAGACTCAATGTTTTCTTCATACATCCTATTGATGTTTTGAGCTGTGACTAAATCGTTTTCCTTCTCTTCGAGCTGAAATTGAATAAAGCAGATATTTGAAAAGCAAAAGAGGTAAAATTTTATTCTTATAATTATTATCACTTGGTGCTGATTTCTACCACTATCTTATTTAGGAAATGAATATTATGAGTCTACTGAATACAATTTTGTGAAGTATCTTGCCCTAAGGTATATTTTCACTCTTTTGTCTCACTGCTATGGACTGACGATCATTCTTCATACTGTGAATGATTATTGAGGGGGATTTTCAGACAGCTTTTTGGTAGGTTTTGGAGGTCTATTGGCAAAAACTGGAAAGCGCTAATCTATCAACTTTTCTTCAACTGTTAAATACTGCAAACCGCATCAAAATCGGAGTTACAATTGGTAGTTAATACCAAAAACTAATTTTTAAGCTGAATCACTTAAAAGAGCATGGGAAAAAATTCAAAGGAAAGGAATAGGAATATAAGACGTAACATTAATATGAAGGAGAAAGTAGATTTATATTATTGACTTACAGAGCAACGAAGATTAGAGGCTGCTTCATTGCTACTCGACAGAGAATCTTCCAATTCTTTCACTTTTGCCTGTGGATAATCAGGAGAAATGACATTAAAGCGAAATTCTTTGTTAAATAAATACAATTATATTGGCGATTGTCTTTCAGAATAAAGGGCTTCCTTGAACTTATTTGTGAGCGTTTCAGTTAAAAATCAGTAATTTTGAAATATTTCTATTTACTTTTAAAATTGGAACACGGCGGTAGGTACAAATTAATTATCTGACATTAGAAACCAAAATAACAACTTTGCATACTTAAAGCAAATGACATCCTAAATTTTAGTTAGAGGAGAATCTACTGACATGCAAGAGGTATACAGCAAATTAACATAGGTACTACAAAAGCGAACAACAACAAAGTGGGCACAGATGCTAATACATCTTACGCACATAAAAAATTTGATTTAATAACACAAGAAAGAAAGGACACACTAAAAAAGCATTGCACAGCTATCAACTTGCAGAATTTGAGGTAATTTTTGGAGGGAAAAAGATTTTTTGGTCATATTTCATTAAGAAAACCAATGTAACAAAGGGATAGGGAGTTATTTTCTTACATAACACGCAGAGGAAGGAGTTACCTGCATAATTTTATAATATTGGTGTGTTCAGCATAAAAAAGAAAAGAAAATGGGGAACTCTGAGATACCTGGGTAATACTTCAATCCCTCCTAAATTTCAAATGTGTGGGAAAAGTGAGTGATTTTGGTGGGAAGCTAAGAGAGTAGGTATCTAAAATAGTCATGAAAACTAGGAATGAGATCCAGTATTCATGAGCATGTTAAGGGGAGAACAATTGAAAATCAATTCCAGTTATTCAACAATACAAGGACTGCAAAGCTCGTCTCTGAACCTCTATCATTAAAAGTAACGGTTTAACGTGACTTCTGAAGACTTGATTTATCCATCAACTGGATAAACTTCTTTTTCATAGAGGGCATAGGTCTTGAATGATACTTGGGAGTTGATCAACTGCACAATATTTCTATATTATTCATGCACAACCACAACTTTTTTTCAACGTTTGTTCATTAGATTAATATTGCCATACCTTCTGAGGAGATGATCAGGAAAATTTGAAATAGCAAATCAGTTAATAATTGGTTAGCTTTGCCACACAATGATGACACACCGAATTCAAGCTATTTCACAAAGTACTCTGTCTACCTCTAGAATCTTGATTTCTTCCTGACAGCATTGTAGTTTCCGTTCTGACATTTGATAGTCTTGCTCCAATTCATACACCTTAATCGTCGTGTTGATGTTGGTCTCTTGTAATCGTTCTACCCGTTTCTTTTCTTCAGCAACCTTCATTAGATGCACATTGGATTGATGAAAACAAAACAAACATACTTTTGCTTATATTTATAATTAAAAAAACGGATTTCACTGATTAATCACTTGACTATGAAAGAGATACCAGGGTGGAGACATATTTCTTTCATATCAGTCTTTAGAAACTGTTCCTACATTTAAAAAAAAAAAAAATACTGAATTACTTGCCATGTGCTGGGCTCATGGGTCTGACACCGAGGTGTCCTCGTTGTATCATACCAAGCTCATGAAGCTATCATCAAGAAACTAACAGGGAATGCATTTAAACTCTTATCTTTAAATGTTCTTCTGGCATCATAGGAACAAATACGTAAAAAAACACATTAGCTGACATTGTCTTGAATTAAAATTACTTCAGATTATGATAATATTTGGTGATAATAATATCTTAAACATAGTGAAGAAGTAATACATAACAGTATATGCTGAAAGGAGTCTCTGAAAGAAATCAGGTCATCTTGATCATTAAGATCAAGTATTTTTCTGCTCCAAAGAAATGAGCATTTTACATGGGCACGATGTGACAATTACAAAAGCGAACAAGACTAAAAATACTGAGATTGAAATTACCTGTTCAATGCAAGCTGTTAAGTTTCCATGGAGAGTTTCAAAATAGCTTTTGAATGCCTTAACTCTTTGCGCAAGTGAATGCTAAAATTTGAAGAGAATTAAGAGAGAAACTAATTAGATAATGTTTCTGGAAAGCAAAGTGAGCAGATACACATCTACATTCATTTTCATCATTACAATATCTATAAAGCATTGAATTTTCTTAGTTTTTTTTTACACACGAAAAATTTGCTATGTGGCTCTCTACTAGTATAAAAAATGTGGTACAGGGAAATCAATGCTATACAAGCACGAATGGAAGTGGGAAGACAGAGGAAACCCATATGATGCCCTCAGATATTAATGTTTTTAAAATCTATAAAAAGTTTTCCGTCTTGTTCTTTTTCCCTTCAAAAGGCTGAACGTTTCATTGAGGATATTTCCAGGTCTTCGGTATTGTTTAACTTTGTTTTATTTATATGTAGCAGAAGAAGTTTGAAGATTTTTTTAGTCCATTCAGTTAATGACAACCGATGTTCATGTTTTTTAAACATTCCGTTAAAGATGGGATCTTCTGTTTATACTAGGTAAACTGAGTTTATTCTATATATCTTATTTTTAACTTTTTCTGTTTGTGGCTTAGTATTGTTTCTTTCAGTAGTATGCATTTGTATTCATTGTATCATTTGGGCTGTCTCATTCTTCTTTTAATCGATAAATAAATAAAAAGGTCCTTCATCTGGATGATTAGGAGCACCAGTTTTTAATAACATTTTGTGAAGCCCGAAGGGGGTCAACAATGAGCCATTCAAGAGAAGATACCACACAGTTTTTGTTGGCCAAACTGTCTGATGCATGGTTCATTATGTTATTCTGAAATATATTTACATTCTATGCTTAGGCACAATAGTATTTGGATCCTTAATCAAGATTAGTTTTCAAAACATGAAACGTTTCCAGTAAAAGTTTAAAACAAATGCAAACTACACTTTTTACAACGGACAAGTTGTCATTTCTCTAATGTACGGGCATATCCCTATTTCCATGTAAGTAATGGGATGCATGGGATTACATGGCTAATAGGGCTCGTCTCATGCATCACTTTACGTCCATACATCAGAGGAGCAACAAAATTTGAGAGGAACTTACTGAAGCCTGGCTGCATTTTTCAGCAGGTAAAAATTTTACTCATGGGATAAGACACAAAAGGGAAATACAGATACCAGTAGCTCCAAGCAGAAAAGATGTAACTACATTAATTTTGCTTCAAAATCTCACTAGAAAACTGCCTGACTACCCCATTGCTTCTCATATAATTCGCAATTTTGTAGTTTTTTTTAAGTTCTTTTTTGTAGCTTTAGGTTTTGCATCTCGTGTTAGCTATCACTGCTAATTTTTTTCACACAAATGGAGCTTCTCCTAGGCATATAAAGAATAAGACTATCTTGATTTTCCCACCAATGTTAGTTAAAACTCTTTTGATCGGAGTTACTGATATGTGACAAAATTTGAGTGAAGACTTTGAGAAAACGAGCTAGAAATTTGGAAAAAACCAAATTGAAATTCTCAAAGAGTGTTTTAAAATGATGACATGTTAAGGATTTTAAAATTTCATCTTCAAAGCTTTCTGACTCACTTCCTAGATACCGAAATTTTGTAGAAATCTTTAGAGAGGGAGAGAGAGAGAAAAAAAAAACGCTACCAAGAGGCGCATGATTTGAGAAACTGACATTGTAACTCAGGATAGTTTGGTAAAATCTCCTTGTAAAACCTCAAAATGAAAGGCTAGAGTGTTTACGAAAAATAAAAAAGGTAACAAAAAGGAGAAGATTGAAATTTTAGCTTAAAAACGCGAGAAGCATTCATATTTATTAAAAAAATACAAGTTCATTAGTAGAGATAATAAAATTACTGTATCCTCTCCTTTATTTTCTAATGTGAGGAAGCTTGAAGAAGAAAAAGCAAAAAAAATAAAACTTAACAGGTTTTAAAAACACATACACATTAAGAAAATACGATAGGAGAGAAAATACATATCAAACAAAATAAGCATTCGCAAAAAAAATGGAAAATAACAGAACGAGAAAAGAAATACAACTTAATAGATTGATAATAAGGAATTTAAATACTTTTGACACAAACAACATAATGTTATAAAATAACAGAAAAAATAAAAATTAACTGCAAAAATTAATAAGAAAAACGAAACCGAAAAAAAACAACTTAATAACAGCCAAGGATGGGAAGGTGTAGCATCATGCATGATTGGAACATGGAATGAAGATTGATATGGAAGTAGCTCCATCAGGTCCAGTAAAAACCGATGTCTGGGGCCTCTAGGGTCGTAAATTAAATAAGCAGGAAGTTTGAGTTGAAACTACAGCTTCAACTTGGTTCACACAATATCATATACCAAGGTGAGGCACTGCGATTGGTCCAAATTAAGGAATGAGTCAATCACGACTCAGAACCTTGATATATTGATTGTTTGTCCCAAAAGGCAGGGTTCATATGTTTTTTTATGCTGAAGTTTTCATGTGACATTGCAAAAATGAATCCGAACAAGTATAAACATTTTCATTCAAGATAATAATGCTAGATGAATGAAACTTCATAAGGTGGTTGGTACCTGATTCATACTTGGATTCAACATGAAAGAGATTGGTATTTTTAACCTCTATAATTTTAAACACAGTTCCGAAACTCTAAAATGTCACAAAAATAATTGATTGGTAGGTATTACTTGGAAAAGTTTTTCCGCAGCAAGAAAAAGTGCGAATTGGAAAAATTAAAATGCACACAACAACCTGGGGGAAGGAAGGTCGAGGAGAGTTTTATGCTGTTTTGTTTTTATGTCAAAAAAAAAAAAGGTACATCACAAAAGCGTTACAAAAGAGGAAAAGGTAGGGGGTTGAAAAATCCAAAAATTAGTATTTAGTATTTTGGGAATGGACCCTGATATTGAGCTCACACTGGAACTACGAATGAACAAAGAGGATACTCAATGCTTAAGATAAGTACATTTCACTAACTTACATAACGGGAAACAATAACAATTAAAAGATGATAACTGATAAGCTATGTCAATATTCCAATAGCCAAAACAATGAACTACAGTTCATCATGCGATAAAATCATGGTATTGTGTAGTTACAACAGATCGAAAAATTTTTAAAGAGCGACGTCGACCCTAAGGATGGCACAATTTGGGACCGCGGGGATTTTTCTGAAACTGGGCCCAACCAAGACCTTATGATACCCTAAAACTCTGGTAAAATTTTTAGCTTGAGTATACGGACGGTTTTGAGTAATGAGGGGGCGAAGTTGCCAAATCGCCATCATCTTGACAGCATTTTTACAACAAAAAGACGAGAAAAATGGACGAAAAAGTTACACCTTTGATGGGTCTTGGCTGTAAATATTCTTATTGGGCCCCCGGGCATTTAACTGTGTTCGGTTTCAAAGATTTCGGCCACACAGTGGTCCAAAATGGGGAGAAATCGTGGAAAAATCAGGATTCTTTGTCAAACTTTTTAAAAATGGAAGTAAAATTGCTGGTCTTTTGCGGAGTTCATGGCTAAAAATGTTCTTATCGGTCCTCAATGCAATAAATTGTTACTAATCCTTTGTTATCCTTTGTTTGTTGTTGCAATAAATTGTGTTCAACTTCACAAATTTTTCATTTTAATTTCTATGCTTAGCGAAGAGCCTAATTTGAGGCGATCTGGCAGCACGATTTATTATTCCCCCTCCAGTATCGTGACTTCATATGGGCTTTTATTAGCATTGGCTCAGTCACTTGAATGCCATACTAAGAATAATCTAAATAATTTCTGATGTTTCTTTTGCTGGCTAAACTTTTGCACGAGAAAATACCCTCATTTTTATGTTCCACATAATAAGATGCAGCTTTATTTATCTGATACAGGCCGAGACTGTGCAAATCTTGAACAAATTTTCCAGAGAGAGCTGAGGAAAGTCGTTTTTTTCATTGTTTTCTGCATTATCGAGGGCAGAGTACTCTATATCAATATAGGGTGTTTTACCTTGAGACAAGTTGTAGTTCTCAAAAATATCTTTCAGTCTGTTTGGTGTATTTATTCAAGATTTTATTAATTGAGCGATGTTATCATACTCTTTGTCGGACAGAGTTGGCTTATAGAAAAGATTCAAGAGCGCAAGTCCAATCTGAACATTTTCAAAATTGTATTCAAGGGTTGAACTGTGGGCTGGCATTGCAAGCAACTTGAATTTAGTTTTTAAACGCCCACATAAAAGATTGACCGCCCAGTGACATTTTTTTACAAGCCTAGATTTATTCGCATCAAGGTATCGAGTTGGCCAAGTCCAGGACATAAAATTTCCAAATTCTTTTCATCTTTCAAAAATGGTATTACATCATGAAACCCTCTATCAACGAGTATAAAATCTCCATTCTCAATTGTTCTTTTAAGCTCACTAAATCTACTAAAGCAATCTTCCAGTATGGTTGCATCAATGTGCGAAGCATCAAATGCTGCAGTCATGTTATGACAGTAATCTGGATCCTAGCCTATGCCCAATATAATGATACCTCGATACCTTAGAGAAAAAGTTTGACAGAGGATATTAATTTATCCACTAATTCCCCCATTTTGGACCAGTGTGCGATGAATATTTGTGATGTTGAACACAATTTAATGCATTGAGGACCGATTAGAACATTGTTAGCCCTGAACTCCGCAGAAGACCAACAATTTTACTTCCATTCTTAAAAAGTTTGACAAGATCCTGATTTGTCCACGATTTCTCCCCATTTTGGACCACTATGCGGCCGAAATTTTTGAAACTGAACACAGTTATATGCTCAGGGGCCCAATAAGAACATTTACAGTCAAACCCATCAAAAATGTAACTTTTTCGTCCATTTTTCCCGTCTTTTTACCGTAAAAATGCTGTCAAGATGATGGCGATTTGGAAACTTTGCCCCCTCATTACTCACAAACCGTTCGTATACTCAAGCTAAAAATTTTACCGGAGTTTTAGGTTGTCATAAGGTATCGCTTGGGCCCGGTTTCAGAAAAATCCCTGCGGTCCCAAATTGTGCCAAAAACGGTTGTTTTTAGGGTTGCTCTTTATGTTTGCTGTTGGGTCAATATTTCAAATTGTTGGTTTGAAAAAAAAATGAACCAAATTTTTGAAATAGACCAGCTTGAAAAACGAAAAGGGAAATCAAACTTTTACGTGTAAGTAGGAAAATTCATATGGGGCATGTTACATTTTAAAGCGTTTAAGTACAAGTTTCAGTTAAATGCAGACATCAATGATAAAATTGGTAAATTAATATGGCGCATCCAAGTGATAACAGCAAACGTGAGAAATCATCAAGTTCCAATTGAAAAGTAAGTAGAGTTTTCAAGGGGTCAGTCCGGCCTTATTGGCCTCAAAATTACATATGATCTCTCTTTTCCAGAATTTAAGTATAAGTTTCAATTAGATGCATTGAAAAAAAATTGATGAATTAAGAGGGAGTAAAAAATTAAAATTTCAAAGGGTAAAGTCTTTTAGGTTTGGCCTCTGGTTTTATAACAGGTATCCCCCCCCCCCCCATCCCTTTGCATGCATATCTTAAAGATGATACTGGCTCAGAAAACCATTGAGTTGATTTGATGCTGTGAAGAGAAACATAGAAATACATCGGGTAAATGCTATGACAGTTTTGAATTGGAACTTATGACTAACAGCTCTAAATAACATTTATTGGGAAAGATATAAGAAAAGATAACAGAGTAAACCGATCTTAATAAAAGGCTCATATATAGTCGCATTTTGAAATATTTTGGATGGCATTTGAGCACTTTTTTCATGAAAAAGTAGGCAGTAATTGTAGGACGATGAATCGCATCACATGTTTAAATTAAAGTATACACAGAGATATCCTAATAAAAATTGACTCAAGAAAGGTGTAATTAAAACATTAACTGCATTCTTTTTGTATTCATACTGAGATTCAAATAAACTCCACAGGTGCCAAAAACTGCACTCTTTGGAGCTTTTCTTGAATATTAATTGCAGTTTCGGACACTCTTTCTTGCACCATCATGAATGTATGGACCCAAGTCATATCTCATATTTATAATAACTAGTTGCTTACATACACTTTGACTGGACTTTTATTTTCTATGACGATGTAATTAATTTCTTATTATTACCTACCAGTTTATTATCTCTCTTTTTTTCAAAAAGGAATTTGATATGATCTTCATGAATGAGGAGAATATCGAATACTTAGGTAAGGGTTTTAAGGGATCAGAAAAGTCATGTTTGATTATCAGGGGCAGTAATGACTAGCAAGTCTCATCTACATACATGTCTTACATTTACGCATCGAGGGAATGACTTTAGGTTAATTTTTAAGTATAATGCTCAGAAAGCAAAAAAAAAAAAAAAAAAAACCCAACCTAAAAAAAGAGAGCAACTCAAAAAATAGGCTACGGTCAATACCATTGTCTTCCTTGTTACCTGAACTGCAGGGCTATGGGTTTATACAATGAAACTACAATGCGCATTCTGGCTACACGGAGGTCAAACATGTTCTAATATAAAATGACCTTCAGAGGAAGGTTGCCCATTTTTATTTTTAATGCTTCTTGCGGAATCATAAAGCTCTAGCTATAAAGCAAAGACTCTGCTGTGGGGAATATACTGCTTCTCAAATTCTCACTCATTCTTGTACACTTTGCTTTGTGTAAACTTTCCATTTTTTTTTTTTTTTAATAAACCATCATAATATCAAGATAAGCACGGTATATTTGATATATTAACCTGTGATGTTCCGATTGGCGGAATACAAAGAAAAAGGTAAAAACCGCAGCCTTACCATGAGCCTTAATGGAGGAAAAATTGAGAACTTACAAATTTAAAAAAATGTTCTGAATGTATTATACCTTGTGATATACAAATCGACTGTGAAACTGTTTAAAAATCTCCACTCCTATTTTATTTTGTTAAAAGAAAAAAAAAAATAATTCAGATTCAGATTTCAGAATTTATCTTGCACAGAGAAGAAAAATTACGGAAGTTTTTATGAATTGTCGTTGAGGAGTTCTTCGTCTAAAAAATAAAGTATGACAGGAACTTTGCAACGTCGCAAACCAAAATTTCAAAATCAACATTCAATATTAATATCTCAATATTTGTAATATTCAATCCATTATTTTTCCTGATTCATTAATACTAGTTAATTTTACTTTACACTACTATTACTACTAAATTGAGCCAATTACTTTTGAAGCAAATGTTAAATATCAAATTTATCTCTCATGAGGCAGCAGCAAACTAGAAAAAATTACAGCCATTTAAATACGCAAGCAATGAACTGTCACAAGTTATCTTACACTACTGATTCAGTTAAAAATGAGAATCACACCTCAAAACTAGGTAAAAATAATTAATGCAGGGCACACTTGAAGTAATATCCATAATACCTATCGTTTCGGAAAGTACTGAAACTCACTAACGAGATTTTGATTTGTCAACAACAAAATCACAAATTTTGATTTAATACTATTCACGCACTAGCAAAAAGAATATGAACCACACTAACGTAGCCATCTACATAATATGTACATTTTTTCAAGCCGCTAAAGCACTACAAGGGCACTTGGGTGCTATACAACACCTAATTGCCATCGCCTCCCACAGATCATCACACAAATGACACTAATCTTTTTCTCCATCCCCTGCTTCTAACCTTCCAAAGAACGTTCACACTAATATCTTTCATGAGAAGCCCAATCAAAATCTTGTTTTGATAATTGGATCAAGTTTAACAGATTGCATCGAGTCGCATAAAGATTGAACAGAGGAAAAGAAGTTCAAAGTAGTATTTGTCCATAAGACTTAATGTTAAGTACAAAGTTTAATGACTTTTTTCACGTTCAAAATATTTTTTCTCAACTTAAGATTTTGACAGGAAAAAACTCACAACTAGATGAATTCAAAACTACTCTTCGCTCCTTTTTTTTCCTGAATGTGACTTGATGTGTTACTGTTTTCCACGGTCCAACTGATTATCTGCCATCCTCCCCACACATCCTTCCCAAACCAATTTCTTAGCCCGATTGAGCACCTCAAACAACCATTTTTTCCGTTTTTTGACACTGACATTCAAGCCCAATTTCACATACCCTTTACTAATTTTAAACGTCTTGTAATTTGCATCCACTTTGTCTTAAGCTATGACCACTTGATCATTAACAATGCATAAAGTAACTACAACTTTTCAGCAGGGCGCCCACACCTACACGTTTCTTTTTCCATTCCATCAGCATGTGTAAACGATAGACATTGAATAAGATTAGTGACAAACAACGGCCTAGCTGAAGTCCCTCTGCAATAAAAAACTCAAAAGGTAACCCTTCAAAGGAAGCCATCTGAGCATCCATAAAAACATCAGCACAAGCTAAACAATCACACTTTAAGTATGAGTTAAGATGAAAAAACAAAAATAGTTAATGTAAGCATTTTTCGATCACACAAAAGACAAAATTTAAAAGAGCAACCAACAAACAGCTAATAAATTACGAAATAAAAATGACTTCGGTAAAAAATAGGAAGCGTAAATCAAAGTTTAAATATTTTTACAGGTGCCATCTTCTGAAGAAAAAATATAACATTTGACAACATATTCTTCAAATAAGCTCATTTTGTCACTCCTTTGAGGTGACAGTGTATCTTGATTTCTGCATGAGCCCCAGAGGGATTTATTTGCAAAACAGGGATCACATGGAAATTGGGGTATATCCTTACTCCAGAGGGGGTAACAATTTTTGACACATTAACTACAGGCATTCATTTAGGAAGCACAGTTTCAAAAATTAGTTTTTTAATCAATTTCTAGAAGATGAGCGAATTTCTGTGGATTTAGTTACCCCACCTTTTCATAACAACAACTTGCAACTTCTAAGAGAAAACATAGATACTAGAGAAACATAGATACACAGAATAGGCACTTAAAAAATGCAAAAAGCTTCTTGGCGGCTAAAAGTAGCTAACTAAGGACAGAATACAAGGAAGACTTTAAAGATCATGTTTTGCGATTTTTAAACATTCCGAGAATGGGAGGGTTTAATAAATCTTGTCCATGACCACAATTTACGATTAGACTTGTTAGAACTCACATCAGAAGTGCTGACAGCTCGATGATGATAACTTACTTTTTCAGTTTCCAACAGCATAATCTGCGTAACAGAAAAAAAGAAAAATTATTACCAGAGGAAAGAAAGTGCAAAGTGGGGTTGTACGAACATTCTATGAGGTCAAGTTGGTTTGGGTTTGGTTTGATTGTAAAATTCTGGTTTGGAAATTCACAAACTTTTTAGGTGATTTTTTGTAGTTTGGTGGACGCTTGCAATATTATGAGTTTCTTGGCTAAATTTGGCGGAATCGCAGGTGCTCACTAAGTTTAAGATTTTTTGTAAAATACTCACAGTTTGTCACTGGATTTGTCCGATTGAAATAAAATGATTAAGTTACTTTAAATAATTGAGGGAGAAGTGTGAATGGTGCAGGCATCTTGGAGAAGCAAAGAGCTTCCTACCAGCCAGAAAAGGCCAAACTATGGATACAATTCAGTGACCTTTAAACATTCTAAAAATGGTAGAGATAAATTAATTTTGTCAAGGGTTATAACTCACTGATAAATAAACATGCATGTTGTTTATTGTTTTACGAGTTATTGCTGTTTTCTAAAGAATCTTTTCTAATTTTAAAAAGATCATCACTTTCTGCGGTCTTGAAAGACCTTACATGTTCACTCAGTTTTTTGCGAACAATCGTAGGTAGCCACAGATTTTTCTTGAAATTCAGTGGCTACCTTTGGACAAAATAAAATGAAACGGACCAGTGCAGAATAAGACACATTTAAGTTTAGTACTTTTGGGGGCACTTACTGGATCTTGCATTTGATTTTGATTATGTATTTTCAATTCTTCTGCAGTTTTGCAAACAAACATCATGCATTTGTTTTTAGGAAAATGCTAGAAATCTTTGAAGTAACAGTGTCTTTAAATTTAAGTATTGCTCCCGCCGTTAAATTCTGCTCTGGAATTGATCTGATCAATATGACTGCAGCTTAGCCACCTAATGCTAAAAGGCGAATTGAAGACGTTTTTAAAACCCCACAAAGGAGGTCTATCCAGAAAAGCAACCCTCATATCATCTATGTGTGAGACAAATAGTTCATTACTTAAATGACAAATGATTCGTTATGTCTATTTATAATATGCATTAAATTGAACAAGCTCAAAAAGAAAAATTATGACGAAAAAAATACTTAAGATATTTATGTAATAAAAAAGGAATAGTCAAAGATCTTACTTTGTCTTGCGCATCCAAAAGTTTTTCTTCAAATTCAATGTACTTTTCCTTTTGTTTCACCTAAAAAATGAAAAAGAAAGTCTATAAAATCCAGTGATGTCTCTATCTCTATCTACATTCATGGATCCATTCAAATGTTTAAAGTTATATTCAGTGAGGATGGTCATTACTCTACCACAGAAATTTAGCAAAAAGGTCTAACTATCGGAGGTAAACTAATCTCCAAGAGGTATCGTAAATTCAAGGCTTTAAAGAAAGATCAAAACAGTAATAAAAAAACAAAGGGAGTTTTCTTAAAAATATTTCTACAGTGAAGGGGGCCAGAATGCCCTGGCTAATATATCTTGCTTCATATTGCTTCAACTTGCACCTTGTCTAGTGGTATTAAAGATATTTATTCCTGTCATAATTATTAAAACTTAAAATTAAAGGGCAAAAGAATGAAGAACATGTACTAATAGTACTAATAGGTAAATGTTGATTTTCAACTTAACGGAGGAATTACTTACCAAATTATCAATTTCTTTCCTAAGATCTTTATTCTCAGTTTCCAGAAGACGGATAGTTTCGTGCAACGCATCGATGCATTCTTCACGTTTGCTTAGCTGTTGATTAAACAAGAGGACAGAATCAGATTAATGCATATTCACAGAGGAAAAATCAGGCACGGGTACTATTGAGAGTATTAAAATTAAATTCCTGCAGGAGGTCTAAAGGTCGATAGTGCCAAATAAAAAACTCAGTCACAATAACAGATAATGTAAGATATTTTTTTACGTAAAGAGAAGAGGTGGATCCTGGGTATATTTGTGATTCAAGACTTACGTATTCTCATTTTCTCATCAGAGTAGTGCTATTTAATTGCAAAACTTCAAGAGAGAACCCTTGAAATTTATCTCCTTTTAGTAATAAGCCTTCATCACAAGAATTTAATCTCATTGATATCAGAAAATGCAAATTTCATTCAGTAGCAGATACTTCTAAAAACCGGTGAACCCTTCAGACGTCACTGTCAAACTTTAGTTTTTATCATGAGGTATACATTGGCTAAGGGTCGATCATCCTATGCCAAAAATCTATGAACGGACTACGTACGTAAGCCTACCTTAATCTTGATGTGCTAACATGGAAATGAAACCGGTAGTGGAACTGACTCTTTAACCTCATTTCTCTCTGTATGATACAATTAACACACTCTGCGAATGAGCATTTTGAGATGGACTTGTTTACAATTAATGATCAGTTTTATTTTTTATTTGAATAATTTCACACTTGAAAAATAGAGACAAAGGGAAAATGTTAAATTTGCAACGAGAGCAAGTAATTTACTTACCAAGTTATCTCGTTCCTTCAGAGTCACCGTTAATTCACAGAGGTCTTTCCTTAGTTTCTCCATTACATAATCAGATTTAGAATTCTGTGAATATTCAAATAGGCACATCAAAGTATTAGTATAACGGAGGTGACATTAGTTATAGAACAGTCTTTTATTGAAACAAGGAAAAAATGTTTGCCATGTTGGTATATAGATTCAATTTTAAATTATTTGATAGATTTTGAACTTTTGTTCTTTTCATGACTGAAAACTGCTCTCCGTGGAACTGAAATGCATTGCAATTTTATCAATAATTTCTGGCTATTTCCATGCATTTTCTCCACCCTTACATAGTGAGCAAACATATCCTAACCTCATATTCTCTTCACTACTGCCAGGAAGCCAAATTGGGCCTAACTGTTTAATTCTCTTGCTTCAGAGAGGAATTCACTTTTGCACTCTGGCTAAAGTAGAGCATTTGCTTGGTGGAATAGAGATCTTTTAATGTCAACTCGATGAAAATACCAAATAAAATATACTAAAAATACTAATGTTTCAGATAATATCCAGAAATATACGATCAAAAACTTAACTGATTGCAGAAGGAACTATATAATGATAAAAACTTACAAGAGTTTCAATTTCTTTTTGTAATTTAGTCACACTCTGCTGAGACTGATCAAGCATTGAAGATAACTCTTTAATCCGCATGTCCTTGGCATTCAACTGAAAAATTTAGATCAATCAGAAAATAATAATTTTTTCTTTTTTTCCCATTAGGAAGAGAGATTGAGGAACACAAATAACTTGAATCAGGGCTAACAGCCAATAAGCTATTAGACAAGATCTGCACTAGGAATAAACGAAACATATTTTCTCATCAAAATTTTGCTTAGAAAACGATTTACTTGACGGGAAGTTTGGAAATCAACTTCTGAACGATATATTAACAAGCATTAACAACAAAGATCAAATGGAGGTCAAATTATCTGCATACAAGTCATATGTAATTTTGCCCTTTAACCAATGTTAACTGTAAACAAACGACCATCTTCCTGTTATGCGACACCTTTTTCTCGAGAGATTTTGAGCAGAAAACATGTTGCGTAGTGCTTTAATTCATACTTCATCTGGTGTTCCATTCTATAATGACAAGCTATCCTAAATAAACCATGAATAACTTCTTTAGATTTAAGCTTCGACTAAAATGTGATGTACCTCATGCATTCTCTGCAATCACTGTACTAAGAAACATTTCAGTCGAACTATTGCACTGAAAAAGTTACAGGCTTCAATTTTTATTTGTGTACTTAAAAAAATAATAATAATAAAAATAAATAAATACAAAACATTCAAAGTCCTTTGTCTGCTTTCACCTAGTATGATGAGAAATATATCACTTTTGATCACGCAAATTAATAAAAGTTAAATTATTTTCATGTAGAAAAAAGAGAAAATTTTGCACTGTATTTTACAGAGTTTTTTGCAGTGTTCTTGTTGGATCATGAATCAAATATTAATGGATTGAAGGCTAAAAAATCTGTTCCATGAAATCAGAAAAGACTTTGAATAAACTACTTAAAATACCTTTTCATTGACAAAATATGCTTTCTCATTCAGTTCATCCTGAGCTATAGACTTTTCAATTAGGGCAGCATTCTGAAACAGTCAAATCAAACAATAAGAAAATAAATAAAGGAGGACATTATGAGGACTTATTTCAGAAGGAAAGGGGGGTAATTGGACAAGACCACCTCATGAGGAGGTCGTTTTCTGCAGCCTTATTCACAGTCATTTTTATAACATGAGGGTTTCTGCGACCGATGTATTTCTTACAGCAGCCTTGAAGTTAAAAGAATGACTAAGCATACTACACTTAATGTCATTCTTTAAAGCCTAGCGCTTTATATTCTGTGGTGCCAGTAATGGTCGTCAGCAGCATACATGTTGTTACAATATAGAGCAGTTCTGCTGCATTTGGACTGCAAAATTCGAGATTCAATGATATGAAGTTCAGTTACCTCAGAGACCCCAGTATGTTACAATGAACTCTCCCTCTTGATGCATTCCGACTTAGTGAGGTGTGGCTGTAGAGGAAAAAGAGAGAAAACTAACATTGCTAAAAAAAACAAAAAAACATTACCTTCTCCTCTTGAGCAATCGTAAACAGTTGTTTTATCCTTGATAGTTCTTTATTCTGGAAAAAAAAGGAAAAGGAACATAAAATAAGAGCATATTTACTCCTTATTTTTCAAGAAAACAGCAGATCTCAACATTTTTCCTTGATGAATAAGCTTGATTAATGTTGATAATAATTGTTCTCCTTGACTCATAATGACTTGAGATGTTCGAAAGTATATAGAAAAAAAAATTATTATCACGGAGAAAATAACATTTAAAATCTGCAAATCAGAAAAAGCTGTGTTGCTAAACTAATTATGACTGGAACTCAGGGAGTAATATTGATGCGCATTAGTTCCTATTTTACTTTGGGAGAAATTTGTTCAGAATGCAAATATTTCAATTTATACAGAGGACTTTCCACAGTTTCATTTTCTTGTCTTCCATTCAAATTCAAACTGACCATTGTTTGATCTTTTGAGTCCTTCCAATCAATTTTTCTCGATTTGTTTTTTTGCTTGAAACTGGAGATGTGCAGAGTTTGGTTGAGTGCTTTAGTACAGCGCATGCAATTGCTTTAATAATTTTAAGATTTTGCAACGAGTTGTGGTCAAAACGTTTTCCTACCTCCAATGAGGCATCTTGAAGCAAAGGGAACAACGCCCACTTCTTTTATGAGCCCTGCAATGCTAGTATTCTTACGTCATCCAGGGCTCATCAGCAAAATGGACTTTGCTCTCTTTGCTTCAAGACATCTCTAGCATGATTAAAATCATTGATCCGCCTTCAAGCTTCGGAGGTAGGAAATTGCTCATATGGAAGATAAAATTTAAATAAGAAAAAGAAAGAGAAAAAAATTTAGGATTTGATTTGATGACAGGAAAAACATACCTGGCATTCCACTGTCTTAATGAAAGCATCCTTCTCTTTTTCAAGCGCAGAAATTTTTGATTCCAACTTTGTTACAGCACTAAGATCCTGCAGACAGAAGGGAAATTATTACGAATGTTATGCTGAGGAGAAACTCTTCATGAACAAAAAAATTGTGTAGACTGAGCTTTGAATATGAGGCACACATGAAAAAATGGAATTACTGACAATAGCAAAAAAAGTAAAACTTCAATTTAACGTCCCTAGAAATCGATGAAAAAAAATTTACCATGAAAATATCTGTAAATAATTTTGATAGCAGATGCATTCCTAAGACCAATAAGATATTGGGCACATCTTTACTTTGTAACATTATCTATGCATATTCTTTCTTCTACAAATCGATTTCAAAAGTGCAAAACTATGTATCTCTGTTTGCAATGTTGCAGACTTCCTGTCATCCTTTACTTTTTCTCAGGAAAACAAGGCAACGTAAAAACTCGAAAACTTCCTTGATTAATCTTTTCTGCTAACAGAATTGTCAATATAAATTTCAAGCTACATTGTTGGCATTTTTTTCTGCAAAAAAATAAATGAAAGTGGATAATTTGAAACACCACAATGGAGATACATGATATTGCAACAAAATTGCGTCATTAAAATATTTTTTGTAAAATGGTGGTGTGGAAACTGTACTTGTTTCACTTTCCAGAAGTGGCTAAATTCAATATTTTTACCTGAGTTTTTTTGAGATGTGAGACTTGTAATTTTAAATCATCTATCATTTTTTCTGCACAGCTTTTGTAATTTTCAAAGTCTTGCAACTGAAACAAAAAAAAACTTTGCTTGTAAGAGATAGAGAGAAAATCCAAAAAATGTACAAAATAGTCAAAAGGATAATGGCAAAGGTTTATTTCTACTTTATAATTCTACAAGGAATTTTGCAAAAGGTAAAATAATCTGAATTTTTCAAAAGAATAGTGTTCAATAATGGTGACTAATAATAAAGTAAAAGTAAATCGTCTGCCAATGGGGAAAAATTTTAAAACACATGATACTGTGCTTGACTATGCATTTTATGGGTTTTAAAAATTTCCGATTTCCTTGATGTGTTTTTAGTGCCGTTTCACACATATAATAAGTCTCCTAGGTTATTTGTATCTCTCATGTGCAACACACTCATTAGTCATTAGTGACAAAACTTAGAAGATAATCAAAATAACTCTGGTTCTAAAATGTTGGGCATTTGCCATACGACACTTCAGAAGATTGTGATTAAATGACACCAATATATTTGAAAAAATGTTTATGTAACAAACCAAGGCGTTGTAATTAATGATTATTTGATAAAGAATCATTCATTACAACGCCTTGGTTTGTTACCTAATCTTGTTTTTTTTTTTATATACTACACTTGATGGAGATAGTTTCCTGCTTACACTAAAACAGTAAAGTTGGGAGTGTAAGTGGGAGTGAAGTTGGGAGTGTCATAAAATTTTTTTTTTTTTCAAAATTTTTGGTTCATAAACGACTATCACTCTAAAAATATATCAAAACCATACCCTTGAATTCATGTCTTGTTCTGAGTTGCGAAGAAGAGATTTTGTATGCTCGAGTTCAATAGATAATTCTGAAAGACGCCGCTCTGAGTTTTCCATCTGCTTTGAATAGAATACACGTAAATTAATAAGTGTTTCAAACAAATTAGAGCATAAACACTTGTAAGTACAAAAAAGAAGCAGAAAATATAAATTAATGAGAGAGAGAGGAACAAGGAACGATAGAGAATATGTATTGAAACTTCTCATTAAGCCAAGCTGGCAATTTCATGTACACATCAATGGTAAAACTCCCAAACCACTGTTCTCATTTGCGATGTTCAAAAATGTCCACTCCCATTTTTATTCTTTTTGAAGGAGCAGAAGCAACATCATTCCTCAAAGTTTTTTCAGAATTTACTTCGCACGAAGAAGAAAAATCATGGAAATTTTACATTTTGATGACTGACAAAAGAGATAAGGTCCTGATTGATTTACATTACAAAAAACAAAAAAAAATCAAAATGGTTAAGAATCGTGGCAAATAAAAAACTGACTCACTTCATTATCTGTGCTTGTTGACTGATCTTTGCTAGTGACCATTTCAGTTGAGTGGCTACTTTGGTCTCCATGCTCTTTGTGACTACTATTCCATGATTTATTAGGAGGAACCGGATTCTACAAACAAAACATAAATAAATAAATAAATATTGAAAGTAGGGGAATTTCTTTTCTATGAAGAACTCATGAAAATAATAATACCTTTATTATTGGTACTTTGAGTTTATCTAAAAATCACCTACAATATATGGGCGGTTGGGTAGTGCTTTCCAAAAGAGAGCCAAAAGACATGAACTCCAAATAAATAAAAATGAATTTGAATTTGTATTACTCTAAAAAGTTCATGATTCAATGTAAAAAAGAAATTTTGAGTCACTTTTTGCAAATAAAACAATTTTTATGGGCATTAGATTTTTGGCAGATGGAGAAGTTCCTCTAAAAAAAGTCAAAATAATCATCCTTAGATTAATTTTTTCTTTAAATGTCACTTGGTCCCTGTTGCTAAATGCTGCATATTTACAATTCTGTACTTTGAGAGTTTGACAGTCTAGGTGCTATGTATAATTTTATACAAATACTAAAATGGAAACAAGAAATTTTAAAACACAAGAGAAAAAGCGTAATCATCATGTTTTTGAGAACTGCAGAGTTTCACGGATCAGTTATTAATTATTTCAATACGACATGGTTTGAGATTCTGCAAAGGAATTGAAGTATGAAAATAGATTACTTTATTGAAAATTCACAAAATAAAATTCTGTTATTCAACAGTTAAAACAAAGCAATACTTTTGATTTCGCTAAACTGGTCAACATATTTCAGCTTCTTCTTTGGATTGTGTCAAAGAAATTTTGTAAATATGAGGGGAAAATTTATTTTAATTAATCAATCTTATAGAAAAGAAAGAAAGTAGTGGTAAGAAAGAAAAACAGAAAAAAATTACAATAAAATCCTCATATATAATCTAGAATGATGAAGTGCATCATTGTTACGAATAAAGAACTGAGCATCAAGAGAGACTATGTGCAGGAATGTCCGGAAATGGAGGTTGATAATACAGATTCTGAGAATATTGTTTTGGCTGAAAAACATATCAATTTAGAAACAAATAAACAAAAAAAAATACAAACCTGTATCCATTTTAATTCTTTTACATACTGAACATCAATGCATGTCATCTTGTTTTGAAAAAAAAAAGTTTTGTTTACATTTATTCCAGTATTCCAAATTATTGGTGAGTGAAAAGAAGTTTAAAAATAAAGTTTTACAGTCCTAATTCAGCTATGTTTAATCTTTTGATTGGTTGTAAGATTTAATAAGTTTAGTGATTAAGATCAAAATAAATCGTGAATTTCTTTTTCAATACTTTGAAAAAAATAATAAGATGCATGTTTTCCTGAAGAGTTTAGTTTGAGTTAAGAAAGAGGATGGAGGTAAGATACTTAACAACAACACTAAAAAATATGAATGAAAAAGTTGAACCATCAATGCGAACTACTGAGAGAAATTATTTACGATGTGAGTGAATCATTGAAGAGGAATATTTATAACTGACTGCCCTCAGACAGTAGGAGCTCAAGAGTAGGAGCAGGCAGTCACCCTTTTAAGAGCTGACATGGACAGAAATAACTCCTCACTGAAAATATACCTCACCCCTCACTCTCCCCTCTGACAAGCACACACACTGGATCTGAGGACCCATAACTGCTTCATCCTGGAGATGTCACATGACACTCTCTTGCTGCTTAGGATATTTTAGACTTTGAGGTGCCTCTGTCAACCTATGGTCAACCCATAGTTGCTTATTTTTGGTTGTTGGTTTTTCTCTCTTTCGTCATCCTTCTTTTCTAATCCTCTTTCTTTCTCTTTCTTTCTTCTGCCTTTAATATTCTTCATTATCTTATTTTATTTACTTTTTGTGTACATTCAGTGTCAATTGTGATTAACAGTGCAATTTGATGGATTTTACCAAAATCAGCCTGACCACATTTTAATTGCAATTTCACCTGTTGCTTAATTGCCACAAAAGGTTTATTTTTAGACAGAAAACTAGGCTGATTCTTGTTAAATATTTCCATTTATTATATGCTATCGCATAATTTTTTTATTCTCACAAAAAAAAGTCCCACCCAATACAGGTCCCTCACCAGTATTTATGATTCTTCATTTTTTTTTTCAAATTCTTGGTGCAAATAAATGTTAGCAGACAAATTCTAAAAATAAAAGGAATAAGATTCAATAGTGTTAAAGAATACTCTCAGTTGGCTTTGTAAGTCCATAAAAAGAGAGAACGTGTGCTTTTTCTGGGCATCTTCAAAATTCTTCAGTTTTCTTAAATACTTCGGCTTTTTTTGATGAGGTACTTTTATATTGTTCATTCACCCTGGTATTATTGATTTTTCAAGCACCCAAGATTAGGAGCCCTTGGCATTACAACAGTCTTACTTGAGCTTATCTGAGCCCTGTGTTGCTTCTGGGCATCTTCAAAATTCTTCAGTTTTCTTAAATACTTCGGCTTTTTTTGATGAGGTACTTTTATATTGTTCATTCACCCTGGTATTATTGATTTTTCAAGCACCCAAGATTAGGAGCCCTTGGCATTACAACAGTCTTACTTGAGCTTATCTGAGCCCTGTGTTGCAAAGTTACCATGTCCAATTTGTGTCAACCTTGCTGGAAAGTACCTTTAAGGAGCTTGGTTTGCACATGACATTCGGACCAACCTTTCCCCATCACTGTAAAATATCTGATGCATTGTCACCTTCATGCGTGAGGGTCTGAGTCAACTGAGTTTTTCTCGCTCTGTACCTTGACGTCCACCCTTCCTCAAATGGTTTGTCATTTAATTGTGCCTCTAATACATCAAACTTTGCCTTATTTAGAGTATTCTCATTGCTTTTGAGAGACAAGTGTAGAAATAAACGTAGCCCCACTACATTTCTTGTATCAACAGTAGAAAATTAATCAAAGTTTGTGAACACTCTTTTCCGTTGTGATCTGATTTTTTTTCTCCAGTAAGGGTCGTACTCAACCTGTACTTAAAAAGTTTAGGTTCCTCAACCAACAAAATTCTTGTGACTAAAGACGACTGAAGAGTTTTATTCAGTTATCAATGAATTTTTGTTTTTTTCCAAGATAAAAAAAACAGATTTTTATTGATCTGGGCGCTTGATCTATAATAACTCCCTCCAAGATGGGTAATTCCAAAAATTCATTCTCCTCATTTTAAAAGGACACAGATTGATTTTCTTTCCTTTCTTTTTTTCTTTCTTGTTTTAAATTTGATTTTAATGAAAAGCACTTACAGAGGAGGAAGTGGAGGCGTTTTCTAAAATAGACTTCATTTTCTGGTTGGTTGACAGGACGTGATCCAAAGTTGAGAAAATTTTCTCTTTTGTCTGCGGAGTGTCAACATAAATACTAGGAATGGAAACCTGGAAAAATAAGACGTCCAAGATTCATAAAATCAAATCTACTCCTTCAGATGAATCCCATTATGATTGAACATTAGAGGACGTCCAAGGTTCATAAAATCAAATCTACTCCTTCAGATGAATCCCATTATGATTGAATATTAGAAACATATACTTTAAACAGAAAAGACCACATAAAATCGAGAAAAATTAGAGCTTAGAACCCATTTTATCCAATAGGATTTGGAAAATTTTTTCAAATCAACTGCTACTGGGCTTCTAGTGAAAATAAAATGACAAAGTATGCAAACTATAATTTATAGAAACGAATGAAATTGATGAGCGATCCTCCTTGAAATTAATTTTAATACTATCAAAGAAGAGAAAACACTGGACAGAAAGATGAAAATTAGGAAAAATAAAAAATACATACATCTTCATTAAAGCTGGAATGATTCCGTAAAATTGAACTTATATCCTGAAGAACATTCACACAGCCATTATATGATTCGTTTGCCAAAACAGTTAAATGGTTTAAATTTCTTACAACTAAGTTGTTTTCACCAAGGTTTGAAGTATCCTGAGACAGAGTACAAATCATCCAATCAAAAATTAATTTTATAAATCAAAATGAAATTCTTATAATATTCTGGGTAATTAAAAATCTGAAACTCTCTTAGTTTACAGTTAAAGGTGACCAAACCTTTGGATAGTTAAACATGCTGTTAATAAAACGCCAATTCAAAATTGTCTTCTTTTTTTTTCATTGCACTTACAGAAAAGAGACGAGAACCGAGAAATATAAAAAATTCCACATTTTTCAGCTTATCCAACAAATCCAGTAAATCCATCTCATACTTCAATAAGGAGGAAAACCATGGAGTTATGTCATGAACTATCAAGAAGAAAACTCTGAATGCAATTTTTTAGTTAGAATCTCACAGTTCATATAGCATTCTTCCTCATTACAAAGAAACCGATGAGGAATATTTTGGATTTAACTCTCCAGAATAGCTCCAAAAATCAATTCCAAGTAATCATTTCCACTTCATCGGGAGCTTAAATAATTTCCTTTGTGTAGAATGATTCCCTAGACTGTTATATTTAATTGAAAGAAAAGTCAAGTGGTCCAGCTGCTGCAATATAGAAAAGAAATTTTTGATGTTTGAAACATTGAATAATTGCTGTACATGTGCTCATACATGTGAAAAATACTGGTTTTGAAAATCATTACCTCTTTCGTTAAATACTTCTTCACAATTTTAAGAGTCTCCTCTTTCTTCTTGCGTGTTTCTTGAAGATCGTGCTTCAAACTAAGAATTTTATCTTGATGTATACTTAATATTCCATTCAAGTCCATATTTTTCAGTTCTTCAAAACTTTTGCTGACTTCAGTGATATGCTCAATGAAGGCTTTCAAAGATTTTTGTATACTGCGATAAGTTTCAT
This sequence comes from Bemisia tabaci, assembly GCF_918797505.1. NCBI lineage: Eukaryota > Metazoa > Arthropoda > Insecta > Hemiptera > Aleyrodidae > Bemisia > Bemisia tabaci. Next base: position 50,321,879 of record NC_092796.1, read on the forward strand.
ACACAATTTCTGTCTACAAAAGAAAAGAGAAAAAATCCACTTATTAGGTATTAATTTTGCAGCAAAAAAATTATTTCCTGTCCGCCAATGGAAAAAAAAAAGAAAAAAACAATAATTTTCAGTCTATATCTTAGAAATACAAGAGAAAAACGTTCAGTGGGCCATACTGTATGTAATGAGGTGGTAAAGTTGTGCTCAGTTCACACTATTTTTCAGGGAAAATGAAGCCAAAAATTTCAATCAGAGTAAAAAATGTTGCGCTCCGACAAGCTCTAACTTCTTAGAAATACTTATTAATCAACTCCTTGATGTCTCATAACTAAAGAAAATACTGTCTAAGATCAGGAAAAGCTTCTAACATGCTAACGAGAAAGAATCAGCTCAACATCTGAAGTGATTTAGCAAAAGGTAGCATTCTAAGTCTTTGACTAAAATTCAGGGCATGACAACTTGGTAAAAATGTTCTTCGGGAAGCTGTCGGTTAAAGCAGAGTCACCATTTAATAGGTATTTTTTTTTCCATGAACTGACGGTATGAAAACATTTAATTCTGCAATATATTACCTGATTTTTATGTGAGGAATAACCTTCTTTCAACAGGAAAAGTTCTGATTGAACCTCTTCAAAAACTTTCTCAACGTTTGATAACAAGTGATTGCAGTTGTTTGTACAACTAAAGTCCTGCACAGGAAAATATTGATAAAAACATTAATAATGACGAGGATTGACGGAAAATTTAGATGAAAGCTGATTAGACAGGATCATAATAGTATAAATTTTAATTTTAATTACGTTTTCCTACTCACAATAGTTTTATTTTAACAAAAAATTGTCTGTTATCTCAGTTTTTTACTTATGGATGTATAATATGATCCGATATAAGTCATCACCTGATTCACTTTACTTGAATTGACAAAACTAAATTCGATTCCAGCAGAGAAATGAATAAAAAAATATGATTAAATGCAAGGATAATGATGCATGAATGCAAAATTTGTTCTTACTTATAGAAAATAGCACATGGAAACTCTAAACACCGAAGAGAACTTTGGTCCAGCATAATGAAGAGACCAAGAAAAAAATGTATTGACAAAATTTTATTAAAGCTCCTATGAGGCTGTACCTTGGCAAATTTTTTTACTAAAACAGCTCAAAAAAGTCTCATTGGAACCGTATTTTCTCTCATGACTCATTCATTCTTTTAAAACTACAATTGTTGCATTGTTTTTAGAGCAACCTGCGTATATTGAAATTTCATGAAATCACTCAGAAAGCCACCGACAATGAGAAAAAGGTGTTCTTCATGGAAGAGTTATAGTTTTGACTGAAAATAAAAGTTGATTCACCTGCCCATTCAAACTTGATAAAACCGAGTTTAAATTCTCCTGGATCAATTTGACAGAGTGATGTAAGTCCTGATTAGTCATCTCAGTGACTGATGAGTTTTCAGAATTGACATCATCAAGCTGTTGAACAAAGAATAATAATAATTAGTCAATGTTACGGGAAAAATGTTAAAAAGATAACCCCAAAATATAATTCCCACTTGATAGAGGTAATAATACTTTCAGAGTCTATATTCTATAAGCATGAGTAAAAATGTGTTTAGTGCAGCGGGTATTTACTCCTCACTTATTATCAATTGAGGAATTTGCAACCCTAATTTGTAAACGTCACTGATGTAGAAAGGTTGATTTTGAATTGGATAGTTTTAACCAGATTCGCTGATGAGTTCAAAGCATCACAGACAGCTATCAGGCTTTTTCATGAAAACTATGTTACAGATGTCCTAGCACTTTTGTTAAAAAGATGGTAGAGATGTCCTAGCACTTTTGTTAAAAAGATGGTAGAGAGGTTCAAATAGAAACATGAGAATTTAAATTTCAATCTTAATTTTTTTTTTCTATCTGTCTTTTTCATCATTGCTGATACATGCAACAAGAACACAGAGTGTGATTTGGATATTGGCTGAGCCTAAGCCGGTATCTTTGTTATTTAGGTTTTGCTCACTGGAGTCCTGGCTTGAGAATTCTCTCTCAAAAATTGTAGCGGTGGTGGCCAAAATATCACCAAACTTTCCAACCTCTAGGCTTTCACTTTCATCAGACTTTGCTATCACGTTTGTTTAGTTGAACTTCCTTTCATGCACCAGTTTCAGTGTTAGAGGTCAAGCATGTTTTATGAAAGCTTCGAGAATTCTTTAGCTATTTCCTGACTGAAAGGTAGAAAAATATCACATTGTTTAACATATCATTCAAATTTTCTTGTATGTTTTTTACATCAAGCAAAAGTTTGAGGGTAGCCTTACATGACTATAATCTTGATTACAGACAGGATGACACTTCTTAATCATAAAGACAACTCTTAGTTAATCTGTGTCCCTACTGCAAGGAGAAAGAGAAAAAGAAAAAGAAAAGAAAGTCAAAGACCAAAACACGTACCAAATTACTTTCTTCTATTTTTCCAAACAATTGTAGAATCTCATGGAGAAGCCTTGACATTATGAGTAATTGTTCATCTAGTGCAAGAACCTGCAAACAAAAAATTCGGATTCATTGATTTGAAGTTACCTATTTGTGCATTTTTGAGACTCACTCGGGAAGTATGGAGTTTTTGGCACAGAGGAAATTTGATAAGAGAAGTGATTTTTTTCGTGCTGGGTCGAGTATCTGATCGGAATTTTTGTTTCCAATCCAGTTGTAAGACACCACGTCTTGTTCTTGGTGCCAGAGTCAAGATTCTAGAAACCATTATCTACACTGGAAGGTACTTAATGAGGGTAAAATATCGGTAAAATTACTTTCAATATCACTCATGCTCAACTAAAATACACTATGATGAAAGGCTGCAACTATGGCACTGATTACTTGAGCTTCTTCATTATAAATCATGTTCTGTCCAAAATGTGGCTTTCTTGAAGGACTTAGACTAAAACTTTTTTGTTCAGCCACTAGGGTGCCATAAACCAGGGTTGACTGCGATGAAAAAGAAATTGATAAAATAGAATTGATTGCTATTTACCTTACTTTCTCGCTCTTGCGAAATTTTAGTCGCAGCTTCACTTTCCTTAAATAGATTGACAAAAATAATACTTTCTTCTTCTGACAGTTTGTAATAGTCCTCAAACTTTTCGAAGAATAAACTTGATGAAATCTGGAACAAAAAAAAAAAAAACCTGGGATGAGATAAGTTCATTGGACTAGGGTGCACAAAGAACGAGCAAAAGGAGCACAAGGTTGGAGCTGCACAAGGAGTGAGTTAGGAATATGAAATAATCTACCTTAATTGAGTGCTTGAATGTAGGAAAAACATACTATTACAAACTTGAATGCTTCTATGACTGTTTATCATTATTCATTGAGGGTAAAAAATTTAATTAGAAAATGCTTAAATTATGGCCGGTGATTACTTCCAAGAACATGAGAAGACTACATAATGACGAAACTTTTTTTGACAGACATTCCACTGTGGCTATCTACTGTTGCTTCCATGAAAAATTTTGAGGTAGGCCTGAAAAAGATTTTTGATTAACTTAAGTTCCCTTTTTAGTTTTGGGAAAATAAACAAAAAGACAGGTGAAAAAAACGTACTGACTACAGATCAATTAATAATTCAGTACTTATGAACTGAGCAAAAAGGTAAAAAGTATGCGTTGACTGAAAATTTACAAATATTTTAACTCTGCATACTCACAGGCCTCAAACGGAAAATGTGTTCAACAAATCATGTTTCAAATTGCAGGCTGATCATTGAAACTTTGTGTTTGTGTTATGTTGGGTAGAATTGATGACATGCCATCGGAAACTCAAGAGTTGCCTTTAGTTTGTCAATTCTCCCCGACAAAGGTACAACAAAGCAGCAATAAGACCCAATCACTCTACACAATTTAACCTATGTCATATATGTCTGGCTGACAAACAAAAATTTGCAATGATCGGACTTCAGATCCAACTTGAGCTATAAATTTAGTTTCAAGTTTAGTTTCGTTTCAAAAAATATTCATCTCTTACCTCATTTACTTTATTCTTCATAAATTTTGGAGAGTGCTGATTGTTGAAAACAGAGGTCAAAGGAGTATCACTAATTGAAAATACTTCAGAATATCCTGCCTGCAAAACATTAAGACAAATATACATTATGTTCACTGCTACTAAAAACTGGCAGTTTTGTTTATAAACAATGAGAAATTCAGCAGTACCTCTTCTTATTAATAAAATTGTTTAGAACGAGCAAAAATTTTGAAACGTCCAGATTGAGACAAAGTTTTTGAGTTTCACCATTAGTAGCAAATATTGAATAGTCTTTGAAACAAAAAGCTCACCTCCAATTCACGGATCCTGTCGTCTTTCTCTTTCAACTTGAGTTTCAACTCCTCCACTTTATCATCATCGATGACTTTCGGAGAATTGGCAGTATTTTTTTCCAGCCGCAACTTCATTTCTAGTTGTGAGATAAGATCATTCTTGGCCTTGAGCTGCATTGAAAGGGAATCTATCTTATACTGCAATTGACTCAGACACTCATCATTTTTCTCCTGGAATATAGAAAAAAATATTAAAAGAGGACATTCAAAACAGGAAATATTCACACGAGACCTTAAAATTAGAAACAACTTCACAACTGAAGCTCCGCCACTCGTTAGTTTGTGCTTTGTGTTGTGGTACACGAGCCATTACAGTGGTGGGGATCATCCATCATTCAGGGGTGAAGCAGAAATGGGAAATTCGTCTTTCAAGTGAGAAAATACAAAAAGAAAGACAGTTGAGAATGTCATTTCTATCTCTGCGTATACTGGTGCCAGTATGTAACCCAAAGATTACTGCAAGACCTAGAAATGTAGCAGGGAGGGTGATTGTAATCAAGCATATAGTCTGGCACAGTTGAGGGTGCAGTAGAGCTGCTACATTAACACTTTGACTCGCCCATTATAGAAATAAAGCTACTTGCTACAAAAATTTTCTTATGCTGCGAAGATGGTACATCAGACTAATAGAAAGAGAAAATTTTTATGATATCACAACTGATGAATCGGTATCAGTGCTATGAAAAGCACAAAACAAAAAAAGAAGCCAATGATTGAGCTATCACTTGCTGTGCTTGTCATAGGAACATGTTCATTTGATTATCCTCCCTTATCTATTCTTTTGAGTTATAATGTCTCGAGAAGTGATTTCATTGTTTTAGCCTACCTTGCATCGGGCAGTTTTCAATTCCTTTCGCAACTCTTTGATGATGTCATCTTTAAAATGAGTTGACATTTCACTTTGCCGTACTTGTTCTTCTAACAATTGTATTTCATGCTTTAGTTTCAAATTCTGGTCATGCTTGGAGGCTACTTCCATAGCTAGGGACATCCTTGTTTCATGAAAGTTCTGCAAAAAATTAGAATTACAAATCAGAAAAATGACAGATAAGCCTGTGTAACCGAAAAAGATAAATTAAACTTTCAAGAGTGACTTTTAATTTTAGAATAATATGTAAATATCAGATACAGTGACAGAAAATAATTAACTACACATGAAAACTTGTCAAATATTTTCAGGAAGACATGTGAACAAGCTGAAAACCTGTATAAAGCTCAGAAAGCTGCAGGATTAACTTTTGCTCACAACATGGTTACTCGATGGAAACGATTACCTTCGTAATTACGCTGATCCAGGTAGCAAAAGTTCATAACAATATGTGTGGAGTCTTTTTCGTGAGAAACCTGGCATGAATTGTCAGAGACCCTTTAACAGAAGAGTTCATTCTTTTACTCGCGATCATTAAACTTCCATTTTTAGACAAGACTGTATGCTCCCCAAGAAGTTACTCTACATCATTACTAAAGAGTTAAATTGAGATTGAGTGAACGTAGGAAATGACATTAGAGTTTTAACAAGATTAAAGGAAGCTGAGTGATATGTCTTTGGCCTAATATTAGTGAAATTCTTGACAGAAAAACTAGGGTATATTAACAGGAGAAAGAGTGAAGAGTTTTGAGAATCAAATATTACTTACTTTCCGATTTTTCTCCATTTCTGTTTTCAACAGTTCAACTTCTTGAACAATTTCTTGAAGGTAAGCCAACTGCTCGGACATTTTTGCTAGAGATTCATCTTTTTCTTCTAGGTTTGATTTCAAGTTATTGACATCATTTTCCTTCCGGCTAAGTTCTTCTTTAAGTAGCTTAATTTGGTTCTTGTAATCCTCTATCTAAAGATAAATAGAATAAAAAAATTAAAGTATCAGGCAAGTTTGAGGCAATCAATTAAAACATGTGAGGCATGTAAGTGCAAGAAGGGCACTCTTAGTTGCGAATTTTCAGAATCTCTGTCGCAATTTTCCTTCGAGCAGAATCTCATGGGTGATATTCCAAGAATTGTTTCCATGAAACATTATAGAAGCAGAAAATCTATGATTGGTCCATCAAGTTCTTCGTAAAATTTCGATTTGGAAACAAATTTTTATTTTATTTTATTTTGCCGTTAGTACATTTACTCCACTTTGGGTATTGTATAAGTCAAATTTTACGGTGCTCAACTCCATACTCTGTCTACCAGTACATTATTGTCTAAACATAGAGAGATGATAGATTTATAAACGCAGCTCAGTATAAAAATATAGAAGAAAGGAACAAACCATTGAGTTCAGATGCTCCAATTCGAATGAATGAGACTTCGTAATTATCCTAGAATTATCTCCACTAGAAAACATTATTGCGGGGTGAGAGCTATCATACTGAAAAAAAAGAAAAAGCCATTGATAATACATTTTTCATATTCCTTGATTTCTGGAATCACAAATAATAAATGAGATGGTTTGAGGGCACATCCATGCATGTATTACATCTTGCCTGCAGCGTCCAGTCAGGATAGACATTAATTGTTTTACATGCATTTAAATGGATTAAACCTGGTGTTACCTAACATGCAATCATCACCATTGCTGCTTCAGTTCAATGTTTCTCATTACTTAGCAAAAGTCAGGCTGTACGCTGCCAACACTGAGGTCCCGGGTTCAATACCCGGAGGTGACTGATATTTGAGGACACTCAATTATCAGTCATCGTGACCGTGGATGACTATGCCACTCCAATACCCTGATCCTTCAAGGTAACAAGGTGCAAGAGGGACATGGTCACCCAGTAAGTAATCCGTCTGCACTGTTCGACTGGGTTGTGAAAAAATCAGTGATCTCTCGTAGTGTGCGCGACAGCCAGCGTTACCTATCAGTAGAGATTGAAGCAACACAGTCTAACTCAATGGAAGCATGGCCGTGCTCTGTAGCATCTGCCACCGTCGTTGATACGACCTTTGATTGGCTGATCAGATGGCCGCGGAGCCTTGCAGGAATATGGAATGAAATAGTACGAAGTTAAGGAGCACGGTCCAACTTCGGGGTGCACAATGGCAGTAGCCAGTTGCCTTGGTCCCTTGAGGACGCCTCGCCGGTAAGCCCCGTCCTTACTTACTTAGCAAAAGACAGGTTTCACATAATAATGTCATTTGCATCAAAATTGAAATTAAAAAAGGTACGGAGAATTAAACATAGTTAATTTTTGTTCAAGGATATTGATTCTTCAACAACTTGGGCCAACATTTTTTTGAAATCACAACTTACTTAACTTGAAAAACTTCCATTAGAAAAAAATAAAAAAGTTGCCCAAAAAAAGCCTTTGCAATGAAATAACAATGCTCTTACCAATGGCTGCTCCACGCGTTCAAGCAGCTTCTCCATACATAATCGGTATTTTTCAAAACCAGCTTCTTTCTTTGAGTATTTTTGCTTTAATTCTTCATTTTCCATTCTCAGACGTTGAAGATCATCAAGACTACAAACAAAATGGATACAAATTTTAAACAGAAGAAAGAAATATTTGAGCAAGATTTTTGGTGATAAAAATTCTTTTAGGTTTGCTTACTAATTCTGAAAATATCTTCCAAATACTTTCCACTTTCCATATATCTCTACAAAGCTAAGTTATTATTTTAGCATCAGAAGCATGGTTACTTTCAAAGCTGTTGTTTCCTACCAAATTACTTTAATTGTTTCATTCAGGAATCATGACAAATTCTCTTATTTTCTTTTAATCATTACACATTCTCTTACTTTGCATTATGAATGCGTTTAAAATAGGAGGTTAACATGGAGGATTGGATTTACTACACTCATGCTAGACTTGATGATTTACGCACGTTAATGTGCCCTCCAGAAAAAGATATAGAATTTTAAAGGAAATGAAGTATTTTTATCAACAAGCTGGATAAAGCCTCTCTTCAGAAACTTTTTCTGCCAAAAATGGTCGAAATCGAGGAGAATGGGTGTGCATTCACGAAAGAGTCAATTCTATTGTGAGTAATGCCAGTCAAGAAGTTTACCTTACAGTCTAGTTATACAAGAAATAAATGAAAACAAGATCTCTTACCTAATTCCTAGGAAACTCTGGCTTAAGGCTGAATCTTGCAGGTCCTGAGAGGAACATAAAACAAAATTTGTTACAGAATGATGTTGAAGCAAAGAAAAAAAAGATTACCAACTAAAATATAAGGATCAAGAAAAGTTTAAAAATGATCTATTGATGTCACTGAATTAATCCTCTACTTAGTACATTCACAAAGAAACTGCAAAAATATGTATTTATGTATTTTCTTTCTTTCATTCTCAATAAATCACGCAAAATTCCAAGAATCCATTTTGAATAGAGTTCTTTTGGGAAAATGAAACACAACCAGAGATTTTTGGACATTCCCATTAAGACACAGATTTTTTGCATTTAACCATTGATATTAAGCACTTATGCAGACTCTGTTGCTGAATGTTCAGAAATTTAATGATGAGAATATTAAGAGCATAAAGTATTAAAATTATTCTTCAAATTAGCTTACTTTAAGAGTTGACTATTTTACACCATCACTGCCTCCTTTGGTTAAAAATTACTTTTCTAGAGGAAAAGCAAGTAGTAAAAAAAAATACCCATACAATTTGGGGAGGAAAAAAAAATGTGTAAATTTACGATTGAGCAGAATTTAAAATTCTGGCTCTGTACACTTCAAACTGGGTTCTAAGCACTCACAAAATCACTCATAACTGCTTTGACCATTGATGATTAAACTATGAAAACAAAAACACACATTTATGATATGATTGCAATTCTTGTTTCTTTTTGGAACTTAGAACTACTTTTTCCGTTGTGATTCATTATTAAAATATAATAGTGCAGAAATACGAGAATTTCAGAGTCTATATTATGCAACGCTTTTCGAATTTCCGCCAATTCAGATGTGATGCTGTGTGAGCAGGTTGATACTACTAGATGAGAGACTCACTGCAATAAAAGGGCAATTGTTGTTGCTCCAGTGTGAGTGTCATTAAAATTTGATGCCATCAATAACTCATGATCCAACACTGAGTCAATAGTGGTTATGGGGGCCTGCTGTTTGAGAGAAGTATAAATTCGAGAATACACCAGGACGTTAGCAGAGGCTAAATATTTGCACATTCAACCTCATAGTTTCAATGAGTGGGATGGAACAGATTGGAAGTGAGTATAGATGAGTTTTGGGGCTTTTCAGAAAAAATTTCTCTGATAGTAATAATTATAATCGTCAGCCTCAAAATTAATTTCAATTAAAAGAATTAGAATTTTTAGAAACGCCTCCTATATTTCAGTCCTTTCCGATAGAATCATTTTGGTACAGATTAATCTTCCGCAAATCACTTCAGCACAATATTTGAAATTAATGGTTGAGAATTCTAAATACTAATTCTTGAGAAAGTTTGAAAAAAAAATTTCCACTCTTAAAAAATAAAAAAAAACCCAACATAAGACAAGCAAAATAAACCTGCATTAATGATCAATTCCGATCAATGGCTGTGCCATTTTTCTTGAATGAAAGGAAGTCAATAGAGAGCTATGGAATTCATTATTTTTATTAGACTTTGAAGGGTTCAGCTGTTCGAGACGTATAAATCTGCAAGGGCAGTTTCGTTATTGCAGCTTAATTTTTTAAATACACACATCGCGGCAAGAATAAATGGAAAGTTTGATATTGACACAAAGAATTATGTATTATAGAGAAGGGGGAGGGGGCTTCCAAAGAATTTATGAACAGACTCTTCATAGGGTCTCTTTCAGATTTTGTGAATCTTATGGGGCATTGAGGCTGGCAGGTTCAACATCAAAAAAATCTTGAAGAGTTGCTGGGCGACGAGGCTTTCCGAGAATGTCATCATGTTGGCCCAGTACAAATAAACAAGATTGATCTCTGTACATATGTGAGAGATAGAATGTATTAGTTTTTAAATATATTACAGTCAGACCCAAAAATAAGCTAACAATATACAAATAGTAACGGAGTAAAAGAGCACCTCTTTTTTTTCTCCTAGGTATGCCAACTTAAAAGGAGCATAGGTACAATATAAAATCGTTAACTTGGAAAAAAAATTATGAGGACCATCCATCATTGGTAAAAAAATTCTTCACGTTTTGACTGGCTTAAAGAACATCAGAATCATCATGTCTGAAATGACCTGTAATGATCTTAGGCTGATCTTACCCAAACTGATGTAAATTTGGAAAGAGCAAAAGGGTGAAAACGGGGATTATTGAGAAATATAAAGAAATATTTAAATGCTGATTACTTAGTTCTAAATGGAACATTCGAGTTTGGAGCTCAGTACTAATCTACTGGTTAATTCATAAACTTTTTGATCCCCTTATTTATCGTAACTTTTTTCACAAATACCAAGAAATAAAGGATAGATAATAATAATGTAAGTTGGGTATGGTATTTATTATGAGAGGGGGAAAAAGGTATGTTTCCACCAAAACTCACCGATTAGAAGGAATATCTAAATCCTCATCACAATGGATGGAAGGAGAGCACGGAGGAGGACAACAACCAAAAATATCTTGATACGTCAGGGCTTTGAACTGCAGATTTTTAAGGTCCCACTTCTGATAAGTTCTAAACCGACGTATAAGTTCCAACAGTGAGGCTAGGTCATTTCGTAAATTTTGAATTATTAGTTCATTTTCTCTTGCTTTTACAACCAGCTCAGTCTATTTGCAAGTAGAGGAAAAAGGATGTTAAATTTTGGAGATGGAGGGGAAAAGGTTGTTGTGATGAGCATGAGATAGAGGAGAAGTTAGAAAAAAATACTCCAAGAAACAAGTTATTGGTTTACTCGTAAATAGACTTCCAACACCCTTTTCTAGCTATTGATTTGATTAAGAATTGCAATCACACATAATTAGTGCAGACTCGAGAGTATAGAGTATGTATAGAGTTGTATCAACAAGAGTGAAGGCATAGTGAGTGGCTGACTTTCGCTGGAGGCACCTGACTCGAAGAAAGGTTCAGTCTTAAAAGAAATAGAGAAAAAACTATTCGAATTATTATTCGAAATATTACCTTGACATAAATAGTTGGAAAGGGCCACTAAACTATAGAGGCATTCAGCGACGTATAAAGGCGCCTATAAAAATCTAAACATGTGCAATTTTGTGAGTGTCTTAATAGAAAAAAGTTTGAAGAAAAGGCTGACTTCTTGAGACTCACCACTGTCCTATTTGATACGAGTGAGTCATGGAATGAATTGCGAGTCCTGCTGAAATCTGATGTGGTGTGACTTAGACTGTTAGCTTTAACCAACGCCTCTGCCTCAAGCTCTTCCAAAGTTGTCGCCAATAAGGAATTTTGTTCTGTCAGATCTTCAACCCAATCTTGCAAGGTTCTAATTTTTAACTAAAACCAAAAATATGTTTAAAAAATTAGGAATAGATAATAAAAGTAATAAATTCATGAGATATCCAAAATTTCTAGCAGTTGGACATTGGAGAGGAATGAATACTTTCAGCTAAAAAATGCGGAGACTAAAGAGATTTGGGCGCATTTTAAGTATGCGATTTTTTCAGATTTACACATCTCCTGTGTACACTTTCATCTGTCATTCTAAAGCTTAGGAACTTAAACTTTATTTTTTAAAGAAAATTACAAAAAAGAAGGCAATTTACATTGATCCATGAAATTTTACGAATATGGGTAGGTACTAAAATTACCTCAAATTCAGTCATTTATGGATCGATGTTTAGAGCAGCAGGATCAAAAAAGTAGATGACATCTGTAAAAAATTACTAGTATTGTAGGATTTATTCGTAATAAATCTGTGAAAAAGGTGGATTTTAAAGTGGCTCTAAGCTAACTACTTGAATGACAGTAAAAAGTCCCGAAACCTTGCGAGTTATTTCACGAGTACCAAGATTAAAACGTTGTCAGTGTTGCTTTCACCATTTACAGGACTTAGGAATAGTCAATTGAAACAGAATACACTTTTTATTAGACGCTTTCTAACACTTGCAATCCTAGAAAGGCTGGTAACTACAGTGCTCTCGAATGAATTAAAAATGAAGGTTAAGTTTTTACGCAAGAGAAAAAAAAATAAATGCTGATAAAGGATTAGAACACAAACCTCTGAGAGTTCAGGGCTCTTATCGCTAGCCTCATTAAGCAGTTTCATGCGCTTCCGATAAACTTCTTGAAATTCTTCAATAACTTTAAGCGAGTCCTTATGATCACAATCAGCAGCTTTGATTGCACTTTTTCTGTAAGCTTCATTGTTTCTACAGATTTCTGAAATCTGCTGTCCCTCTGAGGATGAACTCATGGTGAAGGTTGAATCATGAGAGCAACAAATACAGATTTATTGGGGAATCTAAACAAAACATAAGTACAGCAGTGACTAGAATTTGAAAGTTTTCCATACATAAACAACAACAACTTACGCGATCGGCACAAAATAATATTTCACCTACTTTGCGAGAAATGATATAAAAGTTATCACATTTGACGAATAGAATTAAGACACAAAATAAAAGTAATGTAAACAGTTGGGACAAAAATAATAAGTTGGGTATGGAATTTCGAAGGTCACTTGATACTAAACTTGCTAGGTCGCGGTTCTCAGTTCTCACATGGTCAAATATTGTTGTTTATCACTGCATAGCAGCTCTCGCATGCTCATAACCAGTTCTTGCGTCATTCTCTGCACCGCCACCAGAGCGCTAGCCTCGCGAACTTGCGAACCTATGCGAACCATTTCAGTCGACTTGGTGAGTCACCGACATTCGCCCAACTTAGGCTCACTGGCAGTAAGTTCACGTCTGCTACATGTCTGAGGGATGCCAATTTTTTTCTCTCTCCTTTTCCTTTTATTTCTTTTTTTCTTCTCACACCAATGAATTGCTGGGCAGTTTGCGCAGTTGTGAACTGATAACAAAATTAGTAACTTTTCAAACTTGCCATTTTCTTTTTCTTTCTTTCTTTTTTTTCATTACATTGGACGGGGCGCAATTTCTGAGTAAAAATTGGAGACTTTGGCAGAATGTCAATATAAGTTACTTTCGAGCTGGTGAGTGAAAAATCGCTCGAATTATGGGGAAAAAATTTCGATCATGAAGAAAATAAAAAAGTCGTTCCTGCTAAAAACATACCTCATCTATGACCTTTTCATGTAAATCATTAGGTAATATCCATGAACTCGCAAGGAAATTTGTTCAATTTGCATGAAAATTTACCGGCCATGCCTCATGAAAATATGGTCATAAACTTTGATTTTTTTTAAAAAAAAAAAAAAAAATCTTTCCGACTAATAAAATTAGAAAAAAGGAGCGACGCAGCCCAAATTTGAGGAGGGAAAGAGCGGAAAATACTATAATTTTCACTAACATATGAATACTTTATTGTGCTAACGTTTTGCCATTGCATTTAGGAAATCATATCCCTGGTAAAAATTGGCAGTAGAATCTGTGTTCCAAAATACCATAGACTTACTGCCGGCTGTAAGATTTCCAATAGCTTCTATAGCCGGCAACACAATTTCTTATAGCCTTTTATAGCCGATGGCGACTAAGCAACAGCCTGGCGATAAAGTGTATGCTAAACGTTACTAATTACGGATGCTAGGACTTAGTGAGTTTTTGGACTACCGCTCTCTTTTTGGGCCGTAGTATCTTGATTTGTTTTGCGAGGAAAGCTCCGTACTTTTGAAGGAAGCCTGTAATTCCTAATATGTTGGAGCGCCTTCAATTTCGTATGATACTCTGCAATACCTCTGGTGTGAAATAGTTGCTTCAAGCGCCGTGGTACGCTGCGGCGCGGCGCGGCGGGCGGGCAGCCAGCGCTGGACGCGCATTGGCGCCTACAAACCTAACAGGGATACTTCACGCGTTGCGCAATGCGTGAAGTATCCCTGATAGGTTTGTAGGCGCCAGTAGTGCGCCGCCGCTCCGCTTTGTGTTAGGCTCTAATGTTTAATCTCGTGGAGTCAGCGTTTTTCAACTCATGACTTTGAAATGTTTGCACACTCTTTATTAAGGTGATTCCGCACAAACTTAAGGATTTACAAAGCACACGAATTTCTACACAATTTCTTATAGCCTTTTATAGCCGATGGCGAAAAAGCAACAGCCAGGCGATAAGGTGTAAAGCCCGGCGATAGGAACTATAGCCCGGCTGTATAATGTTTTATCGCTTTGTGTAGCTCGGCCGTATGATTTTTCCACTTTCAACAGCCAGTTACATGATTTTCTATCGCCTTCTTCAGTCGGCCATAAGAACTCCTATGGTATTTTGAAACGCAGCTCCTATAACCAATTTTTACCAGGGATACCCGTGTGCATCTTACTACGTGTATTAGGAAAGATGGAATAGTTACCGTTTTTGTTCCGACTTCTGGGGTGATTCATCAGGATTGTTCTTTGGAAATTTCGCTTTAAACGTCAAAATTAGATTTCCTGAAGAAAAAATAATTTCAAACAAAAGCGACTCATTAAAGTAGGTTATAAGAAACTCTACATATCATGCTCAGATATAGGAACCTAATTATTTTGCGAGTTCAAGGGCCCGCAATGTTGTGATACATTTAAATAATGCATTTCTCGGAAAATGTGCAATATCGCCAAAAAATCAATAATAGTTTACTTCATCGCCAAAATAGGCAACGTTGGTATAAAGTTAAGACAATAGAGAAATAATCAAAGCTCAGTCAGTGTCGCATACGATCGATACTGAACGAATTTCATTTTACCTCCTGGATGCAACTATTCGAGCTTCATGGATGTCCGTGTTGCATACGCACAAAAAAGAAGGCGTTTTGACTTCAGGCATCAACCGCCTTTTTAACAGCGGTCGGCGCTCAGTGGAGCGAGTCAATGAGGAGAGTCTCACAAAATTTGGAAAACGGAACGTCAAAGTTTTAGATATAGTTCAATTGTCTTTCTCGTTAAATTGCCTTCAAGAAGCATCTCATACAATTTATCGACGGCGTAAGTCGGCAATCACGTAACTCGTATGTGGTTCTGAAAATCTCCGCCTCTAAGTTTGTTCTCTTTAATGGAGAACGAATTGACATCATTCTTTGAAGTTTATGCAGAATTTTCTTCGCACAGAGAAGATAAATCACGGCAGTTTTAAAGAATTGCCGTTGACCAGTTTTCCGTCTAAAAAATGAAGCATGACAGGAAGTATGCGACGTCGCAAACCGAGTTGTGTGATTGCCGACCCACACCGTCGTTATACTGTGAAAAAATGAACATCAAAATTTGCAGTTGTAGTCGAAAATTTCACGTCCAACCCCTCTGAAATGTTTGTTTCATTGTGCGGCGGGATTCATTGCAAGGATATAAAATGACTGAGTTCCTTCAATTCTGCATTTATACTTCAAAGACATCTCTATAGGCATGAGCAGTTGCCCTATACAAATCATGTTCAGCACATCGTGGTAGGTATCAAAACTAAAGCACAAATGATACTCACATCCCATGCCTGTATGCTAACTATGCGTACACAAACTGATTGCGGTGGACGCACGGGTCGTTAGTATGTTGGAATTTTGCCCGCTAACGTGCGTTAAAAACTCAGCATTAAGCTGAAATTCTCACTACAGAGGGAAAAACTCATCGGAGTACTGGTTTCCCTCAAAGAGATATGCTGTTTGGTGCAACACTAGTTACGTCCATTCCCTTTGAGTTTTTCCCTCTGTAGTGAGAATTTCAGCTTAGTGCTGAGTTTTTAACGCACGTTAGCGGAAAAAATTCCAACATACTAACTATTCGTGCCTGGGAGATTTCTTTGTAACATAGGTAAACGAAGAATTGAAAGTGCTCTGCCATTTCTCATCCTCTCAGAATGATAAAGCTTGCAGTTAGCGACGCGCGTGCGAAGTGGTGAATGCATGGACAATCAATAACGCCTTCACTCCTGAGCGTATGCAACACGGACATCCATAGAGCCCGAAAAGTTGCATCCAGGAGTTAAAATGAAAGGATGATGTTCATCGCATTCGATACCAACTGGGAACCAAGGAGATTTCGCTTGTTTGTTTTACATTGTAACTGTTTGGAATTTTGGATCTTTGCTGGGGCTTTCAATGTTAGTTCAGTTTATAACAGGCTTGTTTTTAACTTTTCATTATGCAGCTAATGTGAGGGTTGCTTATGAATTCTAGCGTTGATATTGTGCCTATAAAGTAAACTATTACTGATTTCTTTCACGACATTGTCAATTTTCCGAATCATTATTTTATTGCTGCTTTATTTATGACAACGTTGCCGTCCTAAAATATGGGTTGTAATCCCTGTAACTCCTCCCATTTATGAGTGACGAATGCGCCATAGTTTTATTACTTTCTCGAAATTCACGAGAATAAGACTGCTCAAATCGTAAATCCCACCACACATGCAAGAGCTCCATTATAAAATGCTTATTAAGAGTAGTTGTCATTTGGGGGTGTACGACGATACGTCTTGTATTTGATAGACGAAAGAGCACCGTAATTTGCATTTTTGTCGCGTCGAGACAAACACGTCACACGCGTCCGTCCCCGGCACGGTCGGACTGACCGCCGCGCGCCGCGTCGCTCGGTAGATCGAGTCAATCAGAGAAGTCGCACATGAAATTTTTGACTAAAACTGCAAATTTTGATGTTTATTTCGTCACATTTTAAATTTTAAGTGGTGCTTCTGCAAGACAATTTCACGAGAAAACCAATGGAGCCACTTTTAGAACGTCAAATTCTCGTATAAACGGAGTTATAAGCTTTTAAAGTTTCCAAATTTTGTCTGACCTCTCCCATTGACTCGACCCCCCGTGCGCCGCGCTGCGATATGCGTCTGGAATAGTCGTAGACGTCATGCCGGGGCACGGCGTCATAAAATTGACCCGAGACGCGGCACGGAGCACCGATCTACCGTCTGTGCTCTGTGAACGTAATGTAAAAATACGTCATGCCATTGAGATAAGATGAACGAGCTTTCGAACGTCGTCAGTCAGTTCATGGCTCTGGGTTAAGTTCTATTGTGTTCGAATACATTTTCAGAACAACCTGTATGGTTGTCTATCGCTGGGGATTGAGTTGCGTTGAGGATCGTGGAAATTACCCCGTATATATATTGGAATTGATGGTCAAAGTGCGAGATCACGAGTCCCCATTTGCGACACCGCACACGGAGAAAAATCTATGGCTTTATAAACCCATTAGTGGTTCATATGGAGCACTACTAAAACTTACTACTAAAACTTTTAACCAACTTTTTTTCAAAGAGGGAGACTCCCTATGATAGTTCGTTCGAAAGAGGATAAAAAAAGAAAACTTTTCGCTCAAACCCGAAGTCTAAACTTAACCTCTCTCTTAACCGTTTCAAAATGGCCAAAAATTGGCACATCGATTTTTTGTCGATGGATTTGCTTGAAACTTGGTAACGGGGGACATTTTGACACAAGAAAAACAAACCGAACTTTCAAAAATGACCGATGGTTAAAGTTCAAAATGGCCGAAAATTTTTTTTTTTTTTTAAATCTAAGTTCAACTTTGTTGATTTCGTGCTAAAATATACCTAAGTTCCAAGTTTCAGGCAAATCCAGCGGCAAAAAACCGAGGTTGCAATTTTCGGCCATTTTTAACTTTAACAGGCAGCCATTTTTGTAATTTTGTTTTTTTTGAAAATTCAACGTAAAATTCGTTTTTCTTGTGTCAAAATACCTCAAATTACCGATTTTCCCACGTAAATTCATGCAATACAGGGCCGATGACACAATAAAGGTACACAGCGTGCACATTTGGTCTGACCGTAGGTATGTACGGCCAATAGGTAGTACCCTTTCCGTAGCGCCGAAAGCTGAATGCTCTTTTTGTCTCGAAGCTCTGTTCCTAAGCGCGTTGTCTTTTATGATTCCACCAGTAATGCTACCGCTTACTTTCTGATATCCACTTATACTTTTCAATTCTTAAGCTGATTCTGCGTGGTAATTTTACTTCATTTGTGTCAAATTGATGATTTAATCAATGGAATTTAAGAAACCCTACCCGGGGTACAGAAAGAAAACGGAAAGGAAACGGTAAGAAAAGTTACTTAGAAAGAAAAGTCTAGCTATAGATCCGAAATTCAGAATTTGCTCTCAGACGCGACGCGACGTGATAGTTTCAGTGACAGGACGCTTTCAACTCCCCTTCAATTTGAGTGCATACAATTTGTGTTGCCATTCTCGTGTTGCACTGCATCGCGGCGCAGTGATTACACTCGGACTCGCGGATGACTCGGTAGTCGGTAGTGCACTATTGGAAGCCTCCATCACGGCTTAGTGGGTATGAAACTTTTTTGGCCAAATAGCCTTTTTGCTCTTAAGAGTTTTAATATGCAGCCTTTCACATTATATGAGGGAGGGCGAGCGACAAAGAGTGCTGGGAAATTATGAATTATCTAAATGTATCATTTTAACATCATCATCAACTTGACTTTTCTTATCTACGGAATCCTATCTCGAAATGGGAGCCTGCACCCCACCCGGCCATGAATCCTGCCGGTCAATCATGTTTTTTTGGGGGATTTTATATGACGTTTTTGAAAAAACATAGATAGATGGATGGATGTGAGTAATACAAATTGCATTCTCTTGCAACTATATTACCAACTACATGGTTCTGACAAGATTTACTGGAGGTTGTGTGCATTGTATGATCATACATGTCTCGTTGAAAATTTTGGTATTTGGTGCTGCTTGTGTTGCGCTGTGTGGATTTGAAGCTCGATCTTTCTTTCAAAGTTGCATGTGGAGGAGCATTCACTTTTTCTTGAGCAAATAAATAAACTGTGCTCGGGGTTGATATCCATGGGCACATTTGTCATTGTTTACCCGAAGGAAACGAAAAAATGTGAATATACTCTTTCATTATAGACCCGGCAGCGATTAAAATAATTCTATTTTAACTCGTGACTTGAACTTTTCATATACAATGTTTCATAGGCCTTTGCACTACGAAGCACCATTTATGTTCATAGGAATGGTGCAAATGTTCCTTGCAGGTATCATGCGTAGGTAAAATACCCTCTGAACAAATAAACACGATCATTGGAGGGCTGAGCACATTGATTTTTGTGTGTGTGAGGGTGTGTGTGTGCACTTATGCTTTGCAAACATGACTGCAAAAACGTGAACGGATACGAAAAGGCCAGCGTGCATGAAGGCTATTTCAATTGTAATCTTCCGTCACATTCTTACGGCGCAATGATACAACTATTCGAACTCTCCGGAATGCGTGAGGTATCACGTCGCATTTGAAGGCGTTTTCAAAACAGCCAAGTTCCGATACCCGGATTATTGTTTCGCATAGTTCATATTATTTTGTTTTCATTTCTACACTGGTTTATTCTTAATCATCGTATAAAAACCACCCATTTGCAAAATACAATTCTAGCTGAAGCGCACTTAAGAAATTTCACCACCGCCTGAGTTATTGATGCACCAGCTTCCGTTTAGGTTAATTTGCTTTCATGTGTCCCGTCGCGTGAAGAATCAACAAAAAATAGTCGAGTTGGAAGTATCACATCGTTATACAGGCGAAACATCAGGTCGTCTCGCTCGCGCTTTCGAACTTAAACCGCGTTATCACTTAAATACTTACAATCCGTTTTCCCTCTTTCATAGGTCTTAGAAGTATAAATAACATAATCGTATAGATATAAGTAGAAATTACGGAGAATACTAGTTACAGTCTCCAAGGCAAGGCAATGGTTTGTTTATACACACCAAGAATTCAAATTGTAGGTTAAAGTTACTTCTAGATAACATCGGTCCGTATCCTCTTTCCTTCAGTGGTGTACACATGAACCTCTGAATCAAATAAAATGAATCTTGAAAATCTTTGAAATCTTTGAATTAAAGAAAATGGGGATTTAGACATCACATTTTGCAAGAGTAGTATTTAAATACAAGAAAGAGCAAAAGATCAACTGATCACCGTGTTTCTGTAGATTTTGATTATACGTTCAAGAATTGAAGTTACCGATCAAAATAGCGTACCTCTGGCTGTTTCTTAGTCATAAGACATACTTTAGATGTGCCACTCAAGCTCCTAGGAGGAATAATCGCATTTACACGGGGTGGTTTTTTTCGGGGATGGAGGCGAGGTTAAATGACATGATGGGCTTATGGATCTCAATTAAAACCATCCTTCTACCTGAACTAAGCGCAATTTTTAGTACGTTATTCCCCGGTACATGATTTACAATGCCTTCCAATGTCCATGAATGGGAAACATTTTTGGCCAAGTATAACGCCGAGAAAGCATATTTTTTTGCATAATGCAATTATTCCACCAAGAGCCTCAGTGGCCAATTTTGATTTTAAACAAAAAAGGAAAAACGGCTCCTCCCACCCCAAGAAATGGAAGCCTTCTCTGGCTCGAATTTCTCCAATTACACACGAAAATTTTGAAACTAAAACATCCTCTTAAACATCTCCCACAATCCTTGAAAAGAAAGAGCAATAATATTGCATTAATTTGATACAATCTAAAGTGTCTTAAAAAAGCCCCTGAGCGTCACCACTGTCTGTGAGTGTAGGAGTTGCAAGCGTGCAAAAAGCACATGCATTATTTACAGCCTCAATTAGTTTGCGAACATCAATAGAGTTTAATCATATGAAGAGAAAGCGGATACTCCAAAGCTTGGCTATTTGAGGCGTCTTCAATTCGGTAGCCACGCTTAAACACCGAAATATTAATGGGAAAGCTTTTTTGTAATTTAAATTCAATTAGCACCTGCTTGTAATAAAAGACGAGTGCCGCGCTCCCTCGCAATTTGAAAGTGAGCAGACAATGGCTGGGAAAAAAATTAATAAGCCCGAAAAGAATCCCTGCATAAACAATTGAAAAGTTTATTTGATCGCGGCGGCCGTACCTCCATCGCAGCACCATGGTCAGACGAGCATCTAGGAAGTCGTAAGAGTAAATGAAAGGCAACTCTAGTTTGGCTGTTGCCGATTTATGTCTCAGGACCATCTGTAAGAGAGTGATATTTTTATCCTCATCTCTTATTCCGGCCTTAGTCCCCATGTAATTTCATTTGATTTTCAGCTGCCGCAGCTTGCCGTATAGGCAAAGACCCCTGTATCTACGTACCGCCTCGTAAGCTTCGAATTTGATTACTTCTTCCCGAGATTGATGAAATGCCTCTATTTCAGGGGGATTTTTTTTCAAAAAAAATTAAAAAACCTTATTTTGATGTATGACGGAAACAATTGAACGCTAAATATTATGTTGAATTAGCAAAAAGATTAACTTTCCCCGATAAGCCGACCCGACAACCATTAGTTCACGCTGATGAAAAAATGAGGTAATTTGAACCTTATTGTTAGTTAGAAGAAGTTAGTCATTGTAAGTTAGTAAGGAGAGTAAGGACCTCAGACTGTCGTGCTAAGGAAAAACGCTATATGAACATTCGGGAGCTGTCAAATATCCTCCTCAAAAATTTTCATTTTTGAGGAGAGTTACGAATATTTTCTCTTGAAACTTTTAGACAATTTAGATCTAATCTCAAATAAAATGCTCTGAAAAAGTAGAGGGAAATATTCATAGAAATTCCTGAGAATTCATATTTTATAAAAAGAGTTTTTTTTTTTTTTTTTTTTTTTTTTTTTTTTAAATTAAAGTGTGCTATGTTGGCCGCACTATTCAGTTCATGTAGCCACACTGAGCCACACACACCACACTCTCGGCTCTGAGAATCGTATCCTCGGTTCATACAACTGACCATATTTATGGTTAGGTTTGGTTTAATAGCTCGTATCCCATGACCAATTATAAGGGTACAGGTTCCAGAACCGAGAGTGCGGTTACAACAGCTAGGTAGTACGGCCGATATAGACCATTGCAATGTCCTTACGGTTCATAAGACCAAATTTTTATGTAATTGGCGATTTGCATGCTCGAAAGTTGTTCATCGATCGATCAGTAAGCGAAAACTTGCGTTTATCGCCAAGCTTATATTTGATTTATGTGCTAAAAGGAACTATGTTACACGCAAACCCTATGCACATAGTTCCTTTTAGCATAAATACGTCCATTTTGACTTCGAGCAGGCTAAAATTTTAGCCTCCGACAATCATTATTGTTTGCGTCTTCTCCTCGAAATGATCAACGTTTTGAAGTGCAGAGACATACTTTATAATTATCGCACCGATGTTGATGGTCTCTGTGACTCTTATCACCAGTTTTTACTTCTAGAGGGAGCATTGTCATTAAAGTTCCAAATTTGGTATAACATTAGTTTTTACGTGCTTTAATTCGGTTGAAAATGAAGTTGTAATCAATTTCGAGACGTTCCAGGTTTTTTTTTTTTTTTTTTTTTTTTTTTTTTTTTTTGTAATCCATCCTTTGTTTTGTTTTGCAGCCGTTTCCCACACTGGAAAAAATCACATTGGATCTAGAGTCCAGACTCTTAAAACATCGACAAGAAAAAATACTCTTGATTCAATCGAATTTTTGCTTAAATCAAGAACCAAGCCTCTTCATTTGAGCGGATTTCCTTTTAATTTAAGCAAAAATCTGATTGAATCAAGAGTATTTTTACTTGTCAATGTTTTCAAGAGTCTGGACTCTAGATCCAATGTGTTTTTTTTTTTTTTTCCCCCAGTGTAGATTGTTAGTGCGGAGTGCCCGAAAATAAACTGCCCCTGTACGCGACCTGGTGATCATCTTGAAATGCAGATGCAGTTCTTCTGCTCAATCCTATGCTAGGTCAGATAAAGTTGCCGTAACATCGTGGTCCGAGATAGGGAGCTCCCGGACGACCAAACGGGGCAGAGACGTCGATGAAATACGAACTCGTGAAGATTGTGAAGATTATCCGTGTGCCCGTGGGAGGCCCCGCCGAGGGGGGAGGGGAGGGGGACGCGAGACACCTCCCAGGACCCGCCGCAACCGCTCAGACTCAGAATATTTTTCACATTGGCCCGGCATGGTCGGCTGAGAAAGTAAAAGGATACGTTAAATTTCGTTTACATTTACACCCGCGCGTTAAAGTCTCTCGGCGCGTCAGTCTTTCCCCGCGCCTCCCGACGAGTGTGCCGCACCGCTGTCGCACCCACACATGCACCTCGTCGCCTCGTATTTATTTACTCTTTCGGAATCGGATTGCATTATCACTATTTGTGAAAATAAATAACTATCAGCACATTGTATGTTTGACGGTTTGCTCAATTTTCGATCGGAAAACTGTATAATCCGGACACTAAGTTATTTATTGAGAGATTGAATTTTTCCTGTAAATCAAGACTGGAATAGATACACTCTAGAAAATCACCCGTAGGGTGCAAAACCCCACGAAATGTTATTTAAGAGATATTGAGGATGCATGAGCAAAAATTCGGCTAGTCTACTCGTTTTGCAAAATATGCATGATTCAGTTAATCATGATTTGAAAGCAATGTTAACGGACTAATAATGCTGATCTTTGGGTTCTCTTTCACCTAAATATGGAATGTTCAAAATGTCCTTAATACGTTATTCGGTACTCTCTTCTGTGTGATTGCGATTTGGAAGACCTGGTCTTATAGAAATCATCATGATTTGCGTAGATTAATTTTGAAGTGCACGATCGAACTTTGTTATTGTTACGTAGAGCGCGCGTTTGATTATTGTCACGTGCGAAGAGCATCTTGAGCTCAAGTGGTTTCGAGAGTTTTGTGCTTTTTTGGTCGTCTCAGAGGAAATACACTCAAGAGAATTATACCATGGAAAGGCCATCGAGTAAAATGATTCTTCAAGCACAGGTGAGTTTTCATTTCCTTATCTTCTCTTTTCTATCCTTTCTTTCCTTTATTTGAGTCTCCATTTAGAAATTAGACTGAACGCCCTTGTCGATGACTTTTTTGGGGTATGAAATATGTATAACATTATAAGAAAAAAATAATTTTCTACACGGCGAACATATACAAAGGGTAGTGGATATCATCCACCTCCCTTTGTACTGGAATCAGTAAAATCAAAACACTTTAGATGCACGGAGAAATCCAAAGTTGAATGAGTAAGAAGCATGGTATCAGAAAGATCTTCTTATTTTTTGATATCATGATTATTATTGATGTTAATGGTGGTGTTATTGATCTACTACTGATGACTGACTACTTCAGCTTTGAGCGTGGTCATCTGTTAGGATTAGAAATTACAATGTTCCAAAATGATCCAATTTTAGGTATCGTAAGGTTGCATACTCGATATGCACTATATACCCTTTATATGCTCTATTTGGATCCAACCAGAATTTTGGATAGATTCAAGCGCACGAAATGGATCACTTTCTAAGAGAGTCAGTGTGGTAATGGTTGTCAAAAAAATTAGCTAAAATTATCTAAGATCAAAAGATTATAATGACATTTTTATTGCTTTATTCAAGTGAACAATCATGAGCAAGAAGAAAGTCGCATTTTCCCTCGCCGGGGATGTAAGTATAGAAATCATCTCATATCATTAGTCAACAAAAATTTTAATTGAAATACTAAAATATTCAGTTCGTCCTTTGAAAAGTATTCAAATTCACAGTTTTAACTTTTTTCAAATGTCATGCGGTAACGTTATGTGTCAAGATTTGTGTCAGTGCTTTCAACTGTAGTAATGAAACCAAAAGACGTCGTAAAAATAAATTCAAAAAGATTCGAGAACTCTCTGAATTTTTCAAGTAATTTAGTTGCTACTCATGAAGCTAGCTGATGTATAACCTGGGAGACGTTGTTCAAAGCTATATTTTGCAGACACCTCACATTTTTTGCAAGGTTCACGCTGAGGACATTTAGATTTGGGGCACCAATGTGGAGGGTTTGTTGATCTTAAGGGACGAGTTTTGTGAATCTATTGCAACGAGTGTAGTGTGTGAATTACTATATACCGTGTGCCATCTCTTTTTTTCAAATACATCATCTATAAAGAATCCCGGATAGACGAAATGGAGTAGCTTAAAACCCTCATCGTTGTTTGTATGCTTGATTTTTCAACCCATTGAAAATTGATCAGTATTATAAGCACAAACATACTGTGCGGATGTAAAGATATAATGTTACCCGTGTTTCATCATGTTTGCTATCAGAAACATAGATAGACAAAATGATTGACTCGGGAGCTTTTGCCTTTGCTTGTTTGCTTCGCTCACATGGTCAGATTAAACATGACTAATGTAGCGCAGAAAACACCGTAGAACCGCCCTTGTTCAGCTCGAATAGTTAGCATGCAAAACACCTGTTGATGTAAGTTGAGCCGTATGTTAATCAAGAAAAGGCCCAAAAACTACCAAAACATGTCATTTTGTACAACTATTTCAGAGTTCTCCCAGAAAAGTTTCAAAAGACATTAAAAAACAGAGACTGGGCAAAATGTTCATTACTAAGAGACATAAAAATTACACAAAAAAATAAAAAATTAATCATAGAGAAAGACTGAGGAGCGTTCAGCGAAAATGCGTATTTTTGAGCGAATAAAAAAGTGATTGGTGACACCGCGGCCAATCAGAAACTGCGGACTATCTGATAGACAAAAAATATAGTCTTGAAAAAAGTTAAGTCTTTTAATTTAAAACTTTTGAGTCACAAATTTAATGTTTCCATCACTTCAACCGCGGATAATTGAACCGCGAATCACCGGGACTGCACTGTGCACGGTGCATTCAAATTTCAGAGAGAAGAAAACGCTGCAAAGTCTGAAAATTAGTTGCAGCTGTGCGAGCAAATGTTACTGCATAACATTCATTAACATTTCGAAGCCATGCTCGGGAATTGTTAAAGAGCATTAAGCGATCGGGATCACGAATGCATAAGGAAAAGAAAGGTAGAGAGGCAAAGGCCGCGATAAAACGGAACCGAGAAAAATTGAAGGAGACTATATGCAGGGAAAAAGCTCCAGGCTCGAGGGATTATAATGCTAGGAAGTTGAGAAGACAGAGGGATACCGGTCATTTCTATTTCCTGCAGGCTGTTCCGCAGGAGTGCATCGTGACTAGATTAACCCAATTTTATTTGTTCACTCCGCGGTTGCCGAACACTAGAGATTCTCTCATGTTTACCCACTATAGCAATGGTTGTTCAAAATTGATCAATTCTAAAACTAAATTAAATGACAAATACTTCCATTTGAGTTACTTTGGAGACAATTATCATTTAAATTCGTCAATGATAATTATAGGAGGAATTAGCAAATCTGACTCATATGTTGGGCGAGTCTGAGAAATGTAATACACTGGATTAAAAAAAAAAAAAAAAAAAAAAAAAAAAAAAAACACACATTGGATCTCGAGTCTAGACTCTTGAAAACAATGACAAAAAATTCTTTTGATTCGATCAGACTTTTGCTTAAATCAAAAGGAAATCCGCTCAAATTAAGATGCTTGGTTCTTGATTTAAGCAAAAATCCGATTATCCAATTGAATCAAGAGTATTTTATCTTGTCGATGTTTTTAAGAGTCTGAACTCTAGATCAAATGTGTTTTTTTTTCCAGTGTAGTCAAACTGAAAATGAATGATGACTCTCACAATACACCACTCATAATTTTCAAAATTGAAGGATGTTGGAAGCTCACGCTGAATTTCACAACTGAAAATGGGAGCTGCATGTCGTTGCTCCACAGTTGAATCTTAATTTTAGGTATTTTTCATCCAAATTTGTATTAGACTTATTCGATGGTTCAGACAAACTGATAACTGCTGAGTCTCGATCCTCATTGGTGCCCTGAAATTTTTAAGCCACGCGCAAAATTCAGGCATCACTTGATAACAGATCGATGACTCCCACATTCAGCTACATGCAGCTATGATGCCCATTTTCCCATATTCATCGTGTGATTCTGGCTTGAATGATAGAATCCTAGAAAACCAAACCTAAGAATTATGTACCACTGAATAGCTACCGGGTGAAACTTTGGCACATTTATATCACTTTGATATTTCTATTTTAATGTTTATTAACTGGTAAGAAGACAAAATCCATCCATCTAACTGAAGGTTTCAATTACATAATTATTTTAAACGCTTTGTCCCCCTCTGACGTCATGCAAAGTAATGCGCGAATGAAACATGGAAAAATATTTTTTGTGATCTTAGCGTGCGGTATAAGAAGTTTCCAACCGAATCATATGGACAAGGTCCCGAACAAATTGGCAATTCCGAACGGCCTTTGTGAACTTCATAATTGAGTAAAATAATAAAAAATCTGGTTTTGATGTGTAAACCAACTCAGTTCAATGACAGCTGCGAGCTAACGATACATGACTAAGCAGAGAAACGAGATTCAGGTGGAATTTCATCTTTTAACAACGTAGGTACCTACGACTGGTTCCTATCAGCACAGCTCATTGTCAGCTTCGGACAAGCTCTAAAATATATGGCACGCTCATTGTCACAACCAATTAATTCACAACAAAGCGCAGATGCAGCCTCATTTTGGAGGCTCTCAAAATAAAATTTACGGAAATCGTTTGACAGGCTAAAAAGCTCTCAAAACAAGAAAGTTTCAGGTGAAAGCTTTCATTCTTGCACCCCATTTATTTCAAGTTGCGAAAAGTCTTTTTTTAAAAGATATTTTTATATTTCATCGGATCTTGTATGTTTTTAGTGTGGCTAGTTTCAGAATGAGTTTTTGAAGACTTTTTGACAATGGGCTTACTATTGAATCTACATATTCTTAGCTATATTAGCATGACGTACAGAAATACAAAATAGACGGTGAAAATGTGGTAATTAAAAATGACCCCTATTTTGTCAGCTTCAGAGCTATTTTTACACCTGTCATCTAAATTTTAAGATACCGCTCACAATTGTTTTTTCTAATTTAAATCATACTCGGAGAGATAAACTCGGCAGTACCTGAAATTCAAAACTTTTGACAGTCGGGACTGAGATTTTCGGTATATATAACAGCGATCAAGGCTCGCCAGCCAATGCAGTGTCAAGCGATAGCAATCATCATCTTTCCGCAGTTGCAGCGACCAAAAAACCAGGAAAGCTCAATCTCAAGTGTCGAGTTCTCTCTACCCCTCTCCCTCCCTCTTCACCGGGACCAGGGACTTCTTTCGGTGTAAAAACACCTTTACATATTTTAGCCAAGTGCTTGACATTTTAATTTAATTCGTCTATTTTCTCATGGAGCGAACTAGATGTGTTAGAGAAAATCTAGAAATCAACCTACAATGACACCTGTTAATATGAGGAACAAACAAGCAACCAAGGAAGGAATTTCAAATTGTAGAGATATATGTTTCCGTAACGGCAGATTTTCATTATGAGCAGCTCTCCTCATTTAGCAACATTTGTAGTTGCTGAAACACATCCACTAAAGGTTTTTTTGCCTTGCCCAAGTAGCATTTTTTCAATGGAAAAATCGCAATATTTGGAAATTAAGTTATGATTTTTGTTGATGAAATCGCCAAGATCATCAACTTCTGAAGGACTATCCTCGATCTTGTCGAAATTGTATCGTAATATAAAATCGCTTTCAATAAAATCGAAATTTTATCTCATTTTAACACGGTTTTTTGATCGATAGTATTGCAATAAATTGCCGTTGATAAACTTTCATTCGATGAAATCGCAATTTATCACAATTTTTTATTCGATGATATTGCGATAAATCGACGTCGATAAAATCGCAATACATCCTCCGATTAAATCTCAACTTATCGCGATCACTACTACTGGGGTGTATAAAGATTCTCCTATGACCAAGAGCTACCGTGATTGTGAGCGATATCGATGACCAAAGAGGGAAAGCACGTATCTTCATTTGCGACGTTGCAGAATTTCAATCATACTTTATTTCTTCCTGGGAAAACTACATATATTCAACGCAATTTCTTGAAAACTTACTTCAATTTCTTGCTCTAGTAGCAGCATATTCTGCATTTTCAAGCTATTAGGTTGGCTTATTCGTCCTCGAAAAAATAATCAATAAGGAGCGGAAATTTTGAAACACTGCAATGAAGATACGTTGTTTTGCAAATTGGCTATCGATATCATTGTTGCTTCCACCTCGAAATGACCGAGACGCACGAATTATGCTTTCCCAAACGAAGTAGGCGAAACCCTCATGTGGATTTAAATTGCCTATTGTTTCATATTTGAGTTTTAATTGACGTGAAAATACGTCCTTCATCAGAATAGAGTACTCGAGAATTAATATTCAATTAACCTTAGCACCCCATCAATTATAGCTGCTCCCACCGTTCGGGGGACAGAGGATCTGCAGAGGAGAAAAAGCAAAGCAAAGCGAAAAGGCGCCCCAATCGTCGGATAGAAATCGGTTGATTACAATTTCTGATTTAATTGTTGCTGGAACAATGGTTTCACAACTTTTCATACAAATGCGGCGAAGTCTTGTTTGCTCGGGTCGGGATTACCACGACCACGACCGAAGCGGCGCAACCTTCCTCCGTCTGCTTTGGGGGGGGGGGGGTTGGAGGGATGGGGGCGTGGGGGGATAAAGGGGGGCGGGGGAGGATCGCCGATCGCGTGACGGGCGCGCGACGGTACAGTCGCGGCGGGATAATAAGCATTTGCCGGTGGTTGAGTGGTGGCTCCGGCCGATTAGGACTCAGGACCTCTGTAGCGACGATTGGACCAACATTACGGCCACTAAAGGCTCGAGCCGATACAGTTGCCAGAATGTACAATTTATTGTGGTTTCATGAATCGTGAGGTGACTATCGCCGAGGAAAAAATACATCGCAGTTTGCGGAGAGGGAATATTGCATTGACGAGAGCCTCCAGCATGGCTTGAGATCTCAAGGACTACTCACTTTTTGTATTTTCTGCACGGGAAAAAGCGTAGTAATGGGCATTAGATTGTCTGATAATTTATGGAGTGAAGTTAGGTAAAATTATCCTCATGCTGGAGGAAAAATAAAAATAAGATAGAGATTCGACCGCTTATGGTTGAGAAGTCTGCATCATTTAATTTTGGTGCTAAGACAATCCTAAAATTCGAACAACTGTCTCTTTCGCGAAATTTTTAAGTAAAGGAGAGTAAACCAGGATAACACCCTGTTTATCGATCCTTTTCCATAGGTTTAAATGGCATAACAATCGATATATCGCAAAGCACGCCACGCCACTGCAGCAGAAAGC
Organism: Bemisia tabaci; assembly: GCF_918797505.1. Classification (NCBI taxonomy): domain Eukaryota; kingdom Metazoa; phylum Arthropoda; class Insecta; order Hemiptera; family Aleyrodidae; genus Bemisia; species Bemisia tabaci. The sequence goes on from NC_092796.1 coordinate 50,352,297, forward strand.
AGCCTTTCAAAGGAAATCAGAGCAACTGAATTCGTCATCTGTGAATGAAGCACGGGTTGTATTAAAATCATGGCTCTGGGCATCATGAACTAATACACCTTTGATTATACGATAGTTTTCTCTCACTATTATATTACACGCATCGGACGTCAAAAAATACGTACCTTCGATTATGACACTGCAAATCACCGCTTAAGTCTCATTTGATTTTATTATGTATCTCCTATGAAGAAAATCAACCGAAATTTTTCCGACACTTTTTGTAAAGCTCATTTTGCTGCAAAACATTCATAAGCTATAGCAAGGAGGTTTGGTAAATTTTCTCTCGAAATTATAAGGAACAATCGAGCATTTTTAAAAGTTTTGATGCATATGGATGTTTTTCGACCTTAGCCATCAATTATGATTTGAAAAATATTCGTGTAACAAGGTGACTGTTTATTTCGTAAGGAACACGTTGGTACCTTTACTAATAATAAAGGAGGGGGCTGAGGAATAAAGTAGGAGTTTCGGAGCTGATTGAGGATTGGCGTCGTTTAACTCACCTCGCTAATTGGCGCCTTCAATCGGGGCGTCGTGCTGCGGTCGTGGCGTTAGCGACGCCTGCCGCCGCACCGCGCCGCGACGCTGCGCTGGTCATTTCGTTCTTTATCGATTCCGATCGGATCCATGTTGTAAGGGAGCCGTCACGGGCTGCGAATAAAATTGCATGGGTCTCGTGCTCGAATAGAAAAAAAGGCCTTAAAAGGAGAGTAGCCAGAATACACGTGCCTCACGATCTGTGAAAATTGCCCTGGCTTACCTACTCCAAGCCCAATTTACCTTTCCTTTCATCGAATAATATTTCTTATTTGACTGTATTAGAATGTCGGTAGCGTGGACTATGAAATTCGTAATTAATTTTTTTGGGGGGAGGAGGGGGGGGGGTTGGATTTTAAGGTGATTCGATGGCCGCCATATTTTGTGTCAGAACGGCATGCGATATATCGCATCAATTGGTTCCATTTTTCAGCTATTCGTCATTTTTCTCCAATTTTGAGATCGCAATTCTGTTGTCAGGAGACTAAAGCACTCACTTACCAATTTTAACAAAGAACTTCAACGTAATAAAGGCGTGGTTTTTTAGAGAGAAAATATAGCATTCGAGTGCAGTTTCGATATCAGTATCGAGTGCGATGTTTTCTCTCTAAAAAAACCACGCCTTTAGTACGTTGAATTTCTTCGTTAAAATTGGTAAGTGAGTGCTTTAGTCTCCTGACAACAGAATTGCGATCTCAGAATTGGAGAAAAATGACGAGTAGCTGAAAAAATGGAACCAATTGATGCGATATATCGCATGCCGTTCTGACACAAAATATGGCGTCCATCGAATCACCTTAACTCCCGCGTTTCCAACATTTGAAACGTCACTATGACCCAATATGACCCCCTTAACGTTTGAGCATTTGGAAAAAAATTGAATGATGGAAATACGTGCTGAATCCTGATACAACCGAGGCGTACCTTTGGGCACATTCAATCGCTTAATTCCAATTTTAAGTCTATTCAGTCATGTTGATTATACCATTTTAATAATGACTTATACCAAAGAAGCTTCCCGGAAAAAGGGCCAATAACGAAAAACTGCGTTTACGCAAAATACTTTTGAAGTTTCCATAATTACTTTCAGACGACTGACGGTGAATTACATCGGAGCTTTGACTCCCATTCCCGATGTAAAGTCACCTTCAGTGGCATGAAAGTAATAATGATAACTTCAACTAAATTTTTCAAACGCGATTTCTTAATATGGACCTTCTTTCCGGAGAGCTCCTCAATTAATTTTTTTCTGGAACCAATAAACTTGGAATCTGTGCCGTACGCGGAGAAAAGAAATAGTTTTCTTACAATTCCTACATACTATCCTGATCGTAGTTACAATGATTTCGGTATTGGTAACAATGTAGTATTGTTATCGAAACCAAAGTATCGTTACCGCAAAAATAACATTGTAACTATGAGTAAAAAAGTAGATAGGACCTGGAATCCACTTTCTGGAATCCACCTGATCAGCTTCCCAAAAATTTTAAAGCATCATAATTTCAGCGATTATATTATTTTACTATCAACTTTTCGCTGTACGAAAGTTAAATTGAAATGCCTCAGAAAATTCTTGAAGAGATAAATAGTGTTGACTGTATAGATGTGTATGCTGACACTAACAACACAATTAAGTATCCTCGATTTTCAAAAACGAGTAAGGAAGCATGCAGCTGACGATCCTGAGTGAAGCACAGAGTATAGATACTTGTGTATTATTTCACAAGAGATTTTTTGTTTTGTTTACTCATACGAGGAAGAAAGTGAAGCTTTAAACGGACATAACTAACGATAATGGCACTCCATCCGTCGTTCACGACTGCAGCCGGGTAAAAAACCTCTCGGAACTCGGAGCGCATGCGCATTCTGAAACTTCTTCACAATCAGCGGACATTTACACCTTTCGCCGTTGCCAAACCAGGATTCGACGTGTCTTTATTTGACAAAGAATAACAGAGCACAGGTTTGTCGGATGATAAATGGACTTTTCCAATTAATTGTAGCAGCACCTCAATAAATAAGGTTACTAAACCCTTTGTGGCACTATCCAAATTTTAAAACGGTAATACCGCAATTATTTGGAAATGTCCATTGTCCATATGGATCACATTTTGCAATAAGGAACCACTATTTCTGGCCCAATTTAGAAACAACATTCGTGCCATTGGTTTCTTTATGCAGATATGCGCTTTTATGAGCGAGCCAAAGATAGTGGTTCCTTATTGCAAAATGTAATCCATATCATCCAACGAATTGGGGCAGTACTATAATAAATTTCAGGGCGTATAACCCGACCCCAACACTTTTTTCCATGGAATCTTACCTGTAAAAACAGACTTTACATCCTCTAAAAATATAGTTGGAGCTCATTTAATATTAAATAGCTCATTTTTCTGTTGAAAAATATTATCGAGCAAAAAAGGTGTTTTATTTCAGAATTTCAAACCAATTACCCAGGCGTTCATTTAACATGTAATGATAATGACAAAATGAAATCAGTTTAAGTGCATGCAGTTTGTTTCTTTCTTTATTATTTTGTTTTCAACAATGAGCTTTGAAGTGTCCCTTTTACATGAAAAAAAAGTTTGATTTGCCGTTGAGAGGTGCGATGAGTAGGTAAATGAAGTGTTGATTTCGAACCGAGCAAGTCTCGGTAATCTTGAAAGCTATCAATTTTTGCCCCTCCTTGCGGGAACGATCATACCGAGTAGAATTTTACAGGTGTAGGCTGAAATTTTAAGATGCACCTTGATTCCTCCTTTCCCTAAAAATATCCTTGAGAGCTCCGAACATACACGGAGGAAAAAACTTGTTGTATGTGGGACCCGAAGTTTAGGTCATATGGATCTCTGAAGTTTTCGGATTGAGCATCTGAACTCTTTAGGTCCGGCTGCTGAGGTTTGGATCACTTATCTGAAACTTCAGTTCTTACATCTGAAGTTAACTTCGGTTTTCACATCCGAAAAACGTCGGTTCTCACATCTGAGGTATTTCAGATGTAAGTTTCGGATGTGTGATCCGAACGTCGACAGCTAGACCTAAAGTGTTCAGATGCTCAATCCGAGAACCTCAGAGATCCATATGACCTAAACTTCGGGTCCCACGCACGAGGTTTTTTTCTCCGTGTACATTGTAACCCTTACCAAAGGCATTTCAGAAGAGATTTGAAGTTAAGGTTTCAAAGATCGGCTTGAAAGTCCGACGTGAGAGGGAGTTTTTTCAGGCCGATCTCGCACGGTTTCGTGATAAGATCACCAAAATTGTCACAGCCCAAAATCGGACAACGTCGGGTGCGGTAACGCGTCTTAGTTTGAGTGATGCGGAGTCTTGGCGCGTATACCACTTTGCACTTAGACGTCATCATGATTAACCTTTATGCGTCGTCACTCGTCGCGTGGTTGAAATTCGAGTCTGTCGGAGCGGTTGAAATATCACCGGAGTCGGGCGAAGAAGTAAATTGTTGAAATGAGAGTAGCAGCTCTTGCCCCATTTTTCACCTCCTCCCGTTTTTTACGCACTAGATGGCGGGGGCCGGGGTTCGCCTGAGATAATCGTGGATTTTATCATCTCCGCTAATTTTTTTTGTTTGATCTTTGGCAGAAATGCCTGTCGCGTGCTCCGGGCGGTGGTGTGTATGTGAAGAGTGTTGAAATATTTTATTCTAAATATCAGACGGTCGCTCGGGTGATATTGGGCTTCAGACCGTCATCTTCATCTTCCTCTTCCTGTATGTAATTCCGCACCGCAGCTTACTCTCTGAGCGAGTAAGTAAATGGAGATAATGCGCTCTCAACTCCGTAAAACAGTGCAGTTCGAATTTCGCTTATTATCTAACAACGATAGTTTTCTTTCACCGTGAACAGTGCTATATATCATTGCGTCATGCACGAGGAATGGGGAGCTTGGAAATGGAGCATCAAATTTAAAATGGACTGAATAGCGTGTCAACGACTGTTGACACGCTATTCAGTTTTAGAGTAAAATTTCCAATTTGATTGCGTTTACACGTATCAAAAATTAAATAATGCTAAAAATTATCGTAATTACGTTAAAGTATGAGGAGGAAAACCTGGAACATTAATGAGGTATCGGAGTGAATCTTCAAATTTTTAACCATATATTGTGAGTCGTAAAGAACTGATTTTTCTCTCGCAGCTAAATTACGAGTATTCCGGTATGAAATAAATCAGAGGAGATACTTTTTAGTTTTGCAGAGTTCTTATTGGCTGAAAGATACTCTCATATATACAAACCCCTTATTTTATATTGAACGAAAACAGATATGACTTAGACATTTCTCTCTGCGTTATTCAGCTCTGACTACTAACTAAAATAGAGAGCAGTGGTCAATAACCACGCGAGGAACTCTTTCGATCTGTCTTTAGATTACTTTCATCGAGCTACAATGTAGTTCTTTGGAAAAAGCCACTTTTTTATTGTTCTAATTAACCTACGCGATTAAAAAAACATCAAATTATTCAATTGTCCGAGCCATAGAAGTCTGAAAAAAAACCAAAATCATTGGCAAATTTTATAATGCTATCTTCTCTCAGAATTTTTTAGCGTTAAGCACCAGATTCTTCCTAGTTCAGGAATATTTGCAAAGTAACATCAGTGGTACACGGAAAAAAGTGTTAGGAGTTATCCCCTGAAATTGTGGTACTACCACAATCTGTTGGATGATACGGACATTTCTACTTAATTGCGGTAGTACCGCAACATTAGGGTAGTAACCTAATTTATTGGGGTAAGACTACGATTAATTTGTGTACTACGAAAATTAATTCGTGTACTACCACAATTGATTGGAAATGTCCATATCACACAGCAAACTCGTGCTTTTCTTTATCCTTGTAGATGTGTTTCAGGTGTCTCCTCAAATTTACATTTATCTCACTCACCGATGCAGAACATTAGACACCGTCTTAGATTCTTTCAAATAATCTGATCGCAAATGTGCCACGATGATTCTCAGTGAAGTGCTCAGCTTGCGAATTTAACTGGAGTGAACTTCCAAAGCTCTGCATCATCCGTGTGATGTAACAGACCGGTGAGGGGGGAGGGATAACTGAAGTTTACGCGGCCAAACGAGAAGGAGAGGGAGAAGAAAGAGAGGGAATTCACACGAGTGTAAATAGAGGAAAACCTGCGTTTGAGGACGATCCTCCAGTCTCCAGTGGCTCTCTATCTTCACGAGGATTACTATTTCGTTTACTCATACTTGTACTCGTTTGGACTGTTGCCAATCTTGCGCCCCCCCCCCTTCAACTGTCATTTGCTTGTTCTCAAAAAGAAGGAATTTTAAATTCTCAAGTACATGAACACCATTATGTACCAGGCCTATGTGTGACTTGGTTGGAAGTGTACTTTATTCTTCTCATGCATGTCTGTTGGTCCATTACGATGTGAATAGTATGAGGGGCTTGGAGGATAAGGCGCATAAGTACAGCTTTTGCTATTTCGAGAAATACGTGTTTGAAGTGTCGAAATTACATGGATCCTTATGGCGGAAAGAAAGTTCAAACTGACTTTTTGATGCTTGAAAATTGGAATTTGGTATCGAATTTTTCACAGAATATGCATTAAAACTAGTTTACTTGAAATCAATAATATCTCTATTTTTTCAAAAACTGCACTTTTGCGCCTTGTCCTCCAAGCCCCTCCTATAAGGCATCTCTATGAAACAGTAGCTGTTTCAGGAACGACCACTACTCGGTCGTGAGAAGGAAAAACGCCGTAAGAGCCTTCAGGCGTCGCCAAATTTCCTTCGATAAAACAAATATTTCCTGGTAAACTACCGATTATTTACTTTTTTTTTAAAAAATTTAACCGAGTATTTTACCGGTAAATTTTTTACCGAGTATTTTCCTTCTAATTTTTCTGATAATTTTGTTCGCAATTTCACCTAAAGTTCCTGAAAATTTCAAGGAAAAATATTCATTTCCTCAAAAATGCACATTTTATCGGAGGAAATTTGGTAACTCTCGAATGTTCATACGGCGCTTTCCCTTAACACGGCAGTAATACGGCCGGTAGCCTGAAGCATGGCAGCGCCGAATGGCTGACGAATGTTGAAACGTCTGGTTTACTGCGCCGTCCGTCAGCGTCCGTGGACGTCGACGTCGGATCATTCGACGCGAGGATTCCCACCCTCGCGCTGTGGGTTTTGTCTCCTCGGCTCCCGTTTAATTCGATTTTTGTGGCGTGCGATGATGCATGTGCGTGATCCTGATTGGCCGCGCGAGCCCTACTTTGATTGATTATGGGAAAATGGGTCAACTAGCCGGCATTCCTGCGACCTCAGCTTTGCGTATGACGACAGTCCTCGTATGAAACTAGTGCGTTACAATTTCGAACGGCTCTGCGAGACTCTACACTGGAAAAAAAACCACATTGGATCTAGAGTCCAGACTCTTGAAAACATCGACAAGAAAAAGGACTCTTGATACAATCAGATTGAAGCCGAATGTGTCATCCGGCAGCAATCAGAAGCGAGCGCAAGATTCTACGCACTGGAAAAAAAAAAAAAAAAAAAAAAAAAAAAAAAAAAAAAAAAACATTGGATTTAGAGTCTAGACTCTTGAAAACATTGACAAGAAAAAGGACTCTTGATTCAATCAGATTTAAGCTTAAATAAAAAAGAAATCCGCTCAAATTATGAGGCTTGGTTCTTGATTTAAGCTTGAATCTGATTGAATCAAGAGTACTTTTTCTTGTTGATGTTTTTAAGAGTCTGGACTCTAGTCTAGATCCAATGGGTTTTTTTTTCCAGTGTAGGTCCTGCTTATAACTCAGAATCTTACATTCGCATGAGGGGGTGAGTTTCCTGGCCGCTTCGCAGCCAAAATTTCAGAAGACGCTTTTACGACTTCGAAAAGCCTTTTTTTGGGTCATGTTTTAAAAAAAAATCAAAGAAAGCTGCCTCGTTTAGAGGTTCTTGCCTGTTATATTACCTGCTAAAAACAGCAAAAATCGGCCCTGTGAACATAAAAAACGAGCTGTAACAAAACTGAAACTCTGCGTGTAGTTGAAATGGAAAAATTCATAATATTTAGTCACGATTTATAAAGAATCAGCGTAATATTCAACAAATTTAAAGAGGTCGGTCTTATCTAAAGATAATAAACTGTTGATGGGTGCCAAAATTATGCAAATTGGCACGATGAATCTCTAGAGCGCAGACAGTGACAAAAAATTAACAGTACAAGGAAGAGAGAGTAGAAAATAAAGTGGGTTATGACACAAACTGAACGAGGAAATCCCTCAAATTCATAAAAAAAATATTGCAATTGTTAATTTTCAAACCAGGATGAACGTGTTAAAAAACTATGATAAAAAAGAAACTTCAATTCGAAACATTTGATAGAACGCATTTACAGTAAGAGTGTCTATCTGACCATCAAATCGTTGCACGAAAATGTTTGAGTTGAAAGCGGACATAAAAATGTGAGTATCCGGACGGATTAGATGTATCTTGTTTCCGAAGTTCAAGTTGAGCATTTACAGTGTAGGTGGAGAACTGAGGAAATAAGCGGCGCATTAGACCAACAATTATAGAGAACAATTAATGGGTTCCCACGAATTCACGTCTCGGGTTTCCTAACAAATTGAATGACTTGAAACTTTCTCTGTGCATGCAAAGCTGTTAGCTTCAACGTAATTTCCAAAACGAGCCACATAAGAATCATGGATTAATATCATATGCAGCATTACTCGTGAAATCCCCTCCTCGCTGTGAGCGGCTATTTTGCTATACCTGCGTTTAAGTCTCCAGCAAAGTTACCCGGAGACGCAGCGTCTCTCTTCTATATCTACGTGAGCTTCAGTGGTGTGGCGTGCCTTGCGATATATCGATTGATCTGCCATTTAAACCCATGAAAAAGGATCGATAAACAGGATGTCCACAATAAACACCTTAAGAATCGATTTTACACCATAGCTTCAAATGAGGAGATATCGATAATCGATTATTTAAGTCTTGCTATGGTGAGCTTCCGAGTTGCCGTTTTTGCAAATGTTTTTTGCATGTAATCACCAACAGCGACAACAAAGAGAACAGATTTGTTTAGTATAGGGAAAAAATATGAATATAAGTATATGCGCAATTACGAAGAACATCGTCTTTGTCACAAGGGAAACTTTCAAATAAATATGAATCAATAAGATTATTTCAATATGACAAGGAGACTTTTGTTGGCATTGCCAACTTTGTTTTGATCACCAAAAATCTACTTATACCTCAAAAATTTTTATTTACCATACCCTAAGAGTGATGTATATTTTCTCTAAACTTTATCGTACATCCATTAACATAAACATGTCATATCTTAACTAGACCATTTGCATTGAAGCGAGAGGAAATTAAATATCCTTTTTCAGCAATGAGATGCATACATAAAAGTCGCTTTCGCAGCGCTCTCTGGTGCTCTGCGACGCCTAACTGCCACAAAACTCGTTCCTCCCACAACCCGTCAAGGAGTTGGCATTCCTTCATTACATCTGAAACCCCCAGTCGCCACCCTTTTACCGGGCAACCCTTCGTCTCCTCCAACCCAGTCAAGCATCAAATTTTGAAATTTTTGTAAAACTTTTTCTTACCGATTTTTCTATTTGAAAATTTTCTATTTAGAAAAATCGGTAAGAAAAAGTTTTACAAAAATTTCAAAATTTGATAAAGTATGGCCGATAATGTTAACAACAGAAGTGATACCAATCAAGCATCTTGAGATGAGCAATGAGATGCGCTGGTAAAATTCGTTTCACCAACATTACAATATTCTTTTAACGTAAGGAATGGAATTTTCAGACTGGACAATGGAAATTAGCCTAGTCTCTCGTTTGATGGAGCATTGCGGATGAGAGGCCGGACTTTTAAGACATCTGAAGCCGGAGAAGATGGACCGGGAAGAGACGCGCTGATTGGATCCCACCTCTGCCGTGACAGCGAGGAGAGTAGTTAGGTGCATGGATGAACCTCGAGACACCTAAAAGCATGTGCTGAGCATGGCTCGTACAGAAATGTACTTACTGCCCTCTTCGCTATCACGGCAGACCTGTCCATACTATGGTCGCGAGCCCAGCAAATTGAAAAGAGGCCTACAACTGTCATGCACGTACCAATATGGCTCACGAGAGATGGGACTGTTACGAGCACTCTCGATGTTGCCTTCTCTTATCGAGAAGAGTGCTCGTGGAAACGAAAGTAAAATTTTCACATTAAGGAGCTGACGAAGGTATTCTTTCTTTGTTTTGGATAAACTTCTTTTCTAGTGGGCCGATTCTCATGATTTCTGTAGCTATCGACATGTGCAGGGTCGTTAAATGAGCTTGCTTTATTCGGATTTCGGAAATATGACCCAGGTTTTTGTATACAGGGCGGCCCAGACCTACCGTGCCAGGCCTTTTTTTCGGTTAATTTGGGTCGCGCGAAGTCCAGGATCGCGGGGATGAATTTCATGGTCCCAGAGCCCCCCTGGCGCCCCTTGGGGGTTAAAGGGGGGTTCGTCCTTCAAAAGTCAGAGTTTATGTCAACATTTTGAAATCATTTCATCGGAATCAGAATGTACGGACATGTTTAACTGGAATCGACACCATGAAATCCAAAATCGGCCCATCCGTGTCCAAAATACCGACCCCTAAAGGTGGGGGACAGAGCCCCCTTTAAAAAAAATTAAAGTTCGCTAAATTGACGTGGAGACTCGGAAAAAATGTGTATTCATGGGTAATTGACCCCAAGGAATCCTTTGAGGGTTTCGTTGTCCTCAGAGACTTTTCTGATGGGTCACAGGGGGACTCTGAACTTTTAAATTTAACCGGAGTGGAGGCACGCTTTACTGGGCTGACTTCCATGATTTTTGCGGCTATCGACAGGTGATAGTTCTGGTGATGAAAATATGAATCCAACTAAGGTTGCTACTGCAGGGATCACTAACAATCCTGCAGTGATGGGGTCGCAGCCTTCTACTAATTTACGTACAGCAACTACTTACATTTGATTCAATAAAATGTTAATACTTAATGAATAATAAATAATACATAATTTAGTTCCTAGCGTACATACCTTGTTATCCTTTATTGAGTGAAATTTTGATAAGAAAACAGGTGCACTATTGCTGCTTAGTTTTTTTACCCATGTCTAGTGGCCCATCGAGATGATATAATGCGTAACACGGCAACAATGGCTGGGTTATTACACTCGAGTATAAGTGCCGCAAGTGTGAAAATTAGTTCCGATCGCTTTCATAGTTTTGTGCCCGCGATCCTCGGATTAAGTCATCTTGGACGCTCCAACGCGTCGCGTCGTGAGTTCATTGCTTCAGATTCCTCTCTCGTCTGACGAGGATGAAGACCTGTCATCGCATCCGCCTGCCTCACTAGTGCTGTCAGAGACCGACTCTGGATCCGCCCCCCCCCCCCCCCCCCAATCAAACGATCTCGCTTTCGTGCCGTGGTGTTTCGGATAATTCAATAAGATTTACCCGAATTTAGACCAAAATCCACGGTCGAACGACGGTCGTCGGCGACCTCCAGCGAGGGGCTGATTATCGAAATTGATAGACAAAGCGATAGACAAAGAAGATGGGAAGAAAAGGGAGCAAGCTTCTTGGTTGGGAGGGGTGATTCCTATGGACTAAGGGAGAAAATTATAGACTAACTGTCTAGTTTCTTGCGAGTCGGCCTCCCATGATTTAGTGGTTGTAGCGCTAGCTCTATGATCGGGAAGTCTCGGATTCGATTCCCGGCAAGCGACCTGAGTTTGATGGTCTCAAACAATGGTTGCCTGGGACTGATTGTTAGGGACGGAGGGGGACGGAACTGAAGCGCAGGTTAGCCCTTGTGGGCTATTTGAAGTAGAAAAAAAAATTAAAAAAAAAAAATAAAAATAATCCTGCTCGTTATTCTATTGCCTCCTTTGTCCATGCATTGCAACCATCCAGTTCCAGCAATAGGCGCACTCCAACTTGTCATAGTCTTTTTTGTCTATAGGTTTGTCTATCAATTTCTTGATTATAGTCATACTTTAAACAACTCATACCCCTGGAAGATACCGCATAGTTTACTTATTTACAGTGGTATTCCTTATGAAAAAAATTGTTTGCGAGGGCGAAAATGTCAAAAAGGGGACCTTCCAGGGTAAATAAAGTCGAGAAATGAAGTCTATAGTTTCTCCTGGAAGATGTGTTTTTTTTAATCTGGAATTTTAAAACGTACATGGTCCCAATTTTTCCGAATTTTTCCCCACACAGTTTTCCCTATTCAAAGAGCTATTTAAGACGGATTTGATTTTCGAGACAAAAGCACAGCACCTGCCACTATTCTTGGAAACGGAACACAGTGAGCACCAAATATCTAGCTTGGCTGATACCCTTCCATCAACCAGCATGCACCGCAAAGGGGTAGTGGGAACTCCGATCTTTTCATGAGGAGGTTTAATGTAGAATTAAATATTGACAGGTTGTCGTCCCTATAAATTCTTTCGAAAAAAATTTCCTCAGGCATCGGGCGAGATTGGCGCAAAGCCGTAATTGAATACATATAAAATGTATCTACTTGGCAACGTTGTATGGCGATAAATTGATTTAAATAGACCCGCCATGAAGTTTTATCTGTAACATCTTCACCTGGCCGAACCCATTACCCGCTTACGAGGTCAATGTGGCTGTCAAATTACATCATATCTAATGTGTGTTATGGGTGATATGTTGATAGGTCTATTTCTAATACAGGGCCATGAACCAGACTGAATGACAGGTACTTTGACCTTCCTGTACAATGCACCTCTAAGTTAGGACTTTAAGCTTGACGCGCGGTCATGCAGAACAGTGGCGTGGCGTGCTTTGCGATTTATCGATTGTTACGCCATTTAAACCTATGGAAAAGGATCGATAAACAGGGTGTTCGCAGCGAACACCTTTATAATCGATTTTGTACCGTAGCTTTAAATGGCATAACAATCGATATATCGCAATTCACGCCACGCTACTGATGCAGAAAGCTGCATCGCCTAAATTTTTGAAAAGGCATGAATCGTGACTTAACCTTGTCAAATGAATCAAAGAAGATGAATAGGTATGTTCGGTCATCGCACTGAGCTAGTTTACATTATATTCAGATTCTTCTTTGCAAGCATTATTTGTGGCATAGAGGAGTATAAAAAACTAACTTAAGTAAAAGTAAAAAAACGAGTTCACTAATTTTTCTATAGTATGATTTCCATCATTTTCAAGCGTTTGTTTCATTATTCTTTCTTTACTTTGCAAAAACAAAAGCTTTGAATCAATTTAAATCTTACGCAAAGAGAGTTTATTACACTTTGCAAGATTGTTAGTTTATTTAGATTAGGTCTCCCTCCGAGCAAACCTGACTGCCAAACCACCACCAAAAAAAAAAAAAAAAAAAAAAAAAAAAAAAAATGAAAAAAAAAACTCGCGATAAATTTGAAAAAGAATGTTACAGACTTCGTAGATTGCACGCTAAGGAGTGGATTTCAGACTTTTTTAATGTGCCTAACGTAATTTCCTAGTGGATTTGCCCTCAGAGTATATTCATTTGGTTACATCTCTTGCGTGCACCAGACTCATTGAACAAAACAGCTCTGCAAGCAGACTGCATTTTTTTTAACCCCCTAATTTTCAAGACTAAAAAAGCAACAAATTATCCTCGCATCCAATTATACGTGTTTGAAAAGGCACCGAGCCGGTAATCTTTTTTCCGGGATCAGCACGAACGACTCACGCTTTGAATTAAAGCGTGCGGTCATTTAAGCTTTTCCCAATAAACTAATAACACAGGCGGCTGGGGGGCATTAATTATGTGCGATGCAAAAGCGGCCGACACCGGCAGTCAAGCCTCACACATTTGACTAAAATAATTGCATACTCACGAATCCTTTGATGACGCGCAAAAAGGACTAAGCCGAGCGAGGCTCTTGTAAATCCAGTGGGGAACCTATGCTGCCGTGCTAAGGAAGAACGCCGTATGAACCTTCAGGCGTTGTCATATTTCACTGAAAAAAACTTATCGGCGTTTTTACCAAGGTACCTTTACCATCTCACTTTTTTTTTTACAAATTATTGGTAATTTTACCAAGACAGACTGGTAAGCTTACCTAAAGACCGGTATTTTTACTGTTTTTTTCAGGTAAGAATACCACTTTTATTGGTAATCGGTTCCCGGTAACTTTGCCATTTTATCTCGGTAATTATACCACAGTCGATAAAAAATATTGGCGTTTTTACCAAGGTCCAGTAAAATTACCGAGAAAGTTTAATAATTTTACCGAGATTTCTCGGTAAAATTATCAATTCCATGAATGGTAATTTTACCAAGAAAAAATTAGGATCAAATAGAACCCTGAATTCTTGGTATTTTACCCTTCTCTTAGTAAATACACCGAGATTTTTTTTCAGTGTTCCTTCAATTTAAAGCTAATTTATCAGGAAAATTGTGAATATTTTTCTTCAAATTTTTCAGACAATTCTGTTCACAATTTGATCTAGAATATCTGAAAGTTTCAAAGAGAAATATGCATAACTTTCCTAAAAAATACATGTTTTATCCACGGAAATTTGGCAATTCTCGAATGTTCATACGGCGTTTTTCCTTAGCACGGCAGTGTAGGTACACGATTCTACCAGTCGCGCAGCGCGCTTTGCGTTGGATCGAGTGATCTGACACTTGTACCTATGGAAAAGTATCGATTCTCAGATTGTTCGCAACGAGCATCATAATAATCGATTCTTCATCCCAGCTTTTAATGGTAAAATATCGATGGTCGATTATTCTCGCCGGCCACGGGGCTCTAAAGAGTTCACCGGCGCAGTTGGATTCGATCACATCATGCTATTCCCCGTGTGAGCATGCGTTCTATCAAGGGATAAATGTAGCATCATTATCGTCTGATTTGTGTACACCTTACTTTCTCTCGGAATCAGTGCCATTAGATGCGCGCCGTGTGATCACGCGCAAAAGGTGCACAATACGATGGTGCAATATCTTGGGTTCGAAACGAATTGTGCTAACTGGCGCACAGGCTTTTAGAGTTCTTGTGAAAATATTTTAAACTAAGAACGTAGATACATCTCATATTTGCATTCATATATTCAGCAAAAAAGGAATCATTGCGCAATTGTCAAAAATTCAACACACATCGAGATTAAGGTGACTATGACCGCCATATTTTGTGACAGAACGACATGCAATATATCGCATCGTTTAGTTCCATGTTTTCAGCTATGTATCATTTTTATCGGATTTCGAGATCGCATTTCTGTTATCACGAGACTGGAAAATGTACTTACCAGATTTGGCACATAAACTTAACGTCATAAAGCCAGAGTTTTCTTCGAGGAATAAAGTCGCATTCGATACTGATATCGAAGCTGCACCCGAATGCAATATTTTTCCTCTGAAAACCTCTGTCATTATACGTTGAATTTGTTTGTCAAATAATGTTAGTGAATTTTCCAGTCTCGTGACAACAGAAATGCGGTCTCAAAATTCGATGAAAATGACAAGTAGCTGAAAACGTGGAACTAATGGATGCGATATATCGCATGTTGTTCTGACACTAAATATGGCGACCATCAAATCACCTGAGATAGAACCGAGAAAAATAAGACTCCAGTTTTGTGCATCCATAACACTCATCGGTAATGTCATTTTCGCATTCAAAATATGTATTCCTCGCACTTTGAATTCATGAATGAAGAAAATGTGTGCCTCATCAAGCTGAGAACTACTTTTAACTGATTTTTTTCCTTGTTTATTGTAACTTGGGAACTCTCTGTTCAATGCAGTTCACATCATTGACAACGCACTAGATCCTCGAAACATGAAGTGGTTTTGAACAAATTACACTTTGTGACAAATTGACGTTTGTTACGTAAAATCATAAATGGATTGTTAGAACAAAAATAAAAATTAATCCGGTAGCAGACCAAAGTCTAATTTTTATAACAAGGAGCATTTGGAATAGACGTCTCAATCGGTAAGCAGGACGAGTATAAGTAAAGTTACATGCGTGAGGTGTGAAATGTGTATTTCGCGTGACTTTTTATCGCTCGCAAGAATGAGGACACCGCATCGTGCCGCGCGGAAGTTCCCGCGGCAGGATGATCGGTGAGCAATAATATGATTCATTTTAACTTTTCTCGCTCTCTTGATAAGTAAATGCGATGAAACGTAATTTAGTTTTCCTCAATTGTTAGCAAATTCAGGCGCTAACAGTGATGCCTGATTTAGATTATAGATGTGTGAAGGGTATTCAATCGTACACGGAAAAAAATTAAATGTTGCTTTAGCATTTATAATGTTAAAAAAATGTGCGAGAAGATTCAAATGCTGTTTTTACATTAAAAAAATGCTAACTTAACTACGGCCAAGGTTAAATTAACATATTCAAAAGTAAAGTTAGCATTTCTTAATGTATTAGCATTTGAAACATCTCGCACATTTTTCCAGGATTATAAATGCTAAATCAACATTTTAGTTTTTTCCGTGTAAGTTGGGGAGCTTTTACAATCGTCCCCGAGAAAGTATCGCTAAAAGAAAAAAGTCAAGAGTGTCATTAAATTGCGTTTTACGGTAATTATTGATCGCAATGTAAAGTAGATTACATTAGCAATTAAAGCAATTAAAGGGGTGTATGAGACGCGTTTACTCGTGTTGGGCACATTTTTTGTGAAAGTCCTGTCAACACCAACAAAAGTTCAGTTCCGTAAACCCATCCCTGTTTGGACAAGGCCTTCCATTTATAAAAAATGAACAAAAACATTATGAAAGAACAAACATAAATGTGGTTAATAATTTTAACTTCCGCCGCTGCGCCGGCCGCACTGTGTTGGCGCAATGCGAGAAGTATTCGTGCAGTCTTGTAGGCGCTATGCGTTTCAGGCCGACTGCTGCTGACCGCAGAGTGTTTGACGCAATGCGTAAAGTATCCATGCAGTCTTGTAGGCTCTATGCGTTTCATGCCGACCGCCGCACCGCTCCGTTCCAGGTCAAATTGCGTGTTTGGTTTCTCTCTGAACTCGACTAATTAAAGGTGTTGTCTCTTGTATCACCGAAAGACGACAAAATTACAAATTACTATACTTTCACTCTCAGAAAATGAGAGATTTTGTCGCCTTTTCTCATTTGTAATTTATTTTCTGAATCCTATTTTTCTCGCTCTTTTCTTGATACCTACATTCAAAAAGATTGCAAAATTTGCCGCCTCCTACATTTTGTCGCCATGGGCCGCGGTCCATGTGGCCACCCCCTTAATCCAGCCTTGCTTTTTTGGTGTGTCTTTTTTTTCTATGTTCAAAAAATTAATACCGCCGAAGGCAAATGAAAGTGCTACTGCGTTATGTTGCACGGTGTTCAGTAGGAGTCACCTACCCTTTAAATTGAAAAAGCGAGGAAAAAAGTGTCAGGAATGCAACTGAGATCTGACAAGCTAGCTCCTGTGGTCCAGGTTGCGGTTACAAGAACTGCAATTCTAGAAGTAAAAAGCCATTCGCATGAGAGGCTACTGATTCAATATTGACCCATCTGAGCCATCGTAACTGAGCATCTTGTCTGGATTTAGAAGATGACTCAAGATACTCACACAGCACAATGATAACGACAATCGAGTTAAAAAGTGTAGTTTTCGCAGGCATTCGGTTAACGTGCGCATCAGAAGAAACAAGAATAAATCTGTGTTGAGTTTAATGGTTTACATTCCTCCTTTAAAAAATAATCGTCTGACCTCAATCGCTAAAGAATAGACCATGATACTTGGATATGAAGAATCCCCCATTACGGCGTATGTTGTACGTGAAGACATATGCAGGCCCCTTAACTAAAAACAAGTAAAAAACACTACTTTAATGAAAGATCGCAATGCGTACGTTCAATGAGAGTTGAGTCTATTTAAGGTAACTCCCAACGTTATGCAAAAACAAGTTTTCTCTAAATTAGATAATTTCATGAAGAACAAAAGTGCCGCATTTTAGAGGACCCTGCAGATATTTTGAAACCTGGTATCAAAATTAAACGATGGAGAACGATTATTTTCCATCAAAATCAAAATCTAGACGATCTTTAAAATATTTGAAAATGTAATATTTAGCTTCCTTTAAGGGAAAATATGAGGAGAGACACAAAGGTGTCCCTCCTCATATTTGTCCTTGGGCTCCGAATACATCGAACTTATTGTGCAAAACACCTTCAAAGCTAAGTCGAGATCTCAAAATAGACGTAGGGACATATGGATATTTTGCCATCCAAAAACTTCCTTCGACCACGCGCGATTTTTTTAATTTTCTTGTGTAAGTCATCTCCAATTAAATCTGAACTTTCCTCACTCTAAAAAATTAAATGAGATTTCGAGAGTTGGATGTTTCAGGGGCTTCTCAAGTAATCTCGACTCTATTTAGAGAAGAAAACTTAATGTATATCCAAACCCGGTACACAATCCTTTCTCTTCAGACTGCTGGTTAGTCTGGAAACACAATGATCATAGAGCCCTTATCCATATGATTTCAACGTAGCAGGTGCAAAATTGATCAAATTCTATCTCGGCCCCCTGCAATTGTCAAGTTTGTCGTATTCTCGTATGTCGCATAACATGGACAGGACTACACATATGTTCTGGAGAGCAATTGCAGAATACCGGGACCGACTTTTACAGTCATACTTCGAAATTAGTTCTCATTCTGCACCCAACAAATTACCAGTTACATGGAAGGGCACCGAGACGACGCGACGCACAGTGAGGAGAAACCTGAAATCACCTGGCCAGCGCTCGTTCTTTCTCTTTGCTGAAATTGAGCCGTCATCAAGGTGTGAAAAAGCTCATACCCGCAGAAAATAACATATCGATTCGGTGGATCAAATAATTGAAATCATCGTAGATTAATGATTATTGATTTTTAGTCTATGGATTTTGGCCGTCGAGTGTGCGATGGTTGCGGGGAATCTGGATGGTTGATTGACCACCTAAGTCGAATCGCGCGCGGCTACTCACGATTTCATCGCGAGGTTTGCACCGGCATTGTTGGAAAATCTATGGGATAATTGAAGTTTTTTTTCTTGTACCCGATGTTTTCCGTGATGTAAGGGAATTTTCTCCACTCGATTAGCAACAATGGTGTGCATTATTTTCGACCACCCGCGCGTGCGCGGATTGATAGATTGACATCTTTTCGTCCATGCTACCGTGCTAAGGAAAAACGCCGTATGAACATTCGAGAGTTGCAAAATTTCCCTCGATAAAACATGTATTTTTGACCACATTCGTGCATATTTTTCCTTGAAATTTCCAGATATTTTAGATTAAATTGCGTACAAAATCGTCTGAAAATTTTGGAAAATAATATTCGCAATTTTCCCAGTAAATTCGGTTTTTATCGGAGGAAACTTGGCAACGTCGGAAGGCTCATACGGCGTTCTTCCTTAGCACGGCAGCATGGTGTTATGAATGCTCCCGCTCCCACCGAACATGAAGATCGAACGATCGGTGAAGATTGAAGTTGGGCCCGGCATCTTAGATCTATTGAAAATTTGAAAGAGTGAAATTTGCCGAGGCTTATTTCATATATTTTCAAGCTACATGAGTACAAAAGCAGCGTTATCGTGAGTTTTATAAATAAATTTGCTTGATAAAATCATGATACATTCCTGTTGTTTTGCATCACATTCGTCTTTCACGATATTTTCCTCTCAAGAACGATCAGATTGGTACCATATTTTGAGATAATGTTGTTACCAATTGGTCTCAGCATGATAGCAATATGGTCTCGCAACATCGTTCCATGTTGGTGGTATGTTGGTGATATGTTAGTCTCATGTTATAGTCATATGTTGATCTTAGTTTAGAAAAAAAAACACTAAAAAATGTGGCCCAAACTGTATGTGACAAGGTGGTAAAATACTGTCGGGTCCACACTATTTTTCGGGGATGACAAGGCCAAAATGTTCAAAAATTCCAATTCAAGTAAAAAATGTTTGAACTCTAATGAGTACTAGTACAATGCCATTACCAATTTATTACCATGTTGATACCACACTACTACCACGTTGATGTCGTGTTAATACCATTTTGGCGTCGACATGCCACCAAGTTTCATTCGCTGGCATGGCCGTTTTCAGCTGGGCAAGCAGCAATTTTGACAAAAATCCCAGGTGCAGAACCCAACCCAAAATCCTCTGAGTAAATTCATATGGACTGTAGAGGCACTGAGGCAGAAAGAGCATGATATCTGGACCCAGGGGGTTCTTAATCTGAAACAATGTTACATTAGCGACTTAACAAGTTGATTTGCATAGAGGAGCCGTTCAGAAATACCAACTAACACCTGGAGAAAGGTAGATAGTCTGAGACTGCCGTGGAAGCTGCCTGATAAACGCTTAACAAGACAGTGAGAGGGTGATGAGGGGCATAATATGGGGTGTGGGAGGTGATTGGAAATCTGGGAAAACGCCGAACGTAATTTATGGATGGGTCCTAGGTTCATCTGACCCACAGGTTGATATGGTTGGAGTGGGAGGTTTGAATTTACTATTTGCAATGTAAATTTCAACGTAAGTACCGCCGTGCTCAGGAGAACGCCGTGTGGATGAATGTTCAGGTGTGGCCATGTTGCCTTCAACAAAAGTCGAATTTACTAGAAAAATTCTAAATATTTCTTCTTCAATTTGGACGTATTTATGCTAAAAGGAACTATGCGCGTAGGGTTTGCGTGAGAAATAGTTCCTTTTAGCATAAATACGTCCATTTTTCAGGCAATTTTGTTTGCAATTTAATTTAAAATATCTGAAAATTTCATGAAAAAATATGCATAACTTTCCTCAAAAATACATGTTTTATTCGGGAAAATTTAGAAACTCTCGGATGTTCATACGGCGTTTTTCCTTAGCATGGCAGAAAGGTTCCCTAAAAAAACTTCGTGCGTGGAACCTGAAGTTGAGGTCATATGGATCTCTGAAGTTTTCTGATCAAGCATCCGAAAACTTGAGGTCGAGCTGCCGAAGTTCGAGTCAGACGTCGAGGCACTTCTGTATGTACCGGAGTACTTCAGATGTGTGACCTGAACCCGTCGGTATATATCAAAGTACTTCAGATGTCTGACCCGAACTTCGGCAGCTGGACCTCAAGTTTTTAGATACGTGATCTGAAAACTTCAGAGATCCACACGACCTCAACTTCGGGTCCCACGCACGAAGTTTTTTTCTCCGTGTTGCTTCTAGACTGAGCCAGAAATTATAGTTCCTAATTGAGGAGCTTCCCGGAAAAAGGGCACGTAGCAAAAAATTGCGTTTGAGAGAAATGCGTTTGAAGTTTTGATTATTCCTCTATGGCCACTGACAGTGACTTTCGTTCGAAATTGGGAGTCCAAGCTGCGATGAAAGGTGCGATGAATCAGTGGCCAGAAATCAATGATGGAAACTTAAAATGCATTTTTCTCAAACGCTATTTTTTGCTATGTGCCCTTTTTCCGGAAAGCTCGATCCTCAATTGCAAAATGTAGTCCATCATGTCTTGTGGTCGACCAGGGGGAAAATCCCTCGGTTATCCGACTGACGCGGACGCGCTATCAGCCGAGCTCGTTGTCTGTCCTCGGAGTGAAAGGGAGTCCGGGGATCAGGAGTTGATCAGGAACGGGAGGTCTGCGGAGTTTACACGGTCTACACGTCGCGGTCGCGTCGGAGCCGAGGGAATCGTGAGGGTGTGATCAGGCATGAGGCCCAGATGAGACAACGACGGCGACGCGGCGGCGAGGAACGGAGGAGGAAGACTTGTGCCCAATTCACCCGCACCGCACCGCGACCCGGGACCCGGGACCCGCGACTCCCGCGACCCGCGACCCACGCCCACTTTTTCCGCGGATCCACCGCCCGACCGCCACCGCCACCGCCACAACGCGCTTTGTTGCCGTCCGGACGGCGTGCATGTTGCGCATCCATGTGTGATCGGGCGGCTCATCTGGGTGATACATGGAGAAAAAAGAATTGTTCTTCTCACACTGCTCATTGTGGATTCCAGCGGGCCGATTATTGAAATTGATTGACAAAGCTGTAATCAAAGAAGACATGGGAAGTATGGAGCGATCCTATTGATTGAAATTAATGGTTCCCATAGACTAGGGGAAAAAATGATGGACTAACAATAGGGTCTTTCGTGGGTTGATATTAGTTAGTCTATCTACCTCCTTTGTCCATTTCAACCATCTGCTTCCGCACTAATAGGATCCCTCCATATCTTTATTGCCTTCTTTGTCCGTAGCTTTGTCTATCAATTTCAATAATCCGCCTGCTGCGGGCCGATTACTGAAATTTAAAAATAAAGCTAAAGACAAGTCTGTAGACAAAGAAGACAAAATGAATGCGGAGGGATCCTATTAGTGAAACCGGATGGTTGCAACGGACAAAGGAGGTAGGTAATAGACTAACGGCAACCCACGAGAGACCCTACAGTTAGTCTATCATTTTCTCCTTCAGTATGGGAACGACACATTCCGACCAATAGGATCGCTCCATACTCTCTTTGTCTTTTTTGTCTATAGCTTTGTCTTTCAATTTCAATTATTAGCCCCCAGGCCCTGAGTCAAACTGAAACGCACCAATTTTCTTTGGAGACAAGGAACATGCTCGTTACGGTGGCGATTCTTGAAGGTTGGCAACGCTGTTTTCCTCCATTTAAACGTACATAAAACAATCGATTCTTGATGAGTTAGCTTGCCTCACCTAAAATCGATATTTTCAACGGATTCAAATGGAGGAAAGATAAGGTTGCCGACTTGCAAAATCGCAACTGGTTCGTTGGATGTTAGGCAGGATTCTCCACAGGACTTGTATCCGTTCTTAAAATTCAGTTTCAGACGTCGTCGGAGAATCTGTGGATACAAACCAACTACAAAGCGCAGACTAGTTCTTTCCCTAGTATCTGGTTTCATATGCCACGCGTGAATGAACCTCAGACGAACCGACTGCAAATCCATGTCTTGCATGTTACTATACTAGTTAACTCTAATTAATTGCACCATAGGTGGCTTTTTCCTGTCTTAAGCGACCTCAAGTTGACTTCTTCTTCTTCTTCTACTAACGACTAGGGCATGGCCCTGTTTGTCAAGCCTTCGAGTGCCGAGCAGAAAATATTAAAAATATAATAATTACTAGCTGCTTCAGCTCGCTACGCTCGCTTGCGCTGCTAGCCGGGGGCAAGCCCCCTGGACCCCCAGTTACTCGCTCCGCGAGTAACTGTTGGCTCGCGAAGCGAGCCAAATTTTGCTACTACCAGTGCTTAGAGGACTTCCTGGAGGCAAAATGATAAATTCAAAAACAAAGAATAGGAAACTAAAAATTACCTACTTTCAGAAAAAAAACAACCTTGAAAAATAAATAACACTCCTGGAAAAGAAAATCAGAACACTTTTTGAAAATGTAACGGTGCGAAAGGGTGAAGATAAATCACCAATTCTCTTGGAAGAAGACATGAGCTGACCCCCGACATGCGTGAAACTGCCGTAGGACCCATGCTAGGGTAGAAGGGTGACACGTGTTGTGAGCAGGTAGGGATGGGTTTACGTGGAGAGGGAAACGGAAAATCAGAGGGTGGGAGGTCCCCCAACCATATGACTCGTCCAGCGTCAAAAACGCAAATATGTCGTTATCAAATCGAGGTAAATTTTGCAACTTCGGTCGCGCAAATCGAAAAACCAAGGGGTCTTGGCACATCTAGACCCTATGAGCTTTCATTTAAAACAAATCCGAGGAAAATCGGTCCAGTAGTTTCCGAGATCGAATTAGCACAAACTGTCCAGCGGCAAAAACGCTAATATGTCGTTATCAAATCGAGGTAAATTTTGCAACGTCGGTCGCGCAAATCGAAAAACCAAGGGATGTTGGCACGTCTACAGCCTAAGAGCTTTCATTTAAAACAAATCCGAGGAAAATCGGTCCAGTAGTTTCCGAGATCGAATTAGCACAAACTGTTGGAGACCAAAAAAAGCCTTAGGATATTAAATATATAGATCTGTAAAGATTCGTCAAGTCAATAAAACAAATAGCAACAGGAACATTCAATCATCTTCAGGAGAAGAGAGCCAGCTTTGTGCCCATCTCTTAGGCGGTCGTCCAGGCAGTTTTTCCCTATGGGTTGTCCAGTCATACAAACTTTTGCCAGTCTCTCAAGTTGACAAAGACTAAAAACATTGAAGTATACACAGTAGCAACGTAGTCACTTTAAATTTCCAGCTGAAAGCTATAAAATGATTTGACCGACGAACAAGAGTTAATTGCCGTTCATTCCTAAATACTTGGCGATATTCATCAGTCAACTCAATCAGACCTTTGTAACCTTATTCAACGGCATTTACATAAAACCAAAAATTTAGGAGGATCAATTTTTCACCTATTTGAGCTAGTCTACGGGCAGCTTTTGGAAGCCAAAGCGAATACATTTTCTTGTTCAAGTTTTAAGAAGATTTCAAGGGAATTTATTGTACTTTGGATCGAACTTGCACCTTAGTTAATTCTTCAGTTAACCAAGTTCCCTTTCGTGTAAATTATTCAGTATTTAACAACAACCTCATTTGAGGCTCAGCTTTGCAATAGGCTCTCCTGCAAGAAGATACGTGAGTTGCGAAATGATCAAGCCGTGCTGAGTGTTCAATTAAACTCAAAGTCTCTAAGTTTCCCGTGAGACATCAGGCTGTACGAGCATCTCGATGAAGATTACCTCGCGATTAGCGTCCATTTGTTGGTGATATCAGGGGTTCAGGGCACTTTTAAAAAGCGCTATTCAAGTATTTTGCAGGCTCATGCAGCATTCGTTTGGCAAAATGTAGTTCTAATCCATGCAATATCGAGGAAAAATAAATAAACACTTTTTTTAGTGAATGTTGTTCTTCAAGTGAAAATTTTCACGAGATCGGCACAGGCAGAATAGCAATACTTGATGTTAACTATACGCACATCTTGAGACATGTTTTGATACGTTCCATGCCGCAAAATCATAGAACAATGAAATCATGCCATGTAGAATCAAGGTCAAGGCTATGCCTTTAAGAAGCAACCTGTTAAAAAATTCATACTTAAGCTTCGCGCGCGATAGACATGCATGCATTTTTTTGGGAGGACGGAAGAAGGGCGAGCGCCCCCTTTTCCTCCCCTTGGATCCACCAATGAGCCGTGTATTTTATCACCCAATAATAGTTAGTGTATTTTAGTGTGTTTTAGCCAGTATGCGTAAAAACTGCAAGTATTTTAAAGAAAATACCGTAAAAAGGACGTGTAGTTTACTTTTCTAACCTTGCGTTTAAGTCTCCAAAAGCTATGCATTTTATTACTAAATGATAATTGGTGTATTTCAGAGTGCTTTAGCAAGTACACCCAAAAACCATAGGTATTGTAAATATAAAATTGTTAAAAGGGTGTGTAGTTTACTTTTCTAACCTTGCGTTTAAGTCTTCAAAGCCATGTATTTCATTACTCAATGACAATTAGTGTATTTTAGAGTGCTCTAGCCAGTATTCGCAAAAACTATAAGTATTTTAAAGAAAATACCGTAAAAGGGACGTGTAGTTTACTTTTCTAACCTTGCGTTTAAGTCTCCAACGCCATGGCATAGGCGGATCCAGACGTCTCGAAGAGGAGGGGTGGAAGGAGGTATCCGGAGGGATTCTGCCGGAATATTTTCGATTTTTAAAAAAGTCTGATGTGCAGATAGCGTCAATTCGTCATATTACATTACCAAATGAAAGGGTCCCCCCTTTTATTCATCCATTCTTTCACTGGATCTGGAGTTAAAATAGGCCCCGAAGTGAAACATAGGTACTCCAGATTTAAGGTCACGATTTTCAGCAATGTACCTGGCATAGGCATATAATATTATTTGAGCCACACAGCGATGATAACAACGTGATACATTGCAAAAGATTCAATTGGTTTATGCGCACGATACGGCAAATGTGGTGTACCAGTGGGATGTTACCGGGAGTTTACCGATGATTACGCTCATCTGCCCATTACTGAGGCCATGGTGGCGTCAAAGCTTCAAAGTGTAAATTGCACGCTGCAAATTTACGACCAAACCGCAACTTAAGCCCCATTCTCCGTCACCGTAACTCGGCGCCTTTGCACTTCTACAGGAGTGAACTGGGAATTTATCTGTCCTTCGATTGCGAGATATTTCTGATTTGCAAGATTACCCATCACTGATTAACGGCCGGCGAGGCGCTGATCAGAAACATGGTCCACTGACCAAACTCATGAAAATGAATATACCCATTCTTAATGCCTTAACGAGAACGACCCAGAGGAATAATTTGTGCCCCTGTTTTTATATTCGAAGAAACATTAAAAAGTTGCGAACTAACACGATTTTTGGAGTTTCGACGATAAAATTTCAGACACGAAAATTGTATGTAATATTTGGCCCTATAGTTATTTGCTTGGCGAATTAGCTTAAAACATTTTTGAATTGTTTGCCAAATTAATAAATAAAAGGAAGTTCGCTAAAATTAACCTAGAAGGTCTTTGTTTCCACTTGTATGATCATTTCGGAAAGAAAATTGTCATCCTAACGTTTATTTTAATCGAATATTTGTCAAATTTTGAAAGCACAGTTTTTTTTAAAAGAGATGCTAAACTTTTCGCATCCTAAGAAAAATTCTATAATGTTTTATCTTAAAAAAATGTCCTTTTCTCCTTTCTCTCTGCAACGGAAATCGCTTAAATGATATTTGACATTTTCTATTCCGATTTCTATCGTTTCGGAACACCCAATTACAATTTGACTCTTGGACTGAGGCCTCTGGGAGATTCTTAAGTGAAAAGATCTGTGAGGAATTCAGCAAAAACGTTTAAAAATACATCGTATTTTCACGCGTGTACTTATATGCCTGCTCTAACCAAGGATTTTCTCACATTTTACAGATGCTGAGAATTCAGTGCTCACACGTATACACGTATAAATACGGAATGAAGTAAATAATTTGTATTCGGTTAAACCTCATGGTCAGATTTTTGTGGTGTTTAAATAGGTTTATCGTTCGTGATATGTATCACATCCCATCAATCACATCCTCTCTTCACCTCCATATCTTTTTACCACTTTTTAAGGCCCGCTCAGGTTACCCCCAGACATAGTTGATTTTTATGAGACTTTATATTGTTCTGCCGGAGAATCGTATTATTCTTGGCTCAGATTATACAGCTTGTGTGAATTAATACTTTGAAATGTGAGGAATGAATTGTCTCCAAGTTTACGAACGTTCTTTTCCCACGATGATAGGCTTTAAATCCACCGAGACTTGATTTTGCGCGGAAATCTCAGAATAATGCGCGCATTCCAGTTCACACTTAGATTCAATACAATGATAGTATCGCATTTTTGAGAGGCACGGCGCAGATGCAAACTGCGCGTTTTCTTAACATTTTTTCTATACTTTCCTCCAAGTGCTGGCATTCTTATTTATTGATTGGCTCATTCTATTCAAATAAAGATCATTGACAAATTTCACACACGAGAAAATCATGAGACACTGGTGGTGAGTATTTATATAGAGCACTAAACATTCCGCCGCGAATTTTATGTGAATTCAATTAAAAATAAAAATAATTATCGAACTCGAAGAAAGGAAAACACAATATCACATTCACTACGGCACACAAAATTATTTTTTGTCTCTTCGTAAATAAAACTTTACCACAGCCAAATTTCCAACAAATATTTCATATTTTTCTACGAGGCAAAATACGATTGAAAATTGTTTTTTTATGTGGACGCTCACCAAAATTCAAGTTCACATTTTTATTTGGATTTGGAGCACATGCAAGAAAAGCTCTCTTGTACCTAACTCCAAAAGTAATCAAAGAAAATGCAAAATTGAAATAAGATAAATGAATCATTGAATAAGATATATGCGTATAATAGTCCAACACGTCAAAGTTAGTCGATCAACTTTAGTATGGATTTACCAAAAGCTCGTGAAGTGTTATTAAGTTCACGTAAATACTATATTTTTTTTTACTCAGTTTTTATTCTACGAAAACCAAAAAATCGTAGCGCACTTATAACCGATGAACACATAAAATGATGCCACCGCAAATAAAGGCGGGAAAATTAAAAGGGAAGAACTCGGAGAAGAAAAGGCTGTCGGTAATCATACGGTAATAAAAAGTGTCATTACCTCTTACGACTATTGTTTTTGCCTCTGTTACGGTGTAATTTATTTTGCTGTTCCTCGCTTAGTAACAAATGCTGCAGCGTCAATGAAATAATAAAACCGGGAACTTGAAAGAGAATTGCTCATGCTTCAACTGTGGTTAAAAGTGTTTTCTTTCGGCACATTACTGTTTGTGCATTCTGCTCACTTCAGCAAACTCTCTCACTCGCAGAAAATCTTTGAAAGCTTTTAAAAAGATGCTTTCGGGAATTTACGATTACGATTTATGTGCAGCTCGTTCGAATAATCGATTTTCGTCTTCTCTTGATAAGTGGGTTATTCTTTATGGGTCGGGAATGAGAGGACAATAGAATTAACGCATTTTGACCAATCCTCTTTGAAGCATCCTAACGTTTCATCACTGAGTTGGTTGCCATAAACTTAGTACGAGTAGCTAGTAATTGATGACCATCAAGAGAATCTTAGTTATTTAGCGTCAAAGAAATATATAGACATGGACGAAACTTTTGCAGTGTGGAAGATTTCTCAAGGTGAGGATTTAAAAGGTAATGGCTGAAAGTAGATTAGTGTGAAAAATATTTTCGAGGATACCTCTTCGCTTATATTCTCGCCCCTCTGGCGTAAATGTGGTAATCAATTTCTACATAAGCCCTGTTCTCCGTATAGCTCTATGCTCTCCGGAGCTCATATAGAAATAGACAAACGCTCTTACACCCCCGGTATATTTCCATATGAAGAACGTACGTAACGGACGAAGGTATAAGGGTTTAACTTCTTTACCGACTTATTTTTTTTTGTTTGCCTTGTTTTTCCAGTTTTTTGGGGTAAAAACTCATGAAGGGCCGCAAAATGAGATTAAATTCAATGAAAAGTTATTCAACTATCTACAAATATGTAAAATACAAATATTTCGTTTTTCTTACTTAAAAATTAGACACAATTTATAAATACTTCAAAGGAACCTGACATTTGCGTTTTCATCTGAAATAGTATTACCCAACAGCTCTGGAGGCTACAATTTGAAAGGTCATGTATGTCTTCTTATAGATGAAAGCTGAATCATTTTCTTTTAAAAAAGTTGTTTGCAAACTTTTTCAGAAGATGATCAAAAATCCTTTTTCAGAAATAGGCTTTAGCTTGAATCCATGGGGACGTCTAAGGCAATACATTTTTCACAGGAACTTTCTATGGAGGCCCCGGAGGCCCCTTAGGATAATTTCCCCTAGGAGTCCCATTGTCTAAAATTGCGATTCATGACGCGGAAAATATACTAGTTGGACCTAGTGGAAATTGTACTCTCTGTACTTTAAGCAGCATTTACGACATAGCCGCACTACACTGGAAAAAAAAACCACATTGGATCTAGAGTCCAGATTCTTAAAAACATCGACAAGAAAAAATACTCTTGATTCAATCAGATTCAAGCTTAAATCAAGAACCCAGCCTCTTAATTTGAGCGGATTTCCTTTTGATTTAAGCTTAAATCTGATGGAATCAAGATTCCTTTTTCTTGTCAATGTTTTCAAGAGTCTGGACTCTAGATCCAATGTGTATTTTTCCCAGTGTATCTAAGTCGAGCATTTTACCGTGCGATTTTTTTTTTTTTTTTTTTTTTTTAGAAAAATACACGAATTAATTTACGGTAAAGCACAAATCGGAGACATGCTTCACCTCTACACACCTTCCCGCTGATTTCTTAACCCTTGAAGACAGTGACTCTATTGCCTCCGCTGGATCCGAGCTGGCGGGCGGTTGACTTGGGATTGACAGGGAGGTGAGATACAGAGGGGAAAGAACATCAATCTTTTCCTTGTCGGGCCAATCAATCAGCACCGACCGGGCACGACCCGCGAGGTCCGCGTCCGCGATGCCTTCCCGGGTTCGACCGACTGTGAGTTGGAATGGAAGTTGGACCGTCGATCGTATAATCGGCAACGCGATTCGGCTTCAATTATCCTCCACCGACCGGTCAGTGACGAAACACTGCAACAGATTAAAATTAGATTAGTTCTAATTTCGAACGGGATAGCTTTTGTATTGAATCATCGCGAAATGGAATGCATCCGATTCAGACCAACTTCCTCACTGCAAGGTGAGCTTTTGGTTAGGTGAATGCTGGCGATGGGGTCGCGATTGTTTTTTGAGGTGCTAGGAAATCGGGAAGTTTTTAAGAATTAAATGAGAACTTCAATCTTATATCGAATTTTAACGCACGTTGAGTAAATAGTCGACTAAACCACTTGTGCGTTTCACCACAACTTCTTCGTCGTAAAAAAAAACAGAAACTTTCGGGCTTATGATATCAAACATGTAAGACAGTGATGACACAAATGGACAAATCCTAAAATAAACAAACATCAAAATTTATTATCCCTTTCTATTGTGGGAGGTTTCTAAAATTAGAGTCCCGATAGTTACCCCTAATACAAATTCAGATTATGACCAAACCTCATGAAAAATTACTTACGAGTTGGCATTGGAGAGAAATAGAGTAATCTAAAAATAAGTAATGGACGCTCATAAAATAAAAGCATGATTCAACCTCACAGCCGACGCAACGCACTGAAACGCAGTTTAGCTGTGGTTGAAGTTGAGATCATGCACTTGGATAAACTATCTTTTAAAGGTCACTACCACTTGTACTCGCAGCGGACTTTGATAAATGCACTGCTTGTTTGTATGAACCGGGGGGTTAATAATTTCGCTCAACCTACTCAGAGATGATTCAGTAACTTGCTGATGCTAACTAACTGATGGTATGCGCACGAGGGTTTTTTGCATGTCATTCTAGATAATCTAACACCTTAAATTAAAGCAAAAGCGCAAAAAATATTTATGCAGACTTAATTTGAATCATATTGTTATTCGTCTGGTTCTTGTTGCGTTCTTTTCGAAGACAAACTCAGTCTAACTGCATGCGATATATCGATTGATCTGTTATTTAAACCTATGGAAAAGGATCGATAAACAGGGTGTTCGCAACGAACACCTTAATAATCGATTCTTTACCATAGGTTTAAATGGGGAAATATCGATAATCGATCATTCACGCTTCGCCACTGGTCGAAAGGATAACTTTTTTCCGGTGCAGAACTTTCAAATCTTCAGCATGCAGACTTGTTACCTCTCCTTGCTCTGATGCAGTTTTCATTGCACCATTTGACCAATGCAATTTATTAATGGATTAATGCAGATGCTTTCAAAGAGTCAAAAAACCAATCCATTCAAGGGGAAACTATTCAAGCACAGGTCGTGGTGAATGTCACGGTTCGTCTGGTGTGCGAGCGAGGAATGGGTAGTAAAATTATTATCACAACGTTCACCGCGGAGCTTCTTCAAGCGGACGGTTTTATAGATTGTCTGGATGGCTAATTGAATTGAGGAGAGAAATTAGACGGGAAGGATGCCTGGAAAGGTGGGAAAGTAAAACTTTTATTCGCAGTGATGTATTCAAATGGTTCACGTTTGACGGCCGATTTGGAAATAAGTCTGCACTCTGTAATGTTAGGCTGAAGTAAACTGCATGAGGGGTACTTAGCAGTATGAAGATTGCCAAACTGTCCAAGCCATGGTAAACGTTCGATTCCTTGCATGATGATGAATTGATAGAGATTTGTAGAGGAGGCGGATCAGACTAAACGAAAGTTTGTTCTTCCACTTATAAAGGTTATACTTATTTTATACTCCGCCGTAGAGGCCGTCTTTTTAGTTATAATTCAAAGCTGTATAACACCTTATATTTTTTACATGATTTCATCCAGTGAAACTCCATCAAGGTTGTAAGTAATGATACTTTCCAGCCTTGGCTGCAAAAAAGTAAACTTCATAGAACGAAGCAACAGAAGTTTTCACTTCAGAGATCGACATGTAGAGGTCCGGTGCACTCTTTCTGTGTACAGTTGCAACTCAGCGATTTTACATATGACATTTTTTGATAGAATTGTATACGAAGCATCTCGGGGCCGATCACCGTAAGGATAAATTAAATGTGGAAATAGTCTCCTCAACGTATACAGCTATCAAATATAATAGGCAGCCTTGTAAAAACATTTTAAAATAGTTTTCATTCCATGAAGAATTGTTAAAAGATCAGGGCCGGATTAAAGGGGGGTGGCCACATGGGCCGTGGCCCATGGCGGCAAATCTAGGGGGCGGCAAATTTTGCAATTTTTCTAAATGTAAGTATAAAAAGAAAATCGGATTTAGATAGCAAAAATTACAAACGAGAAAAGGCTACAAAATCTCTCATTTCCTGAGAGTATAGTAATTTCTAATTTTGTCGTCTTTCAGTGATACAAAAGACAGCACCTTTAATTAGTCGAGTTAAGAGAGAAACCAAACACACAATGTGGCCCGGAATGGCGCGACTTAGGGAGAAATAATGACGAGGACTTAAGATGAAAAGGAGAAGCCCTCGGCGTGGCAATCGGCATGTACCACATATTAACGCCTACAAGAATGCATGAATACTTCACGCATTGCGCCAAACACGATGCGGTCGGCGCGGCGCGGCGGCGGAAGTTAAAATCATTGAACCAAATTTTGTGTTTGTTTTTTCATAATTTTTTCGTTCATTTCTTATGAATGGAAGCATTAGAGATAGGTTTACGAAACTTGACTTTCGCGCAAAGTTCCGTGACCTTTTGTTAGTAGTGTTGACAGGGCTTTCCCAAAAAATCTGTTCAACACGAGTAAACGCGTCTTATGCAACCCTCCCCCGCTGGCGCGTTCTTTTGATGGTTTTTATTGATGTTTCAAAACGAATGAGAAAAGGGCGACAAAATACAGGCGGCCCATGGGTGGCAAGTAGGAAAATCCGGCTCTGTAAAAGATACATATAATATTTAAAGCATTTACAGAATGATACAATCATCAAGAACTTCCTGGCGATGAGACAGTGTTATAAAAATATTTCTGATTTACTTACTGAGATAGATGCACGGGGAATGCAAGTAGTGCTACTCAACATTTTCTTTCTTTCTGTCTCTTTTATTGGACGCGTGGGAGCTTACGTTTAAAGCTAGCTCTCGTCATAAAAGTATGGTGTTTTGGACTATTTGACGATGAAGCATCAATATTCTTTCAATAATTTAAATATTCTCTTATGTAAAAACTTTAAAATTTTACAACAATTTTCAAATTTTGGAATTGGGTGGATCCAACCAGAATGAGCCTGACTACATCCAGTGTTGCCTCGTTTCACAATAAATTTAATCATTTAAAAAATATTTCTGGTTTTATCGGGGCATTCTTACGAGATTAAAATTACACATTTTACTGCTGAAGCAACAGTGCACAAAAATTGATCCTTCAAACCGAGCAGCAACTGGGCAACTGATGATTGGGGGGAAGGGGGGGGGGGCGCACGGGTTCAGGATCACGCACGCGACTTGGGGAGAACTTCCGCACGCATTCGAAATCGTGATCAACTGTTCCCAACATTAAACTCGATCGTGCCCGCGCGCCCCCCCCCCCACCCCTCCCTCGACTGGAAACACCCGCCGACGATCGGCGCTGTGAATGGGGTTCCCGAGCAGAAAGGTACAAAAAAAAGTAAGAAAAATAAAATCCGCGGCGAATTGATGCTGCATTGTCTTCCCTGTCGAAAAAATCCGCGCACTTCCATACAAATTACTCGATAAAACTCGGAAATGTGGCAGCGTCGGTACGGAGTTGCGGAATAATTATCTATTTGTTGAGCGAAAGAATTCAAAGTTTCAAGGATATAAGCTTCGCACAAAAGTTTCACGAAATCCACCACCGCCGCGCCGCCATCCATTTATTCGCCCGTTGCGGTAATCTAATTACTTTTCGTTCACCAATTAACGTTTACCCCCCTTTTCTCCTTTGATTGCCCCCCCTTCCCCACCTCGGTGGCCGCTGTCCGCCCCCGCCCCCTTCCGATACCCAACTTTGTCGTCCTGCGTTGCACACTTTGTGGTCACTCTCTGGTTGCCGACCGGGCATGGGATTACTGTAATGAGCTTCATTGGCCGAATTGGTTCCGAATGTGCGAGTCTTATTGGGGACTCGCTCGATCTCTTTTTGCTCCGAGCTTTCATACTCTCATTCGATTATCTTTCGCTCAATTTGGCTCCCCCCCTTCCCCCGCGACCGACCGCGCCTGACCGTCCAGTTCTTTAGCGGGTGGTATAAAATGGTATGCATTGCAAAACTGCTGCGAGAATGACATTTTGTTCGTTAGGCCTCAATTGAGGCCGATTTTTCTCTATCCATTCGTCTCTTTTTGTCTGTCTCCATCATTTTTAGGTTCTAATTTTAACTCTTCAGTTTTCCCATGAAAACTGTTAGCTGTTACTTAGTTAGCTGTTTTCATCGCACTGTTGTAGGAATGAGTGGACGGAAGAGGAGAGGGAGAGGAAAGCAAAAGGAATAAGGAGAGGAAATAGTAATAGAGAGGAGCCGGCGGCATCAGAAATCTAAGTCACTGCAAAAAAACAAGATGGCGATGATGGGAGAGTTCTAAACTTGATAGACATTTTCTGCTATCCAACTTCGCAATTGAGTTTTGATCAAACTTTTGTGTGAATATCATTTATTTTTTACTCGCGGTAATACGAAATACTTTTGATCGGGTTAGGCAGCAAGAGTCACATGGGAGGCCGTCAGCTGATTAACCAATCAGAGGGCGGCACAGAGAAGGCAATAATCTCCAGAGTATACCTTCACAGAGAAAGTATAGACACTGCGCTACACGCTACATGGAGCTCTTAAGATTTAAAAACATGGCGGTGATCTTAGGGGGAAGAGAGTAGGAACGGGTGGTTGTTGCCCATCTTTGACGTCTATCCCGCTCCACCTGTTACCAATCGAGGTTAGTAACTTGACCTTTGTGCTTTCCAGGTTGGTGACTTGAACCTCTACCATGGCACGCCATTCTCTATAATATAATTCAAATAGTAAAGTGACGACCGCCATTTTTTGGATCCTAAGAGCTCCACAAAGAGCCTAAGATATGGCTGAGTCAATCACTAGTGGCACCTTCAGAGGTCAAACTCTGTCTATAATGGTACTTTAACCTCCCGTGGATAGATACTCTGGTTCAGATCAAATCTGCCGTGCTAAGGAAGAACGCCGTATGAACATTCGAGAGTTGCAAAATTTCCTTTGTTTAAATGTTTATTTCTGAGAAAAGTTATGAATATTTTTCCTTGAAATTTTCAGGAACTTTAGGCGAAATTGCGAACAAAATTATATGAAAAATTGGAAGAGAAATATTCATAAGTTTACTAGGAAATTCTTGTATTATCAAAGGAAATTTTGCAACGCCTGAAGGTTCATACGGCGTTTTGCCTTAGCACGGCAGAAGTGTAGTTATGGTGTAAGGAGAATAAGCCGGCCTTAGGTGGCAACTCAGTGGTGGATATCACGATGTTCCATAATCTCATCCTCTGTCGGATGAAGGCAGTAGGCAGGCGTTGGTAGGATATTCCAGCCTCTGGTCTGTCGGCGACACAACTTACTGGCGAAGCAATAAAGTTATCAGACACACTCTCTTACCTCCCGCCTTTGTTTTTAAGCCGGTCATTTACGATGCGGATCGGGCCGTGTTCTCAGATCACGCGGACAATGCAAAACCCGAGATGCTTTCGCACACGCTCGTCTGGGGGAGGATTCCAGATGTGATTCCAGATTTACAGACGTGACGCATCTTCATCCGCTCCAAGCCTATCTATTGAAATTCGATCAAATTTAGTGTCCCTACGAGCCAAAATTAGTGCAAGGCGGGTAAAGACCGTTTCTCCTCAGTAATCCACTTTTGAGATCGATGCGACAGATTCTCATATTTTCTCGGGTAGCATGCATTATTAGGAGAAACGATAAAGCTGTGGTTGCAATGTGCTGGGCCGTGGTGATTCATCTTAATTATTTCACTTCTTATAGATTTTCCAGAAATATCGGTAAGTTTTGCCAGTAGAAACGCTTTTTTCACGAGTCCTTGGAATTTTGTTTTTTAAATAAACAAGATGTATCAGTTTATTTAAAAAAAAAATGATGAATTTGCAGATTGAAATTTGAACAAATTAGTCCCTGAACTCCTTAACTACTGATTTTCAATATTAATATCTAGTGTACTTCATCAAACTTGTATCTTTTTTAAATAAGAAATTAAAGAACAAATAAATAAAATAAAGTCGGGCTATAGTTTCCTATCGCCGGGCTTTACACTTTATCGCCTGGATGTTGCTTTTTCGCCATCGATTATAAAAGGCTATAAGAAATTGTGCAGAAATTCGTGTGATTTGGAAATCATTAAGTTTGATACGGAACCACCTTAATGTTTACAAAACACACATTATATTTTCCTTTAATACATATTTGTTTTCATCAATTAAAATGAGAATAATCCATACAGGATGTGCAAACATTTCAAAATCATGAGCTGAATAACGCTGGCTCCGCCAGATTAAATATTTGAGCCTAACACAAAGCGGAGCGGCGACGCACTGGCGCCTACAAACCTAACAGGGATACTTCACGCATTGCGCAACGCGTGAAGTATCCCTGTTAGGTTTGTAGGCGCCAATGGCGCTGCCACGGCGCTTGAAGCAACTATTTCACACCAGAGGTATTGCACAGTATCATACGAAACTGAAGGCGCTCCAACATATTAGGAATGGCAGGCATCCTTCAAAAGTACGGAGCTTTCCTCGCAAAATAAATCAAGATACTACGGCCCAAAAAGAGAGCGGTAGTCCAAAAACTCACTAAGTCCTAGCATCCGTAATTAGTAACATTTAGCATACACTTTATCGCCAGGCTGTTGCTTAATCGCCATCGGCTATAAAAGGCTATAAGAAATTGTGTTGCCGGCTGTAGAAGCTATTGGAAATCTTACAGCCGGCTGTAGGTCTATGGTATTTTGGAACACAGATTCTACTGCCAATTTTTACCAGGGTCCCTAAAAAAATGAATGTTTTACCGGAGGAAATTTAGCAACTCTCGAATGTTCATACGGCGTCTTTCCTTAGCACAGCAGTACAGTATTTGGCCATCATTTTCAGTGTTTTTTTCTCGCCCGCCCTCCAAAGCTAACCCTCAAAATTTAGACAGCTGTGCAAGATTGACGTGCGGCGCGAGGTGATTGGCCAGATTGTGCCCCTCACGTCGCGCATCGCGTCGCGTCGGCAGTCGGACTGGACCGGAGGCAGGCGTGTATCGGGGCATCGCGGCGCGGTTTTGCTTTCACTTAGCGCCGGCGCTCGCGGATCGTGCCCGCTGACGATAACAAAGCGTTTCCATGAATTTCCGATCGCCGCGCCGCCGCGCAAATTTATGATCGGCGTCGGCCGTCGCTGACATGACTCCCCATGTCCGCCCCCCGAGTGCCAAATGTTTCCGCCAGCCCCGCGCCAAGCTCCTACGATCCCGCAGAGCGGTGACAAGCTAGCGAAGAATAGAAAAAAAGGAATAAAGCATCGTTTCCTGGGGATAATGTGCGCTAAGACAATGAAGAAAGGGAAATATGGTAGCATGTAGAGACATGAGTCATGTCCTATTGCTGAATAAGTGATTCAGTAGGACTGTTGCGCATAAATACCCCGCATCTTGATACTTCATTCTCATAATTTTAAAGTCTCTACGGGGGTAGAACGAACTTGGGGATCGGGAGGGGGGGCTTGCCACCCCATCCCCTATATACTTCTTGGTCCCCTTCGGAAAATAATTTACGAGATTTTGCAAACTATTTATGAGGCATTCCTGTCATTTTTAATAGTCATTATGATACATTTTTATTGAAAACAGCTCTAGTAATTGCTTTTGAGGTGCCTCAATTTTTAGAATTCTTCTGCGGGGGGGGGGGGGGGTTGAGATTCTGTTCTGTGCCCCTCTTAGATCACTTTTGGTGAATTACCGCCATGATCCCCGAATCCCTAGTTCCGCTCTTGCTACTGGATAATCATCAGCTACCAATCAGAAAAAATGTTCTCCCACGAGCATGTATTATTTCGCTCATTCATACTACTTAATTGCTACTGCGGGATGTCAATGATATTTTTCCTGTAATTTTGTTTATGAATAAACAAACTTTTAGTTATCACTCGTGCTGAGAAATGTGTGTTATGTTCATTAAAGTAATTTACAACACAAAGTAGGAGACGTTTCCTTTGCGTATATCTAAATAAGTATGACTTGACTTTCGGCTGTAATTTTTTATAGCAGCGATTACTTTGTGCACCAAAAAGTAGTACCCTCGTATTTCGATACCCTTTCTCGCACGCACACTCGTAAAGTATCGTTTTTTAACTTGAAATTTAGAATCTATAGCATCAAACAAAAATTACACGCAGAATAATTACACGATCAACGATGACTTAGCATTAGTTAATTTTAGGTAATAATTAGAAGTGGGAAAGTCATGTGCTAGATGTGCCACGACTGTAGATGCAAAATGTTACTGCACTTTCAAGGAGCAAATGAGGAGGACGGGGAGTGTAGCCGTAAGAATTACGACAGCGTGCGGTTCACATCTCCACGTGGGCAAGGAAAGTCAAAGCGCCTTCAATCATTTCGAGTATGCAATACGGACATCCAGAGAGCACGTATAGTTGCATCCAGGCGCTACTATCGAGCGTCTTGACCTGCTCATAAGCATATTGCTGTAGATCTTGAACTGTAGATTCTTACTATTAGATTCTTAACTATACATTCATATATTTCATTTTTCTGTCATGAGTTCCAATTATTATTGTCCTTTATTAAGAATTATAATCACAGCAATTTCCAATACAAAATCAAAATCATGATTTGGTTTTTAATGGTAAAAATAGCATCGATGAAACAATCTTTATTCTTTCCTACGACGATATTATTGTTATTCTCAGGAACTGGCATGCAATTAATCCATGCAATAATGAATATTTCTTCAAAGGCCACATGTTATTTCAACGACAGTAGCCCATTACATCTGAACATACAAAGGTATATGTGACGCTAAAATCGCTTAAGTTCCTATCCTCTAAACAATGCCTAAAAGTAACATTATGAACCCACGCCTCTCCCTCTTGTAAACCGTACCACGATTACGTCAGCATTTACCAAGTAATGATGACCTTTTTCAAATTCAATCCCAGAGATAATTTTATTTTCCTAAAAAAAAAAAAAAAAAAAAAAAAAAAAATTGCAAATTTCCGAAATAAGTTACAACATAGCTGGGTGTTGGATTGCAAAAAACGACTTGAAGATACCACATTTTAAATTACGCTGATTAAAACTAGTCGTCCTTAGCCCTCGAAATCGTCAGTCATAGCGCGGGAATAAAAATGTTACCAAGACTTGTTGGTCGGATAACTTGAACCTACCTCCACGCCGCGGGCGAAGAGCACTCTAAAAACCCGCCCCTTGCTCCCCTCTCAGAAAGTGCCCTTGTTGTTCCTGGAACACGCAGCAACAGGCGAGCCTCGTGACAAACGTGATTATGCTAGTTTTATTGCGGCAATATTTCTGTTCCGCCTGGCAGTTGTTGCAATAAGATGCACAAATTCCACGGCTGAGCCGATACGAAAAGTGCCAAACTAGAAATTTATTCGCACTTAACGCACTTGGGAATTGCAGTTGCGTCAGATTTCGGGGCCTAAATCCGGCCGTCCGTTTCCCCAGGTTCGCTTAATCCAGCTTAAACCTATCACGAATCGGGGAATTAAGAAATTAGAGCGGTCATACAATTGGGGTATTACTTGGACCACTGGGCGTATCGGAAGTGGGCCAAATCGCAGCCCAAGGTCGTTTTCTTACCGCACCGCACCGCACGCATTATCGCTAAATGCGTACCACGGTTGCCTTGTAAGCGTATAAATCTTATTTTTCTCCTAAAGGGATGTGAGCGTATTTTGGAGATGTGGCAAAAATTCATGTTGCATTTGATGCAGAGTGCATTTTCTTATACCAAAGGCTCAGATTAACATCCTCAGTTCCAGGCTCTGTTGTGTTTTTCAATACACCGATTTGCGCCTATGGCCGATGATTGGTTGAAGTATCTGATCTTCAATAATCATAAGAAATATTTAGCATTTGCTGACCAGATTGGCGTTATGGTCCAGAGCATCTGGTTCTGAGTCCATTGATCCCGGGTTCGAATCTCAGTGGTGGCCGACAATTATGCACGGTAATGGTAAATGGATCTGCGGATACTGATTCCACTCCGGCTTTACACCAAAAATTATTAAGAACCTTTTGATAACGATCAGAAAAAAGGTCCTAAACAAACTCGTCAAGGTAATGATTCAGTTTGATTGTACTGCAAAAGTGCTTTAATGGAGGAACTAAAAAAACTCCGACCCAACCGACGCGAGACTTGAAAATACTAATTAAAGTTGGCAGCATCTAAGCGAAGTAAGCCCTCTTAAGTTTATATAATTTTCAAGAAGAAATAAAAATTTTGAAACAATTGTGCCTGAAAAACCAATTTTTCACCTTTTTGTATTTCAAGCAAATATTTATCACGAAAGAGAGAACAGCGTAACTTTGAACGTTGTAATCTCTTCATGTTTTTGTAGGTTCAAAATTATCACAGAATCACATGAGAATTCAAAATATATCTTGTGCATGGCAGCTCTGGAGGCGTGGTACTTTGACAGCCTCGGGTGAGGAGGGGCAATACAAAAGGTCATGATCTCTTCAGCTAAATGGCCTGAGGGTGTAATGATATTGCTAGGAATGTTTCCACAAACCACTTTGCGTGGATTTTTAGACCTCGTGCGTATAAGCCAGAACTGTATGACCTAAAAAAGTAAAACCTCGCGGCCGGGGTTCCTCCACCATTCATCATCAGTGTCTTTGTGTTAGTATCCTCTAATGACGAACGTTTATAAATATACCACCGATTATTGGCCATAACTATTGTTATTAATTAAGATTTCATATGAAACATATTTTAAATTGATAATTACCAAACTCGCAGTTTTTTCCTTGGTGAGGGATCGATCATGCCACCTTGAACTTCGCCTCGTTTGATTTGGCAACAACGCAAGAATGACAAGAAAATAATGAGCTCTCATGATCAAATCTGGGTCAAGAGGCACCCTCCCCATCTTCCCGGGTGCGACCCTGCTTTTCTGTAAACATTTCCGTTACGGGATCTCGCCAGGAAATGCAAGGCACTAACTTAAAATCTGATGTCGATATTATCATTGAGACAAGTGTTTCTTTCTCCTGGAAAAATCATTCAACTTCCTTTGGGTCTTTACCCTCCATCATTCCACAAGGAGCCGAGTAATTTCAACTGTGCAGACCTCTGAAATAATTAGTTCGTGATTAATTCAATGAAATGAGACGAGGTTCAAAGTGAATCGTTGAATTAAAAATGAAAATGTGTCTTTTCTTACTAGCAAGCATTTGAGAATGAAAATTTTCAATATCTCCTTGGTTTATTGGCTGATCAAATGTTAAAACGCAGGGAAATCGACAGTTGGGGAAACACACAGAGAGTAACACAAAAATTTGGTTAATATGGGAAGTAAAACCTACAGTACCCAGAGAATACCTAGAATAAAGACTCAGAAATAGCATACCAGTCCCTCCATTGGTCTCTAGTCTAAATTCACCGCAAACTGCGCCAAAATCAACACAAAATTTGTTTTGGTTTGTGTTTCATTCGTGTGTTATGTTATTTGTGTTCTTGTGTAACACAAGAACACAAATATTTTTATCAGTGAGGCAAATGCTCGCTTTAGTTTCGTGAGATTGGGCGTTTTAAAAAGATTATTTTTGTTGATTTTTTTTTAAAGTTCGAAGTCTTAAGTTATATTTAATACCGAAGTAAAGTAAATAATAAAATGAGGTTATAATTCTGATATTGTAAATTTAAGCACTAATATTCCAAAAATGAACCTCAGAGGTCTAATAGGTCATTTGACTAAGTATTTTAAAATACAAAGCAAAGAATTAAGCTAGTTGTGAGTCCCGGAAACAGATTTCTCCTAAACCATCATGTGGAGGTTGGAAGAGTGTCGGCTGTCGGATCCACTGTAAATTTTGTAAATTTTTGACCGGGGACACCGCCTCTTCCGATAAAAAATCTCTGCCCACGCTAATGCCTTTGATCTTCATTCATACCTACCTTTTTAATTGTTGTTGATCATAGTTGTCCAGCATAATTGCACCAGATCTCAATTTGCGACATTGCACGCCTCAGCTTCTGGCATTTTTCATCCAATTGCTACAATTACATCAATCTGAATCGACTTTACGTTACTAACGAAAACTGGGGCAGCGTAGACTTTACGCACAGCATTGAGGCGGCTATTTCCAATGCGTAGCATGTGCACCGTGAAACATCCTGTCCAAGACCAGCTGCATCGAGAAACATTTTCCACGGAGCTCGGAGCAACTCCCGCCAGAGTAATCGGATGATTACATGGTTGCCAGATCGTCAAAATGCTTCAGTGATAGTGCCCCTGGGATAGGGATACTTACCGGTTCTCTAGGGCACAGATACCTTAATAGAGATGACTGGTGGTTGAGAGAGTTGAAACTAATTTTACAGTTGGACGGCCCAAAGCCTTGGGAGCCTTCGGAGACTTTGAAAGAAGTAAGGGCCTTTGCACTACCCACGTTGAACATTGCTGTCCTCATGCACGCCCTTTTTTTCAATCTTTGTTGGAACTATCTTGATTTTTGGATGTGTAGACTCTCTATGGATACAGGCTGGTTTCACTCAAAAATTTGATTTTTTTTTATGTTAAAAACCTATCACAGTTGTTTGAATTGTCAAAGAAAAACATTTCAACATGTCTTCTAACTAAAAAAGCATCAAAAATCAAATAAAACCATTTTATGAAAATCCGTGTTTTTTTCATTTTTCTTTTAACACGAAAAATGTGTTGGGCCGTGAGAAAAAGGAACACAGGCGTCAACAGCTGAAATTTTGGGAAAGCAAGGTAGCACTAGGTCAAAAAATGTCTTTCAACTGCCACCGGAAAATCATCAGCTATACTCTATCTACTCACCGAAATTTGGGTAAATTGCTTAAAAATGAACCTGAACGTTTACCTGAGAAAAATGAACGCAAAATTTTTAAAAAAAATCAAATTTCTAACTCCTAATTTTTTGGCAGCTGAGGCAAAGAAAATCGTACGCTGAAAAAAAGTCCGGCCGTGGAAGCCGTGCTAACGGGCTATATAGACATGCCGCCCACGTTCCGGGCCCAGAGGCCGAAAGTTCCAGGCGCACCACCCGCAGCAGTCGAGGCTACGGTTCCAGCACCCGG
Source organism: Bemisia tabaci (assembly GCF_918797505.1). Taxonomy (NCBI): domain Eukaryota; kingdom Metazoa; phylum Arthropoda; class Insecta; order Hemiptera; family Aleyrodidae; genus Bemisia; species Bemisia tabaci. The sequence goes on from NC_092796.1 coordinate 50,395,263, forward strand.
AACTTTCGGCCCATGAGCCCGGAACGGACGGTATTTCTATAAAGCCCGTAACTTATTTTTCAGTTTAAAGCGGGATTTTCCAGGACGATCAGGCACTCTGGATGGCTATTTTCGAGGCAAGTGATCTGTGCGACTATTAGATCTAAGTGTTGGAAATGCGGGGGATTTGGAGTACTCGCGGCGGCGGGCAGAGCCAGGATTAATTTCGACTGCGGGGCGGCGTCAATCTTCGGATGTTGCCTCACTCGTGGCCAGCTAGCGTCTCCGTCCCCTCCGCGGATCCCGTCTCCAGGACGAAACCGCCTAACTTCCGCCTGGAAACCGCGGCAGTTAGGATGGTTTTGGCGAAACCGTCTTCACAGTGCATGAGCAAGAATTATCCCGGTCGTTTCGATTACAGTGATATCATTTTTGTTTGGGTTCCCCCGGATCGATTGTTTCTTAATCTCAAACTGATCGGTAGAATCACGGATTTAGGGCATTTTCCTGCTTCGGTATGTATCATAACCGAGGATGGTTACTCTCGTTCCAGGGTTATTAGAGATGCACTGACGGTAAACTGATTACTTTGACCTGATCATAAATTAATTTTTTCCCACCTCAAATATCCCCTCAGGGATAGTTTTACGCTCACAGCCCTTAATGTCCCATCCGACCTCAGTCCCTAATGAAGCCAGCCCCAGGTAACCGTTGTTTGAAACTCGGGTCACCTGGCCGGGATTCGGACCCGGGACCTCCCTATCATAGAGCAAGTGCTACAACCACAAGGCCGAGGTGTCTTATTCTAAAGGATTATCTCATGAACGAATGCAACCCTTGGTCAATTGGTCATGTGCATATAGGCTGCTGCCTAATAGGTTGTTCAAAATACACTGAGCTGAGTTCCTCGAGTTGCTGCTGACCTCTGCTAAGTCTCCCCGATTCTAGCAACTAGAGATATATCGAAGTCGACAATCATTGAACTTTAAAGCGAGTAGGTGCTTAGTAATTTGGTATACTGGAATCTGAAACTGTAATAGGTTAACTGGCAGTGCACCTTATATACCCCGGAAAATTCAAATTTTTGATATCCTGTCCAAGTGGCACGCGGATTGCAATACGAGTAAACTGCGATAACATTGTGAGAGTATTTCCATTGCATTGGGGGTGCTGTATATGTTGTTGCCTATCTGCTTATTGAAGGGGAGCTTTTTATTGAAAGTGATTGAAATACATTTGAAATCAATGGGATTTTTTTCCGCTGAAAATTGCCTCTCTTTACTGACACCGATGATCTAGACATCGACCAAATGATGATTTACTGTTGTGACAATTGCAATTGAATCAAAGGAAGTTGCAAATTTTGCCGCAAAATCCTACTTGCGTGCTTGAGCAGGAAAGTTTCAATTGCTTTATCTACATCTTTGTTTCATTGTTTCAGGTGTTGGTCCTGTTGACCTGCCTAATGGCGTTATCAGTGAGAAGTACAGAAGTTGGCGTTCCAGAGAGGTTCCTGAAGCCTCGAAATTACAACCCGCATCCGTACGAAGATGCCATTCTCAGGAACCAAAACTTGCAACTGCAGGCACTCCAGTTGCAACTACCACAGGCGGCGGCGCCGTATGCGCTATTCCACAGGAAGCCAGCAAATGGTGACGTCACGACGCCTGTTCCTTATCCGATACCACCAGTAATTCTCAAACAGAAGCCCGAGAAATATAAATCAGAGGTGCCGTCAAAATACTCCTCGGTAAATACAAATATTTCATAACTAGTCTGAACATTGAACATAATTTTCTCTATTCTGTTTATGTTATAATTTAATACTCTGACGACTCACAGACGCAGAAAAAGCTTAGGTTAATCAATGCCGTGGTCGAAAGGCCAATCTTCTAAATCTTAATAATGACCTATCGTACCAAATCAGAATTTACCTTTTTACGAGAAGATATATTCTTGCCGATCCAATGAAATGCTCACTTTTTCAATCTCGCAAAAAGAAGATTGCACTGGTCAAAACGGGTGAATTTGCATGAAATCTAAAAATTGATTTTGAGCAGATTTTTAGCGCTGAATCTCGAAATGACCTCCGTTTGTCTGGATCAGCTCGATTTTTCTCGGAATGAAATTTTCCCTAACAATTAAGCTTTTCCAAAGAAAAGTCATCTTTCTGGAAAATATGTGCACGATGGAGAAAATATAAGGCCATTTTCGGATTCAGTAGCCAAAATTACCCTAGAGAAATACCTTTTTTATGCATTTTAAAGTTTCCTTCTTGTTCCTATAATATCAAGGTTTTTCCGGACAAGCCGCTGTAAAGCCGAAAACGACCTTAGTTTTCCTCCATCTTGCACAAATTATCCGGAAAATTGACTTATCTCTAAAATCGCGCTGACACAGAAAAGTGGAGGTCAATTTCGGAATCAGCGCTAAAAAAACGTCCGGACACATGCTGACACATTGTGGGCAAATCTAAAAAAAGAAAATAATTGTTGACCAGTGCTACTTCTGTATGAGTCGTAAACAAACCAGCGAGGAAGCAAAAGAACAGATTGACTCTTGCGACAGACAGCGGCCAGTGGTAGTAGCGGGTGGCGATGGTGCTCAATCTTGACCCGCTTGCTGAAATCCGCTTATTAAGGAACCCAATTTCCCATCCAGAAATCGGTGGCTACACCTGAAAGCGGCATTGCCTATCCTAACAAATACACCATTTAAATTTTTCCATGGAAGCCTGCATAGTCTAATAAAACAGGAAAATATAATTGACAACACCGCGTGAACTGGGGCCCTGGCTCCTCGGCAAAGCGCAGCCGCAGTCGACCATCTGACTGGAGCAATGAGAGGTGTGCATTACTGCCGTGCTAAGGAAAAACACCGTATGAGCTTTCAGGCGTTGCCAAATTTCCCTCGATAAAATACGAAATTCCTGGAAAACTTGTGGATATTTTTCTACCAATTTTTTACAGGATTCCAATCAAATTTAATCTATAGTATCTGAAAATTTCAAAGGAAAATATTCATAACTTTCCTTAAAAATAAACGTTTTATTGGAGGGAATTTGGCAACTCTCGAATGTTCATAAGGCGTTCTTCCCTAGCACGGCAGTATACAACTGCACTTGAAAGTTGACCTCCTCAGCCCTGGCTTGCGCCAAGCTTCCAACCCGGGCCCGCACCCGTGACCCCCCACCCCGAGCCATGCGGTCGAGGGGGGTGGAGTGGGGCAGGGGTCAACTGCATGTGACCCGGCGACACGACTCTGTTGCCATGAGCGCTCCTGTTATCAGAGGTGCCGGCCTCATTTGGAAGTAAGAGAAATAACCATAAAAACTAATCCAAATACAGAATTGAAATTGATACATGAACCATGTCAGTTATGAGTTTCTTAGCGTCACCGATTTTCTCGTCTTTGAAACATCGAAGGGTGTGAAAATCGTTACTTTTTACTGCTAAGTCACGAACATCGAGGTTAAGCGAGGCTTTTGTGTTCTCCTTCTTCTTTTTTCTCCTCTTCTTCTTCTTATTCTTCTTCTTCTCTCCCTTCTTCTTCTTCTTCTTCTTACTATCCCTTCGACTAAGGTATATTTCCTGCTTGTCCAACCATTACTTTATCAGACGCGTATAAAAGTGCTAAAAATACCAGTACTAGTACTAGTACTAGCACTAATACTTGTTGAAAATATATGACGTATAGCTTACATTTCTCAGTCTTAGGTCAAAACTTGTAAGCAGTAAAAGAAGGTTGAAAATTATGATATGATATGGTAAGGGTTAAAAAAGAAGGTAAATAAATGGAATTCACCCGAGCAATGGTGATACTATATGCATGACAGTGTAGGATCCAAACAAAATGCCCTCCTCAATTCCTCATCAATATTAGCTCATTACATGCAGTGATGTATATTTGACAGTTTGACACGTTGGGTTGTTATTTGTTAGCGCTGTGCAGACATTGCGCCTTCATCCTATTGCGTATGCAACAAGGACAGCCATTGAGCAGGAATAATTGCATCCGGGCTTTATATGTTACCAATGAAGTCAAGCACGCATCACGCGTCCAAAGTCCGAGATCGGACACAAATAATTGAGACCCACCACTTGTATCCTGACAATGGCGGAGATTTTTCCTTTGGGGGATTCAAAACCTCCTTAGAATAAGTGATAGGGTAGCAACAGGATCCTTTCCTTCTTGTTGTTTGAAAGAGAGCACGAAATACATTTAACAAATTTACTAAACATCAGCTAGATCACCAAAGAATATATATTAGATTAATTTTATAGGAAAAGTATGACCCCATCTCCTTATATATAAGTTATAGTGTATACCTAGGATATTGATTACTCTAGCTCTCCCTTCTCTTTCTTTATTCTCTTCCTGGTTCTCTCTTTCCATTACCACTTTAATATGAAAAAAATGATTCTTAAATTAGGGTATCTGATCCTAGTTTTTGAATAAAATTACAAATTTTTATCGGTAAAAATGTTTACACTTTAAAAATTCCACTAAATACTTGACACAGTATTCAATTGAATCGGTGAGAACGAAAACACACCAACTCGTTAACTCCAAAATGCTCTATTTTCATCAAGGACGGTCAATTTTCAAAAAAGTCATTGAAGTTAGCGCATCTGTGTCAACATGAACCTTTAAAGTGTCCTTAAGTACTTCTCCTCCGGCGCCAAAAATCGTTTTCTTAGACTAACCTTTTCACCTACTGTACTGTTTTGTGCGTTTTGATTATTTTCATTTTTTCGAGTTGGCGTGTTTTCGTTCTCACTGATTCAATTGACATTCATTTCACTCGGGTCCACTGGGCGCTTCATAGACTTCGGAGTGAAATACACAATAAATTGCACTCGAATGTCGAGAAATGAGACTGGAAAAGCGGCAACACGGCGGCTCAGCGTGAAGATGCCGACAGCTGAATCACGCCCCGAACCTCCCCCGTTTGAAGCGGGAGTGTGAGCTTAGCCCTCCCCGTGAGCCCGGCATAATCAGGCTCCGGGCTCGTTTCACAATAATTAGCCGTGCGAATGAGCATACGGGTAAATATGAGCTCTGCATTGGATTTGCCGCGGTTGATGTAATTTTTAATCTCCCCGCCCCGATCGCCACCGCATCGCGCATCGTCTGGCCAAGTCGGGGCACAGAGTTCCCTCCGCTCATTACGGGTGCACGACTTGACCAAAAACGATAAGGAACAACTGAACAAGAGACGCACGGAGATGCCTCTTGCGGTGGCATAGTATGCCGCGCCGTAGCAATTAATAGAACATGCGCGGTGGCTGGTCAGTAAACATGTGTGATGTTATTATCGAACTCATTGTGAATCAGATTAACCTAGATAAAACGTGCACGGACTAGAGGAATGTTAGCGCCTAGTGGTTACTAGGATTCTGATTTATATGATCCCTAAAAAATATAGTAGCCATCACACTGAGTGAAAAAATAACATAAAAGTTAGGTTACAAGAGGAAGTGAAACATAAAGTCCATGGATTTCCCGGTTTTTTCATAGTTTTCGATCAGTGCTAAATTAACTCAACCTGTACTTGAGTTAATCAAAGAAGAGTAATATTTTTCTCAAAGCACTAAGAGAGTCTACTCTGAAAATAAAATTGCAATTGAGGAGCTTGGAGGACAAGGCGCACAAGTGCAGTTTTTGGAAAAATAAAGATATTGATGATTTCAAGTAAAACTAGTCTCGATGCATATTCTGTGAAAAATTCACTCCCAAATTCCAATTTTGAAGCATCAAAAAGTCAGTTTGAACTTTCCATCATAAGGATCCATGTAATTTTGAAACTTCATAAACACTTATTTCTTGAAATAGCAAAAACTCAACTTATGCGCCTTGTCCTCCAAGCCCCTTAACCGGGTAGTTGCATGCAGCTGGGATTTTAGATCTGATAATTGTTTCTGGCAAAACTTTTCGCGAAAAACCCATTTTTCGTATTTGCCAGTTCCGAAATTCAGTCGAAAGCTCCGAAAAAGCCCGGTAAAAAGCCGCAAAATCGGGGTAAAAAATACACTATCTCCATTGGCTTTGACGTCAGTTGGTATACGTAGGTATACGAGGCCCCGCCCACCGCCATCACCGTTGTGGTTGAGATTTTCGAATTTATCTGACGACATTTGGCAAGCGAAACCCATGACCCCTCGCCTCGTGTCTAAGCTCCATCCCGACAACTTTATCCTATTTTCGGAAGTCGGGGACCGACGCCGGCGGAGGCCCCGGGCCCCAAATCTCGATTTGTATATCCCGAACTCGTGACCGTGTCGAAACGGGAACAACGAACAGGAAAAACTGGAGCGCCGCTTATCAGCTGCACACCCTCAAAGAATATGCAGAATTTGACCGCTCGCTCATTTGTTGCCGTTGTTGCCAACCCGAGAGAGAAGAAAAATCAACAAACCCTAAAACATAATACTGGATATTATTTGTTGAATGTTGAATTTATTTTTTGTGACAGTGGCAATTGTCGCAAAATAGAGGGTTTCTCAGTTTTATACTTGAGGTGTCTAGAACCAAAAGCAATAATCTCCATCGCCCTGTCTAAAATTTGTGCGGTCATATTAAGTTTCTGTGAGAAACAGCCAAAACGTCTGGCTGTATTTAAAATTTTCCAAATTTTCTCACTTTATACCAGAAAATCCACGCGAAAATATCAGGACGGAGGCCTCTCGTTCTTTACAATATTAAAGATCAAATAATTTTCATAATTTACAATAATTGAATCGGTTTCTGTTAAACGGGCGTAAGTCCACAAATCCAAATTTTTCAGGAGAGGCAAAAAACTGATTTTTTCGTTATGCAGGACACCACTAAATTTCAAAAAAGGGTTCAAAGGTTGTATAAACACCCGTTTAAAAGTTCTGAAATGTTTTTTTGGCTCAGAAAAATTTTAGTACCCTTTTAGGCTAATTTTAAGTTTTGGACTTACGCCATTATACCAGAAAACGAAGGATGACTGAGACAGTTTCAAGCCAAAAAACTAATATTAAAGTAAGTTTGAAAAACGTAGCACATGGTTTTTTTCTTCTATATAGCATAGGGAGTTATTATATGTTTTTAAATTTATTTAAAGGCCTAAATTTTCTAGAATTACTCCTCTTTTTCCAAAATTAATGAAGGTGACATGGGATATTTTCATTTAAAAAAGTGTTGAAACCAAGTTTTCAAATTTCAATCATGTTTTTTTGTGATCAATGCACAATAAGAAGTTATATCACCTAACAGCTAGGTCAAGATGCAAATTCAATACAAATGTTCTTCATTTATTATGAAAAAAGTTACAGAAACTTTAGAAATGCGCGAGTTTGAGAACTCGCCCCCCCCCCCCCCCCCCCCCTATTCCACAGGCTTCTATACATAGGACTTCCGCCATCTTTTCAGAAAATGTGTATGTACCCTAAAGGAGGCTGAAAATGCAAAAAAAACGATTTTGAAATTTTTGGACTTACGCCCGTATAACAGAAACCGATTCAATTATGATAGCACAATTTTTAGACAGGTCAATGGAGATTCCCGCTTTTGCCTCTAGACGCCTTATATAAGCTTGTACATTTTGTTCAATTTCATTGATTAATTTTTAATGTATTTTCCGAAGGAAATACACTAGTGCGTTCGTGTTCTTTCGTAAGATGGGACCTAGGCCTGGAACCATATGAAAAGCACCGATCTCGAGTCGTAGATCACGAATATAATTATGTGCCATTCATTTTTTGCCATATATATGTATGTGTGGTTGATCGGTTGGATAATACGCTTATTTACAGGTGCTTCAACGACACATACAAGTCATCAACACCTGAAAAGTGCTTTATCAATTTTATGTATGTATTTCAGCCGATGTGAGATTTTCTCAGTTTTTAGAACTTTGTGTACCGATTAATTTTTGAGTTTCTTGAAACGGAACTTTCAGGGTTTATTATACCTTAAGAGCACTTTTAATTGTCGAGTAAAATCGTTTACAAAGATGATATACGAAAGAAAAGGGGGCAATCTTACCTAATGCCTAATATTTACTCTTACGAAATCATGGACCGCTTCATATTTGAACTTTGAAGTCAGATCGAATATCACTGCATGAAATAACACATCGATTGTCTTTCTCAAACATACATCTCCACGCTTAAAACGGTCGGATATCGTTGCATCCTCTCTGTTATGTTCATTCTTGTGCAATAGTCTAACATGTACTTTCAACACAAAAGACGACGAGAAAACAGTTTATACAGATGAAAAAGCACCTAGACGTGAAACCGCTCCTCAGTAAGGGTCTTATAGCACAGTATTTCAAACTTACCGAGATTATAACGTGACTCAGGTTTCCATCACTCTAGTGTAACGAGCCGTAAACTAATGTCCGTCTCAGTTTTGGTGAGCCCTTGAAACTGTCAAACTTTCCTTTCGTAAGGAATGAGTTTAATCTGAGTTTCAGTTCCAGCAACCTGGAGCTTTCCCATTGTAGGAACCACTGAAAAAATCGGGTCATAATCACGAGAAAACAGTTCTCCTATAGGCTTGAACTTTCTAGTCGCGCAGAGAAGTGTGCTTGTTGCGACAAGAAAGCCATTATACAAAGTAAAATTTTTAGGTGTGAGTATTTTTTTTTTTTTTGGTTGTCATAATCAGAAAAACTTCATCACAATAAGGAAAGTTTCGTGGTCACAACTAAGTTTTAATTGGTGTAATCAATTGCCCTATTTAATGAAAAATTATTTTCCTCATTGCATTACGCCTATGATCCACCTATGAAGCTAGATGACATGTATTTGGACCGAGCTCATAAGAAAGGAACCAACCCACATTAAGTTGATACTGAGAAAAAGAGGTATGAAGTTTTATTACTACATAAGGCTCAGTGTAGAAAATAAACTTTCATCCCTCTTTTCATAGACTATAATTTCTGTTTTTCGACTTACAGTTTTTGGCTAGAGAAAATATACGGCTTAGTTAGTGAAACTCAAAAAACAATCTTAAGGCAATTTTTTCAAAAATGTGGGTTGGTTTCTTTCTGATAAACTCAGACCATTTCAATATTTTACAGCGTGTGTTGCAACCCTGTCCATCGAGTTCAAAAAGTGAACCAAATCTCCTCTCTCGCGAAAATTTGACTAATGTAAGGTAATAAATTACATACTTACCGTCTGCTGACCAATCGGCCCTTGCCGATTGAATTTGCCGCCGTCAAACCGATACCATCAGCTCGTGCTTTTGAGGTGCAGGAGTGTTGCGGGGTTGCGTCACACTGAGTCTCGGCGCAGTGACACAAAGTGGCGCGGGTCAGTTGAATTCTGGCAAGAATTTGACGTAATTAAATTGATTGATTCGTCATTCGGTGGTTCATGAGATATAATGCACGATTTTGGGCTCCATTCTTTCGCTGTGTCGTCACACGAGGTGTTCAGGCGTTCTGATTGGAAAGAGCTTTGAGGAATGTGTGATTGTGTGAGTTTAATGTCTGTTATTCATGCGTGGATAGACATGGGTAAACCAAAATTCGCTCCTCACGTAATAATCAGAATTCTTGTCGGATTGATTAGCCTCTAGAGTTGAACTCTACCGCAGCCAAGTGAATGCTCTTAACTATCAAGCCCTGATTACCTTCTCTTGTTTTTAAGTAAAGTTCAAAATTAGGCACTGTTTGAAATTCATGCAACACGTGGAGTATATTTTTCTCTTCAATTTTATATGAGTAGAAATACACGCGCTACAACTTATACTGATTACTATAGGAACGAATAAAATTTGGAAAGAACATGGATCTCACTTGGAGTGTTTTTCATTCCTCTTGTGAACGCCTGGTGAATATCATTGTACTAAATACTCTTTTAATTACTCTGTTAAATACGTACGAAAGGAAAAGAAGAATGATGTAAGTACGGGGATCTTAAACAGTTTATCGAAGAAAAAGCCAAAAGTAAATGGAAAAATTTACAAAAAATCCTTCTGCGTAGAAATACTAACAGTAAATATATAAGTCTGTAATTGGCTGAGAAGACGTGATACCTCCTTGAAAACCGCAATCTTTATGAATCTAAAACTTTGTCGAAACATAGAATACATCATCTCCAAAAATGTAAAAAAAATATTAGGAAGCATACAAAAGAATCACATTCGAAGAATATCTTAATGGGAAAATCAGCATCTCACACACAACCTAATTCAGTAAAATTGCGTGCAGCAGCGGGCAAAAATTCTAATAAAGTGTGCATTAATGCAAAATTTTCTCAGTATAGAATTCTACACTGAGAAAATTTCGCGGAACACAGATTATAAGTGCCGAATACCGATCACTCTATGGGAATCTTGCTTCAAATTTTGCTCCCGAGAACTGGAGGTCCGCTATTCGCATTCAGTAAACCAGTGGCGTGGCGTGCTTTTCGATATATCGATTGTTATGCCAATTAAACCTATGGAAAAGGATCGATAGACAGGGTGCTCGCAGCGAACACTTTAATAATCGATTCTTTACCGTAGGTTTAAATGGCATAACAATCGATAAATCGCAATTCACGCCACGCCACTGCAGTAAACACTCATATGCACTGGCACTCATGGTTTTGTGGGTTTTTTCGTTGCGCTTTTTCACGTCTTAGCTGTGCCCACCATACTGAGTCGGGGTCGCATCGTCAGACAAGGGCACCAATGCAAAGCTCGATTTCAGATATTGCTCCAAAAAAAAAAAGTCCGTGACTGGAACCCGCCTCGAAGTCGTCGTTTCCGGACAAAGTAACGTAACTCCATTCCAGGGTTGCAAAATTGACTTAAACAATTCAATTCCTTACAAAAAAGTACCAGTAAAATCTTTGTCCAGAATTTTTCTTATTTTTGCCTGAGATCTGAAGAATAACCACTGAAATTTTTAGATAGAAATGTACAAGATTCGCCTGGTAAAAACGCAATTTGCGAGGGGAAATTTGGCAACATTGAAATGGAGTTAAGTTTTTTCGCGGGGAGAGCGACGAACTGTGTCAACAGAGCGAAGCGACGACCATGGCTCGCCTCCGAGCCGAAACACAATGCACCAGACTTATGTCAGATCGCGAAGATGCTTGTATCTTTTCCCTCTTTTTCACCCCCGCCCCTCGCGTCGCGTTCCTCGCCCCCACCCATTCACCCATCCATATGTATCTTTATGCATAACTCCCACGCAACCACGCAGTATGTCATAATTGTGGCTGCTTTGGCTTTGTTACCGTCCGCCGGGCCCGGCTGGTCAGCGGTGACTAGTTGCTTCTGCCCGGCATTGTTCCGTTGTTGGTGACTAGTTGCTCGTGCATTGTCCGCCCCGGTGACGGCTGAGCCAACGTTGTCGGATCATCCATTTCAGTCAGCTTTAATAGCATTACACTGAAAAAAATAATCTCGGTGTATTTACTAAGAAAATAGTAAAATTACCAAGAATTCAGGGTTCTATTTGATCCCAGTTTTTCTTGGTAAAATTACCACTTATGGAATTGGTAATTTTACTGGACCTTGGTAAAAACGCCAATATTTTTTATCGACTGTGGTAGAATTACCGAGATAAAATGGCAAAGTTACCGGGAATTGATTACCAATAAAAGTGGTATTCTTACCTGAAAAAAAAAACAGTAAAAATACCGGTTTTTAAGTAAGCTTACCAGTCTGTCTTGGTAAATTACCAATAATTGGTAAAAAAAAGTGAGATGGTAAAGGTACCAACGGACCTTGGTAAAAACGCCGAGAATTTTTTTTCAGTGTACGATAGTACACTGCTACGGAAGACCGCCGTATGAACATTTAGACATTGCCTTTCCTCTGATAGAACATGAATTTTCAGGAAACTCCGTGAACATTATTCTTTGAATTTTTTAGAAAATTTTATTTGCGACCAGATCTTAAAGTTTCTAGGAAAATATTCTCAACTCTCCTAAAAAATGAACATTTTATCGGAGGAAATTTGGCAACTCTCGAATGTTCATACGGCGTTTTTCCATACCAAGGAAGTACAGGTCATTGGGATTCAGAGAGTAGAATCTGCCAATGATTGCATCAATGTTATTGATGGCTTCAATCTTGTGTCACTTGTTCAGAATACGGTGTGAGAGATGGTTAGCTATTAACAAATTAAACGGAGATTTCATTTATAAACACGATATATGACATGAACATTTTGTGGTTCATGATTAATGCATTATGGTTACAATATGACCTAGACAGAACTCTACCCTCAACGCTGTAACGTTGAGTCCACGCAATATAAGTTCATGCACTTGTAAATTGCATTAGACCATCGTTTGACAATGGTTTAGCATGGAAAATGAATGCAAGAATCAAAGTAATAGATATTCTGTCGTAGTCTCAAAGTGCGTAAATTTAATTGGCGTAGACTCTACTAATACTTACTACTAAGAATACTTAATCCAAAAATTTACCTCGGCAAGAAGAAAGAAAGTCATCGACGAGATATCGATGACTAAAGTTGGAAAATGCATAATCCCGATTGTAACGTTGTTGCAAGTTTTCCTCAGAAAACTAACCACCAGTTACTTTTGAAATTTTCTGTGAGTTTTTTTCCATAAAATTAACGATATTTACTTACGATATCAACGAGATATTTCGCCGCATTTCCCTCTAAAAAGGTAGACCATCTTCAGAATTTGTAAATGTTGCAATAGAATCACGCATTTCTTTATCATAGTCATCGATGTTCTGGATGCGAAAACGGTGGCAACGGTGGCGCACCGGTTCAACGTGCAAACCAGAAGTGTCCCAATTGTGAGTTATGCTTGTGCCAATATTGCATTAATATTCTGCGATTGTGCCCTCATTATTCTTCCTTTTTGTGCGCCTGAATAATCGCAATAATGAGGTAGGATTCAGATTCGGGACGCATCTGGATCAGCCGCAGACGTCGATTCCGCCGAGAGAAGAGCCGCGCAACCTTTGCCCGATCGCTTTAAAAATCCACTTGCGTTCAACAAAAACTGCGATTTTTATTCATCATTTGGCAACCACGCTACATTTAAAGCTGCCAAACTGTATTTAAAAATACGTCTATTTTATATACGTTTCTTTAAGGCAAATGTGCACTATGTGGCGACAGTGCCCTCGGCGTTACGAGGGGGTCGTCGTGAATGTTGAAGGGAATGCGCTCGACCGAGAAATAAGGTACATGAATTGAAGTGGGGGTGGGGAAAAATTCAAATAATAAATGAAACAGAGCGCCTCAGCAGGAGAATTATATTTTGGAAGAAATTCCTACTTAAGAGACGGGTAAGCATACTTGAGCTTCATCATTAAAGTTCGCGGATAGCTTTAATCTGACTCTAAAATAAGCTTCTTCCATTTTAATTTGAACTACATTTTTAAACCGAAATCCATGGTGCGTGATTTTGCTCTCTCGTTTCTTATTGACGCAACAAATGCCGCAGTTGACATTTTTAGTTTGTGTTGCATGCGATTTTAAACACTTGTGATGAACATGTTGTGAATGAATGATTATCAAGATTGAAACAAGTTAGTTGAAACAAGATTACATCATGCATGCTCATCACAAGAGGTCACTTCGTAAACATATTTTTGGAGCAATTTGACCAAATTACCTCGGCAGATTTCATGCCTATCGACTGAACATTTAATATGCCTGGGTGCAGATTATAAACAAGAAACATCGCGGGAATACTTCATCTAATCATTGAATTTAGAAATTGGCAGGGAGGAAAAACTGAGGAGAGAGAAGAAAAGAAGATGAGCTTATGAGAGAAAGGGATACATCTTCGTTATTGCGATTTTGATGCAGCAGATTATTTCTGAAGGGCCGCATTTTGAAAAACATTAGAGAATCTGCCGAGGATAAGAAAGCCGGAGATCAATTACATTGTGAGATAATCCAGCGAGTTCGAATAATCGCGCCGAACTCACCGCGGCCGGCTCTCAACGCATAATAGCGCCTGCAAGACTGTAGGAATACTTCACGCGCACGGCACCAACGGCACATTAGCGCCTACAAGACTGCATGGATACTTCTCGCATTGCGCCAAACGCACTGCAGTCGATCATTTGAAGTGAAACTCATATTAGGGCTGATAAGACTGTAAGCATACTTCACGCATTGTGAGTATAGCACGGTGCGCGTTTTCATCATTGTAATTTCTCGATGCGAGACCCATCTCCTGTGGTGCGATGGACAACTTTTCATAAAAACTGTAGCTTTACAGGGACCGTTTTTAGGGGGCGTATGGCCGCGTAGCGTGGCCTATGGTGTTTTATTTTAGAATTTCTACTTTTTGTCTAAAAGTCTTCCATCGTATTTAACTACGTATGTCAGACTATGACCGTGCGATTGCTAATATTTCTACTCAAGTCCTAATGTTTGATAATTAATGGACAAGCCAGAATGTAAATAGAATAAATCACTCCTAAATAGAATGAGTGTCTTTTTGGCGTGCATGAAAACGTCAATGGTAATTTGGACTGCGTTAAGCAGAAAGGAACCAAGCCACATCAGCTATTGCCAAATTTAATCGAAGAATTTAATTCTTTATATGAAAACGGTTGTGCGGATTTTTGTGAAAATTTCAGTGAATTTTCTACATCGTGCAAAGCGAATTCCATAAATTTTTCAAAGGAATCCGCACGAACGTTTTCTCGTAAAATATTAAATTCGCTGGAAAAAAACACATTGGATCCAGAGTCCAGACTCTTAAAAACATCGAAATGAAAAAATACTCTTGGTTCAATCGAATTTTTGCTTAAATCAAGAGCCAAGCCCCTTAATTTGAGCGGATTTCCTTTTGATTTAAGCTTAAATCTGATTGAATCAAGAGTATTTTTCCTTGTCAATGTTTTCAAGAGTCTGGACTCTAGATCCAATGTGTTTTTTTTTTTCCAGTATTGCCCAGGGAAATTTGACAATAGCTGATGTGGCTTGGTTCCTTTCTGTTTAACGCGGTCCATTGGATGGTGCCTTCTTTGTTGTCACTAACCATGTATAATTTTTTTGCAGGTCCCCAAGAATTACGCATTCTCGTACGCTGTGAAAGACAAAAACTCCGGCGACGACTTCTCGCACTCCCAAGCGCACAACGGGCTGGCAACGAAGGGCGAGTACCGGGTGAAGCTGCCCGACGGGCGAGTCCAGATCGTGAGCTACACGGCCGATAACAACGGGTACCGCGCCGACGTCCGCTACGAGGGCGACCCCCTCTCCAGCGAGGCCCCCGAGAAAAAACCAACGAAAAAGCCCCAATTCAATTTCGACAAGTTCCACGACCCGGACTTCGCCTTCTCCCCCATCGCCTTCAAGGGCTTCAAGCCGTTCAAGTCCATCTTCCTGCAGCCGACGACGACCCCACCGCCGGCGCCGCAAGCCCACCACACCCACGAGTCCCAGATGCAGACCCTCAACAAAATCCCCGAGTCCTCGGAAGAGTACCCACAGGTGGACAACTACAGCCTCGACTACTACGAGAACAACTTCGGCACCCAAGCTCCGGACTACCAGAACTCGGTCGAAGAAGTCAACCACCAACCCGAGGTCCGCACCCCGGAGGATCCCTTCCGCAATGGATATAGGTTCCCTTACCGTGGCTCTATCCACCCCAAAGTCCCCGAAGTAGCCACCAGGAATGAAGTGAACCACCAGGTGCAGAATGACATCGCGGCTGAGGAACCGGCCTACCCGAACCCTGAACGCGTCACCCAAACGGTGCCCATCGCGGTGTACCCTGTCTACTCGGTGACGCAACCGAATTACGACTACGACAGGCAGGTGTATTCCGAATATCAGTCCAAAGAACAGCCACAAGAACAACATGATGATCGACAACACCTGCACGAGCAGAGACTGCGCCAACAGGAGCAACAGCAGCTCCACGAACAAAGGCTCCGTCAGCAGGAACAACAGCAACTACACGAACAGCAGCTGCGCCACGAGCAACAACAACTCACTGAGCAGCGGTTGCGCCAGGAGAAACAACAGCTCCACGAGCAGCAGATACGCCAAGACCACCAGCAGCTCCACGAGCAACAGCTACGCCAAGAGCATGAGCAGTTGCACGAGCAACAGCTACGCCAAGAACAACTGCACCAACAGCAGCTGCACCAACAGATACACCAACAACAGCTCCATCAACAGCACCACACAGAGGTGACAGCACCGAAAGTTCCGCAGAATATCAATGTTTATTACCAGCCGAAGTACGTGGTTCCAGTGGTGGATCACGCTAGTCCCAAGCCGGGCTACATCTCTACACCGGCTCATTACGATTACCAAACGACGCCTGCGGCCTCGTATGAACAGAGCGCCTACACCACAGCAGCCCCGACCACCGTCTACAGGCAACTACCCTCCGAGCTGAGCTTTAGGAAAGTTTCGCCTGATCTGAAACCGGTGCCTGAGGAGCGGGTTAAGATTCAACCCAACTCCGAGCCGCATGAGGACTCAGGTATAGTGTCTATGTCTCAAAAACTTTAATTATTGTATTAGTATCATCAGACAACTGCTGTTAATGCCGCTTTAAAAGAGAATTTCCTGCGGGCAGATTGTTGAAATTGATGGACAAAGCCATAGACAAAAAGGACATAGGGAGTATGGAAAGATCCTGTTGGTTGAAATGAGTGGTTCCTGTAAACTGAGGGAGAACATTGTGGACGAACTGAATGGTCTCTTGTGGGTTGCCGTTAATTAGTCTATTACCTACCTTCTTTGTCCCATGCAATCAACCGCTTCCACCACTAGGATCCCTCCCTATCCCTTTTGTCTTCTTTGTCTATCGCTTTGTCTACCAATGTCAACAATCACGCTGCCGCTCTCCAGAGAGTGCCCAATGGTCTTATAATCATACTTTAATCATTGTGTGCTCATTAATCTGCCATGTTTACATTTTAAATACATGTATTGCTGTAATGATATTTGGATTACATTTTGCAATAAGGAACCACTATTTCTGGCCCATTTTAGAAACAACATACATGCCGTTAGTTTCCTTATGCAGATATGTGATTTTACGGGAGAGCCAGAGATAGTGGTTCCTTATTGCAAGATTTAATTCATTTATTATTCATATTTCGTGTGTGCTACGTATTAATTGTTATGAGATCAGCTGAACGAGTCGCATAATCACATTTTTGGTTATTACATTCAGCTTAAATCTTACACACGAACAAAAATATTGATTTTTCTATATACGGTACGATTTTATGCCACTAAATTACTGTCAAACACTGTCAAGAGAATGAACTGAATGGCATAATTCAGCGCTACACTGCCTACTATGATTTCCACATTTTCAGTCACAACAGAATTAAAATGAGTATTAATTTCCTCACGTACATGCATCATCAATGAGACGAGGGTACACAAAAAACGGGATGATTAGTTGATGTTAATAACATCATCCACCGTGTTACTCTAGGTAAGAGAATTATGTTTAGTAATATTGGACCTAGAAACATGAGGCTTAAATAGAACTTATTGTTTTGAAAAATTATCGAACGTCCCAACAAAATTCGGTGGCACCACAGCTAACCCATTCATTCCGGTTTCAGGACATTTTGCCAACGATTTTTTGTCCGCGCACCTTTTTTGTCCGGTAGCTTACGCCCACACGTAAAATAAGCAACAGTGACTTTGTCCAAGCGTTATATTTTAGTCGGTATGTTAAATTATATTGACAATATGGAAACGAGAAATTGAGAGAGAAGGAGGTGTTGTTATGCTTGCTCATTTTCTAAATGAAATGTTATTACTTTCTCCTTTGAATCATCTTTTTAAATTGTCATTGGTGAATATTTGGTTTTATTTCTATCCTTAAAATATTCGGTGTACAATAAACCTTACAAATAACAAGGTGGAGAAATGGTGCTGGGTCCACACCATTTTGTGGGGAAAACAAAGCCAAGAAGTTCCAAAAATTAAAATTAGAGTCAAAAATAATTTTTTGAACTCTAATACACATATGTATGGGTACCTTACATATGTATAGGTACTTTTTTCATTTTTTTATTTTTTTCTTTACGAAATTATTACTTCATTTTGAAAACATTTATATTTTTAGAACGTGACAAATTTTTGTAAAACCTTTTCCAAGTGACATTAATCTCAATGAGCCGCAGTTGTGCCGACAGAAACTGCAAACAAGCAGGAAGCTCCAACGCATTGGCGTCGGAGAGCGGCTCTGGGGGCAGTAGTTGTAGTCAAGAATGAGGGCCTAGACACATTTTGTCATTGATGTACAATCCGACAACTGTCGATTCATGTTTTGTAACTTAGCAGATTTACGTAGCCGGTGTATAAATGTGTAGTGGGCTTTGATATGGCGAATACATGGCATTATCACTTGTTGTATACTTTTAATTTTGAAAGCTCTTTGGAGGTCCGCTTCCTAAAAAATCTCTGGTTGATAAGTCGTTTAGCGAGGCTGCAAAAAATTTGCATTTTTATATCTGAAAGTGTAGGTATTGGTTTTTTGTATAATTGTTTTTTTGGATTGCTGGAAAAGTAACGCATACTTCTATAATTTAGGACTGAGTCAGGGAAATATAAGGTTCGTTAAATAGTAAATATTCCTAGTACCGTGTGACACTATTGTTAACGAAAAGTTTTTGCAACTTGTCAAAGAGGTTGTTGAATGATCTTCGAATAACTTTTGATGAGCTAGAGGTAATGGTTCTATCTGCAGCTCGTGGACTTCTGTACGATATTGTCCAGAATCATCTAAATTTTCAAAAAGTGTCCGCTTGTTCGATACCCAATTTGCTCATTCATGCATACAAGGAGAAGCGCATGAAAGCTTTAGCAGACATTTTGGAGATGAATCAAGAATTAGATGAAGAATTTATGACTTAAATCACGGCACCTTAATCACGGGATGACCTTAATTACGGCAACTATTTATTGTCCATGAGATGCAGATGGTTTCATTTCCCTAGCTCATCAAAAGGTATTCGAAGATCAATTTCATCAGCCACCCGTACGAACCACGTTTCTAGTGACCCGTACTTGCTTCGCACGTATGAAACATACAATCAGAGAAAACAGAATTCATCTTACAATAATCAATAATCAGTAGGACATGAATCGTTGCGATGTATAATACGACATTATAATGCGGCATTACTATTGTAATTCATTTTAATGGATTAGGGGCATTATAAATCATTATTGCCACGTCGGAATGAAATGTTGTAGACTGAATTGAAAAGCATGTTGGCAAAATTTATTATAAAAATAGTATAACATGTAGGTACATAAAAATAAAAATAAAAAAGAAGAGCAAGACACTAGTGAGGAACTCTTGAACTATAGGTTAATGAGCTATAGATTGTGCATAGAAATTGCCAGTCTAAAGTTTCAAGAATGAGAAAATAATCAGCCCATGAGTGGGTCCAGAATGAGGGAGAAGGAAAAGTTGAAATAATTTTACTGGAAGGAGGGATAAATGAGGTACTCACCGAATTTATTCGTACAGAACATTCAAAAATCCCGTGAAAAAACAGCTCACAAATAAAAGCAAATTGCCATAGAAACTTCTTCACGAAATCACACACACAACGAAGAACGAGGCGCTACAGACGAGTCCGTCCAGGACAAGTTAAAAAATTCCCATGAGCCGAGTGCCGTAGGTTAAGGGCCCGTTCGCCAAAACTAATCGGAACTGTATGAATGAATTGCTCCTTTTAAAAATCAAAACAATATCGAATTGCGATATATTACACAGTTAAGATAGGGCTATGTCCTGTCGTAAGCGGCGACATACAGTCGATATCATTTCAATAATCGCCCCAATGGCCACGATAGTTGTTAGACGTTTACGGTTTCCCTGGTAACCTTTGTTTGCTATCAGCTGATATCGAGTAATATGACTAGGAAGCTCCAACCCAGTGGTTAAAGCTTCCTTAACCGCGAAAACTTTAAAATTCAAATTTTCAAATTTTGAACGTAAAGTACATTTTTTCCATCACGAGATAAAAGCACAAACAAGTTTTGAATTGTTGACTGTATCACCATGATTCCAAAAATACAATACACAACATAGCATTGACTAACAATAAAACAGTATGCAATAAAATAAAGTCATGACAAGGAACATAGCCGAAAATGGCGCCGATTCCCATCAACCAACGCGCGGTCTCTACAATGTAACATGCTGCATTGATACTCCCCAGCTGGGACCGTCCGGAATAGCAGCTCTAGTGCAAGCACCAGAGCCGCTAAAATGAATAAAAGAGGGGAAAAAACCAAGAAGCACGCAATCTTCAGTTTTGACCCGTTTGTACATCAATCTTTTAGAGTCAAATACGTCAAATTTTGAGCGTTTGGTTGCGCGTACACCTCACTGCAGCACAATAAAAGCAAAAAATGTAAAAAAAAAAATTAAAGTGCTCTGGAAATCGTTAAATTTGACACGGAACCCCCGATATTCAAAAACCACTCATCATAGAGGGTGATCCAAAAGTCCCTTCCACCCCCTCTAACTTTTTACCTAATTGAGGTAAAGATTTGAAACTTGGGGGATATTCCTAGGTCAAAGGGAGCTACTTTTTGGCCCCCCTAAAATTTTCAGGAGGGCCCCCCTTGGGGGGCAACGGCCCCCAACTTTTAATTGTCAAATGGGAAGACCCCCTTTGTGATAGCTCGTTCGAAAGAGCATAAAAAAAGAAAACTTTTCGCGCAAACCCGAAGTCAATAGCTCAAACCGTTTCTAAATGGCGGCCGGTTAAAGTTCAAAATGGCCGAAAATTCACACCGGTTATTTGTCGATGGATTTGCGCGAAAATCGGTATGTAGGGGTATTTTGACACGAGAAAAACGAATTTGACGTTACATTTTCAAAAAAACCGAAATTTCCAAAATGGCCGCCGGTTAAAGTTTAAAATGGCCGAAAATTGTCACCTCAGTTATTTCCTGATGGATTTGCCTAAAACTTGGAATTTGAGAGTATTTTGGCATTAGATAAACAAATTTTGAACTTAGATTTCTAAAAAATTCAATTTTTGGTAATTTTGAACTTTAACCGGCGGCCATTTTCGAAATTTTGGTTTCTTTGAAAATCTAACGTCAAATTCATTTTTCTCGTGTCAAAATACCCCTACATACCGATTTTCGCGTAAATCCATCGACAAATAACCGGTGTGAATTTTCGGCCATTTTGAACTTTAACCGGCCGCCATTTTGAAACGGTTTGAGATATTGACTTCGGGTTTCCGCGAAAAGTTTTCTTTTTTTATGCTCTTTCGAACGAGCTATCACAAAGGGGGTCTTCTCATTTGAAAATTAAAAGTTGGAGCCGTTGCCCCCCCCCCCCCCCCAGGGAGCCCCCCCTGAAAATTTTAGGGGGCCAAAAAGTAGCTACCTTTGACCTAGGAATATCCCCCAAGTTTCAAATCTTTACCTCAATTAGGTAAAAAGTTAGAGGGGGTTGAAGGGACTTTTGGATCACCCTGTATTATTATCCTTTGATAAATTTATACACATTTTTTTTCATCAATTTAAATGAGAATAATCAATGCAGAGTGTGCAAACATTTCAAAATCATGAGTTGAAAAACGCTGACTGTGCGAGTATAAATATTAAAGCCTAACAGAGGGGAGCGGCGTGCTGCCAGCGCGAGAGGCTCACTGGCGCCTACAAACCTACGTGGATACTTCACGCATTGCGCAATGCTTGTAGTATCCACTTAGGTTTGAAGGCGCCAATGCGCATTCCGCGCTGGCCGCCCGCCCGCCTTGCGGCGACGCCTGAAGCAACTATTTCACAACAGAGGTGTTGCATTGTATTGTACAAAATTGAACGTATTAAGAATGACAGGCATCCTTTAAAAGTACAGATCTTTCCTCGCAAAATAAATCAAGATACTTATCGTACACAGGAAAAATCTAAGAGCCTTCAGTTGAGGCAAATATAGAGGTTTATCCGGTTCAGGTATAAGAAGGTGGGAATTTCTTGAAAAATAATTAAGTCCTGTTACAGCAAAGAGGTGTAGAGAGTTTCAGTGAATTTTGTCTCATAGAATTGACGCTCCCCCATTTTTACCAAAACTCTCAACTATATATTATTCTCCGTTGGACCAAACTGACAAAACAAAAAAACAAACAAACCCTCATTCTTCCAAGACATTATACATTTTCATCCAAAAACGTCGTGAGCAATTGTCGTCTGTATTTACATGTGTGGCCAATTAACTTTGGGTCTCAACTGGCACGTGGACCAAAACTCCCGTGCCGAAAAAACGCGTGGACGTAAATTAATGGAAAAACAGGTGCGCGGACAAAAAATCGTTGACGAAATGTTCTATAACATTCATTCCTCCTATTAATCAATACGAAATTTCTTATTTTTGTGTGTGTGTGTTGCAGGGAGTCCTGACTACATCGTACCGCCGGCAGCGAAGCCTGCAAGCCAACCCTCGGACTACCAAGAAGCCAGTGGGAGTCAGGAGGTGTCGATAGTCAAGTCCGTTTCAGCATCACTGGCTTCCGGTTTCACCGGAGGCGCTAAAAGAAGTTTCCCTGTTGCAGTGAGTGAAAGAACTCTCCAAGATACACCGGGAGCTCGCACCTATCCAGCTGAGTCTTCAGGAGAAGAAGAAACGCCTATTAAAAGGAGCTTCTCCGTCGTCACGGAGAAGAGTTCCCAATCTGAGAGCAAAGGTTTCCCCTTGGATATCCGAAGGATCTCGAGTCCCACGCCTAAACCTCAGGAGCAGACTGATAAAAAGTGAGACACCGAAAAAATAATCCATGAGTCGTGGCTAAAACTAGAGTCCCTTTATACTGAGAGTCAAGACAATGTGAATCCATTTCTGCTTGGCTCCAGTATTTTAGGCCTCCACAGTGTCACAAACGGGAATGAAGATTACGTTTTCACCGATTGTAAAGATTAAAATCTAAAATAGACCGGGGAATAACGGGTTCGGCAAGGAACAAACGGAGTGAGAGAGGGAACGGAGAAAGGAATTTGAGAATGAGCCAATCAAAGATTGCAAAAACTGCTAATTTGTGTAATCTTTATTCCCGTTTGTGACTCCATGAGGGGGTGTTGTCTTGACTCTCAGTATGAAGGGACTCCAGCTACAACAGGACGAAACATCTTTACCGATCAGGGGGTCGATCTCTTCCCTCATTTAGGATCTCAGCAATGCACTGAGCTCAATTTTGCAGGAGTCTGATTTTCAAGTATTTTTCAGAAAAGTATCATCGGATTCCTCGCTTGTCTGAAGGTATTCCATTGCTCTCATGCCCTCCCTCTCTCATGTTTAAGTGTAACCATTTCTCCTCAGAATGATACATCTCGTCACTGCCTATGACCAATGGGTGCTCATCATGACGGTGTCTGATTTTCGTTTACATGTAAGGAAGTGGCTTCAATACGTTTCCGAAAAAAATGCAAAAGCGACTCTTAAAAGGAATATTCATCCTTAAAAATATTCTTGTCAGCATTTTTCACCCTTTAATTATAAATGGATACTGATATAAATACATTTAAAAGAAATATAGTGCCACATATCTCACAAAGTAAGTAAAAACAAGATTCTCCTGATGTAAAAACTTTTAAAATGTTTATGATTGCTGGGACGAGCTTTCACTCTTTAGAACACGCTGTGCGTGGGCGCAAGCACAGTCAATTCGTTTTATTTTAGACTGCTCTTCGTATATTAGTATTAGGTATTAGGCATCATTAAATTATACCAAGCGAATAAACAGGCTTCCTTGTATTGACATCATTACCAATTAGCTGTTACGAAATTTGTACAGTTGTAAAAAGTTCTAAAAAAAAAGTAAAGTTTTAAACGGAAAGTACCGCCGTTTTGATGACATATACTTGTAATGACACCTAAATGTGCGTGACTTAAAATAATTCTTCTCAATACTCCCTTCCATTTATTTTTATACGACTTTAACAGATAAAAATACTTGTAAATAAAACTATTTTCTTTTTTACGTCGGTCTTTCTCTCTATCAAGTTAAGATGATGCGATAACTCAAGTTGTACATTCATTTATGGCCTATTGAAGCCAAAGCTGAATAAATTTGCTCCTTTCACCCTACATATTTTCTGTAAAGACATTGTTAGCCTAGGATGCTGAAAATCCAGTGTCGTAAGGGGTTGATCCTAAATAACGCAACGCTAACTTTGCGGTTTCGACACCTACCACCCTCTGTACCGCTCCGTAACGCTGTGCTAAACCCCCCTAAAAAATTACGTAGCGCTTGCCCGGTCTCCGATAATGTCTTTTCTAAATATCGCACCTCATATTTACTGAACGGATTGGCGTTTCTACATAGTAAGGAAAAGTAAGAGTATTTTTGAGATTATTCCAAACTTCCAAAGACAACCGGCGAGAAATTTGACAGAAACTCGAAAAAAAAATCACTTAAACTTTGTTATGTTACGCTTCGCTCTGCCCTCCCACCCCCCGTAACGCCGCGTAATGCTGGCAAAGACCCTCCCTCCTTGGAGCGTCACGTAATTTAGAGACGGCCCCTAATGCATAATTGACATGCATTAGAGTATGTTGCGAAAAAAAAGTTTAGTGGTATCCTAAAATTTTCGGCCGTGAATTTCGACACGTTACTGCAAATGTAAGAAACAAAGCGCTCCTAAAAATAGGTACGCCCCACTCATAAGCGCAAAAAATGACCGCGTCAATTCGTGATTTACGGTCCACAGCTCAAATGAGAGCATGTTAAAAACGGGACAAACATTAAACACTCTGACTGGGAATAAGGAACATTTGAGGCGAAATAGGAGTTTGGACGGGCTTGTCGGTACGACAGCGAAAAGTACTCAAATTCCACAAGGTATCAGGATTTTTATGGCTTGATGTGGCTACTCTGCGCTTAAACTTCCAACACAGTGCTATTATACGAAACGACTCACGATACCTTTCAGACCTGACGAAACTGACCACAGGTTCGCGACAGCGAGGGCGGGCGGTATTAATATTTTACATCTATGATTTTCAGCTCCAATTATGATTCGCAACCAGCAATTGAGATAGGACAAATTAGACTCCTCGTGTGCATAATCGTGCTCGGTTTTGTCAGTTTCCCCTCTCCGACGCAATGGCTCGTAAATTTTATTCGAAAGCTTTAATTTCTCCACTCCTAATTGAATCGTTTCCTTTCAGCTCTTTTATCGTTCGTGGAAACGATATGTGTCTTACAACCCGTGGGGTGAGCTTTATTCACGGAGCGTGTTCGCTGTTACTTAACTTTGCGATGGAAAGAGGAAGGGAGGGAGGGGTAATGAGTGACGTAGGCTCCATCCGACTAGTGGACTATTTGGTTAAAATATACGTTGAAAACTTAGCAGCCCTTGACAAAACCTAATTTTGTAAAAAATACAACTGCGGTTAATTAGGCTAGAGAAACATATTCACCAAGATTCACACCATATTCGCCGGCTGGAAACACCACAGTCTTCTTCAGCCGCTTAAAACATAAAAAAAGTTAAAAACTTAAAACTTAAAACTTAATACTAGGTTTTAATTTTTTAAATTTTTTCATATGTATTTTATCCAAATGAAGAGGGCTGTGGTGTTTCCTACCGAAACGTCTCGGTGAATATGTTCTTTGTTCTAGCCTTGTATAACTGTTTTCTTCATTTGACGGAAATCCCGTGTCCCGAAAAAACAATTCTTATCTTTGAAACAACACTAAAATTAAGAGGATCCTGATAAAAAATCCATGAAAAAAATGCATTTATGTCATTTCACAAAGATAAATTCCCAAACTCCTGATGATGGTGCCCACCAGAACTTGAATTTCTACACTTCATTTCGTAGGGGTGGAAGAGATCCAAAGGATCATGTTTTCACATGAAAGAGGCAACGATGGTCATAATAGACGTTAACACACGTTCCACGTTCTCAGCAACGACCGTTACTATCCGCGCAAATCTCACGAACAGGGGTTCGCACTACCGTTCTGAGGCGCTGTCGCCTTTTCCATCATCCGTGTGCATAATAATTCCTGCTTCCCTCTCAAGATACACGGTTGATGAGGTCGATAAGATGCATTTTTACAGCCCTCGGTCGCCAATTCATCGTCAAACATCTTGCGCATCTTTGAGATACTGTGCGTTGTTCCGAGAGAAGTGACAGCCGCGAGAGAGGCGACGCGACGCGACGACTTGTCTCAGCGAAGATGGAAAAGGTGATTTTTCCCCTTAGATGGATTTGACCGACTAGGGGTGCTTTTGACTGATTGTATACACCGGTCGAGAGTTCTGATTTTTCTGCCATCTTTTTATATTATTGCAATTTCCAAGTTTTGCACACACTGAATACCCAAAGGACCTTATTCAAAATCGGTCATTTTGAACCTCGGTCAAATCGTCGCCTACCTGACATAAGGGCGTAACTACACTTTGCAATGGACCCTGTCCTCCTTACATTTTTATGCTTTTCTGGGTTCATTTCAATGTGTGGTTACGCCCTTATGTTAGCCAAGCGAGGAAATTTTCGACATTTTTTTCGGAGTTGATAGAAGGTCACTGCCAGAGTTCAAACCACTGACAATGTTTGACACCGGACGATTAGGGAGAGAGGAAGGGGATCAAAGTTAAACCTTTAACTTGAAATATCCTGTGAAGTTCGTCGTAAAGAAATGATCTTGGTCCAAAAAGTTAAGGCACGTCATCGGTTTTATGCTGATTTTTAAGAAATTGGTCCATTTTGAAATTTTCATCCATTGTTGCCCGTTGATTCGAACACGGTATCTTCCGATCATGGAATAAGCACTAAAACCATAACCGAAGGCCGAAACATGTAATCAAGTTCGGATATCCTAGAAAAATGTTGCTAAACAATTACCGGTGTGCATACAAGTGTACTTGTGTGCGTGTTAATTTTTTTTTTTGTTAATTTTACTTGATTTGCCTATTCTTTATTATGAAACAGACCAGTGTCATAGCCTTTGCATGAAACATTATTGTAAGAGGTCAATACGAGATACATATAATTTGATAGGCTAGTTTCCTCAATTAGAAAATGTTTAATCTTATAAATAACAGAAATCACGTGGATATGGGGGATATGTAATAAGAAAGTAAACCGCAAGATGTGAACGGTAAAAAATGAAAAAAATTGCGCAGTAATTGGTATTTGGTGGTTATGTTTTTGCAATAATGAATAAATGTAGGGTAAAAAACTATTTCCTCATTTAGTGTGGAATGTCCCCCTCCTATGTCTAAAGTCACAGTAAGTTAATGTGAGAGGCTACACTAAACTCACAATACTGAAACAAAATGTAGCATTGGATCTCACGTCGTCGATTATTGATCTGTTTAAGATTAATTCCATAAAATAGATAAATGAAACGGCAGAATGAATTTGTTAAATCGAGCGAGTTCCTAAAAGAGTGTAAACTAATTTCGCCTTGGATAAAACATTCAGGATGCACGTGTACAAGAAGTTGCCGCTGCACAAGTTTGAAGGCGCTTCATTCTACGTGTCTATCCTCTGAGCATTGCGGGACACCCCACGAGAAAGCCCCATCGCGTTAATAGATTGAAATCGCTCGAATAGATTGGAACGAACTGAATTTCTAACATATGAAAGCTTGAAAAGGTAGGAAATTCCAAGAAATTTCTTTTTTTAAGCAGTAAGCCTGAATTTCTTTTTGATGTTCAGGCGATATATGTTCATTTAGCCTCGGCTCATGGCACCACACAACAAAAAAGATTGCATTTTGTTACAGGTCATGGAAGTCATGTTGGCTAAATTAAACAAGGACAATTAGTGTGGCATAATGCAATAACAATTATTGCGCAGTTAGCCATAGTTTCTGAAATGGCCTACCGACCAACTTCCGCGAAAAAATTTGTCATGGCTAACTGCGACAAAAATTGTTGAATTTTGCCACACTAATTTTTCTTGTTTCATTTAGCCAGACAGCACCTATAATCTGCGGCAAAATGCAACACTTTTTGTAGCGTGGCGCCACGAGTCAAGCCTAAATTAAATGCAATCGTTCAAGCTTGCAGTAGAATCTAGAAATATCATTCAGAAAATTCTTATGTGGTTTGACCCACAATCCGAGTAAATATCATGTAGAAGTCACGGCGACCTATAAAACGATCAAAAGCTGCGAGAAAGGTTGATATCGTCATTTTAGAACCAGTTCCAAATGAACAGTCATTGTTAGGAGGCAGATAAAGAGGCATATGTAGGATTTTTTTGAGTCATTCTGATGAAATGAAAAAAAAAATTTGTATGTATGTCCGGTGAAAAAATTTCCAAACTGAAATACAGCTATACTTCAGAGTAAAAGCGTTTACAGAGAGGATGAAACTTAACGGTTGCGTCTAAAAATCTATCCATCTCTAGATTAAAAAATGATTTTTAGACTAATGTGATCATTAATTACTCTATGAAATTCGTCAGGGTTGCTTATCTTTGTTTTATAGGAGGGTGAGATTCTGTTGGAATAGTGCAGTGAACAGTCGTCGATTGCTCACAAATATAGAATTGGACCGATGGGGTAAAATCGTCGTTCGCCAACTGACCTGACGTACAAAGTCTGTTCCTCACGTCAACCTCATGTTCTCCCGTATGCACTCGACAATTTCATGTTCTTATGTTCCACATTCAAACAACATTATTTATTTTACTTTATGATAATACTTTAAAATAGTAGCGAGAAAAACTGATTTGCACGAGTTTTTAGAAAATAATTTTTTCCAGTGTCTTTATCAAAAACAGTTTGCCGCAATGTCTTGAAGCGAATATCTTATTTTGCAAACAAAGCAGCTATTTTCCGAGGCGCTTTTTTCCGTTTCTCTCAAACAGTGGAAGGACGTCGCAAAATTTCAATGACTGCTCTGAACGAAGTATTTAGAATTTTTAATATCAGAACGTGATCATCCGAGGGAAGGAAATTCTCCAGCGAGTCATTTGAAAGTTGCGAAAGGCAACATCTTGTGGGAGCACTGAAAGAGAAACAAAAAGGAAAACCGCGGCAAGAAAAATATTTACTCAGGGAAAAATAAGAATATTTAGCTGGGTCAGATAAGGTTCATCGCGATGATGGAATCGCAAAATCGAGATAAACATTCGCGGGAAAGATGTGTTGACCCAGAGGCAGCATCGGCATTTTAATTAAAAATTACTTCGGTTGAAGGCAAATGCTCCGCAACCCATCGGCTTTGCTTCCGCACACTGTGCTTTTAACAGGGTTTCAAGATTGCTCGTCATGGAGAAAAATATCTACGTCCGAAATGCACCAGAAAAAACGAAGGAAAAGTGGAACTCACGTTTGCATCATTTGTTGGTTGGTTTATTTGTTTGTTTGTTTACTTGTCTGTTTTTTTGTTTTTTCTTGTGTATAAGAAAATAGTTACTTCTCGTTGAGTACGCAGGAAAGGGTGCGGAATTTGGGCCCACATAGCAAACTCAAAATTTCATGTAGACACAATTGTAGTTTTTTTTTTTTTTACTACTACAAAATGTAGACACAAATTGAAAATTGAATCCATACGTAAGAGGATAGCGTTTTTCCTTTGCATAAAATCAAAGCTTACAAGAGAATTTAAGTCTATTCGAGTCAAATTGAGCATGAAACTATCCTCTGTAAGCTTTGCGATGGAATGTAATTTTTCCTGTACGCTGATATCGTTCTTAATGGGTTCGCAAGTTT
Organism: Bemisia tabaci; assembly: GCF_918797505.1. Classification (NCBI taxonomy): domain Eukaryota; kingdom Metazoa; phylum Arthropoda; class Insecta; order Hemiptera; family Aleyrodidae; genus Bemisia; species Bemisia tabaci. The sequence continues at coordinate 50,424,858 of NC_092796.1, forward strand.
TATGAATTGAAGGAAATTTCATTTTTCTTGTTACCGATGATTCATCGAATGGATAATTAATAGATATTGTGCGAATAATTGATTTCTCTGAGAAGCTTCTGAATTCACTGCCTTTTATGCAACATTTAAATGTTACTTTTATAAATGTTCGTAGGTAAAAATTTTGGTGGTTTTTGATATTCTGAATGTACTCTGCGTACATTTCTAATATAAAAACATGCCTGAAGGAAGTTTCATTTTCACCCTATTAGGTGGTCCATTCTACAAAAACATATTGGCACCACCGATTATTTTCTTGCCAAGTTTCTTTGAAAGCTCAATCGAAGCCGAAAAGAGTACCCTGTCAAATCTATCAAAGAGTTCACCTCAACGTAATTAGTTATCGATTTCATGCGGAAGCTGAGAAAACCAATAAATACACAAATACTGAACTGATACGTTGTGGTTGAGTGTGCGTAAGAGGTTCCTATTTGATATTGAAATTTCCAGGCATCCGAAATGTTATGTTCTTGGTTTGACCCTATTTTTACGCTGAGCATGAAACCCTCCACCCCTTGTCAAACTTGGTCAAGAATTTGTAAAAACCCACGCCTTAGAGCGTTACACAATTTATGGACATCCCCTGTGCAGAACTGAAGATTTTTATAAGAAAGACTGACATTATTGCATGATACTTTTGATGTAATTTATTTCTGAAGATTACAGTCAGCATTAATTGAAAACTGTAAGTGAACTACTCGTAACTGCGAACAAAGGGTCCAATTTTCCGGTTTTTTCTCTTGAGGTCCAACTATTTCACGGGGTCCAAAAGGGTATGTTGTGCGGCGGACTCTTGGAGGAGTCCCGCGATATCGACCTTGACAACTGCTGCGTCTCGCGGAATGAGGGGAGGCTGATGGGAGTGATGGGGTCTTAGCTTGAGGTGCCTTCTGACCAAAGGTATCGCGCAAGGTGTCCAAAAATCCATAATGACGATCTTTCAGGCTGTCAAAAGATTTCCGATATCGCGTGAACGGAGATTTGTTATTCGGGTCGGCCCGGCGCTTGATGTTGAAGTCCGTGAATCCTGCCACCTCCTTGTATACCGCGTCAACCAGGGCGTCAGTCATTTTATCCAAACCTGGAAAGAAAACGAAGTAATTGAGCCAGAAACAAAGCAAGATCCTCCACAAACCTCTTGGCGAAAGGTGAAAAATTTTATTTTCGGGGATTTAGCATTTCCTTATGGACAATCATGAGGCAGCAACATTGTAACATCTGAAATGTGCTTTCATACATTCGATTGCCGACCAGGACCCATTTTAACCGACCTCATGCACTCGGGTCAAATCGACCCAAGTCATGCTAAAAACACGTAGCTCGCGTGTTGTACGGGGCCGGTACGTACGAAAATAATCAGACGTCAAATAAAAAAAATAGAAAAATCGAGGGTCAGGTTTTTTTTTGACAACCACCCCGAGAAATCTCAAGCCAGTTCGAATTGAGCCTACTACTTTTTCTAGAAGAGTCACGGTGCCGGTACATACTAGATCAAGATATAGGTCTACAAATACATAAAAAAAGAATCAGACATCAAATTGAAGGAAAAAAATAAAACAAATCGAGTATCAAAACAGCTGAAGATAGGAGAGACGTAATCGGGATTCGTTTTTTTAAATTTTTCTTCTGTATCTGAGCGACACATTATTGGCAGGATAGAGCGAATTATTGCGAGTTCACGCATTGCGCCGTTGCGCCTTCAATTTTGCAAATATGTAACACGGACATCCATCAAGCACGAATAGTTGTATCTCTGCGCCGTCATCAATGCGCGTCTTTTCCCTTGTTCTACTTCCATGTTGTGTTGGTTCCGTTTGTCTTGTTTACTGTGGTGCTTCAAGGGCTGCATGAGCACAGCCGAGGATAGGAAAGACGTAATCAGGCCTCGTTCTTTAACATAACTCCCAAATCTAAGAGACACATTATCGGTGGCATAAGACGGAGCGTTGCAAAATCACTCCTAGCGTCATTTCGCCTTCAATTTTGCAGATGCAACATGGACAGTCATCAAGTATGAATAGTTGTATCTCTGCGCCGTCATCAACACACGTCCTATCCTTTGCTTTATTTCCATGTTGTGTTGGTTCCATTTGTCTCATTTTTAGTGGTGATTCAGAGGCTACGTGAGCAACACAGGCAAAGATAGAAAAGACGTAACCCGACCTCGTAATTTAAATTTCCTCCTGAGTCTGAGCGACACCTTACTAGTACTTACTAGCAGCATAGAGCGGAGAGAGTATCGCGAGTTCGCGCCTTGGGCCATCGCACCTTCAATTTTTCATTGAGTTGCATTGCATTGAGAAATTAATTGCATGGAAGTGATGGCCAATGTAGGCCGAAACGCGTCAGTTTTGGATGAAAAATTCTGACCAGTAAGTGGCTTTAATATTTTAATAGTTTATTAATTCAATTTTGCAGATGCAGCATGGATATCCAGAAAAGGTAAGTTTAAATTCGCTCAACATATCTTATGATGAATGTCTAAATCAATAATCATTTGAGGGGGGGGGGGGGGGCATGTTTAGAGGTCTCACAAGCGCCTTAAAGGACGCACGTCTAAGAATTGGTGTTTTGGTGAGAGTTGGTTGTGTCAGGGGATTTAATTTTGACGACTACCCCTAGAAAGCTCAAACTTGATGAAATCGACCCCACTCTCGCCAGTAAGTTACCGGAAAGGTAAAAGTTTAAAACAAATTTTGACTTTCCTTCAAAAACAAAGGAATAACATAGATAGTATACTTCAAAAACTATCAAAATGAATGTATTTAAATACGGGTCAATTTGACTCTATTTGGAACTTTCCGCAAGAAACAAGTTTTGGTCATTTCAGGGTTACATCATACATTTCATCCATGCGAGTGCCGAATATTTCACCTAGAGCGTCAAGATCATTGAGTTCCTTTATAGCTAGCACACTTTGCTACAATATAAACGGTAACTATTACTGTAACAAAACTTAACCGTAAAAGGTGTAGGAAATAATTATGGTAATAAAATCGAACCTGGATATTTATCGGTGAGTTTCTGCATCTGCTTCTTCAATTCTTCTCCTGAGTTTTTCAGATTCTCCAGATTTTTTGCCATTCGCTCCTTTTGATCCTCCGTTAAAGGCCCTTTTGGTTCCTCTTTGTATCCTTCATCGTCGGATGAACTTAGTGGCGCGGCCAAAAGTGCCTGCATGCAAATTAAATTTTATTTTTTCAATTAGGTTTCATTTTTTTTTCGACGGGAATCATAGGGGCTTTGTTCAAATTGAATTTTAAATAATCACTAATAAAACCCCTAGGCCTTTTTCACCACTGAATGTTTGACGAGTTCCTTAATGATACGAGGGCTGTTCCAAAAGAAACCGGACTTTTGTCATAGAAGGCGAAGCGAGCGTCGTAATGAAGTTTTCTTGGGCTTGTTTGAAAGCTGATAACCTACTGGAGATGCTTGTTTTTACAGAATGCAAAAATTCGTCTTGGTAAGGAAACTACACGCTTTGGAATAAAGGAAAGTCAAACTCGAGTTGCGATTTTTGTCTTTATTTCAAAAGGAATTTGGATACAACTTAAAAAAAATAAACCCAGGTTTTAAGTTAAAAACTTTGTTGCTCCCTCATTCAAATGCTTAAAAATGAGGAAATTAACATTTTAAGCAGCTTACCAAGTCATCACCTATCCCCTTCAAAATACTCGCCAGCTTTGTCGATGCATTTTTGCCGCACCGTTTCTTCAATTGGAAGAAACACTGTTGGAAATCCTCAGGTTTGAATGATCGCAATTCCTTCAAGGTGTTCTCTTGAATTTCCGGAATGGTTTGAAAACGTCGACCTTTCAAGGTAGATGTAAGTCGTGGAAATAAGAAAAAATCACACGGAGCCAATTCCTGGTTTCTGCATCACGATAATGCACCTGCCCATGCATCCCTCCAAATTCGCGAATTTTGCGCAAAGAATGCCATGAGTGTCCTCCCTCATCCCCCTTATTCACCTGACCTGGCTCCGTGTGATTTTTTCTTATTTCCACGACTTACATCTACCTTGAAAGGTCGACGTTTTCAAACCATTCCGGAAATTCAAGAGAACACCTTGAAGGAATTGCGATCATTCAAACCTGAGGATTTCCAACAGTGTTTCTTCCAATTGAAGAAACGGTGCGGCAAAAATGCATCGACAAAGCTGGCGAGTATTTTGAAGGGGATAGGTGATGACTTGGTAAGCTGCTTAAAATGTTAATTTCCTCATTTTTAAGCATTTGAATGAGGGAGCAACAAAGTTTTTAACTTAAAACCTGGGTTTATTTTTTTTAAGTTGTATCCAAATTCCTTTTGAAATAAAGACAAAAATCGCAACTCGAGTTTGACTTTCCTTTATTCCAAAGCGTGTAGTTTCCTTACCAAGACGAATTTTTGCATTCTGTAAAAACAAGCATCTCCAGTAGGTTATCAGCTTTCAAACAAGCCCAAGAAAACTTCATTACGACGCTCGCTTCGCCTTCTATGACAAAAGTCCGGTTTCTTCTGGGACAGCCCTCGTACAGTCCATTTTTGATTTTTTAGAACCAGGTTTTATTAAATCCAGCAGAGTTTTTTGCAACAAGTTGATCTTCTTGTTTTGCAAGTTCGTGCTCGAAAATAGTACGTAAAGGTGTCCGGCATTTTCATTTAGCAAATTGCAACAAAGAGAAACAACTTGGAATTATGTCTTCATCATGATTAAGACTATGTTTCCTATATTTTTAAATCTTTTTGAATAGAAGTAGTTTTCTTGCACTCAAAAATTATTAAACACATTATTGTTTTTCCTTGTAAGCTCAAAGCGTTTGTCATGTTCTCATACCAAATATAGTATTGTTGAATTGACTTACTTGAATGCATATTGTCATGAGTAAAACTACACGAAAATCCATGATTTCTGGCGGCTCGAAAACTCCTGCACCCTTCGTGTCAACTTTCTACCCCGCTCTGGTTACTTGCGTGAGAGGAGAGTACCGATTCGCGAAAAGCTTCCCTGTTATATAGAGGTTCCGCGTAGGCAGGATTGCGTGCAATTTTCAATTGTGCGCACTTCGAAAATTCGCGGAATCGTGTGGCATCATTCGATTGAATTAATGACGGCAATGAGAAATATCACACTTACATTTGCCGTTCGTTATATGTAGGGTGTCCCAGAAGTAAGAGAACTGATGCTGAAATTTCAAAACTAATGGCGCCATGAACCTGATTTTGAATCTCAATTATTGATGAAAACTGCCGCCTACGAGTTTTGTATGTAATTTTATTTAAACCAATATTTGTCCAGATATCTTTCCTAGTAATTATCAAATTTGTCAATTCCAGAGATTTCAGATGTCGCAAAATGGCTGCCGATATCGTGGACATCAGACTAAGTCGGGCGATCCCTACGTCAATTGTAGGGTGCAGAATAATTGTGATTCCTCAGTGCGTTCGGTTAGGGCTCCAGTATTTGCACTTAATTTTAAATTCGGATTTCTTTGCGACTGAATTAAAAGAAAAGAAAAAAATTGTTGGAAAATACATTTTTGATTTAAAAATTACATGATACATCTGATAGGAACGAGAATCTAAAAAGAAGGAGAAAAAATCGAAAAAATCGAGTTGACTATCGAGGGGATTTTTAGTGATAATTGAGAAGAACAATAATTCCAGAAAGATGTGCCAGGAAATAGACATTTATTAATGCAAAAATGCAGTGAAGAGAGTTGAGAATACTTTGATATATATTCCTTGTCCCTCAGATAGGTCTATAGAGTAGCGGAAACGAAGATTTAAACTCACCCGAAAATGCATTTCTGTGAAGAACTCGTAGGTGGCAGGATTTCATCAGTTTCAGATATTGGCATAATTTAATTTATTCATCAGTGAATGAAATGATCTTAGTTTCAACTGATAGCTTCAGATTCGGACGTATATCTGCCAAACGGAACTATGTGCATCAAGACATGAGCCCTGAGACCCATAACGATTTATGCATAACAGAGCTCACGTATAATGCACATAGTTCCGTATGGCAGAAATACGTCAATTTGATATTTAAAATGGAAAGCCCGTGTGCATATTTAACACATTTACTTTTGAAATTGGCAGCATCATAGCTCTTACTTTTGGGACAACCTATGGAATTTCCATTAGGGTATGAAGCATAATAAAGTAGTATGAGAGAGGTTGCATTCAAGAATATGGAGTAAAAGCGGAAAGTCCGCACTATCGAGTTTACAGGCGTTCTCCACTTGTGAGTTCTGACGATAACTATGTAAGGGACGCAAATTCTTTTTAAATCATAATTATCGTGTAAGTATCAAGTGGCTATACTAATTCGTGATCGTAACATAAAAAAAGTTAAAATGATCAACTATAAGCACGATGATTTTTGGACATGCATGTTTTTATTGAATTGAGTTAGAATGTAAACTCAAAAGTTCAAATACCAACATGATCAGAAGTGATCATGAAATGATGATGTAGGTTCAAGATGATCGGAAATAACACTGGCCTCGTATCTTATGAAAGAAAGGCTCATTATTTCAGTCGTGCAACGGCATGCACAGACCAACGACCACTTCACTTACCCGATCATATCGAATTTAAATAAAAAGAGACAAAAGTGAGATCACAGCGAAGCGACGCGACGTTAGCTCACCAAATGAGCATTCAACCTGAAATAATTTGTTTACTTAACTTAAATTTGTATTCACGTATACTTAAATACTGGAGGACACTTCGAAAAGCCACCTTCAACGCTCGTTCATTCAGAAAGTTTAGGGAACTTTGAAGAAGTCGACAAGAATACTTGAGAGACATCTTTTAAATTATGTTAATGACTCAAACGACGAGTCGCTACATAAAGGATAAACTTACTAGCGGTAGAAATCGAATGCATTTTCCGTTCGTTCTTTTCAACTTGTCTTGAATAAACAGCTCCGACAAACGAAGCAGATTCTGTGAAAAGCTGTAAAGACTCTAGAGGGATGAAAAAAAATAATCTTTCGTGGTGGAAAGTTGTCTCCTCGAAGGCGCTAAAAATAAATTATTCATCTGATAAAATAGCAAAAGAATACAAAGAATTTGTCTGCATTGATTTATTAAATAATGCAACTTAATCTGGAAGGTGTTTCATCTCATGAATGTCGAAGCTAAAGTTCCTTGTTACAATATTGGAGTGACATCCAAGAATCGTTGCCATAATCATTCAAAAATAGCTGCCCCGTTTTATGTATATTGGAACCCTAAGTATAGAATTATTTTGATAGTAACGAAGTGATGTAAAATCTCAAGTTTCCAGCACAAGTTTTTGGATGGGAGAGGGGCATGTTCTCTCATGGAATTTCTCCTCTGAAATTTCTTATCACTCTCCAATATTTTATTAAGCATCTTCCTATCCAACATTCCTTCATTGCGAAACCAGATATCAAATAATTCCCAATTCTCTTCAAGCTATTGAGGGGAAATCAACGAAAGTACTCAATGCTGACAATAATCAAGTTGGCAAAGCTAATTAATTGAAATGTTGGAAAATTACCAGTGCCGTGGCGTGCTACGCCACGGATTACGCCACGCCCGTGCGTGGATTGCTCTGCCACTTTAATCGATGGAAAAGGTTCGACAAGCAGGGTGTCAAGGGGAACACCTTAGTAATCGATTCTTCACCACATCTTCAAATGGGGAAGTATTGATAACTATTATTCACGCTTCGCCATTGAAAATTACGCCATACGTTAAGGAGTAGACTTCGAAAAGATAAAAAAAAAGGCCTTTAAGGGTAGTTTGATAGCACCATGAATAATGTTATGAAAATCTACATTTCTAAAGATGTATACAAATATTAACACCTGCGTAAATTTGGTCATTTTTTTCATTTTTAATTATTTTTATTTTCAATATCAAAAAGCTTATTTTGTCATATTAGCTCCATTTTTACTTTCTGTATTTCACTTTTTGTGCATTTGCGTTCATTTCTGAAAATTTAATTTTGTCGTGCTTTGATCTAAGGCGAATACTACGTCACAATGTCGAGCTACTTTAAAAGGTTCTTTAATGCTGATACATCCAACTTGGCTAATGCACGCGAAATTGAATTACTCTCGAGTGAGAGTGCAGTTCAGCAACGCATATTAAGCGCTTGAACCTTTCCGGACCGGAAAATTGGTGCCCTTCATTCGGTGTAGGTTCGGATTTTTGAAACTGGATGCGCACCAAACCCGCGGGCGCCATATCCTTGCAAACCTGACACCTCCTGTTGTCTGTAATTTATTCGCTGGCTGAAATTACAGCACTCCTCTTCTGCACTAGTCGAAAGCCTTATTAATTAGGCCTGGAATTACTTAACTTTAAGTCCACACCCCGTGGTGCTTTAATGGTGCCGAGAGTATTTGTCTAGATCATTATCCTATTGCTCGCATTCACACTATCTCCTTAACGTAACGGCGTAACATGCACCCTATTTCGCTGAAATGACACGTATCTCTACTCTTGCGTTATCGAGATTCACCCTTTTTTATTCCTTTCTCTCGGCTTTTTATTGATATATCTTTTCTTTTTTGCTTCACTCGGGTTGTGATGCAAGTGAATCCCTTGCGCTGGATCATTTGAACAGAAAAGGTATATCAGTTTCTTCTAATTTAGACCAATGGAGAATTTGCATGCAAATTTTTTGTTCCTTCATCTGAAATTGCGTAAAGAGCTGATTTCAAAGTATTTTTTTAATTTTTTTCTGATATGGGAAATAGTATACAAATAGATATAAAAGTGAGAAAATGAGACGCCTAGTGATGTCATCTGGCGGCATTTCCCATTTCAACACACGCATTTTAGCAGATTAGATTATTTCGTCATATCTTCTCCAATAACTGTTCAATTCATGAAGCAAAGGTATTTAGTGTGTTCACTCGTGTTCAGTTCACTCAGTAATGTCCACTTAAACACAAAATTCATCAAATTTCAGACACCTGCAAATTCTCCATTGCGTTATCACTGCACTCTCACCGCCGATAAGCTTCATTTTCCCCTGTTTTATAAATACAATATTCAAGTATTGGTGGGCTGTAATTCAACAAGAATAAGAACTTTTACAACAACTCTTAGAAAAGCTCTTTAAGTTTGACAACTTCCTGAGCTCTTATGCCGACATCCTAGACAACGTGAACGATTGATGATGTAACTAACTATACCTATTTACCTTTGAATGAACTTATGACCCCTCGAGGTTTCAGGGCATTTTGTCAACGAATTTTGTCCGCGCACCTTTTTTGTCCAGTAGTACACCCACACATAAAATAAGCAGCAGTGACTTGGTCCAAGCGTTATATTTTAGTCGGTAGGGAAAATTATATTGACGGTATGGAAATGAGAAATCGAGAGAGAAGGAGGTGTTGTTATGGTTGCTCATTTTCTAAATGAAATGTTATGAATTTCTCCTTTGAATCATCTTTTTAAATTGTCATTGGTGAATATTTGGTTTTATTTCTATCCTTAAAATATTGAATGTAAAATATACCTTATATATGTATAATTACTTTTTTTTAATTTTTGGCGCGTATACGTAGTATACCGCCTTTGCGATCGTTTCGACCCCCCCCCTCGATACAATAACCGAGTCCCCTAGTTCCTTACCGAAAAGTGACTACCGCGAACTTCTGAGATTTTCCAAAGCGTGTAAAAAGTTTACTAATCCGTCAATAATAATGATTAAAATTTGTTTCTCATTCTGGGGCTCGCTAGTTTATGTGTAATGAATACCAAGAGTCTACGTTTCTTGGTTTTTTTTAAAAAAACCTTAGAATGGGGCGCGCTGATTTAAAATATGCATATATAAGCGGAAGCAAGCGAACTGATCCGAGGATGGCTGACCAGTTCGGCACTCCTTGAATGAGAATTTCACTCACTCCGTTTTGTTCACAACGTTGCTTTGACATATCTCCACAACACTGTTATCCTTTTCAAAAGTTGGTACTCCTTGCTCTGATAGCCGGGGCCACCAGGATAGTGGTAAGTGCAATCTGTGATGGGCCTCGAGACTCATTAGACCATTTGCTAAACGTGGCTCATACAGGAGTCCACTAAGCCCTCTCGTCCCCACGCTCCTGATCACTGCGTCGGCGTCACGAAGAACAATGGGCCTTGGGTCCCAACGCGGCCGATACCCGTACCCCAATTACTCACGCTTCATTAACCATTTCACCGTCACGCTAGGATTCATCCAATTTCAAAAAAAATTGTTTCGCATGTATTTAGCAATTTTTTCCTTACTCTCCGTTAAAACACAAATAAAAAGAGACCTCATTCATAAAAATCGGCCGAATAGAAGAGAAGTTACAGTAATCGAAATCCGAAGAAATCAACAAAACCTCGACTCCTCGATACGAAAAATAAAATGAAGGGGAAAAAAAGAAAGTATAAATTACAATTAAATATAATTGATCTCAAATTTGACAAACAATTCATTTATATACCTAACGCTGAAAAAACTGGGAGAAATTACAAAAAATTTGCCTCTTGCAAGGGGCTTCTTTGTAAGAATTTTGACCTGAAGACAACGGTCGAATAACAGCAGTACTCCATACAATACACGGTGTGCCTGAACGAGTTAAACATTTTTCATACGTCCAAATCGAAAAATCTTTATATTTTTAACTACAATGTTTCTTGAATCGTTTAAGCAAAAAAAAAAAAAAAAAAAAAATTCCGTCGAGATTCTGGAACGCAAAGACGCTTTAAAAGTATTCTGGGCTATAATAGCTAAATCACCGTAATAAATTCGTTATATTATTAAAAAGAAATTGACTCCATAGTTTAATTCCTTAGTTTCTTGAATACGATTATTTTAAGCACTTAAACATTTATACCACCAATTTTAGCCATGGGGTGATTTCCTGAGAGCCGATAATATCACGAATTTCTCATAGAACCCCTCAACAGTGGCTTGCTTTTTTGGCAGCCGATTCGGCCATCGAACCGGAGTTTAAATGGAAGCTGATAATAACCCAAAGCTCTGAGAAAAATTTTGAGATGAGTATAAGAACGGTTTGTTGTAAGTAGCGAGGAGAGGCGGGCAAAGCGGCTAAAATCCTATCTAATTTTTACAGTTTTTCTGTTGAATTAATGTTGCCGCGGGCTTCTGACTGTCCACACATAGTTCTGTTCAGCATATCGATACATAAGTATTTACATTTTACATACGTAGAATCTAATTTTCACGTCGGGGAGTTGACATATTTTGATTTTTTCGATTTTATACGGAAAATTGATGGTTTTTCGGATTGAAATTATTATTGTTTCATGAAAATAAATGCACCCAAAATGACTATAGCATATTGATTCTTACACATTTGCACTCACAAAATTGGTTGGTAAATTCAACGAGTGGGTGCATCGACCTGTATATCAAGTTTCTGCAATTTTTACGGCAAATCAGTAGATTTTCGGGATGTAGATTGCTTACTTTCAATTCATGAATGAATAAAGCAACGACATGGTTGAACTTCTTTGCATGGAAAGACGTTTAAAATAACAAAATCAAGACGTATTTAATGCAATTGCATTTTATCGAGTCAATTTCTTTTCAATATATAACGGATTTTTACTACCGGTGATTTGGGTATTTTAGCCCCAAAATACCTTTAAATCCACTTTATCTTCTAGGAGTTCGACAGAATTTTTCCTTTCTTCGCTTAAATTATTCCGTAGCACTTTTCTTCAAGAATCTGATAAGATTTTGCTGAGGCAGATCAAAAAACTTAAATTCGATCGAATAGCTTTCTACTTTCACAATACACGGTCTCGTCAAGGTGCGTCTTTGACCTCGCAGTGTTGGATCGTGAATTCTCTTTTTATGCTGTTTGCCTATTTTGAAATCTCTGTAAATGAAACTAAAGGGGTTGATATGTGCGAGTTAATGACGCGCCTTATCAACACATTGTGTTGGAGTTCACTGCTTGTTTTTTTTTATTTTTTCTTTACGAAATTATTACTTCATTTTGAAAACATTTATATTTTTAAAACGTGACAAACATTTGTAAAACCTTTTCCAAGTGACATTAATCTCAATGAGCTGCAATTGTGCCGACAGGAACTGCAAAAATGAATAAAAGAGGAAAAAACCGAGAAACACGTAATCTTTAGTTTTAACCCATTTGTACATCGATCTTTTAGAGTCAAATACGTCAAATTTTGAGCGTTTGGTTGCGCGTACACCTCGCTGCAGCACAATGAAAGCACAAAATGTAAAAGAAAAAATTAAAGTGCTCTGGAAATCGTTAAATTTCACACGAAACCACCAATATTTAAATAAAAACTAATTATATTATTATTCTTCTTTGATAAATTGATACACATTTTTTTTTCATCAATTTAAATGAGAATAATCAATGCAGAGTATGCAAACATTTCAAAATCATGAGTTAAAAAACGCTGACTATGCGAGTACAAATATTAAAGCCGAACAGAGCAGAGCGGCGTGCTGCCAGCACGAGAGGCTCACTGGCGCCTACAAACCTAAGTGGATACTTCACGCATTGCACAATGCTTGAAGTATCCACTTGGGTTTGTAGGCGCCAATGCGCGGTTCGCGCTGGCCGCCCGCCCGCCGTGTGGCGACACCTGAAGCAACTATTTCACAACAGAGGAGTTGCACAGTATTATACGAAATTGAACGTATATTTGAAAAATAATTATGTCCTGTTACAGCAAAGAGGCGTAGAGAGTTTTAGTGAATTTTGTCTCATGGAATTGACGCTCCCCTATTTTTACCAAAACTCACAACTATATATTATTCTCCGTTGGACCAAACCGACAAAACAAAAAAACAAGCAAACCCTCATTCTTCCATGACATTATACATTTTCATCCATAAAAACGTCGTGATAAATTGTCGTTTGTATCTACATGTGGGCCAATTAACTTTGGGTCTCAACTGGCACGTGGACCAAAACTTCCGTGCCGAAAAAACGCGTGGACGTAAATTACTGGAAAAAACAGGTGCGCGGACAAAAAATCGTTGACGAAATGTCCTTCACTGAAAAAAAAAAATTTCGGTGTATTTACTAAAAAAAGGGTAAAATTACCAAGAATTCAGGGTTCTATTTGATCCCAGTTTTTTCTTGGTAAAATTACCATTAATTGAATTGGTAATTTTACCGGAAATCTAGGCAAAATTATTGAACTTTCTCGATAATTTTACTGGACCTTGGTAAAAACGCCAATATTTTTTATCGACTGTGGTAAAATTACCGAGATAAAACGGCAAAGTTACCGGGAATTGATTACCAATAAAAGTGGTATTCCTACCTGAAAAAAACAGTAAAAATACCGCTTTTTAGGTAAGCTTACCAGTCTGTATTGTTAAATTTACCAATAATCGGTAAAACAAGTGAGATGGTAAAGGTACCAACGGACCTTGGTAAAAACGCAGAGAATTTTTTTTCAGGGTATAACCCCACTCGACCTCTTTCTCGCGGCTCTGTGAGTTGTTCCCTCTTAACCAAATGTAATGAAGGCGCAAATGTTTTTAAGAGCAGGTTGAACTTACCTCATGGTGCTATCGCAACAGGTGAATTCATGGCAGGAATTTTTCTATCTTAGCAGTGCTGTGTATCTCCGTTCAATCTGCATTAAATCGATACATGCAGATCCAAGAAGTCATGAATCCTGGCATCCGCTAAAAATAATGGCTCATAGCTATTTGAGTTTCCACCTATTTTGCACGGCGAATGTCAAAATTATTTGAATACGTTCCCCGCAAAAAAGGCGTAAGTCCAAACACCTACGCATCACGCTGGGCATTATTGATAACGGTTGTCCAAGCTTATGCGTTTTCGGACTTGCGCCATTTCCGCATGTCTCGATTCAATTACTAAACACATTGTTCCGAATGGCGAGGCCTCATCTAGGACTCCCGCGCTTAAAGCTCATCTCCGTTGCTGAGTTGCCTCGAAAATCAAAAATTTCGCACCTGGGGCCTGGGAAGGGCCGAGAGTCGACTCAATCCAAATGCTATCGAATCATGAGCCTCGTGGTGTTCATGATTTTCGCAATTTACGGTCCACGAGTTAACGCGGGCCGCGTCGGTTGGTTTTCAGGCTTCAACCGCGTTTCAGGGATATTAGCTCATGTGGCACTGTCAAGCTCAACGATTAGAGCCCCGATTAATCTCTAGGCGCGAGTTGAGACCGGATTTAGGGCGCGAGGAAGGGGGGAGGGGCATAAACATGTGGCGGATTACATTGACAGAAGGTGACAAAGATGATGCGGCCCGGGGTTGATGCACCACGAACGTGGACAACCACGATAAAATTACTCTGCGTTGAGCCGCGAAAGGGACGCTGCGTGCCCCCCCCCCCCTCCCCCCACGATTTCCCCCCGGGGGAGGGGGGCGAAAACATGAGCGATTAGGGGTGGCGTCTCTGAATCGAGGCCGGACTGAATAATTGCCATAATTATCTTGATAAGCCGACTTGAAAAGGAGCGACTGTCGGCAGCGGAACCGGGCTTGGGCCGCAACGCGACAAATTGGACAACATCGAAATTTCGGCCGGTTCGTTGTCGCACTGCTGAAACGGGGATGAGCTCCATTCAATACACGCTCCCGGAGTTCGTGGCTATTAATCATCGGTTGCCTTTTTTATTGACTCGCCGGGTCGGACCTCGATTTCCTGGGTGAAAACCAAGGTGAAATAACGTTTTTCGCAGAGTTGGAAGTACACTGTACACACAATTTGCAAAAATACCTTTAGAGTTGCGAACGGGTGTTTTCTTCTATCATTTTACGTTAAATTTTCCCGTGTCCATCGTCTATATTTCACTTTAGTCGCTATATGTACAGTAAGCCATGTGCCCATGGAAAATTATTTGCAAAATTGTATTTATTCAAAAATTTAATTTCATGCAAAATTATTTGCAAAAATACCATTAGAGTTGCGAACGGGTGTTCTCTTCTACCATTTTACGTTGAATTTTCTTGTGTCTCTCGTCCATGTTCCATTTTGGTCGCTATATGTACAGTAAGCCATATGCTCATGGAGGTTGAGACTGAAGCAATGAACCATCGCAGTAGAAAAGTATAACTATTGCACAATTTTAAGCATCTAAGAGTCTTAAAGAAGTTAGGGGCTAATATGAAGTGACCCAACTCAGAGGGATTTATATGTTTAGGGAAAAATGGAGGATTCTTACAGGGCAAATTCGAATCTTAATAAAAAAATCCTACAAAGCTCAGCAAAAGGTAATTACAGAAGTTGAAATCAACAATTAAGACGTCGGATCACCATGTTATTCGTCGCATGCAGCCGAAAGGCTCCATGGAGGCCTAAAAGATGCAGACCATTCAGAAACGGGGAAATAATTGAATGGAGATTTTGCATGTGTGAGGAATTTGCTGACTATTGATTCTTATGTAAAAGTTCGCAAGAAACACGACTGTGCCACTGGTTTTCTCCGAAATCAACTCCCAAGCTCAAAAAAAGTTCTCAAGTTGAGGCCAAAATGAAGGGGATATCCCACGCTACCCTGAGAGTCCACCTCTACATCAAGACAAATTCTCCATGCAAAGATAGGGAGCAAATACATTGACAGGGCTGCCACTTTATTTGGGGACTCTAAAACTGAAAACAGGGCATCCCTGCTAATGTATTTGCTTCCTATCTTTACACGGAGAATTTGTCTTGATGCAGAGGTGGACTCTCAGGATAGCGTGGGATATCCCCTCCATTTTGGTCTCAACTTGAAAGCTTTTTTTGAGCTTGTGAGTTGATTTCAGAGAAAACCAGTGGTACCATCGTGTTTCTCGCGAACTTTTACATAAGAATCAATAGTCAAATCGCAAATTCCTCACACATGCAACATCTTCATTGAAGGAAAATCGCTCGGGTCAATTTTTTCAATAGTAAGAGTGAGAAATAAGACTGTCGGAACGGGTGGCTTACAGAGTGCGCGAGCAGTTACAAAGTTCGAGGCAAGTTTCAGAACATCCCCGAATAATGTCGACTCGCTCTCTCCGAAAAATTGCTGATTGTGGCGATTTTGAGCTCGGAAAGAGCGGGCAAGTTGTGAATGACTGAGCATGGACGGAAATTGAGTATCTTGACAACTGTTGAATACGCGTAAATCAAAAAGTAGAACAGGTTTACTTTCAACGGCCGTAAATTCAGCGTTTCGGCCGAAAGTTTCGGCGCGAGCGGTCGAGCGCGCGACGACGCTCTTATTTACGAGCGCGGCGCCAAGCAACGAGCTAGCAGTGCGGGGAAACGCGGACCCCGCGCCGATTCTAAGTGGCGATTTTGCAAGTTGGCAACATTGTTTCTCCTTCGTTTAAATCCATTGAAATAATCGATTTTAGGCGAGGCAAGCTATCTTGCTAGGAATCGATTGTTTTACTTACATTTAAATGGAGGAAAAACAGTGTTGCCAACTTTCAAGAATCGCCACTGCCGTGTGCGGCTAACGCATGCCACCGTGTTACCGTGCTAAGGAAGAACGCCGTATGAACATTCGAAAGTTGCCGAATTTCCTTCGACAAAATGTTTATGTTAAAGGAAAGTTATGGATATTTTTCCCTGAAATTTTCAGGAACTTTAGATGAAATTGCAAGCAAAATCATCTGAAAAATTAGAGGGGAAATATTCATAAGTTTACTAGGGAATTCGTGGTTTATCAAATGAATTTTGGCAACGCCTGAAGGTTCATACGGCGTTTTTCCTTAGCATCAAGAATCGTAACTGACATATGCGGCTGACGCATGCTACCGTCCTGCCGTGCTAAGGAAGAACGCCGAATGAACATTCGAGATATACCAAATTTCCTTTCGTAAAATATTTAAGTTCAAGGAAAGTTATGAATATTTTTCTTTGAAATTATCAGGAAGTTCAGGTGAAATTGCAAGCAAAGTTATCTGAAAAATTGGAGGGAAAATATTCAAAAGTTTACCAGGAAATTCGTGTTTTATCAAAGGAATTTTGGCAACGCCTGAAGGTTCATACGGCGTTTTCCCCATAGCTAAGGAAGAACGCTGATGGTATATAGTCCCCAGGTGAGCCCAAACTATTAAGATTAACCCACGAGGGGTCTGCGAAGCGGATATTAGAGAGGGTACCCCCTGGTCAAGCTAAAAAATGGTAGAAGTTTTCCAGGAAATTCATTTTTACTAGAGGAAATTTGACAGCCTCCGAAGGTTCACACGGCGTTTTTTCTGGGTGCGATAGTGTACCGCTGGTGGAAGTCGGCAAACGCGTATCCCGTTTGAGTGTTTGAAAATCTCCGCTCTTATTTTACTTTTTAAAGGGAGAACAAATCGACATAATTTCTTGAATTTTCGCAGAATTTTCTTCGCTCGGAGAAGAAAAGTCATGACAGTTTTTAAGAGTTGCCGCTCAATAGTTTTCCATTCAAAAAATGAAGTATGCCAAGTAGTCTGCCACGTCGCAAATCAAGATACTTGGTTGCGGACGTACATTGCCAATACGCGTCACATTTGGATGTGGCCCTCATCCATGTGGATTTGAGAGAATGACGAAAAGGTGTGAAAATAGGCCAGGAACAACGCAATTCGTCTAAAAACAAGGGGATTTTACTTTTATACTCATTAGCCTCCGTACGAAATTTTTAAAAGCTTTTTTATCCGTGCGGAGGTTAAAAAAATGTGTGCCAATTTTGAAATATGTGAAGAGGAAATTTTCCATATCCGGAGAAAGAAATCAATGCCTAAAGTTAGCAAACGCATATAGCTCCAATCGCGATATCAACTGTCGTGTATGGTTTTTAGTTTTTACGAAAATCAACTAACTTTTTTTCTATAAAATTAAATTTTTTCTGTGAATTTTCTTCACAATTTTTTTCTTATTAATTTATTATTATTTATTAAAAAAGTAGGGGATCACGCTCGCTTCGCGACCCAGCCCCTAAGGACCCTGTGACATGATTCTCGGGTCCCTCGTAAGTTAATATAAATGAAGTAGGCTCATCTAAAGACAGTTCTATATCGACAGCTGCAAAAATCATGAAAATATTACCCGGTAGATCTTTAGAACGATTTCGACCAAATATTATCTATATTATACAGCTACAAGCAAAATCTTGGAAGCAAGCTAGTAAACATTTACACTGCATAAATGGGAGAATCCACAGCTTCATAACGATGTTTATGTAAAAAGAAAGTCTGGGTCATATTTCCGAAATCTAAATAGAGCGGGCTTGTCCAACTGTAACGTGTCGAAAGTCCCAAAACTCATGGAAATCAACCCAAAAGAACGGTGGAACGAAGTATGACAAAAATGAAATGAGTCAGAGATTCTGAGAAAATTGATAAGAAAGGGATCCAATAATTGTATAGCGTTTTTAATTAATGTATTAAAATTGAATACAAGGTTTATCGAAAGATGTGAATCCTATATAAATTGTAAAACTCATATTTTTTTTTTATAAAAAATGGCCTTTATGCATTGTCTCGTAAAAGTTTTTTTTTTTTTTTTTTTTTTTTTTTTTTTCACGACGGGCATAATCTATGAGCCACGGACATCAACATTTTGATTCCTATCGCTGAAATTTTCCCAGAATTTTTGAGAATTTGAAGAATAAAGAAAAACACCCTTCCACGTCAAATGCTCCTTAACATCCTCGGTAAATAGTCGTCCTTGGATAGACCGCTTTGGGAAAGAGTTATTAAAGTCGCCTTGAGACCTCGAACTTAAATAAGGAAGATCTACTTGTTGAAGTTATAAAAGGGCTTTTATCTCAAACTAAGGGCAATTAATGTCCGTAATAAAAAGCAGTGGAGGGGTTTTAAGGGGAGTAAACGGGCCTGAGATAAATGCATTTGATTAGAGGCCAGACGTTTGACGCATTGTCCAAACTCAGTATGAGGACATGGGTGCCGAATGGTCCCTGTACATGCGTAAAGCAGAAATTCACTATGACTATCAACCGCTTACATAATTTTTGAGCGTCACGGCCCGAGACAAGAGACCCTCCACTTGGCTTCTTGGCGACAGGTGGAAGCTTTTACTTTCGGAAATGCAACAATTCCTTAAGGACAATTAAAAGGGAGCAACAGTCATCACTCTTTTTTCGGTTGTTGACCTACCTACATGGTGGATGATGAGCATCGGGTGACGTCATGAGCCAAACCAGTTTCCCAAACTTCGGTTTGTTCGCAAAACGAAACTGCCAGCACGTTGTTAAGGGTAAGAGTAACACGTTGTGCCAAGTAGGTAGGTCAACAGCTGAATGTTGAAGTCCCGAAAGTAATAGCTTCCACCATTGCCAAGATCCTAGTGGAGGGTCTCTTGTGTCTGGTCACGGACGTCACCAAATGGAAAAAATAAGTAATGACAAATAGCTTTTTAAAATCTATAATATGACGCAATCGAGAAATTTAGAGAATTTTTGGAGGTAAGGATTCGGGTAGAAAATTATGCACGTGTTAAATTAATGCTCGTATCTAGAATGATCGATTTACATGTAGAATTCCACACGGAAAAAAAGAGGTAGGGGTTCAGTCCCAACTGTTGGATGATATGGACATTCCCAATTAATTGTGGTAATACCCCGATTAATTGTGGTAGTATTCCAATTGATTGTGGTAGTATCCCGATGAATTAGGTTACCAACCAAAATGTTGCTTGCTACCTCAACTTGAGTTGCGGTGCTACCAAAATCAATTGGAAATGTCCATATCATCCAACAAATTTGGGTAGTAGAACAATTTTAGGGGATAACCCCTGACACTTTTTTCCGTGCACATGTAGATACAATGTAGGATCACACTCGTGGATTGAACCCCATTTAAATACAATTATGTCTTTAAAAATTTCTTCTTAGATATTAAAACCTACCGTGTGAGACCAGCGCTCTCCCTTAAATTCAAATATTTTAACACTGCAGCGGCTTTTTGTAGCTTTATTATTCCTCGCAGCTTCGAGAGTATTTGACTTTCAATTGAATAAATATCTTAACCTGATTGGCAACGCTTGGAGGAATATTTCGGAGGGATGCTGGGATGGTACTAGGGGTTGTTTTGGCGCCACCAGAGCTGGATGATTTTTACGATTGTGATTATGGCTCACAAATTGACGATTCTTCGTCGACTCGTCGTGTCCTTCAGGATAATTACGGGCTCTGGTGTTCCCGTTCCTCCGAGATCTCAACACTTCTTTTTGGCATATTGTCGCATCTTTGCATCACTTGATGAAATCGCACGGTAAACCAAATATTTCTCTTAGGAGAAATATTTAAAGTCATACTTTGAAAAACACATACGTAGCTAGAGCAATTTTACTTTTCAAGAAAGGGATCCTCCTATGGTACCTATGGTCTTTCCATGATGGATATTCCCAGTATACATCAGGGGATTTAAGATGGGAGGGAATAGGCTATCCCGGATAACTCCGGAAAATTGACCTCTCTTAGATGCATTTTTGGGCTATTTCTCGCAAAAATACAAACTTTTAATGTTTACGTCTACCATTAACACTCGAAGAAAATCTTAAACTGTTTCCATTTTTTCAGCGCGTTATGCAATACAGCTGGGAATAAACCGACCCAGAAAATATTATACCTATACTGTGCAAGATTTCTTGGGAGAAAGGCATACCGTGGCCTCCTATCTACTCCCATGATAAAAATTAAAAGGAAAATAATCGCATATAATGAAAAATTAACTCAGAGGAAAATTTAAAGAGCTAAAGATTTGCGAGCCTATTTTGATGGCACTGCTTCCTCTTTCAAAAAAAATCAAGACGGGCCGCTATCTCTCGTATTTGATCATTGGATGTATTCAGCCATCACAATGCATAACATATTTCAGCATGATTTCAAACTACTTTCTTGATAATTCCAGCTAGTAATGATCCAAGTTCATATGCTATTCAATTTACACTATATGCAACATACGAGCAAAACGAGTAAAATTTTCACGTTGAAAAATCTCTTCAAACTTCTTTCAGCTTATGCCAATGTTTGTTGATGGTCGGGTATTTTTGTGAATTTGCACGTTGGTGATATTTTTAATTTTGTATATTATCGTGACCCTGATCCAGAGGAAACGGATGGTTTTGTACAGGAACGTGGATGTTCCAGTGGATCGTATTTGATAGTGGTTCGATGTATCATTTGGTTCAAAACAATAGAACATAACTTAAAACCAAGATTTTAGGATATTAGTCGGAAAAGCTGAAAATGAGAAATTTCGTAGTATTTTCACTACTCTTGGTCAATTATTAATCATACGAATCAAAAATCTATCACAAGAAACCCGTCCGTCAGATTACTCAATTGACTTTTGAGGATATGTTTATGTTGTGAACCAAACGATATCGCTGGAATCTCACCCGTTCGATGTATCGAATACGATCTACCTCGGCGAGGCTCTCTTCGTATTTTAATGGAAGTATATCGGTGCCGTATCACTTGATCATTCGAGTAAACATCTGAAGCTAGGTAAGCATTTTCACCCCTTTGAAGGGCAAAAAGTATAAATGCATAGGGTGGGTAACTTTAAGTGAGTTAAACACCCCTCCTCTGATCCCCGTGATCTCTTGAAGCCCATAGCGGAAGGACATGCACTGTATTTCTGATACAGCAAACACTCATTTGCATAGTATTTAATTTATTCGGTAATAATATATAATTTTTCTCCGTTCGTTCTCTCCGTCTATCTCGTTGCTTGTGCAAACTTTTCTTCCCTCTCTAATTCAAAATTCACTCTCTCAACTCAATTTCCCCCCTTTACTCTCCACCTTTGTCTCTCCTAAACTCGATGTGCAAATATTTAAAGTGAGCACTCGTTCCTGATTACGCGGAAAGTGCCCGATGCATTATATCGTTACGATGAACTAACTGCTCTCCAAGTGATCCAGCGTTACGCACCATTCTTTTGCACTTCATTCCCCCTTTCACTTTAGTTCCATTTTATGCCCCATCCCACAGCACGCACTCACAGCAGATTAGGCTTACTTGCAATTCCAATAAATTCTGTGCAAAGAAATTTGCTTTTCTACAGAAAAGACAATATATCCGATATTGTATTTGTATGGATAAACATGTTTGAATTAAGAGTATTTTGAATGTTCCTTATCGTGCGGTCAACTCGCAGTATAAAGTTCCGCGGTATAAAAGTTCGCAATATTAAGTTTCAAGTGTGAATTGAAACAAGCGGGAAAGCTCTAATACGTTGGTATTAGAGAAGCGCTCAGCATTGAGGGTCTGCTGAAGTGAAGAAATATTCAACTTTTAAACCAATATATATTTACTTTATTTCAGAATTTTTATTAAAAACTAAATTACAGAAACTAAATTAAAGCTTTCTTAAATAGATTTTTTTTTTCTTAAAATTTGAAATTCAAATCTATAAGTTTTCGCGCTTTTTTCGAAGAATGCCGTTGGAGCTTCCTATAGTATACTACTCGACTCAGCTGATAGCAAACAAAGGTTACCAAGGAAACCGTAAACGCGTAACAACTACCTACCGTCGCCAGAGCCAAAGACAAATAAGTCAAAGACACATAAACTATATGTAAGCGAATTCTACTAAGGTCTCCGAATAAAGTTATCACCGGTGGAAAAGTTTTCGGAAATCAGACGCGCATCTTGAACTTTCGAAAGTAATTATAGAATAACTATAAACCGCATAGCGAAGAGAGTTTTAGGACGTTATTATTTCTCACGCTAATTTGCATTTAATCGTATTCACAGAGCTATTATGAGGTAATCAAAAAATAAATTTTCCTAAATGACGTTCCGTGCATCGATGAGTTGGTGCGCCATTTGACCGCTTGAGCGCCCTACTATACTAGAGCTCTAGTGGCAAATCGAAATCAAAAAGCGCCGCCTATCGGCTGAGCGCTTAATAAAAGCTTGTGGCGACTTACAGCTACGAAGATTTAAGCAATATTTTGGCAAGTTTATTTAGGTTGGCAACTAAAGGACCATCTGGTCCTGTCTTCCTTGGGCCAGCATACCACATTCAATGCAAACAATACAACAAACTATATCTAACAGAATTTGCAAAAACAAGTCAAAACGCCTTCAAATTTTTAAACGCAATACGGACGTCCGTCGAGGTTGTATAGTTGTATCAAGGCGCCGTGGAAAGCGCGTCCCATTGTTTATCGTTACAGACGAATATAAGTTGAGTGAGGCCAGTCATAATGCCTTCAATTTTATACATACATATTTTTGTGCAAAATGAGAGACGACGTTTCTCCATTTGCGACGTTGCAGACTTCCTTAGAAATTTTATTTTTCTTTCGAGAAGCTGGTCAACATAAAACTTAAATTCTCCATGATTTTTCGTATTCGATAGCAGAAGATTTGGTTCAAAATTTAAAGTCGTAAATTTGGATTGTTTTTCATGGAAGAGATGATCTAAGAACGGAAATTTTGAAACACCGCAATGGAGATACGTGGTTTCGCTTTCAGTCGGACCGATGCGTACATCCAACAAGCTAAAATAGTTGCAACAAGTCCCCGTCACCTCCGACCAACGCGTTTGTCGATCGAATCAACTACAGGTATTATGCGTAGGAGGTCAAAACGCCTTCAAATTTTTGAACGCAATACGGACATCCGTCGAGGTTGTATAGTTGTATCAAGGCGCCGTAGCAAGCGCGTCCCATTGTTTATCGTTACAGACGAATATAAGTTGAGAGAGGCCAGTCATAATGCCTTCAATTTTATACATACATATTAATGCGCAAAATGAGAGATGACGTATCTCCATTTGCGACGTTGCAGACTTCCTTAGAAATTTTATTTTTCTTTCGAGAAGCTGGTCAACATAATACTTATATTCTCCATGATTCTTCGTATTCCATAGGAGAAGATTTGGTTCAAAATTTAAAGTCGTAAATTTGGATTGTTTCTCGTGGAAGAGATGAAATAAGAACGGAAATTTTGAAACACCGCAATGGAGATACGTGGTTTCGCTTTTCAGTCGGACCGATACGGACATCCAACAAGCTTAAATAGTTGCATCAAGTCCCCGTCACCGCCGACCAACGCATTTGTCGATCGAATCAACTACAGGTATTATGCGTAGGAAGAAAAACTGCTGAAAACAAAGAAAAACATGAACTTCCAGGGCTGAACATACTTTGACAACTTTAAGGAAAATATAGAAAAGATGAATAAATCGACAGAAATATTATAAACAATACATATAAATGTAAGTAGGTTAGAAAGTAAGTATAATAAGCAATAAATATTAATGTATCTAGGTAAGAAAGTAAAAAAATAAATGAGCTGAATCAATTAATCATCATATCGACTTGACAAAAATAATGCCGAAAAAAGAGGAAACAAAACAACATGATAATAGAGCAATGGAATGGACGTGCATTAATAACGGTGGAGATAAACAACTATTCGTGCTTGATGGATGTCCGTGTTTTATATGAAAAATTGAAGGCGCGGCGGCGTGCTGCCAGCGCGAAACGCGCACTGACGCCTACAAACCTAAGGGCTACTTCACGCATTACGCAATGCTTGAAGTATCACCTTAGGTTTGTAGGCGTCAGTACTCGTTTTGAGCTAGCAGCACGCCGCGCGCCGCAGTGTTTCATAACCTTGCCCTCAATTAATAGGTCAGGGTGTTATAATATAGGCAATTTTACATCAACTTCGAAATTAGCAACTCAAGAAAGATAAATAACGAAACTTTCGTGATCTTTTAGTCATTATCTGGCTTATTTCTCCCTATTCTTGAGTTTTGGACCATAGTGCGCGATGGCGCAAGGCGTAAATTCGCAATGCTCCACTCTAAGCCTCCAATGAGGTGCTGCAAAGATTCGGGAGAAGAGTTAAAAAACTCGTTCATTTCATTTCGCTATCCCCGGCTATGTTTCTCAAGTGGCCATTGAAGCACTACTACTAACAAGACAAACGGAACCAACGCGACATGGAAATAGAGCGAGGAAAGGGCGCGCATTCAATTAGGTAAAATAAGTTTTTCTTTACATTTTCTGTGAACAAAAATCAGGCCAAAAATTTTAGTGCAAAATCAAAGACATTCTTTTTTGTAAAATTTGAGATGAAAGTCTTAACAATTTTTTGGTGGAGGGTTTTGGATAAAGCTCAAGTTATACATGCTAAAATAAACATTGGGAATAGTAAATATCGCTCATGAATTTTCCATGCCTCCGTTTGGAATCGTGTACATTCGCCAGTGGCGAGGCGTGAGTGATCGATTATCGATATCTCCCCATTCGAAGCTGTGGTAAGGAATCGATTAATAGGGTATTTGTTAAGAACATCCGCAGTTTAACGATCCTTTCCCATAGGTTTAAATGGAATATCAATCGATGTATCGCAAAGCAATCCACGCCACTGACATTCGCATATCGAAATAGTAACCGCGTTCGTGCATGCGGTGACCTATTTAAGACACTGAAATATATGTATCTATTTCTCTCACATGATTCCTTTGCAAGTGCATCCGTGAAGACAGCAGAACTCTCAGAATGAATTGACGGAACGAAAGTCTAGGGGAAGGAGAGGAATAAAGAGGCGAGGAGATTTTGGAGCTTTCCTAGTTCGAGCCCCGAGGGACTCGTCTGAAATGAGAAGAAGACGAGCGTGGAGCCTTTGACCTTTCCCTCACTTTTTCTCAACTCCCATTCTCCCCTCTCTGCCCCCTTCTCCCATTAAAGTCTAACGTTACTTCTGTAATTTTTGTATTTGACCATAATTTCTCCCGTAGGACACGACCCGTCGAAAAATACGTATGAGAGCCCTCGTCTATATCAGAGGGAGCTCTATGAGAGGGGAGCTACTCGTCGATTTCAAAATCTGTGGGTCCTTTGCGTTAGGTGTAATGGAATGATTGAAAATTCTACTCAACTTGTGGAAATTATGCTAAAGAAGGGGGCGTCCTTTATATTGTATTTAATCATTAAATCTTTCAGAGAAAACAAATTTTAATATCTGATCAATCACTTACTTTCTACGTTCAACCTTTACAGTGAAAATAAGAAAAAACCCATAACGAAAGATATTATCCGTCTCAATATTGAAAGCACGACATTTCTCACCGTCGCGTCGTATCATCAGCAGTGCGCGAATATAAATTAATTTTTACAAATGTAATGTACCGATAATGATTGATAGGATGGAGGCGAAAAAAATGGTGGGAATTACGCGATGATAAACTTTGACTTTCCGCATTGCCTACAGAAACTCATTGATTTAACTAATGTTACAGTAATAACCCTTTTTAATGGCACCCCTCCAGGTTTTGCAAATTCACGAATTTGTTATGATCAAATCGGGACAACCTTATATGCCCAATTTTACCTCACCGCTGAAGCTGTTAGCAGGAATTTGTTAAAATGAGAAGTGATGGAAGTCTTTACTAAGCCTTTAACCTGCGGGTTCCCTGTATGCTTTTTTCTGTCCGTCGAATACCTCTTAACTAATATTTTATGTTTGGTTTATTAAGCACTCAGCCGATAGGCAGCGCTTTTTGATTTCGACTTGCCTCTAGAGCACTAGTATACTAGTGCTAATTCGTTTAAATGGCGCACCAGCTCATCGATGTGTAGGCTTTTGGAGGGGGGTCCAGTTTTAAAATAAATAAAGCTGTGAAAACCGTATTTTATGCTTTTAACTTAATGCGCAGGTAGTTTCGATCGTTTGTCTATAAGAAAATTTCTTAGCGGTAGAGTAATTCTAATCGAAATTGAACGTTGAACTTAAATGAAGCCTAAAAAAAAAACGCGGCTGATGAGCTGAACGGTGGCTATCATTTTCGGGAAACGAAAAAACCCGTTTACGGTTTCCTTGGTAACCTTTGTTTGCTATCAGCTGATGTTTTATTTCCATTTCCCAGCCAAGTCGAC
The DNA here is from genome assembly GCF_918797505.1 of Bemisia tabaci. Taxonomy (NCBI): domain Eukaryota; kingdom Metazoa; phylum Arthropoda; class Insecta; order Hemiptera; family Aleyrodidae; genus Bemisia; species Bemisia tabaci. The sequence continues at coordinate 50,451,716 of NC_092796.1, forward strand.
GCAGTTTATACTTCTTTTCTTCACTAAATACATTGACTAACACCTGAGCGCTTTTCTAATACGACAGTATTAGAACTTTCCCGCTTGTTTTTTCACTGCGATTACGAAATCGACGTCGCGTCGGTTTCTTTCTTTCCTCATTTTCGCCTACTGTTCCAGTCTTGGTGAAAGATAAAGATGCGTCAACTGTGTTGCTGCATCACCATTTGAAGGCGCTTCGTGTACTATACAAACACCTTTGAACTAGTTTGGATTCCATTTCCTGCAGTTGCTGATCATCTCCGATCATTCCAACTTTAATGTCTGATATTTTAATTCTGTGCAGTATATGGATTGAGAACTATTGTCCTTTATTTTTAATTCTTGAACCTGTCCCTTCTTTGTTATGACGGCAATCTTCCTTTGATTAGAACTAGGTAATCCGCAACGAATAAACTGTGCTAAAATTATCTCAAGTCAAAAGAGCTCAGTGATATCAGGATGGCACTTGAAGGAAAGAGAAGTAGATTTAAAAAGATTGCCGGGTAGTTTTAATCTTATCGTGTTGAGAACTTGCAGGGAACTTTATAATTACGAAAGAGAGCTTAAGTTTTTTATCCGACTTTTTCAACCAATTAAGCAACAAAAGAACCTGTCTCGATTGTTAAGATTACGCTTTCTTTACCCTAAAGCTTCTTTTTTGTTCCTATTGTTTCTCTCTCGATTTATTTTTAGACAATCAATGAAAGTCCTTGCTCAGAATAGCCTTCAATTAATTTCAATGTGCGTTTGAATTGCATTTCCTACCTCATTCAATCATAGGAAACATCATCACCTGTGTGACATATTCTTGGAAAATGAACAGTTTTAGGGTCAAGGTCCAGGTAAAAGTACGTTGTGAATCAAATGAACCATTAAAATATGTTTACCTAGTTAGACATTCCTCATTTGAAAATATTTTTATGACATAATGAACTATTAGTATGAGCAATTAATGAGTCGTAATTTAATGGGCTATTGAATTGCGTCCGTCGAAAACCACTACTGTCCTGTTTTCCGGACTTGTGGTTTTTGGTTGATGATATACTTTTCACGATCGATGATATACTTTTCACGATCGATGCAACTGGGAATGTGATATTGAAACTCGTTTTAGTGTTACCTTAATCAAAAAATGAGTCTGTCCTATACACTATTTTTATGATTGCATGGACTCTTGAAAGTATTATTACGAAGCTTCCACGCGTCGCACTTTATATGTATGTTTATTGTGAAAAATCAACCACAACGAGAAAATTTTAATATTAAATCTTGTTGGGATATAGTCTGAATGGATTACTGTGGAGTTACATAAACCTCATTGCAAATAATTTTAAAATGTTGATAATTGAAAGAAGTAAAAATGTATGATCCTACAGTAAGTGGTAATTTTTCCTTGATTTATTTGTTCAATTTTAAAGCGGTATATGCAGAAAAAGTGCTTGACCCACGTATTAATATGGATTTAAATATTTAAATACAAAAAGTGACCCGCAGTCAGAAGAGTCGTTTTTGGCAAATAGAAAGGCACTTTCGCAACAAAATTTGTTTGCTTTCATACGTATCGAAAGAATTTCATCGATAGGAAATCATGGTATAAAAGTATTTTTTTCTAAAAAGACTATTTGACTTAAAATTGCTGTGTCGTGAAATTACTAAAATAGCAGGCAAACGCAAAATCGTGCAGTTCAGGCAAGTAACTTTCTTTTTTTAGAATTCATCATAAAATAGAATCCTGGTATCTAGACTTTGACTTATCCGAGTAAACTGCGAGCCGGCAGTTACGTTACAGATCAAATATTCAAATTTCGAGTCAACGTTGCAAGCGGCTGCTGCAGCCACCACACAATCGATTTTTTTACGACTGCAATTTCGATAGCTCGTCTTAAAACGACATAAAAGCGCAGTGCTCGCACCGAAAACTAGCGGGGGCATGAGGATGGGAGTGCATTGGAAGTCGTTAATTTTATTACACCGAGCGGTCGTTCTCTCCGCAGAGCCGGTCCCTTCTCCGGCCCAGAGAGCACAGCCTGACCCTCACTAAACCAATGAAGGATGGTCGCTTGGTCAATGGTTAGTCCTTGCCCCCGGGGAAAGGGTGCAAGCTCAAAGCTTGTAATCCCTTCCCCGATCTCAGTGCAATATTGTTTCAATCTTAGCGCAACGCCCCCCACCCCCCCGCCTTAGTCCCCACCGTCTCATTTCGGCCCCTCGGGAGGGTGCATTGCTCAGGGGTCAGATTGACCTGTCTTTCACCTTCCTCTCCTTCCACTTTCAATCTCTTTCTTATCAAAATATTTATAGCGATGACTTGGTAGCGCTGCTGTGCTGAAGAAAAAACGTCGTATGAAACTTTGGGCATTGCCAAATTTCCCCTGATAAAATATATATTTTTGAGGAAATTTAAAACTAATCTACCTTGAAATTATCAGATATTTTAGACTAACTTGCCGATAAAATTCTCTTAAAAATTTGGGGGTAATTTTTTATAAAAAATCATGAAAATTTGTATTTTATTACAGTGGATTTGGCAACGTCTTAGGCTCATGCGGTGTTCTTCTTTAGGACAAGGAGCGAGTAAATCTCAACAGGAGTCATTTATTTCATGCCCTTGTAGTTTGCTTGCCTGCGAGTGCTGAAGTGGTCGGGTGTGAGGTCTGTGTGTTGACAGATGCTTCCGTTCATTTCAGGCTTGCCAGCGCACTCCACTTACAGCGAAAAGTTGTCCTTGAACTTTGCGGCTCTCCAAACATTTGGCAGTGGTGCTCGCTCGCCCCTCCGAAAGAGCGGAATGCCGTCAGATGTCGGTATTTTTATTATTTGGGTTCCGTTCGGGAAAACAAGGGTGAGCTTTCGCCGTGAATGGGATTCTCATTCATGAAGTAGGAGCGATAAATGTCTTCTTGGCCTCGGAAATCCGCGCCGAACCCTGGAAATTAAAATCCGCCACGGTTCTTCTGACAGGGGTGCACCAAAATGCCACTGCTCTTTGAGAGAAATGGGGCCCACTGTTTCAGGAGAACAGTTTCTTGTTATACGCTGAGGAAGATACTTGTTGCGTCAAGGAAGTGACTCATTTTGTTGAGTAAAATGTTAATCGTATCAGTAAAAGTTTATCCGTTATGGTGGATGTTTTAACGTACTAAGAGAAACTTTCCAGAGGCTTGGAGATCAAGGCGCATAAAAACCGTTCTTATAAAAAAATTGAGATATTAATTTGATTTTGTCATATTTACGAGGTCTGTTAGATTAGAAACCGGATTTTGGTCATAACTAGCCTACTGTGCGCTTGAATTAGATTTTCTTGATCTTTCCTGATAGCTGAAAATATACTTAAGAACGCTACGTTCACAGATTTGAAAAATCTTAATTAGCTTCGTTGGTATGTGGCTTCAATTACAGCAACCTCATGAGTGTTTTGCGATTTTATGTTTGACCGAACTTGTCTCTCTTTTTTCGGCCATGCACTACATTTTTCAATCCACAAGGATGATTGGAGTTTCGTATCGTAGTCGTACAGCGTACACTCAAGTATTATCACCGAAAATTATCCTATCCAAAAATGTAGGATCATTGTTAGAACGTTCAAGTAGCTATGGAGAAATTAACATTTGGCTGGATTTTTGTTCGACGGACAACAATCAAAGGGCAAGTGTACCTGAAAAGTCGATGCATGTCTATATATTCTATCAAAATTGTATGTACAGAGCCTTCAGAAATATTACACTGTTCAGCAAGCTCGAAACAACCATTTTCGAGACTTTTGCCAGCACTTCTTCCACTTGAAAAATGTTAGTTGCCGTTGATGGTTGATTCCCATGCTCCTCATCTTCAACGAAGTCCTGACCAGTTTTGTATTTTTTAACCCACTCAAAATAGTGAGAACAGCTCATAGAATGATCTTGGTAAACTTTACCTAACATACGAAAAGTTTCGGTACAAGATATACCGAGCTTAAAACAAAATTTAATGTTAAATTTTTGCTCTATCAAAGATCGCATGATGAAAATCGCAAAACGCACCTGACTTCCTCATATTCAAGATGACACAGAATAAACACTGATCAAAATAAACAAAATCTGTGAACGTAGCATTCTTTAGTATGTAATCAGCTATCATAAAAGTCCAAGAAAACCTAATTCGGACGCACGATAAGCTAGTTATGACCAAAATCCGGTTTCTAATCTAACAGACCTCGTATATCTAATCACACGTCAACTTGGAGAGAGGGCATGCATAAATTTAGATCCATATAACCATCTATTCTTGACCGAGGTAGCTCTTGCCAGACGTGAAGACAGGAATTTTAAGGGCAACCGAAGTCCAAATAAATTGTTACATGCTAAAATAGGGGGGCTAGAGATCGGAATATTTCCTGTATAGATCTGCAAAATTGATTTTTTCCGGGAGATATGTTGGAAAATTTTGGAGTCAAGGGAGATTCGCTGATGCAGACCTCCAGAGCCCCTCATCTTTTAATACTCTTGTCCTCTGCTGGATTATGTCTTAATTTTTAGAGAGTTTTAGAGTGAGGTAAGATCAATAAAAAACAAGAAGAAACATCCAACATGAATATGTTGGAAAAGCGTGCCGAAGAACTGAAATCTAGTGTGTGCACTATTTCCATTTCAACGAGATGTGTATAAATTAGTAGTCTCTGCAAATTGGGGAGGAATTATTGATTTGATACCGTTGAATGTAAATACGTTTTATTGAAAATACATTTTATTGAATAAAGAAAGTAACATAATTATATTGGATGAACAAAGAAAATAACATCATAAATCATTTAACTGAATTGGTTCATTCAGAATTTCAAATTAAAGTTTGGAAATTGTTCAGTTTGTTGCGTCATGTTGGAGATTGCTCAGTTTGCAGCAGCAGAGTATGGAGTTTACTCTGTTTAATGAGTCAAACTTTGTCTTTTCTCTTTTCTTCGATTGATTTGTATTAAAATGAGACTTTAAGGTATCTTTTCTGGAAATAAAAAAAAAAAAAAACGTGACACCCAAAAAAAAAAAAAAAAAAAAAAAAAAAAAATGCAACTTACACTCAGAGAATCAACAAGGGAACCTAACCTCCAAAACTCTGCCTTCCAATTGGTCGAATTGGAGATTGCTCACTTCGCTGCAGTTGTAACTATGGAGATGCAGCCAACTTGGGTTTAACCGCTTTTGAAAAGACGCTGATTCGCTAAATAGTTATGGCGGCATTTAAACTTCTAATTTAAATCCTCCGAGCGTAGAAAAGCTTATTTGACGTACCTATGAAAGAAAATAATACGGTTTCCACGGGAAAATGTTCTCAAGGGTTTCCAGTAACAGGATAATTCGGTTTCTCGATGAATGACCTTCAGGGCTTGACACTATAACGGTTCAAAAACGGAAGAACGGATCCGACGGAAAAAAAATTCGGACCGCCCCTTGAAAAGCATTGGTCGATCGGTGTGCTGTACTACAGTACATCCGAGTGATTTCAAAAAGCGAGCCCTATAGGCACGCTTAAAAATCTCGGTGTATTTACTAAGAAAAGGGTAAAATTACCAAGAATTCAGGGTTCTATTTGATCCCAGTTTTTTCTTGGTAAAAGTACCATTTATGGAATTTGTAATTTTACCCAGAAATCTCGGTAAAATTATTGAACTTTCTCGGTAATTTTTCGGACCTTGGTAAAAACGCCAATATTTTTTATCGACTGTGGTAGAATTGACGAGATAAAATGGCAAAGTTACCGGGAATTGATTACCGATAAAAGTGGTATTCTTACCTGAAAAAAAACCAGTAAAAATACCGGTTTTTAGGTAAGCTTACCAGCCAGTCCAGGTAAAATTACCAATAATTGGTAAAAAAAGTGAGATGGTAAAGGTACCAACGGACCTTGGTAAAAACGCCGAGAATTTTTTTTCGCAGTGAATGCTGTTTAACATCATTGGCAGGAGGTCAGTCAATCGATGAAGTATAAAAATGAAAGTATGTCATTCCATAATAATATTGGAGAATTATAAGTCGTGCTCCAGAAATTCTATGGAGCATTTTTTCTCTCTTTATTTCTAGTTGGGCTTTCCGAGAGAGGCAAAGGCTCACAAATCATTATAGGTCGAGCAAAAGTTCCCGCCATCTGGCGCTCATGCGGCTGAGCATAGCTCACAGATGGAGTGATACAACCAGCGGGACCATGGAATGGAAAGGGGTGAATGTGGGGGCTATGCGGGCCAGAAGAGAGGGGCGGGGGGGGGGGGGAGGGTTTGATTTTTCATTAGTCTCCAACAATCAAGCCTGCGCGAACACGTGATCTGAATGTCAGCATTAATTAAAGCATAACAAACGTTTAAATTGCACATTTGAAACTTTGGCGCGTTTCAGAGAAATTAAATGTGCCCTTCTATTTTTTATGTTTACAACTTTGACTTCCACTTTATTTGCATTCCCTTCTGTATAATTCAAATGCCCAGCGCTACCAAGAACCTTGGCGGTACTCCGAATATCTTTTAGAGAAAAACAACGTCACGTTTTTAAACTTCGTTCCGCTTTCGTCGAAAAATGCTTGCCTGTCTCCCATTGATTGGGAATTCGAAAATTTTCGGTCAAATTTTAACCTTTTCGTGGAGAACCAACCTCTGTTTGAAATCTCCATTACATCAAATATATTCACAGGAAATTTCAACGATATATTTTTCCTAGTTTCCTCCACAAAAAATAAATTTAATGTACCTAAAATCATCGAATATTTTGTTCCGTTGCGCAATAGAACCACGCACCTCTCGAATTTAGCTATTGATATTACATTACAAAGTTTATCTTTAATAACCATCACATATCAAATTTCAAAACTTGAAGCATCACTAAAGATTCTCAAAGATAATTAAAGACTAATTAAAACAAAATAATATCCACGAGGGTATATTATTACAGATCTGATACAGGTCAAAGCTTCACGGAAAAAAGCACGAGGTTGTTGGATGATATGGACATTTTCAATTAATTGTGGTAGTACCCCAATTAATTATGGTAGCACCCCCATTAATTATAGTAGTACCCCAATAAATTAGGTAACTAACCCAAATGTTGCGGCACTACCTTAACTTGAGTTGCAGTACTACCACAATTAATTAGAAATGTGCATATCATCCAACAAATTAGGGTAGTACCACACTTTTAGGGGATAACCTCTGACACTTTTTTTCCATGTCGATGTAAATTAAAACATTTTTTCACGCAGGACTGGCAGATGTGTAAAAAGTACCACCATCTTAAGAGAGTGAAAAAATGTTAGAGCGACAATTGCAAAGGACTACTAACTAATACTTTTACGCATAGCAAATAATGAAAAAATGTATGAAAGTAGAGTAAAATATTCAAGTGTTTTTCTTCTCTCTCTGTTGAAAATCGTATAGAGTGTTTTTAAGAAATTCCATCATTACGTTAGTTATAAAAATGAAAATATGAGAAATGGTTACGGTGACTGATGTCTACTCATCGTAGGCACATCAAATTCTACGTGTCAGTTACAGCGCTGAATGACGGTAATTCGAGTTCCAATTGTGTAAAACCACCTCTGTTTACAATTAAACAAATCCAAACCGCATGGTGTGACAGTCCCTTTGAAGTTGAGCTGCTTGCGGGTGCTTTGTGGCCAAATCAATTTTCGCGCCGACTTCAACCAATCGTTCCAGGACCGTTTGATCGAATCTTTTGAAAAGTCACTCACTTTGACACTAACAGAACCAACAAGTATGCAGGTTTCGCAATAATTCAAATGGTTATTTCGAGAGCCTTTATACACTTGACACGTGTCAGTAACTCGTTTTGCATCGAGTTAAACTCATGAGTGAAAAGCTGTTTTTATTGAATGTAACTTTATTAAATCACCTTTATTATTACCTTATTTATTTTATTACTTTATTCAATTTAAATGTGACGGAAGTTATGTTACTTTATTTAATTTAATGTTTCGTCTGTGAGCATTATTTACTGTAAAATAAATTTATATGGCTATTTTTTTTCCTCTGAAGGGGTCTGCTAAAGGTAATTTCTCGAAACAAACGGAATTTTCTTAACACATTGCAGTACTTTCATTTTGAGAGCTCTTTTCTGTTGAGAAATGAACTTCTTGAGTGCAGAGTAAAACCTGAACGGAACTGACGGACGTAAACCTGAATGGACACACCTTATCTCGGTTTTCAGTTAAGGATGAAATTAAAACGCAAAGTCTAAAGTTCAAAGCTTTGATGTCGAAAAATTATTTAATGACTGTTATGCACTAAACGATGCACTAGATGCATTGTAAGCCGGAAAAACATAGAGGATAGGAGAATCATTGTGTCTTCACGACGAGTGACTTTTTTTGTCAAAAGCTGATGAGGAACTTGACAACTTTCAACTTTGCAAGTCTATGAACTTTATCCTCCGACCCAAAATCTGGGATAAACCATTGCCGAAACTAACAATTACCCAATTCTGGAGTATGAAATCCTGTTTTGCCATGCTTTGGAAGAACGCCGCGTCAACATTCGAGAGTTGCCAAATTTCCTTCGAAAAAATGTTTCTTTTCAAAGGAAGTTATGAATATTTTTCTTTAAAATTTTCAGGAGATTTAGCTAAAACTGCGAATTTAATTACCTAAAAAAATGGAAGAAAAATATACCAGGACACACACATACAGGACATGTATGCATACATGTATATATATACATTTACCAGGATATTTGTGCTTCATCAAAGGGAATTTGGCAACGCCTGATGGTTCATGCGGCGTTTTTCCTATGCTGTACTCACTGCTTTTTAAAGCCTTTAGTCTTCTCTCACACGTTCTGCGTCAAGTCGCCAAGAGTTTACCGACGGGCGAAGTTCGCACCGCGGCAGGGCACAGCAGCGCCGCGGTACCTGCTTTATGCCAAGGAACAATTGATCTGAACTTTCGTGTTCTTTGATTAACTGGGCTAAGATTTGTCGGAAGATTGGGTTCTCTATCTCTCCCGGCGTGCCCCCCTCCGCCCGAAAAGCAGTTTAAGACAATGCAATTCGATCTGCCCCCTTATTCGCACCCCGTTCCAACAGTCACATTAATCTTACCCCTCTCAAGCCTCCCCCTCCTCGCCCCGCCATCGACTGCCTCTCTGTACTGACTGTAACGGAACCGTAAATTACCGCTTACGCGCCATTATATTTAGGATAAATGACGTCGCGTTCAATCTTGAGTGTTTGTATAATTCATGTATCGGCCCCCGTTCCTCGGCTTGAACCAGTGTTTCGCTCTGAGTGATTTGCGGGCTCTTTCGAGAGTTCTATTTACACTGTGTTTTTTTTTTGTTTTCCTCCTTCGTTTTGACGTACAGGAACTCTGAGAGTTCAATCTTCACGCCCATACTTAAAAGGTCTTTTTTGTATTTTTCTTCTAATGTACTCTGTAAGATTCTCATCGAGCTGATATGATTAAGTGACAGGGAGAGAAATGTATTTGAGGAAAATGAAATTTGTTAGTTTGTTAGGTACTATGAACTTATGTATTGAAACTTTCTAAGGGCTTGGCGCAAACTTCAACTAGAGCAAGACTAAAAGTTGTTTCTTATAGAAAATGGATAAAAAATCACGATGAGCTAATCAGAAGAGTCTTAACTACACTCTTAACTTCAAAATCTGCGTGAAAAATATGCGTATTTTTAAGCTTCCCGCTTCAAAAACGGCATGTATTCTGGACACCCTGACATTTTGAAGGGATCACCCTGAAAAAGACAAGAACTCTGGGGCACTACAACTCTAGCACTGCCGTGCAAAGAAAAAATACCGTATGAATCTCTGGGCGTTGCCACATTTCTTTTGATGATACACGAATTTTCTGGTAAACTTACGAACATTTTTCTTCCAATTTTCCGAAAAATATTGTTCTCAGTTTCTCCAAAAGTTCCTGAAAATATTATCCTCAAAAATAAACATTTCATGAGAGGAAAATTGAAAACTCTCGAATGTTCATACGGATTTTACTCTTAGCACGGCAGTGTAAGAGTAGGACAGGGCTTACAGATCACCCTGTAGATATGCGTGCTATACGGTTAATCGTGTATTGCACTGAGGTTCATATAATCAGATTTTCCTTCATTTTGAAGTGCTGCAGCTATTCATACTGCATGACAGGGCTCACCTGAATATATGATGTGGGATCGTTTTTTCATTGTGAATATCGGTCAAATCAGCTGTACCGCCGCGCTAAGGAAAAACACCGTATGAAACTTCAGACGCTGCCAAATTTCCTTAGTTAAAAAACGAAATTCCTGGTAAACTTATCAATATTTTCGACCCAGTGTTCTCAATTTCACCTAACGTTCCTGAAAATTTCAGGGGAAAACGTTCATAAATTTCCTTAAAACTAAACATTTTAGTGAGGGAAATTTGGCAACTCCCAAATGTTCATACGGCGTTTTTTCTTAGCACGGCAGTGTAGGCATCGGCATCCGCGCAATTTTAACCATGAATAACGCCAGGCACAAGGAGAGGGGGATGGGCGAGTGATTACAGGGATTTAGCGCAGAGGCATCTTCTCTCGAAAGCGCGTCTGCGTTTATTGTTAAGCAGTGGTCGACTGATGGTCCGTCTCGGAGCCAGACTTGAGTCGAGGAGAAAAATCAATTTGCCAAACACTTAATTTTCAATCGGGCTCACCCGCAAAATGGAATCGGGATCCGGCACAAAGAAGCAGCTAATCTAATTTTGAATCGTTGTCAGATCGTACCATTCCTCTTTATCGATTTCAATTCTCCCTCAATCGTGAGTTTCCTGGTTTTTCAATTGTAATTTGTACCTTGATGATATTGCCTTTACAAAGAAAACAGAAAGCAAAAATGATTTTCCTTTCCCTTTTCTTTATTTCGAACTCATGTGCGTGGGCTTAATACTGCCGTGCTAAGGATGAACGCCGTATGAACAGCTCCAATGGTTTTATCCCCCAAAACTATGTGCTTTTGGTGAAGAACTTCACCTAGTCATAAAACCGCTTTGGTTCAACATTAACAGACTATCGTGAAAGAGGAGAAGAAGAAAAAGAAAAAACTAATTTACAAACGTGCGGGTAGAGGTACTCAACCAAAATCTGGGGGGTGGGGGCAAGTGACCTGACATGACCCTAACATGATACCTAAATAAAGAATAAAATCAAGTTTTCAGCGAATTCAATACATTTTTATCGCTTATCTAGGCCTTTCAAAACTCGGAGAGTTGCAATTGCCCCTTACATCCCTCGCCGCTGCCCCATGCCCCTTGCCCCCACCAAAAGAAGCTACCTGGTAAAGGAGAAAATTAACAAAACTAGAATAATTGAAAACGCTCTAAAAATCCTCTATAAGCTGGAGAAACACGCCTTTATGGTTACCAGATTGTAATTAACGTGCACCCCTACAGCCCAAAGCATCGACGAGAGGGAATAGTTTCCCCTGGCCGAGCATTTAATTCCGCAATTAGAGGAATCTAGGGGGTCGGAGCACTTAAATCCGTCAGTAAAGCGTGTTTTGCGCATCACTCAGACGTGTCTCGCCCTATGCACCCACAGTTCATTAGGGGGGAAAAAATCCCGCTTTTATCAATTCCAATTTGCCCCCGATTGAGGAGGGAAAACGCCGCGCTGCGCCGCGCCGCGCGCCGAAACTACCGTGGAATCGACGAATGCTGTATCCGGATTCAAATTCAATTAATCAATCGGAAGCCCTCCCGCGCCGGAATCTACAAAAGTCTCATCAGTCGGAGTCGGAATTGACTTTATTCGCACTCGTCGACTCGGGCTCGAGACGGAGGAGGCCCAGACGCTAAATTTCAGCGCGGAAGACTAGGCGAGGCTTCAGACTCGATTATCTCCGTTAGAGCGTTTGAGGTGCTCTTAAAACTCCCCCCTCCCCCCCCCCCCTACCCGCTCATTTGCTCCTCTCAATGCCGTCAGCGATGTTGGCAAACTTCGATAAATAATCGGCGTTTTCTTCATTTATGCTTGAACGTTCGCATTACCTCCCTTTCCCCTCCCCCTTAAAAAAATTTCGCCTAAAAATTTCAGGGAGGCGGAATAGGTTGCTGAACCATGAATGAATCTTGACTTGGCAATACATTTTCTCAAAGGAAAATGACGCGTAGAACACGGTGCACACATTAAAAACGCGAAAAACAGAACTCAGAAACCGAGAAATACGCAGTTCAAAAAGCGCGATTGAGCACAGGGGAGAATTCCATGAGCGCACTATATGGTCCAAAACTCAAGAATATAAAGAGATAAGTCGGATAATGACTGAAAGATCACGGAAATTTCGTAACTGATGTTTTTTTGAGTCGCTGATGAATTTGATGTCAAATTGCCAATGTTTTAACACCCGCACCCATTAATTGTGGGCACGTTTATGGCACGCTGCTGCGGCGCGGGGTGGCGTGCTTGCCGCTGCCAGCTCAAAACGCGCACTGACGCCTACAAACCTGAAGGGATACTTCAAGCATTGCGCAATGCATGAAGTAGCCCTTTAGGTTTTTAGGCGTCAGTACGCGTTTCACACTGGCTCGTAAGGCTCTTTTACATCTATTACTATTCATACATTGTGATCTGGCAACCACGCAATGACCTGAAAGGAACATACGCTAATCGTATGCAATGCTGTGTTGACACAAGGCACTTTTCACTGTCGACGTGTGAGGAGCTTCGTTCATTGGTCGCACCTTGCTGAGCTTAAGCTGATTTTAAGGAACTTCCAGAAGCCTTAAAGACGTTCCCTTTTATACTATCGCTAATAATGCATACAACTTTAAATGACACCATTGTGCGTTTTAAATCCTAAAAACTGAGAGCTCTTTTAAAATATAAAGGTAGACGGTTACGCAGAGTTTGATGACTAGAGTCATATTAATAATTCCACTTTATTTATTTGCGGAGAATTATCTCATTAATATTTCCTCGTTTTATAATATAGCCTAATCTTTTCATTTATTTTATTTTGGTGCATTTTTTGTGTTGAATAAACCACTTTATAACGGGGGGGGGGGGGGGACAAAAAATTCATCCTTGAAGGTCAAAATGGATATTATATTAAACTAAAAAAGACAAAGAGTCACATAATGATAGAACCCGAAAAAAGAGTCTTAATGATTCCTTCCTCCACAACGTTCAATGCTATAGAAAGTTTAACAACAATTTCCTAATTTAAAGTATTTTCTCTGTACTTTAAAATTTTAACAAGAGAGACGTTACGGCTTGTCGTCTTCAAAAGTACGCATTAGGCATTACCCAATTTTTCTCCAAAATGCCGTGTCTCCGAAGTACCTTTTTGTTGACTCCAGACTTTAGTCTATCACTTTGACATTAACATATATATAGCCCAAAAATGTACATCTAATGCACATTGATGTACTTCCAATTTACGTTCGGACTTATATTCACTTCTCTTCGTGCTAATCTTTTCAAAGGGAAAAAACTAGCGATTTTGGAAACTCGAGAATGGATGATGTATTATTTTATTTTGAGAACCCCAAAAATGAAAAAATTCTAAGGTCACAGTCTCTATGTGTCGCCAGAAAGCACGAAACGCGTGTTAAGGTGATCCACATTGGCGGATCTAACAATTTGGCAATACCGGATTTCCTCCATACAAACCTATGGAAATGCATCAATTCTAGGAGGGGTTAGGTTTGATCCTTATACCGCCAGGTGCTCTGAAAAGAATCGATTATTTAGCAAAGGTTTAAATGGAAGAAATCCGGTGTTGCCAAATTGCTGGATCCGCCTTTGGCGACCCATGCATTCATACGCGGATGTTGGTGCTGGAAAGTGACCATAAGTTGCTCCTAAAATCAGGTCAGACGGAGGTTCGCGGTCGGAGCGGAGTGTGAAAACTGAGAGTAGACGGAGCGGACGCCCGAAAACGGGGGATAAACCTCAAATTCACACACTCGGGGGCCGGGGCGAAGGCCGAGCTGGTAAATTAAAACAAGGCGAGCAGTTAATCTCCATAAAGAGCCGCACGAACGGCGGGTTGCATAAAGCTCGCGGTGCTCTTAAGCGGAAGTTAAAAGTTTCGCTTTCCCAGAGAGGAACTCTGGTTTCGGCTCCCGTTTCCTGCCGGAGATTTTGACTTGCGTTTCTTTCGGTCATTGCGGTTTCGCTCATAAATTCACTCACTCGCTCTTAATGTCTTAACACTTTTAACTAGCTCCTTGCTCGGGGGATGCCGCGCTTTGCCAAGAAAGCCCCCGTCGCACAGTGGATCGAGCTAATGAGGGAGGTCGGACAAAATTCGGAAACTATAAAAGCTCAAACGCTTAAGGTATTTGATTGGGTTCCTCCCGGTAGAAGACGGCGTGGGCGTCCAGTAAAAGGTTGGCGGGAGGGAGTGGAGGGGGAAATCAGGCGGTGTAATTTGCCCAATGGTTTGTGGGAGGATCGATTCCGATGGCGATTTGGAGTCGCAGAGCGCTCTAGTGCGCTGAGGTAGCGGCTTTATAAATATATATTCATAACTCCGTTCATACAAAACTTTGAGGTTTTGAAAGTTTCCAAAGGTTTTGGGTGGTTCCAATGGTTTCCTCGTGAAATTTTCCTCAAGAAACACCCCTCAAAGTTTAAAATGTGACGAATTAAACATCAAAATTTGTAGTTATAGTCGAAAATTTCGTGTCCGATCTCTCGCATTGAGAATTTGCACACAACAATTTTATTGCTTCATCTGAGAGTACGTTATGAGCTGAGTTCGTAGTATTTTTCTCAATTTTTTTGTGACGTGAAAAATTGTAGAAAAATAGGTGTAAAAGTGAGAAAATTTGCCGCCTTCTGGCGGCATTTTCCATTTAAACACATGTATTTTAGCAGATTAGGTTATTTTGTCATATTTTCTCCGATAATTGTCAAATTTAGAAACCAAGGACATCCTCGTACTCAGTTTTTCTAACAGTACCACTTTAAAGATGAAATTCACAAAATTTAAGACACCTGCTAATTCTCTATTGACTCGATCCACTGTGCGTCGGCTTCGAAATTAGGCACATTTCAGGGCGATTCGGCCATGGTGCCCTGAATGCCACTCGGTTGGTCCTTAAATAGTGGGTTCGTTAAAACTAGCCCGTCTTTCAAACCCGTGCCGGAGCGGCGCTTGCTTCATGAATTTGCCCGGTTAAATGGACTTGGGAAACTCTCGGAGTGAGGTTTTAAAAGTCGCGTTAAAAACACCAGCAGAGCATTATTTCTTTATGTATTTGTTTGTTCTTCCTGATATGCGCTTAGATAGCATTTCTATCACTATGTCTTATCTCTGAGAGAATGAATCATTTCGTATGATTGGCTTATCACAAAATATGAGGAAATATATTTTTATAAGTTTTTTGTAAATTCTCAAACTTAGAAAAGCTTTCTACTATTGCATGGAAAAAAATAAACCAGCTACAGGAGCTAAAACGGTTACGTCAGTGAAAGATATGATCATGGGCTTAAGTAGGGCAGAGGGTTTAGGCCCCATCAGAAATCTACTTGACCCTCTCCAGAAAATGAAAGGAATTTTGAAAAATGAGTGCAAGACAATTTTTCCATATTCGAAAATATTTTGCGATCATTTTTTTGGTGATATGTGTTTTTTGCTTTTCAGACGTTTTACCTTACTACGACGTTTACTACGCAAAAGTTTTCCAAGATGGTCTCCCATACATCCCTTTGGAGCCAAGGAATCTCCACAAGTCCCCTATCTAACGTGTATGTTTCTTCACCCCTAAATATTTCGTAATGACATGACGTTCTGCCCTGCCCTTCCCCCTGCAAAATGCAACTGGCACCCGAAAAAAATTAGGGTAAACGGCATCAAGAAGACTTTTGTTAGTAGTAATTAATGTTCCAGTAATATTTACCATACGCTTGCAAAATAGCTGCGCAACAGTACTGTAAATACCACTAAAACTTCGATTACTCTTGCTAACAAACCTGCGCATGTTCAGAATCAGGTTGATATGTTGTTGTACCTACCAAACACCTGTTAGACTTACTTACTACCCTAACATAACATCCTTTGTTCCTGTACTTTTCGTTTTTATTGCGGATTCAGGTTGTAGTTATTTGTTGGTGCAATCGTGGAACAAACATGTCCGAATAGCAAAACCTTATGAGGTGGTTATAGTAGTATCACAGTCACAACAGAACTTCAGATCTCAAGTGATAAACATTCTTTATCAGTAGCAAGAAGTAGGGGGGGGGGGGCTAATGTAAATGTAAAAATGCTTATTCCTACCCGCAATAACACAAACTCGGAATGATATGCGCGGAGACGTGATGGCTTTAGACTCAATGCTTGGTTATTTTTCTTTAATAATAACGTCGGACGTGAAAGTCTTCAAATCCAGCAAATATGAAATATGAAGAAATAGAAATTTATTGAAGCAAAAAACAACTTGGGGACAGGCGGATTGAAATTATTGAAGTTATGGGTCATGTAAGAGGACGTGAGTCTCTGAGCAGACGGGGTGCGGGGGGCGGGAACGGGTGGAGGTAGGAGGGCGGGGGCTGGGGATAGCGAGTTTCGGAGACAGTTCGTTCGGCCGAAAAATATGGGTTAAAGACGTGTGCTCCTATAGTGCTTCGGAGTCAAACCTTGCAACTCACGAAGTAAAAAAGATGCCGGAAAATGGGTCATACGTTCCTGGGAGTAGCCGGTCTATGTTACTTGGCTACAGCCTCTCTCGCATGCTGCCGTGTTAAGGAAGAAAGCCGTATGAACATTCGTGAGTTGCCTAATTACCCTTGATAAAACATGTACTTTTGAAAAAATGTATGCATATTTTCCCTTTCAATTTTCAGATGTTTTAGATTAAATTGCGTACAACATTGTCTGAGAATTTTGGAAAAAAGTGTTCATAATTTTTAACATGTAAATTCGGTTTTTATAGAAAGACATTTGGTAATGTCTGAAGGCTCATACGGCGTTCTTCCTTAGCAAAGTAGCATAGTTTTGCTTCTTGTGGTTTCTTATTCTCATTTTCTACTGTTCGTAAACCTTCGATTTTCTTGGTTGTGATCCACGCTGCAGTTGCTATTAAAATGAGTTTGCTTATATTGCAATCCTCAAAGTTAAAAAATGCCGTCTCCCACGCTAATACGAACACATTTACTACCGGGGATGTTTTCTGCATACACTGATAAAGATATTTGTGCTCTAGTGTTACTTTTGGTTAATGTAGGGAGTGAAATACACATCAACACAAATTTTGTGTTGATGAACACAAATTTTGTGTTGATTTTGGTATAGTTTGCGGTGAATTTTGCCCAATGAACAATGGAGAGACTGGGAAAATGCATTCCTCCGATTGCGACGTTGGCATCCACCACTCGTTTTTCATTCAATTTCTTCAAAAAAAAAAAAAAAAAAAAAAAAAAGACTAGCAGGAATTTTCTCTTGAAATAATTGTCAACCAAAGGCTCGGGTTATTTTGCGTCTTACTTTGTGTGTTACTTCCTGTTTCAACCAAATTTTTGGGTTGAAATTTTTCTCTGTGTACCTACGCTAGGAAAACATCACTGTTTATCATAGAAATTATAAGAATAATTATGTTTAAATTATGAATGTACGAGTGGTATCAATCGTAGGGTCTTGAACGAAAATACATAGCTAGATTTAAAATAGTTTGGTCGAGCTCGTACCATAACACAGAGTGAAACAGGAGTTGTGCACAACTTGAGGCACCCTCCAAGTTTCACAAGCGATTTTACCTCATCAAAATTAGAATAAATAATGCATAAATAAATTTAAATAACGCATGTAACATGTTTTAAAGGTCAAAAATTAAATTACAAGCTAGAAACTAGTATTAGCAGTTTACATTAAAACCACTACACCCGGAATTCTTGTTCGCGTGAAAAATAAAATCAATGCAAGTTGAATCGGTCATTGCAAAAAATAAATAGTGCGGTAGGTAAATGACTCAAATACCATTCTTCTTTTTGAGTGAAACTTCTAAAACTGTCAAAAAACATTCAGCTATGAAAAGAATAGTTACATCGTTAGGAACAATGATGATTATTTTGTAACGACCGACTTGACTAGAGTAAATTTTAATTTTTCTGGCAGTGGGAAGTTTGAATTGACGATCACAGAAAAGCATATCTCATTTTTTAGTTTTTGTTCGAAAATGTTCAACCGCACTTCCCGTAAAATGATGATGAGAGAACATGTGGTGTAGTTTAATTCCTTACCGTGGTTTATATGATAAACAATTCTAGAGACCGCGTAGATCTTCTCTTTTGCAATGCCTACAAAAAGTAGGTTTGTACTATTTAACAAATGTATTATCAATTGCGTATCGTGCATTTGAAGGGGCACATTCCTCATCATTCTTTCAACTTATTCTTGTTTTATATTTTTAGCTTCGCCAACAACAATAAAATAATGTGCAGCTTCATGTTTTTATATTCTGACGCTCGAATCAGAAAATTAGTTCAGACTGATACACTCTGAGGTTTATGTACTGAAATATTTTTCCGTTACTTAGAAAGACACCTTGAAGTAAATGCACGACCAAGAGTAAATTTTTCCTCTCAAAAAACAAATTCCATCATTCTTCTTTCATATGTAGTCTCCTTTTATTTGTTTCTTTAAAAAGGGTATTTTCCATGAATACATTGAAATCATTCCACTTGAGCTAGTTTGATTACTTTTGCTATATGACCTTTACTAACATATGTAAAGGGTGAAGTTTGAGGTTGAATTTTCAAGATCAAGGGAGGCCACAATAGAAGATTATTGTCTTATTTTGTTTTATAAAAAAGTGAAGTTAGATAAATATGACAGAGAAATAGGTAAGAAGGTGAAAAGGGATGAAATGAGGTTGTGCAAAGGAGAAGAGGGAAAATAAGGAAGGAGAAGGGGAGGGGTTGGAGGGAGAGAAAAAGAAGCTAAGAGATCTGAGATAAAAGTATTTATTCATCTCCACGTTCGCGAAACCGTCTCAAGCTCTTTCGAACAATGGAGAAAAGAAGCATTTTCGACCAATTATTCGGGAAAAAAGAACGTTGGACAAATTACATCCGAAGTTCAAACGGTACTTGTTTCTCCCTGTATCAAAACTTTTTATCGCTTCGTAGTTGATCCGTACTTTTCGATACCCACTTATCTCCCGACTGAAGGAGTAGGTGCACTGCCGACATATGTTGAGCTTCAAAAGGCTCAAAAATTTATCCGAAAGACTTGAAAGGATCTTATATCATGGGAGCTGTAAAACAATAGACTCTTACGTCATAAAACGCAAGATTCAACGAAAGTCGCTGGTGCCTCCATCGAGGGGTATAGGAAGACGTTTGAGTGAACTTGGGTAATCCTTCCGAAAATCATCTACCTCGCTTGCCCCCTTTGTACCACTATGTATAGCAGCGTATACCTCTCTACAATCAAATTTTAGGCATGAAGGTTTATATACTAAAAGATTTTAACAAATATATATATTTTTACAAGATGATGAACCGGTTTTATTTACATAAAACTGCACAAAAATGTATATTTGGATGAAAAATGGAGGAAAAAATTAGCAAAGGTCAGTCCATGGATCGTATTAATAGCAGTTTTAACAGTGATAGAGCTATTTTTTTCTTCGCTGAGGCGTACCTACTTCGTTCTCTCTTTGTTTATTCATAATTTGAAAGAAGTGCAGAAGATAGAAATCATAATTTTCACCCACAGTGGCCACAGTGCTCAAAATATGAATACAGAACGTCATTTAAAGTCGAATGAATTTCAGTTTAATCAAAGATCCAAATAGACTTCATCATATAATCTATACATATATGGGAGCAGACACTTGCCATCTAACAGCGATTTTCAGATGTATAGCATGATGGACATACTGATTTCTAATATTCTATCTGCATCCACGTTTGTACATAAGCACTTTTTCTCATTTAGGGTGGGCCGGTTGTTGGTCTCATTTCAAGATTTAAGGTGATGCGATGGACGCCGTATTTTGTGTCAGAACGGCATGCGATATATTGTATGAATTGGTTCCATGTTTTCAGCTACTCGTCATTTGTCTCCAATTTCGAGATCGCAATTCTGTTGTCAGGAGACTAAAGCACTCACTTACCAATTTAAACAAAGAACTTCATTGTAATAAAGGCGTGGTTTTTTCAGAGAGAAAACATCGCATTCGATACTGATATCGAAACTGCACTCGAATGCTATATTTTCTCTCTAAAAAAAACCACGCCTTTATTACGTTGAAGTTCTTTGTTAAAATTGGTAAGTGAGTGCTTTAGTCTCCTGACAACAGAATTTCGCTCTTAAAATTGGAAAAAAATGTCGAGTAGCCGAAAAAATGGAACCAATTGATGCGATATATCGCATGCCGTTCTGACACAAAATATGGCGTCCATCGAATCACCTCAAGAATGTTGAATAAACCATGTTTAAAAAAAAAAAAAAAAAAAGGAGAACTGTTTGTGAACGGGTGTCTCAAATTTCTCTTCTTAGTTTTTTACTCGTTCTTTCAATTAATTTTCAAACGGATGAAGATGATTTCCGGGAAAATCCGAGGAGCTGAACGCGGCAGCACGGCTGCTGGCGGGCGTTTTGAAATGGGAGACCGCGCCACGCCGCGCCCATTTAGCGGAGGAACAGCCTGAGACAAAGACGGAAACCAGAATGGCAAAATGCACTGTAATTAAGAAAATTCCCATCGTTGTTTTTTACCATTTTCCCGTGTCTTTGCCCCTCTTCGCTCCTGCTCCACTCCGCTGTCTGCGGCGACTTGCTGATGAGCGCCGGGCCAAATGTGCATAATGACCGTTTATTAGCGACGCCACTACTGCCGCGCTAAGGAATAACGCCGTATGAACCTTCAGGCATTGCCAAATTTTCCCTGATCAAACGAAAATTCCCTGGTAAACTTTTTAAAATTTTTCTTCCAATTTTTCAGAGAATTTTGATTGTATTTTTATCTGAAGCTCCTGGAAATTTCAAGGAAAAATATTCATAATTTTCCTCATAAATAAACATTTTATCGAAGGAAATTTGGCAACTCTCGAATGTTTATACGGCGTTCTTCATCAGCGACGCCGCTAGCCGCTTCTGCTTCTGGGCCGCTCTCGTTTTTAATCTCATCATCAGCGATGCCACGTCATACTCGCCAAGTCCATCGTGAATTTGAATATCTGTATCTTCGTCTTTCTACGCCTTCTTATTATTTATTTTTTTAAAAAATGAGGACTAGGCAGCACCGGTGGACTTACAGTTTCAATCTGTGAAAAGGATGAGGAAGGGGCAGGAAAACAGCAGTTTGGCAGGGTAACTGAACGCAAAATGGAACACTAACGGAGTATGATAAGCTTTTTGTATTTTTAGAGCGACGGAACCATTATTTTCCTTTAAAAATTTTACTATCATCACCCGAAGTCATGATAAGATTTAATTTTAATGTGAATTTTACACATAATGGCTAAACTTTGTATTATGTGGACCGAGTTCATCAGGAAGGCACCAACCAGTGTTCGAAATTCACCTTTGAGTTTTAGGAGCCATGTGACGCATCAAGCTCAATTTTTAGGGGCCATTGGAGATTTTTTAGGGGCCAGATTGACTTTTTGCCTATATATATCACGGCGCACTTAGTGAAAAGTTGGACGCAAGATGTTTCAGTCACAGAAAGTAACTGTAACTTGGAGGAAATTTTGAAAATTCACCAAAAAGATAAATTAGGATTTTTCTGTGTAGGGGGGGAAGGCAATTTTTAGGGGCAACGTTGGCGCGTAGCCTTCATTTTTTAGGCGCATGTGAGTTTCGAACATTGGTATTAACCCACATTAAGTTGAAACTGAGAAAAAGAGGTTTGAAGTTTTATTCCTACATAGGATTAAATGTAAAAAATATTCTTCGTCTCCTCTTTTCACAAGAAATGTTTTATTTTCAGGTTTTCAGTTTTTTCAGGCGCAGAAGAAAATTTGCGGATAGCGAAACTCAAAAACAATCTTAAGTCAATTTTTTCGATATTGTGGGTTGGTTCCTTTCTGATAAACTTGGTCCATTTGCCACTCTGATGACTGATAAGTGTATTTTCGTTCATCAATAGGACGACACGACAAAGAGAATTGATGGTCAAAGTAAGATATCGATGATGAAATCCCAAATCACGTAGCTCGTTTACAATTTTTTAAAATCTCCGTTCCCAATTAATGTTTTCGAAATATGGGCCGCCTGTATTTTGCTGCCCCTTCTCATTCGTTTTGAAACATCAATAAAAATCATCAAGTGAACATGCCAGCGGGGGAGGGGTGCATAAGACGCGTTTACTCGTGTTAAACACATTTTTGGGAAAGCCCTGTCAACAGGTCACGGAACTTTGCGCGAAAGTCAAGATTCGTAAACCTATCTCTAATGGACAAGGCCTTCCATTCATAAGAAATGAACGAAAAAATTATGAAAGAACAAACACATAATTTGGTTTAATGATTTTAACTTCCGCCGCCACGCCGCGCCAACCGCACCGTGTTTGACGCAATGCGTGAAGTATTCACGCAGTCTTGTAGGCGCTATGCGTTTCACGCTGACCGCACTGTGTTTAGCGCAATGCGTGAAGTATTCATGGATTCTCGTAGGCGCTACCCGTTTCACGGTGAACACAATAACCGCAATGTGTTTGATGCAATGCCTGAAGTATTCGTGGAGTCTTGTAGGCGCTAATGTGTGTTACATGCCGATTGCCGCGCCGAGGGCTTCTCCTTTTCATCTCAAGTCCTCGTCATCATTTCTTCCTAAGTCGCGCCGTTCCAGGCCAAATTGTGTGTTTGGTTTCACTCTTAACTCGACTAATTAAAGGTGCTGTCTCTTGTATCACTGAAAGACGACAAAATTAGAAATTACTATACTCTCAGGAAATAAATGAGAGATTTTGTAGCCTTTTCTCGTTTGTAATTTTTTTTCTACATCCAATTTTTTTTATACCTACATTTAAAAAAATTGCAAAACTTGCCGCCCCCTACATTTGCCGCCATGGGCCGCGGCCCATGTGGCCAACCCCTTAATCCAGCCCTGCGAAAGAGAACAAATCAACGTCGTTCTTTGAAGTTTTCAAAAAATTTTCGCGAATTCGCGCAGAGAGGGAAAATTACGGAAATTTAAAAGAATATACTCTCAGTAGTTTTCCATTTAATGAATAAAGTATGGCAGGAAGTCTGCAACGTCGCAAACCAAGAGACGTAATTTGGAAGTTTCACCATCGATGTATAAAAAAAAAAAATGTTTAAAATGTGTACGTCTCATCTTCTAAGAACATTATCGCAATGTTAATGATGAAGATGGTTAAGTTTAAGGTCATTTTTCCGAGACACCGTACCAAAGAGCCTCTCATTTTCACGTTTGAGCCGTAAGATTTATACTGATGAATGATACTGAGTGAACGGGACATTCAATGCACTAATTCAGGGAACTCTTAAAAAAAATTAAAAATTGAGAGATTTTGTCGTGGAGGTGCGAAAAGTTTGGAGGTAAAATAAAATACCTACCGTTTCTTGAGGCATTTTTCAACAAATCGTTTCGTGTAAAATATAACTCAATTATAAAGGAATGTCAGATACAGTTGTAGGCGCAAAACTGTTGGCTGGAAGGTAATGGAAGAGGACTGGGTTCAAAGATTTAAGAAACAAAAAAGGAGGATGAGAGTGAGGAACCCGAGATTGAAAACGAAGGAAAAGCGAGGGAAAATGGCGGGGGCAAGATTAGAGTGGAAAAAATCAGGTTCAGATAAAGCGACTAGAAGCAAGGAGAATGAAATAGGAAGAGGAGCGGCGGGGTGGGGTCAGGTAGGAAGTCCTGGGAAACTCATATTAAATTTTCTCACGTAAAACAAAGATGAATAAATTTCTCCACGGGGAGATGGCCTCCGTGCTTGTGAAGCTACCTCAGCATCGAAATGACTTGAATCAGAGCAGACACGCGCTTCTCATTGCTGCTAATGATTTTCCCCTCTCTAATGGGTTAAAAATGAATCAGGGAGCTTGAAAATTCATTTGTATCCTTGAATTACTTACTCGCCAAGCATCGTCGATTTAGCTGTCCCGATTTATGGGATTCGATTCAAGCAGTTAAGAACAAATGGACGTATTTACGCTGAAGGGAACTGTAGATGAATGAAATAAAAAAATACTATTTGAGGCACGCAAATACTATCTGAATAGCGCAGTCCGATGTAATTAATTTGCGCACAGTTCCGTTTGGCATGCTTATGTTCAATTGAATGTCTTTCAGCTGGGTAGGATCCAACCACCTACAAGATAATTTGGAAACAGAACCGGAAGATCGATATAAGTATAACGTCACTGTGCCGTAAAGTATGTGCTTCTGTAAAACTACCTCTACATAAAGATCTCCTCTGTTTAAAGTATTCCATTCTCTCAAGGAATTTCCCAAATTTTCTGCAGTAATTGCGAAAATAATCAAATATTATCCTGATGGGTTTTTTTTTGGTACCTGCAGTACAGGTAGGGAAAACCATAAAATTTAAACAATTTCTATCCAGAAAATTCGGAGTCAAGACGACATTTACTGAAAAAAAAAATTCTTGAGATATTACTTTGACTTAAAGCGTCTTTCCTTGTCGACAAAATTGGGTTTTATTTTAGTTAAGGAAACGTTGTTTTGCTATCGTTAAGTTGAAGTTCAGAAAAACGATGACAAAACAATGTTTCTTTGACCAAAAGAAGCTCACTATAAGTTAAATCCGCACGGATTACCGCACAAAATGCCTTTCTTATCGTATCTATTGGACATCAATTTCACAAACTGTTAGGATCAGTCTCTATTGAACCAACAAAATGTTTACGCAACCGTTTGATTAAGCAGTATCGTAAGTCGCTCCGAACTGTTGTAGAACCGGTCAAAACTTTGTGAAATGAATTTTTCTCAGCATTTCCATGTATCTAACACTGCTCCTCCAACATGCAAGTCACGGGAGAGCACTTTTCCCATCAGAGGACTAAGCAAGACCAGGTTCCTCATTTACGCTCCTCAAGGCTCAACTGCCTGCGGCGTATATCCGTTGTCGCCCGTAGATCCGTTGCGCAGGGGCAGGCAGGCACGGGGCGAACGGGGAGGCCCCACCGTGGAGACGCGGGCCCACGGCCGGGGCCCCGGAAGGGTGTGCGGGACGCGAGGGGTTAACTTCACTGGGAGCTGTGTAAAAGACGTGTTCAAGGTGAAGGACAAGTCATCCTGGCCGGAAATTAGCCAACCAACAGGTGTGCAGCACGAGTACGGGCCACGGCCTATGGATGTTACGGACCGCTCCGAAAAGCCAGTTGCTTGCGCATACTCTCCGAGGATTGCGACATGCAGAAATCGGGGTTCTATCCATAGGATCTCTGGGTATAAATATTTCGACTCCAATTGGACCGCGTTAAACAGAAAGGAACCAAGCCACATCAGCTATTGCCAAATTTAATTTTTTACATGGAAACGGTTCTGCGGATTTTTGCGCAAATTTCAATGAATTTTCTCCATAGTACAAAGCAAATTCCTTAAAATTTTCCAAGGAATCTGCATAGACGTTCCCTCGTAAAAAATGTAATTTCCCTGTTAAATTTGGCAATAACTAATGTGGCTTGGTTCCTTTCTATTTAACGCGGTCCAATTGGGCGTCTTCCACAGGGAGTCCCCGGTTCAAATTCAAAAACTGCAGGGGAATTTGTGAACGGTAGCCTTTCTCACGAGCTTGAGTCCATTACCGTTGGAAATGCCTAGAAAAAAACCATGATATCCGAAGAAAAAAAAAAAAAAAAAAAAAATAGGGGTCGTATGTTCAACTGAGAGTCTTTTCTAAAAAGCACTTTATAGACGTGAACTTTTGTGATGCTGTCCCATACTGCCGTGCTAAAGAAAAACGTCGTATGAACCTTCAGGCGTTGCCAAATTTCTTCTGACAAATCACCAATTTTCAGACATTTTTTTTAATATTTTTCCACCCATTTCTCGGATAATTTTGTTTGTAATTTGATCTAAAGTGTCTGAAAATTTCAAAGGAAAATATCCATGACTTTCCTCAAAAATAAACATTTTATCCAAGGAAATTTGACAACTCTCGAATGCTTATACGGCGTTCTTCCTTACGCTCCTGCAAATCGGGGTTTAACTCTGCGTCCTGCGTAGGCGTAAATACATCTTAACTTCACGGTTGCGCCGCACCCGGTTCGACCACAATGCCTGTTGTAGTGTTGTACAGTGTACACTCACGTGATCGTAAATTAGTGAAGCTTTTACCTTAAATAACTTATTGTTTCCTCGTAAATGTAATAGTGTGAGAACGACTCATTTTCACACAGGGTGTTATAAATGCTATGCTGAACATGGAACTTAGAACAAGGAAACGTTTAGGACGGAGCCCTCGCGGTTCCGGAAAGTGATTGCTGCCAAATCACTGACGCGTTTCCCAACTAGGCAGACTGTGACTAATTAACAACTCAACATCGATTTCGATGCTTTATTTGTTCTGGCGGTGATTTACTCGTGATAATTCTTCGCCACCTCTCTCTTACTCATCTGGTGAAGTTGCTCACTAAAATTGTAATTGGCGGTAATATATTTTGAGTATATCTTTATGAAATTTGTGAATCAGCAGATACCGTTGCTTAGCGTAGAAGGACAAAACTTTTTCGAATCTAATTATTTTAATATGTGTAAACATCTGCAGATAATAAAAACACACACACACATCTCTGGACAATATATGTATGTACATCGAATCCTGAACCTCAAGTTGTTTTCAAAAAGCTAAGTAATGATTGAGTATAGATTTAAACATCAAATACTCTTATCAACTCTCATCATTCACATAATATATAGAATATTATTTTTCTTTCTTTCTTTTTTTAAACAAATTGTATTTAAATATAACATGACTACTAGAATATTTCTTGTATCTATCTGAGTGATTTATATAAACTAAATTAAATTAATTAAAAATAAAAAGTATCCTTAGATAATATTACCATTATCTAAAAAACAGGAATTATAAAATTCGCTGCCCTTTTTTTTTAAATTGGAAAAATTAACATATAAGTTACTAGTTTAATAACTTAACATCATTGTTTTTGCACTTCATTCATATATTAAGAATATCATAAAGACATAAAATGAAAACCATCATAATTTCATAGATCTCGCATACTTTTAATTCCTTTTCCGCTTTCTCTACATGTCGCACGTCGTCGCACTCTCAGAGTTGTAGACGTGCAGGTATTGTACGCGAACTTACGAACGAATACTTTTAAATTGTTGACGACGCGCACTTGCTTTCAGGTTCGAGTTGGTATGCATGACTATATTTAGAGTTGATTTAGACGGGCACCTGACGTCTTTTTTATTAGACGAATTGCAGTCACCATTGGCACACGCCGACCGTTGACCACGTGCGGTAAGCGCTTGCTGATCTAACAAATTACCCAGCCAGGGGGTTCTCAAACCATTTTCACGGTTTACTCGCTTCCATCAACATTAAAAGCCAAGCACAATACTAGTTCGCTAGTTGGAAGCCATTTAATTCAACAACCACATAATTCGAAGCAATGCTAATTCCCTTGTAAAAATCCCTTTAATTCAAAGAATTTCCATGTATTTTGGTCCTCTCGGGCAAAAAAAAAAATGCGAAACCAACGCAATATAGAAATGCAGCGAGGAAAAAGATGCGCGTTGATGACGACGCAGAGATACAACTATTCGTGCTTGATGGATGTCCGTGATGCATCTGCAAAATTGAAGGCGCGATAACACGGTACGTGAACTCGCAATGCTCCGCTACAGGTTGCCTATAAGGTGCCACCCAGATCCGGGTGAAAAGTTTATGAACGAGGCATCTCCCCTGTCTTCGCCGTGTTGCTAGCAGCGGTTGAATCAACTACTCTGTGTTGCTTATTTTGTCTGCTAACTGCTTACTTTCCTCCAGTCGTTTAATAATCAGTAGAATAAGATTACTTGCGGTGAAGCTAAAATTTCGCAGATCAGTAAACTGCCATGTATTTGCTTCGTCTTTCTCCTTCCAAACCATCTTCTGTCAATCTACAATTTTCTGCTTTTCACATCTAAGAACCTTTTTTGCATGAAATGACGTAAGATTTTAGAACACAATAAATTAGGGGACGATGATGTATTGTCGTTTCTAGAGGAACGACAAATTCGTTCTAGAGGAATTCTAGAGGAAAATTCTAGAGGAAAAACGAAGCAACTCCATACATGATTACTCATGTTTACTTGAATTTAAGGACCGTTATAGGTGTATCACAAAAATTGAGTTTCTCCAAGAAAATACATATATACCAGTCGCAGGTTTGAAAAATATCCGTTCGGGGCCTGATGAGGTTTAGGGCTGGATGAAGTTGAGGTTTGGGAACCACTGAAGGTCTGCATCAGGTTGGGCCAGGAGTTTGATCATAAACGCGAGGTTCTTTATGGGCTCCATAAAAGCGAACTGGTCTAAGATCGGATCACTACTGGTTTCAGCGTCTTAGCCCGATTGCGTGCAAGATCTATGACTCTGGCTTGAGACGTCTACGGCTCAATACACAATACGCTATGCACCATACGACCCACAGGATCTCTTCCCTATCCGGGCACACTTCAAGCCAAAGGAAATGTTGCCATATAATCCCAAACTATATGTCCACTTATTTATGTAGTAACTGATTTTTCCTATGCTTTTTCCAATACTATCACCGCTCTGAACTGGGAAAAGTTAGGTTCGTGCTCTGTCGTAATCTGCCGTGTTAGGTAAAAAGTCATAAGAGAATTCAATTGTTGTAAAATCTTTCTCATCTAATATGTATACTTTTAAGAAAGCTAATCAATGTGTTGCCTATAACTTTTCTGGTAAAATGTCCATGTAAATACGAATTATATTTTCTAAACATATCGAATAGAATATTTGCAGGTTTTCCAGAAAACCCACACTGTACCTATCAGGTGAAATTTTACGGTGTGCGAATATTCATTCAGCGGGTTTCTTCTTGCACGGCGACGATGCCCGTGATTAGATGTCTATCTTATAGAGGATGGCTCTTACATTGATGTGCAAAGCTTGACATGCAGAAATGAATCAAGTACACTGCAATATTACACAGCAGAAAAGGCTTTGTTTTTGTTCTGTATTGTCATTTTAATAGTTTTAATTTTAATTTATTTTAAGGATTTCATATCAACTGTGTGCTCTCTTCAGCAAATTAAACTGATGAGTTACGCGTGCACTTCTTTAAATTCTAAACTCAATGTAACGAATGTTTCGCTTTCAACCCATTTCTATTGAAAGACATCAGCCACGAACACGGACCACTGAAAAATGTTTGCTTAAAATTACCAAATTAGTAGTATTTCACATGAGCTCTCAATTAAAAGTAATCATAACCAAAATGTTGTTTCTCAATCATTAAATGACTGTTCTACCACTAAGTTGGTGATTTTACCACTACTTTAGTAAAACTATAAAGGTTGAAATACCACTACATTTGATTTGTTGTGGCTACTGTTAATGTTAGTTGAGAGTTCATAAGAACACTGGATAAAAAAACACATTGGATCTAGAGTCCAGACTCTTGAAAACATTGATAAGAAAACGGACTCTTGATTCGATCAGATTTAAGCTTAAATCAAAAGGAAATCCGCTCAAATTAAGAGAACTGGTTCTTGATTTAAGCTTAAATCTGATTGAATCAAGAGTATTTTTTCTTGTCGATGTTTTTAAGAGTCTGGACTCTAGATCCAATATGTTTTAATTTCTAGTGAAACATGATTTATTTCGTAATTTTAACCAGTTTTTCTGAATGCAGCTTTTTAAAGAGCGTTAGCCCATGAGCAGAAAAAAACACAGGATACAACAAATCAAGTCATTTTTGGGGCTTGAACAAATCCTGCGACAGGTCAGCGGAGCAAAGAGTCGAGGATCCCGAAGAAAACGGAACGAACGGTGTTTTTCGCCCACGCCGAGTGCTCCCCACGACCATACACCTGGCCGAATCAAGCTGTTTAGGCGATTCTAGACACTCGGTACATAAATCATTTTAATTAGGATCTGTCTCATTTATGGCTGAATATATTTCAAGCAGCGTGCCTATATTTATTAGCTCGGAGCTTCGGGCTTTCGCAGCTTAAGTGAGCAAGTTTTTTCCACGCATGCAGCAGTCAACGGAAAAGGATAGAGGATAGAGGAAGTGCATGAAAGAAATCGACTGTCCGCCATTGTCGTATTTTTCTTGTTTCCTTTATATGCCACAACTTCTATATTGAAGGAGGTGCCACATTTTGCAATGTCGTGACCGTCTTGTTCTCTGTGCTTCGTCTGCGTGGAATTCCTGAGAGGAAAAGTTCAAAGCCAATGAATTGACTTTGGAATAATGGGAAAAAATATGAATGAGAACCATTTGTTGTATTTTATCATTTGAAATTAAATATTTTGATTGATATGATGAACAATACCTATACCTATTGAAAGTATTTCATGATTTTCCACAAGATTTATACATAATACATTATATGTAATAATTATACAGACACAGAAGATCAAGGACCATGAGAAAAGTTTCGCCCAGGAGCCCTTTCTTAAAGAAACGCTTCGGTTGGTTCAATAATAGCTTTCGATTAATAGCGGATTATTATGAACATTCAAAGTTAAGTTATACGGAAAACATGGGGCAAATGTACATTCCCGCAACTTCAGTACGTAAGATTTTGAAGGATTAGTTGTTATGTCCCCTCCCCCCTTGGTGCTAAAGAGATTAAGTGAAATATGAACTCTTAGAGATAGTTCACATTTCTTTGAGATGAGGCAATTTTAAAAGAGTAGTGAAATCTAAACTTACATAATGTAGATCGTCGTTTCTTAATTGCCGGCAACGAAAATTACGTACCTAGGAAAGCCCAGATCAAATTAATCTCGAGGGAGGTGGCGAAATCTTTCCTTTCCGTGAAAAAAACTCTTGGTATGGCCAAATTGAGTTCAGAACGGAAGTCGCTCAAATAAAATACAATAATTTATGATTGACCTCTGGGACGAATCGTAGCTCCTTGGATTTAAGGAGATTTGGACTTGGCATTACCTTTACTGCCAAATTGTATTTGCACAAGCAGTCGCAGAGATGCAACTGAGAAAGAAAAAGTCAGAAGATATAAAAATATTGAGAGGCATAAAAATTGATCCTGGTCCCCTACGGTGAAGCGTGACTCAGTTCCGGAGTGGATGGAAATTAATAAGCGGTCGGTAGAACATGATACGCGCCCAAGAAAATGGACGTAGTTATGCTAAAAGAGACTATGCTACACTCAAACAGTATGCACATAGTTTCTTTTAGCATTAATACGTACAAATAAGCCTGGTGACGGGATGCGGGGGGTTGAGGACCGATCAACCGGGAGGCCAGGAAAAGAGGAGAAAATTAGTACAAAACAACTCTTTTGAAATGATGTAAATGATATACTAAACGATCGGGCGGGGGACCGGCGGACGGGCGAATTTGAATAATTCTTTGATTTATTCAAATTTCAGGCAGACAATTTTTGGGCCGCGAGTGGGCCCCGCTTTAAATTGGGAGAAATATGAACCCCGATTTCAAGTTTATTCCGTTCGTGTATTACTGACCGGGGTCAACGGACCAAGTTTATGATGAAGCTCTGCGCTGTTGCAGCGCTGCAGTTCATACATGCAGAAAAATGAATGAAATGAACACTTACCTTCACATGATCCAACAGAGGTATTTCTGGAACTTTGGGTCTGACCACTCGTGTAAAAGTTTGAAGTCGCAATCATTTTTAGGTTCTTTTTTTCTCACCTGTTTAGTTTCCTTTAGGGAACCTAACTTAACCTAACGCGAGGTATTCTTAAGTTTCAACTTTATGCTTGTATGTTAGAATTAAGTGAGTACGTAGAATGTATTGATGATCCACGGAATTAGTGCTGAGACCAAAAACCAAGTAAAAAAAGTCAATACCAAGAACCAAACGAATGACTTGGTACATTTTGGCAATCATCCTTAGAGGGCATGTGTACATAAATCAGAGCCCACACTCCCCCAACAATATATATGGGGCAAAATCAGTCGAGAGATTTCACATAACTACGAAGTCAAAAATTCAATACCAAGAAACAAACGAATGACTTGGTACATTTCGGCAATCATCCTTAGAGGGTATGTGTACACAACTTTGCGCATTAAACCAATTCCACACGCCATAAACGATATATTTGGGACAAAATCAGTCGAAAGGTTTCACATAGCTACGAAGTCAACTCCGATATTATACGAATTTTATCGCTGAAATCTCCTCTATCAGATGTAAATAATAAAGATAGCTTTTCAAGGAACGACTATGAATAAGACCATTATTCAGTTTCCTTTTCAGCATCGTTGAATAAATGACTACAAAATTATGTTGGAAGTTCGGCAACGTGGCTCCAAGGAGCAAGAAGCGCAGGCGTACGTTTGTAGAGGCCCATTCATTGAGAACTGGATTTGCTAGTCAATGAACGGAGGACAGCTCGCGCGACTCGCAAACTACTAATCGCAAGCCGCGACCAGTGGCGTGTCATGTTTTGCGATACATCGATTTAACTACCATTTGAACCAATGAAAAAGGGTCGAATATCAGGATGTTCGCAATGAACATCTAAAAATCGCTGCTTTACCGTAGACTCTGGTGGGAAATTATCCATGGCTGATGATTTATGCTTCGCCGCTGATTGAACGAAGACCTGGAGTTGCTAGGTAACCGATCATCAGTCTGACGGCTTCATTACCCAAAACTGAGACAACATGCACGTTAATTTTGTCAGACTTTACTCTGATTCTCCAACGGACCATTCAAAAGGGCCCACAAATCTTCTCCGACACTTCGTATGGAACCTTTCATTCCTTTGGTTTATGTTCATGACAAAAACCTCTTGGAACCATTCCTCAGACCCTTAAAGGAATCTATTCAATTTTTATGAAGAGCTTCAATCTGTGTGCGAGCCGTGCTGATGCATTTTGCTTACCGACAGAGAACCGAAAAAAAGGGACAAATCCGCAAGAAATAGCTCTCCCGTAGGAACGCCTTCATTTATTGCCTATAGGCAACAATGATACCCATCAAGCACGAATAGTTACATCTCAGTGTTGTCCTCGATTTCGCTTTATAAAATCCGTTGAGTAAAACGTAAAATTGACTAAACTTTGCACAAGAGGCCAGTTTTAAAGCATCTCTTTTCGCTTTGTTTAGAAACAACAAAATCGTATAAAACGACGGAAATCACTCACGAGAAAGATATTGATGGCAGTTTGCAATATTTTTTATTTATTAAGGTAGGTTTTCTTGTTTTTTTCTCCAAGCAAACCGAACGCAAACCGTTTGTCGAAAATGAAGATGAAAGTAACTGCAGACGCTGAAAATTAGATTACTCGTAGTGCAGATGCTTGTAAGCTAAGAAGTAAATCTCAGACTTTCTTAATGTCTTCATGATGATTTTCGGACAATTTTTCCTCAAAAAAGTGTATCCATTTGACTGTATCCCTTGTATATGTAACAGATCCATTCCGGTTACGTTCACGCCGTAATTAGCACACACTCTCAAACCAATTATTGCA
This sequence comes from Bemisia tabaci, assembly GCF_918797505.1. Taxonomy (NCBI): domain Eukaryota; kingdom Metazoa; phylum Arthropoda; class Insecta; order Hemiptera; family Aleyrodidae; genus Bemisia; species Bemisia tabaci. Next base: position 50,485,298 of record NC_092796.1, read on the forward strand.
CTGGAACAATCAATTTTATACTAATTAAAAATAAAAGACTGAATGGGGTCATAAAATTATTTTACATATTTATGCTGCGCATGGATTTTTTTGTCCGAGCATTTCTCGGCTCAGGCCCCTAATCCTATAGGCTCACTCTCCACATCTGATGTTTATACCGTAATTAAAATTGGCTCATGGTGCGAAGCACTTGCTCCAACGGGACTTCTCGACTTGTTTGGACTTTTTTAGCCAGCTTGAAGTACCTACTGTTTCGAGAGCCATTTTGTTATGAGCTGGGTCCGTTGCCGTAGGTTTGATAGCACCTTCGCACGATACCCCGCCTCGTTCACAACACTCGTTGCGGAATATTCGCATTTTTGCTTAATTAGTGAATTTCCAGCACCGAAACGTACTCGCCGGACCTCGCTAGACGGAATATGACATCATCAAGCGCTCGTATTGGCTAGAGTCCCTTTATAACCCAGAGTTAAGACAACTCACTTTTGGTTAGGCTGAAAGTGGCCTAAAAAAAAATCCAATTCTGATTGGTTCTCGCTCATGGAGGCCGAAACGAGTGCACCAAGATGGCGGTACCTCGAATGTGAACAAAAGTAATGAAAATATAACTAAATTGTGGTTTATCAAGAGTGAATTGTTATTTTAATCGCACCAAAATGAAAATATATTAAGAAATTATCCACTAATCAATCTAATTTTAAGGTTTTGATCAGTTTTTGTTGATGTTGTTGTTTTTCGATGACAGACATCGGAGGATTCCTTATCCTTATCCCTCAATATCGTTCGTTTGAGTGCACTCGTTTCGGCCTCCATGGCCAGCCAAGGCCGGCTGCCAGTCAGCTGATAATCGAGTTGTCTTAACTCTGGGTTATAAAGGGACTCTAGTATTGGCCATTCACACGCGAAAATGATAATGAGCTACCTCTCCGGGACCGTTATCCTCCTGTTACGTTTATATTCATCTTAATAATAATTATCACTCGGTTACCTGGACGAAAAATTTCCATTTTTGAATTTGCGAGTCTTATCAGACCACACTGCTGCTAAAAATCTTAGAGTGAGATCTAGAGTACATCTCACGCAGAGTCTATTTGACTGAGAAGTAATTGGATTGATACGAGCGGAGTGGAATTCTACTCTCTTCGTAGGGTGAACTCTGTTCGTACACTGCAGTAAGAAAGGGTAACCAAAATTATGTGTTAATATGGACAGTAAAACTCGGAGTAACACAAATTGTTATTTATTTTTCGGTGAGCTACTTTTCCCCGCGTGTAAAATCGACCAAATCTTTGTGTTGAAAATCTGCGACCTCGTTAAAATAAGACGTCAGCCACCAGAATCGAACTTGGATCGCAGCGGCGGTAATCCAATGTGCTCCGATCGCAAAGTTGCCACCCTCTTCTGAGTGTTGGGGTGCACTGGGGGAAAAAAACACACATTGGATCTAGAGTCCAAACTCTTGAAAACATTGACAAGAAAAAAGACTCTTGATTCAAGGAGATTTAAGCTTAAATCAAGAAGAAAATCCGCTCAAATTACGAGGATTGGTTCTTGATTTAAACAAAAATCCGATTGAAACAAGAGTACTTTTTCTTGTTGATGTTTTTAAGAGTCTGGACTCTAGATCCAATGTGTTTTTTTTTTCCAGTGAACCACTTTAATATTTGTAGGACGCACAGTATATTTTCCTTTAGCACATCATTTTTTAAGATTTGAGGTGACAATTATCCGTCCCGAGTGCACAGACATTTCAAAATCATGAGTTGAAAAACGCTGACTCCGCGAGTTCGAATATTTGAGTCTAACTCAATCGTGCGGCCAGCTCAAAACGCGGGTTAGCGCCTATAAGACTGCATGGATACTTCACGCATTGAACGTACGAACCGTGATGTACGCGTAATGCGTGAAGTATCATCCGTGGTGTACGCGCAATGCGAGAAGTATCCATTCAGTCTTGTAGGCGCTAGCGCGCATTCATTTTTATAACATTGACAAGAAAAAATACTCTTGATTCAATCGGATTTTTGCTTGGATCAAAACGAAATCCGCTTAAATTGAGAGGCTTGGTTCTTGATTTGAGCTAGATTCTGATTGAATCAAGAGTACATTTTCTTGTCGATGATTTTAAGAGTCTGGACTCTAGATCCAATGTGTTTTTTTCCAGTGTGGAAAACAAGAGTGTACATAAGTTTCGAAAGGACGCATTCTTCATGCCTAGATATTTCAGAGTAACCAACGGTTTGGAGGATCTCTACCACGACAGATTCCTGTGTACGGAACGGATTTCACTCGGTTTTTTTTTTTGGGGGGGGGGAGGGTAGGTTAAGAGTGAAAGGTACACTGCGGAATTCACCGCAAAATTTCTAATTCTGTAAGATTTTTATTCAAACGATCTCTAGTTAAACTAAGGATTTCTAATTTTGCAGGAGTGAGTGAAATGAAGAAGAGCCCACAAAACTTGTAATTCGCTATACTGCAAGTATAAAATCGATACTTTTTTATCCTTGCATGAATTCTGCATGTACAAACACATTATTTCTTGAAGTTCTTCAAGGGGAAGCCATGTTTATCCTAAAAGCTCCATGGCGCCTTAGTTGGCAGAGCCAATCAGAGTGAGGTCCTCCAGTGACCATGTTATTCCTACAAATAAGATACTCTATTTGAGGTCTGTCTGAAGATGTGTTATTCAGCGTCAGAAAAATATTTTGTCATATTTAGCCGAGTACATAAGTTTAGGCGCAGAGAAGAATTTTCTGAGGAGAACAACGACGCCATTCCCTTTTTCAAAGAGCTAATGATATTAAGCGACTACATATTGACTGCATCTTGCAATTTGGAACTATGAATTCTGGCTCTTCTGGAAAAACACTTATGTGCACAGAGAAACTAATGGCGCATACGTTTTTTTTAAACCGGGCTAGAATATATAGTTCCAAATTGCAAAATATAGTCCATCTCTTCTATTGGAGGTCATTAACCGGCTGAAAGACGGGTGCACCTACAGCTATGCACATCATACTACCCGTTTTAGGAAGTTTCTTTATGTAATCTAAAAATAGAGCAATTGGACGTATTTCTATCAAACGGAACTATGTGCATTATGAGGTGAGCCCTGTTATGCACATATTCTTATGGGTCTCAGGGCTCATGTCTTAATGCACATAGTTCCGTTTGATAGAAATACGTCCAATTGAGACCCTTTCCTGTTCACAAGAAGGTAACTTTATGTTTCTATGTGTGGGAAAAATTCACTCGAGAGCCGTTGAGAGTATAGTCGAAAGTAAACGAGCGGACAAAGAAGGCCAGTGTCCTTGTAGCGACTGGGAATCTGGTCTCTCGGGGCAGAACAGGAGATCAAAGGTACGGAACTTGCAAGACTCCCTCAGAGAGATATTACCGTTAAACGTTTCGCAGCCTTTGTCACGAATTGTAAGAGAGGCACTCAAAGTGTATTTTAACTGCGGCTTTCGGCACGGCTCGGGCCGCGCGGAAAATGTGCTCCCTTTCCTTCCTCCCATTCCTCGTAAATGTGCCAGGTCACTCAAAAATCGCAGGGATTCTACACTTTTTTCTATACGAACGTCGGGTCTCCCGCCACCATCCGGCCGTGATGCCAGCCGACAATTTTATGAATTCGGCGCTGTACTCGGGAACATATGCGTTCGAGTGCTCTTTTGAATGATTGTGCCTCGCTCTCTATGGTTTTTAAAATAGTCTTTCGATCTTTTTCTTGTCGATTTGACCTGCTTTCGGCCTCGGAATTCATCATACTAAGGTGGATTTAATCCTCACAGCACTTTTAAGTGAAGCAGTTGAAGAGGATTGAGAGAAATGTTTCTCCTCTACAGATATTTTACGCTATTCAGACTTTAAAAACCCATTTGGGTCGAGAGGTTTAGTGGGCACGCAGGAAGCATATCGCTCGGTTTGAAAGCGTTTGTTTTGAGTCACAATCTGTACCCGTATCAATTGCTATGTTTGCTAAACCGGTGTTTTCTTGTGATGTAGTAGTTTTTGTATTTATGTGTGTGGTCAAATATTTAGTTGAAATTTCAAATAATTTCTTCTTGGGCATCTTATTACTTGTTTTACTAAAGCTTGCACACAATTTCAACCCAAACCAACAATCTAAAAATACGTCTTTAGCGATGCATTAATTGAATGACTGGATTTTTTTTTTCTCTCTCTTTTTTTTATCATCTTGCAAATGTATTCCATTCGATTACTATTCCATAAGAAAGACCGTAGTATGAGCCCTCATGATGTTGCCGACTTTCCTCTGATAGAAACCGAATTTTCAGAGTAACTTATAAAAGTTCCTTTCCCCATTATTTCATGCACTGAAATGTTACGTAAAATACGACGAATGCATTGAAACTTTCGAAATCCAAATATCATAATTTAGAAAATCACGGTTTTTTCTGCGAAAATGCCTTCGATTGAAAGTTAATCTCCCAGAAAGTGTTCACCGAAAAATCTTGTTCCCAGCGCAAGGATAAGGATACATCCTGCATCTACGTTGCATTGCAGCTCATCTTCGCTAACTTTCGAACTTAGCTCTTGACTAAAAAGCGAGAAGCGTGAAGCTTTACATCTCCGGAGCCTCGAGCCGCTAATTACTCGAATCTAAGATACTATTCCAGCAAAACTGCATTTTGGCAGTCAGCCCTTGTTGCAAGATTTCAACAACAAAAAATGATTTCGGTCCCGAATGAGCGGGAAAACGTGTAACTGTGATCGTCCTCTTTTGAGTGACAATGTGAGCCAAATGGTAGCATCTACGTGTAGATGTCGTACTTGAAGAAAACGTTTCTAGCAGCCGAAACTGAGAATCTCGGTATCGGTTGCCGAAACACGGCGCACGATGGATCGAGTTATTAAGAGAAGTCGGACAAAATTTGGAAGCTTTAAACGCTTATAACTCCGTTTATACAAGACTTCGAAGTTCTAAAAGTGGTTCTGTCGGCTTCCTCCTTAAATTTTCTGCAAGAAGCTTCTCTTAAAGTTTAAAATAAGACGAAATAAACTTAAAAATTCGCAGTCTCAGTCAAAAATTTCATGGCCGACCTAGGCGACCTATCTAATTGACTCTATCTACTTTTCGTGCGAAACATTCGGAAGTTTCGTCGAATGCCGTTAGTCGGAACTGAGAATCTCGGCCCTGGCTGTCAAAGTTTTCAGGATGCTGCTTTGACAAAAAAGTATTTACTACGTAGATTTGTAGTAAAATTGTTACGTTTAGAATGATTTTCAGACGTCCTCTTAAGCATCCAGTTCGGTAGCGCTGAAGCGACGCTGACGCAAAAACCTCGTTTCCGCAGAGCGAAGTTTTTAATTCTGCCCAACTGCGAGCTCTTCAAAGTTTAAGCACTTCTAATTAATTGTCAAAGAGACTCGCTGCGCTAGTTATAAATACTCTACTGCGGATTGCGGCTCCGAGGTGAAAATGGAAAATGAAGCCTCCGGAGTGATTGATACAGACAGTAATAGACAAATTTTCCGACTAATCCTTTGTTGCCCTATAATGAAATTTATTTTAATGTGATCAATTTCTTAGGTACGATTAATAATATGCCATTGGCGGATCCAGCAGATCGGCTACATTGTTTTTTCACCATTTAAACCTATGGAAATGTATCGATTCTTGTAGGAGCCCGATGCTCCAAAAAGAATAGATTATTTGACATAGGTTTAAATGGAGGAAATCCGGTGTTGCCAAATTGCTGGAGCCGCCTCTGAATACTACGAGACTTTGCATAGTGGAGGATCAGAAGCTTTTCATTAATTTGTCCACGATTAAAAATCGGGGTTGTAATGCTGGAAAATTCATGAAAATCACGAAAATAACTTTTCTGGGGGGCAATTTGTCATTCAATAAAAAGGGAGGGGTATAGACCTCCAATTTCCTTAAACAATGCATTTGTGCTTTCCACGACTTGGAATGCGTCGTTTTTCAGAAAAAATAACGTAACCATAATCTGAACGTTGCGAAATTACCAGTAGCGAGTTGCGTTTTACCGAGAAACTGACAAGGAGAAAATTTTAGACAGAAATCACAGTCATGTTCTCGTGAATCAGCTGAGTTATAATTTTGCAACTTTCAGATAGAGTTACGTTCCTTCGTCTGTGAAACGACGAATCTTCGTATCGATGCTATCAAGATTATAACCACGTATTGATCCTAATTGTCTCAGAATGTGCAGAGGATCAAAAATAGAATCAAAACCTGCACTGGAGTTTTATTAGGTGCCCTTTTACCTTCACCATCTTAACATTGGCAGGAAAATGAGCAACAAATGAGCGGATGATATATACAAGTTCTTCGAAATGTTTTTTGAGGAAATGAGTTATGAGTATTAGTATTTTCTTTGTCAAAACAGGACTTATCAAAATTTAAGACTTGAAAGAAAAAGGAAGAAATAATTTCCGATTGAGGGAATTGAATGGGTTCAAAAAAGATAATTAGGAAAAAAAGGATACTGTTCTATTCTCCAGTCTCCTCAAACCGAGCTCGGGAGAGGAAGCTTTTCATTAACATTGAAGAATAAGGATAGAGGGGGGATGCATATTTTCAATAACCCTGCTTTCATTATTACTCTATACTTGAACATGCATCCTCGCATGGAGCATAATGGCAAAAGCCTTATTCGTTAAACCAAAGAGAACTTGGTATGCGCAGCCTTTTAATCTATGCTCAAAGGCGGATGAAAATCCGCAATGAAATTATTGTGGGAAAAATTGCGCACACTCACGACTCAGTGCAATGCATTTCTTAATTTTTCGGAGTGAGCACATTATTTGAGTTTAAGCGCCCTTTTACTTGACTGTATAATAATTGATGTAATCTTAATTTAAACGATTATTTTCCAAATCACGTAGGAACCAAAATTGCGAATGAGAGAAAATCAATAAAAACAGTTTTTTTCGAATTGTTGACAATCTTCGAATTCCAAAAAATGTATGTTCTTTAAGAAGGGTATTTTGAAATCAGACATGATTGATAATACCAGAGAGGACAAAGAAAAAACAACCCCTCTACCACCAAATAGAGATTGGTGCTTATGTGGTTTGGAAAATAATCGGTTCAATTTACTCATTTAGAGAGACTCTACAAAAATAATACTAGCGTATCTCCAAACATATATGTTTTCATAGCTAAATATACCTGAGGCTTCATTTGAGCAAAAACTATGAGCACTTATGGTTTGATCAAATATAGATCGTTTTCGATAGTGGTTCGATGTATTGTTTGGTTCAAAACAATAGAACACAGCCTCAAACAAAACTTTCAGGATTTCAGTCGGCAATGCCGAAAATGAGAAAATTCCGGACTATTTCACCTCGCGATGCTATGTAGTACGCATAAGAATAAAAAATCTATCAGAAAAACCCCGTTTCCTCAGATTACTCGATTGACTTTTGAGGCTATTTTTGAACCAATCGATATCGATACAATCTTACCCATTTGATGTATCGAAAACGATCCATTAAGGACGCTCAGGAAGATTTGAAAGCGAACGGAAAGCATGGTGCTAGGTAAAAGAAAATAAAATACGGGCGGACACAGATTTCTCAGCAAAATGAGTTGGTCTCCTCCCCACCTCAATTTTCTTTAATTAATTGTTGAGCTTTAATTTCGCTCTGTTGCTTTAATTTCCTGTTCGCCGTTATTTTTTTACCTGGCGGAGTCACCATTTGCGCTCTCCTCTGACACCCAAGCTACCAGGGGAGTAATATCTCTTCGTTGCGAAACGGCAATGAACAAGGGGGGCGCGGCTTAGGGGAAAAGAGATATCTTCGTTCTGTTTTGACCCAACCTCGTTTGTTTATCTCTTTTTATCTTTTCTTTTCTTTAGGAAGGAACTCATTTTTATAGTATTTTGATTTTAAATGATAATTTGTCGTTTCCCCGCATTTTTCTGTTTCCCATGTTCATTTAGATTTCAAGTTTGAGGTGGAAAAAGTAATTTTGAACAACAAATGAATTTTGACAAAAATGAACGAATGGAAAAAGAGGGAGAGAACAGATGATTTTCACACTACATTGATATAATAAACACAAAAATACTTGACACCAGCATGACAACCGCGACTCTGATTCTTGGCTTCCTATCGATGTTACATCGACCGATCATCATCGAATAATAATGCTAAAAGCGACCTAAGTTCGACATTCGATCGGTACGCACTACATAATCGGTCTGGTGATTCAGTGGTGCACAAAGAGTTTGATGAAGCGGAGGGGGCTAGGTTGCCGATAATAATTTATCAACACAACTTTAACAAGTGTACTCACTAGTGTTCACGGAGGGTACACTGCAAGTATAGTAAGTGCGCACTTCAACTTGATAATAATGTATTCTAAATCTAAGACCTGCATTTCAATTATTATTGAATGTATATCTGTTATAATCATTACTTAATCATTCGTGCTTAATCGTACTTAATCGTTACTAATCAACTCCAAAAAACCCAAAAACTTGGGTAAAGAGACTCCGGGCAAGTCACCATCCTCTTGCCAAAAACCTCCAAAAGCTCTTCTTTGTTCCCCTCTTCAGTGGAAAAAGAAAATATCACACTACGACAGTTTCCATTTCTGTCATAGAGTACCCCAAGCGGACCAAAGAACGGAACTCTTAGTCGTTTACACATTTACGTATTTAACAAAATCTCCAGGAGGTCACAGACAGGCTGGCAGCCCCTCATTGGACCAAAACGCACACCGTACCATTTTTTCCTTGTAGGTATGTGCCTCCAAAGTACATGAAATGACTCCTTGAGGGGCGGGCAAGTTTGATTGAAATTCACGTTGTCCTCTGAAAATGAGCTAAAATTTTTACCTTGAAGAAGAAGAAAATCGAGTTATCATTTTCTTCCATACACGGTAGGTATGCCTATGAGGTATGAGAGGCACCAGGAACGCCTTCCAAAATTATTGATGCAACCCGCACGACTCCGAAGTCAGCGGAAACTTTCTTGAAGCGTCTCCTAAGATTTTCCCTACGCAATAATCCCCTTCAAAAATGAATGATGCAACAAGCGCGTCCTGTTTGACCACGAAAGCTCCTCAGATGAGAAGTCTTTTGGTCTGGTCAGAAAAATATTCGAACTTTATTTTTCATCTTCTCTTCTCATTTCCCGCATTGACGGAGGCGACATTTTTTGGAAAGCATGACGCGCCCGGCCCAATGCTCTCACTGAGGATCAACCTGTAGATAGACTACTAAAAATATTTAGGAAACAGATGTTCGGGCTCACTGAGAATGAGGCCAATTTCCGAACTGATAGTACGGGATCAGAATGGAAAAAGTCAATTATGACTACGAGGAGGCTTTGTACACTTCCAAATAAACAGTGCCGTCTTTGTTGTACAAGTATTCCTGAACGATCATTCATAATGGAAGGTCATATTCTATTCGCACTTTTTTTACGCATTGGGCCGGGCGCGTCATGCTTTCCAAAAAATGTCGCCTCCGTCAATGCGGGAAATGAGAAGAGAAGATGAAAAATAAAGTTCGAATATTTTCTGACCAGACCAAAAGACTTCTCATCTGAGGAGCTTTCGTGGTCAAACAGGACGCGCTTGTTGCATCATTCATTTTTGAAGGGGATTATTGCGTAGGGAAAATCTTAGGAGACGCTTCAAGAAAGTTTCCGCTGACTTCGGAGTCGTGCGGGTTGCATCAATAATTTTGGAAGGCGTTCCTGGTGCCTCTCATACCTCATAGGCATACCTACCGTGTATGGAAGAAAATGATAACTCGATTTTCTTCTTCTTCAAGGTAAAAATTTTAGCTCATTTTCAGAGGACAACGTGAATTTCAATCAAACTTGCCCGCCCCTCAAGGAGTCATTTCATGTACTTTGGAGGCACATACCTACAAGGAAAAAATGGTACGGTGTGCGTTTTGGTCCAATGAGGGGCTGCCAGCCTGTCTGTGACCTCCTGGAGATTTTGTTAAATACGTAAATGTGTAAACGACTAAGAGTTCCGTTCTTTGGTCCGCTTGGGGTACTCTATGACAGAAATGGAAACTGTCGTAGTGTGATATTTTCTTTTTCCACTGAAGAGGGGAACAAAGAAGAGCTTTTGGAGGTTTTTGGCAAGAGGATGGTGACTTGCCCGGAGTCTCTTTACCCAAGTTTTTGGGTTTTTTGGAGTTTATATCATCTCATTTTTGCAAGAAAACTGTTATTTTACCAAATGAAGTCCCCCACTTGTGAAGGAATTGGATTACATTTTACAATAAGGAACCATTACCTCTGGCTCTCCCATAAAAACACATATCTGCATAGAGAAACCAATAGCATGTAATCTGTTTCTAAAATGGACCAGAAATAGTGGCTCCTAATTGCAAAATGTAATCCATTTAATGCTTGTAGCTATGAAGTGGATATCTCCTTGCTGTGTAGCAAAGTTTCTCGGATCCGTCTTATTTTTTTACACCCTTGACTGTCATTTTTAATTAATCAGTTCAAAGCTATTTCGACGATTAATCATTAATTGTTAGATCGAAGAAGAAATTTTCTTCGGAAAGCTATGGCTGAATTGACTTTACAACTGAACTTATGAGAACATCAACTGAGGCAAATTTTGCAGAAAGTTATACATGGTAAGTGATAATTATTTCAACGCTCTCTTAGTTTTAAAAAGAGATTAGTTTTAAAAATCAAAATCTACACAACTGTAGATATCCCTGAAAAGAAATACAATTGTAGAATCCCAAGAAAAGAAAAAGAAGAAAGAAAAGAAATACGAAGAAATTCAATGATAAATTGCAACTACGGTAGGTACTTATTTCAAATTAATTGCTCTAAAAATTGTTCCTTCAATGAGTAAATAGGCAACATTCTCAACACTACAATGCAATAGAAATAATTTTACCATGGAATTGAAATCCAAAGAAATGTGTGCTGCTTGAGTAATAGAAGTTTGGAAATCAGGGCATTCAATAGCTTCCCAGACATCATTAGTGTTACAATCTAAAAATTGTAAGGATTAAAAGTGTCAAGCTCTCAAAATTTTTGTTCTCTGATTATCAAGAAGCCCTGCTAGAAATGTTCAGTGTCATTTTTATTTTTGTTTGTGAAAGGAAATTATTTTAAGATTTTTTGGCGTTCTTGGCGTCCTCTGAGACTCTGAAAATTTTTGTACTTTATTTTTCATCAAATAATGAACATTTTCATTGTAATTTTTGTCTATATTTAGGAGAGTACATTATTCGATAATTATCTTCAGTATGTATTAGATCTTTCCCCCAGCGACAAGGTTTACTGAAATTTTATGAGATCTATATAGTTCTCATAGGTACTGACCTGCATCATGGTCATAGTATCATCTTTGAGGAGTAAATGAAAACAAATTATTTTCTCTTGGTTCCTCAATTCAGGGCTCTGATGAATAAACCCTGTTTGACAACAATGTTAGTAGGTAAAATTGCTCCCTCCAAAATCCTTTAAGTAAGCGGTATCAATTTAGTGGTAAAGTTATCAACGACCCTCATTGAATCTCATCTGGTTCACTGAATTTCTGAGGGATAGACAGGGTGACAGGTTCTGTAAAAGTTAGGAAATAAAGCCCTCCTCACTGTGAAAATATGTCAGGTAGTTTTGCTGCGGAGCATTGAAATTCCTTCTCCCAGTAAAAAAATTGGACTTTTCAGTTTAAAGAGACTAAACACTTAAAATTAAGTCAAGTAAAAACTTGAAATTTTTGTGAAAAGAATTTTTATCTGAGACACCTAATGTCAAAAGAGGACATTCCAAAATCAGGGAAAAGTTAGTGACCACTACGCTTAAAATCCCAGAAAAGAATATTCTGCGCATCGAAGTCATTAATTACACAATTTTCAGAAATTATGTTGAATTATTTATCAGCAGAGAAATGAAAATACTCTGAAAGTCTTTGAGGCTGAACTTTGTGGATTGCGGTAAGTAGTTTCCCAGTTTGGCCATGGTATTGATATATTCGTTTCGTCATTAATCATTATCAATAAAAATATCCCTATCTACCGTAAATGTTGGAAAACCAGTGTGCATGTAATCTGGTAATCCTTAATTAATCAACTGTAGATTTCTTACCTGCTAAACTGCCTGATGAGTTGAAAAAAATGTTCACTTTGAGACGGATTCTTATGTCTTGGTTCATGCTTTCGTAAGTTGAGTTGCAATGTCAATTCCGTCGTAGCTTTCAGCAGAAAATGTCTTCCTTGATATAACGTTTGATGATTCATCGTTGAGATAGCTTTGAACTATGATTGATGATGAATGGAACTAAAAGTGCCATTAATCGATGAATCAGAGATCAAAGTAAGATGTGAAGCTATAAGAGCAGGGATCGTAACGGACAAAAGTGAACGTCTGTTCTACGTGTCTAAACTGAGACTTATCTGAGAAATTTAGCGACACCACACAGAGAGGTTTTCACTTCGTAATAAAGCTTAAAATTACTTATCACTGGAGGAGTTTCTTTGGTAAATTAGCATGCTTAAAGGTACATCCTGACGTGAGAGAAAAACAATGGTATTGGTACCTGAGCGTAAGTATGTATGTCCTTGAGTGTTCACGTAGAAAGACTCTTAACAAACATTAAACAAGGAAACAAAACTGGACGAAGGTACTGTAATACCTAATTTACTTTAAAACTGCTAAAAGAAGAACCAAAAGACAAACCTCACTTATCTTAAATGTATAAACACTTGGTATCGCTCAGAAAAACCTTGAGCGAAATGGACTCATATCCGTAGAATTTGAGGAGTAAAAAGGCTGCAATGCCAGAAAAATGTGAGCTTCACACTCTTGAATGGATTCAAGATCACATAATTTTAGTGAAGCGACTTTAAATCGCTTGACTTGAGCCAAAAATGAAGAGAGAACAATGAGAGAATAGAATGGTGAGGTTTCGAGTTCTAAGATTGGATATTCAGAATTCACTTCACAATGAGGCGATAGACTTCTGCTCCAGGTTGTAAAACACGATGATAATGATTGTCACAAACATCGTTGAAGTCGTAAATGGATTGAAATCATTGAAACCAAATGATTTCATATTGTCTCGATCGTTTTTGTTGCTCTGTGAAACAGGAACTAACCTAACATTCGTGGTTTGTTTTGTTGTTCCGCTGGTGAGATGCTGACTGCAGAGAGCACTAACATTGTCACTCTACCGTGTGTATGTGTTAGTAAATTCGGGTTTTACGATTTTTGGGACATAATCAAAGCTACAGCCTAAACGGTAAAAGTAAACCCTTACTCATATATAATTTTTAGAATCCTCATAACTTCAGGATGTTCCCTCGAAATAACCATAATTTCATTCCAGAATAGTGTAAGCGAGAAATTCAATGATAAACGTCAGCAGGTCGGGTCGCCCATTGCAACCGAAAAGCAGTTTAGACGCAATATTTTTCTTAGGATGCCTTGGTTATTAATGAAACTTAAACGCGCACTACACGGGAACATGACAATTCTTTTGATATAACATTATATAGGGCTCCGATGTCTCGTATTCTCCATAGCTTTGACAGAGCGTGAAAATGGTCAAAGTGGATACTTTTTGCTATTTTAGGCACATATGCGTAATTATCTTGTTTAATAAATCATCAACCTCCTTGAAACTCAACAGTTCGTTAGACGGGATCAAGACGCATCTTTAGACACCAAAATTTCTAAAATCCGTCGCTCCGTTGCTTTGAAAAGCTTTTGAGACCGCAACTAAAAACCCAAATAAGCCAAGTTCGTGTAACTATGGTGTCGTTGCCTCGACCGGGCTGTGCTGTGTTGCCAATTGTTGGAGGATAGGTTACTTGCCCGGTGGTGGCTACCGCCACTCATGATTACTATAATATTTTTACTTATTAAAATGATAAATTTAGACAACTACACTTTATTATATTCTATAGCTTTGTTGATTACAGAGAGAATTGTTGGACTACCAATAATAGTTCGAACACGTGGAAATGACTCTGTAAGTTTCTAATCATTTAAAAATTTCAAAGCCTGTAGGAGCAGCGATAATTATAGTAGCTGAAGCCACGGCGCGGGTTTTTACATCTATTCCAACAATGATTCAATTTCAACTGCTGAAAGCCGGGGTTGAATCAGCCCACACATCACCCCGAAGGAAAGTAAGAAAAGCACGTTTATAGGTCCATGTCTCGGATACGACTATTTTAACACGTAGGAGATGTTTTTGCCTACTGTTGAAAATGAAGGCGGACGGGCTGCTGTCTTTCAGACGACCGTCTTAACGTGTTTACATGTCGAACCAATCGGTATCGATACAATCTCACCTGTTTCATGTATCGAACACGATCCATATCATCATCCCGGGTGCGTTTTCAATCGCAGCAGGCGCGGCAACTCTGGCCGGAGTGTTTGTTTTATCACATCAAACGTGACGAATGGATTCGGTGAAGCGCGATGTCTGTATGCTCGCTGGATGTCCACGGCCTCTGCGCTCATCGCTGATGTCCGTGTCCTATTGAAATCGAGTCTGAAGATGATGTCTGCTCGCGCCTCCTCGCCATGGCTCTCACACCTCTCAGTGGCGAGGCGTGAATGATCGATTATCGATATTTCCCCATTTGAATCCATGGTAAAGAATCGATTATTAAGGTATTCGTTGCCAACACCCCGTTTATCGATCCTTTTCCAAAGGTTTAAATGGCAGATCAATCGATGTATCGCAAAGCATGCCACGCTACTGACATCTTTTCTCATGCTCTCGGCCATCTCGCCCTTGATATTAGACTTGTTCGCGCCCTTTCAACCGTGCCCTCCCGATAGCCGCGGATAAAAGCTCTCGTGGATTAAGAATCCACTCGGTGTACGTTTCAAGAACCTTTTACGCACTCGAGGAATAAAAAAAGGCACCCGGAGAATCCAACCTTTATCCGCATTCTGTGTTTACAGAGTCCTCTTCTTCTTATTGTGTGGGATTCGTAAATGGGGAGATAAGGTGTAAAGTTTTTTTTTTCAAGGTAGAGGTTCGTAGACGTTGAAAATGAATCAAATAAACCGGACAGTATGTAGCAAAAAGGAACCAGCGTGATTGCAGTGTTGTAAGAATATTGCTTCTTCATAAGTATCTAAAAATCTCCCAGAATGACAGAAAGTTTTTCTTCAAAAATGTTAATTTTAAAGAAAAATAATTGTGTAAATTTGAATACTGTACATATATTAAGTATTCTTAAAGGGAAATAAGTTGCACGATTTTGAAAACACTGTAATCGACCGAAAGCATTATTTCAAAAGTTGTCAAGCTTCCGAAAAATGTATGCGCACATTCGACCCAAAAAAGCTAACTGCTAAAACAGAGGTGAAAAGCAGCTAGGCAAATTGTAAAAAAGGGTAAAAATTAGTGATTGTAAACAATACTTATGGCACTCTGCGTACCGTTATCGTAATGCACTGAAGGGTCACAGGACAACTAGAGAGAGCTCATTTTCATCGGGCTGTGGACTCGTTGGAGTTTGAGCGAAGACTAGGGTCGCTTTTTTCATCCCCAAGATGAAGCTTCCTTTGTAATTGGGTTGGATTCGGAATGCCAGCCAATACTTTTAATTAAGAGTTATCCGCTGTTGTTTCCTAAAAGACAAGGGGAACCGGGATAGGAGGAGGGGATGAAAGTAGGTTGCTGGCTGAGTAAAAGATGTCGAAGCGGGGAGGGGGGTTAAGGGTAGCTGAATAGATGCAGCTGATTAGTATCGCGTCCACGGTGAACAAGGAGAGGAAGAGGGAACAAGGAGAAAAATACTTATTAACTGAAAAAAGTAAACAAACTGTCAATTGACGCGAGCAGCTGTAATATAAGATGTAAATGAGCACGGCGAAGCCTTGGGTTACGACAGGGGCGGGAAAGCCGAAAGTGAAGAATAATTGCTCGCGTTGAAGACATCTTAATGCAACGGCATTTGTCACTGCGAAATAACACCCCTCGCCCGCGCCTCCCTCGCCCTCGGCAGGAATGCAGTTGCCACCCCTCCCGCTCCACTTCCGCGAAAATAAATTACTGATTCTAATCCTATAGTTGGTTCTTTTTCATCCCTTCGTATTTTTGCACCAACGTTGACCCGCAGCTTTCTGTGGTGATTGGAGCGTATTGATCAGAGGAAATTCTATTAGAAAAATCCATAAAAAAAACCAGCGTCACGCATCAATGTTTTTTTGTGAAATTTAGCATGGGTACAGTTAGTTAGATTGCAACCCTTCTGCACTTTATCCTGAATGATATTCACAATGATAGATGTAACGTAAGAGTCGCTTTCACAGCGCTCTGTGACGCTCTGCGACGCCTATCCGTCATAGTAATCTGTCCTCTCATCCGCCAGGGAATTGGAACTCCCTCATTTCATTTCAAACGGTCGCCATCCTTTCACTGGAAGTCCCCTTCATCTCCTCCCAGGAGGAACCTCATCAAGCATCTTCTTTGGCAGCTTCTCTTCTGTCATTCTTTTAGCATGGCCGTACTAGACAAACTTTTTGGTTACATGGGCGGAACTAGGGATTTTCTGTTGGGGGGCACACGAGGATATAGAACTTGGGCTATGGGGGGTCTGGGGGACTCTCTCGGAAAATTTTTGAAAATTGGAACATCTCGAGAGCAATTTTAAGCCATTCTCAATGACAAATTAAATGTAATTAAATATTACAGATGACAGAAGTTTGCTGCTTTCTTTACGAGAAATTTTCATCTTCTGACATCTTTGATCGATTATATTAGGCCCATATTTATTACTATGCCTTTTACCTCAAAACTATATACGGGAGGGGACTGAGCAGAATCATGGAGGGAGCCGGGCCTCCCACCCCTCTATTTCCGCACATGTTTGGTCATGACGTCGAACACGACGTCATTACAATGATACTGTAAAAATGATAGCAAGCTACATAGTGCATACAAATGCGTCCAAATGTTGATATTCAATATCTTCGAATCGGTAAAACTTCTGACTGACAGAAAAAGGAGGAAGGATAGGCCTCCATTTTTCAAATCCTCCTTGTACTTTAAAATGGACGGTTAACCACAGCACGGCACTGTTCCTGCACATCATCTTTAAATTCTCCGCTAAACTAGATAGGGCTACGTTCTTGCTTGTTACTGCTCCATCGTTTTACGTTAGTCCATGAAGATACCCACACTTTATTCGTCGCTTCAGATGAACAGCATCAAGAGTGTGCGCCTTTTAAATGGAGCCCAATTATTATTCGGCCAATCTCCCGTACCCAGTCATGAGAGGTAATGTAATCTCTATTAGACGAGCAGCTCCCAATTCAATTTCATACTCATAATTCGTCAGAACGGCTGGTTTCAGGCGTAGTTGCCACAGGGGGTTCATAATTTTTACTAATAATTAAAACAGGAGAAAACCGACTAATTTTCCCCCCGATCCGGCAGACCTGTTTTCCCCCTCATCCCTTTTTCCTTCCCTGCTACCTCTCTTCATGCACACTCTCGCGCTAGGGGTAATTACTAATTATTCTCGCAAACCTTTACGAATTTTGAATCTACCTCTCTGCATGCTCACTCCGTGTATGAGTATTCGACGTTGCTGCCCGCTATCCCAGAAAATACTCTTATTTTTTTTGTCGATAAAATTACTGTATAGAAATACTGATTAATGATCATAACATGACAAGGTCGTGTGCACTCTATGCACTGTCCGATGTTCGATGTCATATATCAACAACAGCAAAGTTGGGAAAAGCCATATCAATTTTACTCATTAAAATTCACGTGAAATTGCTTCGGCTATATGTATAGATGATTTTCAGCTAATATTTAAACAGCATATAGTACAGAGAAGAGAAGAGCAGGTGGACTTTTATTCGAGTGCAGATTTTGAGGGCAAAGTAAATTGTATGTACGTAGGACGTCAAAATTTGTTCCCATCCGAAATGAATGAAGTCATTAAACATTTAATTGCGAAGTACGAATTATTTTGAACGTCGCCGTTTTGATGAAAACCTATGGTTTTTTACGTATCGTGGAACATCATCAAAGGCCATTGATTTCTGTGAAATTTTGCAACGTACGCATTGCAAAAGCCTCCAAAGCTCACGTATCAAATTTCGTGCAGTAATCTATGCAAATCCAGTCGTCAACAGTTTTAAACTGGTCCACTCCTCTTCCAATTTAAGAACACAGACAAACGAAAAGAAGCTTTCACTAAGGAGCTCGCACCATCGACCAGCAAAACTTGGAGGAATGCGTGAAAAAAATATCTCAGGGAAGTAATGATACCAGGAGCGCGAATTTTGTTTCAATAAAAAGGTGGTCTGTTCGACACGATACTGAAAGAAATTTACATACATTTTACCCTAAAAAAATGTGACAACATTATTCAGTGGACTCCTCGTTTCTACGAACGAATGAGGAGAGTGGTTTTCAATCAAAGCAATTGCATTCTTTGCCTACGGTGAATTTTGATCGTCTTTCACCAGGATCGAATCTGAATTAAAATAATAGGGATAACTTTGCATGCATTCTTGAAAATTTTTGCAAGCAGGAAACATCTCCGGAGATCACAAGATCACTAAATGAGCACCCAGTGCCATCACTTTTATCCATGAATGTCATTTAACTTTAAAGAGTCTTCTCATACTTACACAGTGGGTCAAGAATTTTGACCTCGTGTAAGAGGATACTGACCAGTCTCATTTAGCCGGGAAGCTTGTAGGGTGAACTGCATGCCGGCCAGATTTGTGCAAGGATTTTTTGCCGTCCGTAATGCCGTGATTCCATACCTAATACGGTGCATTTCTTTCAGGCAAAATTCCATTTAACAAGATTCAGTTAAATTATGTTTCTTATCAATATATGATCATTCTAGTAATTTTGACACAGTCACTCTGGAAGAATGCGGGATGGTTGTTAACCGGTTTTTTATTAAGACATTTTGGAAGGAAAATTGCCACAAATCCTGAATTGAGACAATCCCTATCGACCACATGTCCCCAAAGCGCTGTCACCATTGGTTTCTTGGTCCATTGGGGCATCCGTCATAAGAAACGACTGTAATAGTAGCTTAGGGGTAAAATAATTGCCAAAACCGCTAGAAAGAACCATGCAGCTTTCGAAGCGGAAACAGCTTTTGAAGTTGATCTGATGAAAGTACATATTTTTAAAATATTATGCAAGGAAATTCGTCATTTTTACCTCAAGCAGGCACCCAGCGGTGTATACGTAACACAGTGCCAACTTAGGAACCTTTGCGGCGTCCAATTTTTTTTTTATCGACGAGTTGAATTTAAATTTATTGCCCCATCTTCCTTACCGGTGACGCCTCTTGCTGTTTGCTTGCATTCACCCTCACGGTGCGCACCGGATGAAGAGCAGTCCCGTTCACGGATATTCCAATGGTATTCAAATCAACTCCCCGCGCTGCTACTTCGACGAGCAGAACTTGTATTCCTTCTAAACTTCAGTTGATACTTCTCTGTATGTTGGACAGATTGGACAGCACAAAGAGGTAGAGAAAGCGAAGAAAAATTGAAATAAAATAGATGCTATTTTGTTGAGGAATTTTTAAGCTTAACGAATGAAAATACCCGTTGTCAAAAATAGATCATATTTGATTGCAAAGATAATTTTCATGCAATTTCTTTCTATAACAAAAATAGTTTGCTATGAAACGTAGAGTAGGGTATTTTTCCGCGGTACATTTGCGTCTGCTACTAGAAATATTACTGGACAAGACAGATCAAGTCAAGTCAAGGAACCTTGTGCACAGTTGGCTGCTCCCCCGTAGGTTTTCTATCAGTGAAATCAATTCAGAGGAAGAGCCCAACTGTAAGAAGACGCCACTTATGGGGTTCTTCCAAGCAATTAATTGACACATTGGACACTCTTGTTTGCTAACATATACTTGGTTTCTTGTGCGAAAACAGCAACTTTGCGCTGCGCCCAAACACTGAAAGTAAAATAGCGCCAACTACGGGGCTGAACCCTACTAATGTCGAGCTGGACCCTAAAAATGTAGGGCTAGACCCTACTAATGTTAAAGGTGAAAAAAGGGACAAAAAAGGGGGAATAATGAAACAAAATACATTCAAACAAAGAGGCTCCACCCGACACAATGGCCAAGTGTCATTTTGTGGGTGTTTTATTGTTTTTTTTTTTTTTTTTTTTTTTTTTTTTTTTTTTTTTTTTTTTTTTTTTTTTTTTTTTTTGTTAATTACCTATTTGTCTGCTGTTACCTATTGTACACTAAAACGAGAATAAACCCATTCAAATCCAAAATGTAGGGCTGGACCCTAAAGCTCTAGGTCTCAGCACTACTGCCTATCATTGGCGCTATTTTATCTTACGGGGCACAGCGCTATAAGTTGTTTTTTTCCGTTAGCTCCTTAAAAACTCGATGTATACTTGCTGAATCTCTACATGAGCGCAAAGGGCCATCACAACTCAAACTGTTGCCATTTAGAGAGAACAAATTGCTCGGCAGGTGCAAAGATAAAGTTCAATGCCGGCCAACCTCCCAGCGACTAGTAGTGGAGGGGGGGGGGGGGGGTCAACATATCGACCGCGAATAAAGATCGGTCAAATTAAGCATCGACTCGAGCGAGCATTATGACTCCAAATCGATTACCATCCAAAAAAAAAAAACCTCGATCACATACCGCTCCAGACGCAAGCACAAATAAAACATAATAATCGAGTCGAAAATGTAATAACGCACCGAACAATGGGAGCAATTTCAGGGGGACATGTGAAAGAGGCTTCGAGGGGGGGGGGGGGGGGGGGGGGGGGCTGGCGCGGCGAAGCGAACAGGAGCCTATCGCGGTGCCGCGGTGATAATGACCTTCTCCCGGAGGAGGAAGGCGCATCGCGCCGCCGCACAGTGGATCCAGTCGATCAGAGTGGTCGGACACGAAATTTTTAACTAAAACTGCAAATTTTGATGTTGAATTCGTCACATTTCAAATTTTACGGGGTGCTTTTGAAGGATAATTTCACGAGGAAACCACTGGAATCATTTTTAGAACCTCAAATTTTTGTATAAATGGAGTTATAGGCGTTTGAAGTTTCCAAATTTTGTCCGACTTCTCCTATTGACTCGATCCATTGTGCGCCGCCGCCGCCGCGCGCCGAGAGGTAAATATTGGATATCGAGTTTTAATTTAATTTCTCGATAGGTCGAAACGAATCATGAATGAGCCTCAATCAGGACGAAAGGATTCGGCCGCCGCCGCCTCGTAGCTGTGCTGTCATGTTAAACGATTTTCTTGCGTGACTTTTATTTTCCTTTTTGTTGCATTAATTGCGGAGCGCTTCGCGAGAGGATATCCCCCATACATTACGGTGGGAATTGGCCGGAGCGCAGTGTCATCAGCACACCGTTCCCCTGGATTCCGGGAGCGACGGTCCTCCGTCTTGCTTGTAGAGGGCAGATTCGATGATCTATGGTGGGACGCGCGTGTGTTGAGTGAAATGATATAATGTATCCAACTCACCCGCGTGATCTTATTGCAGTCAAAAATTTCCTCACATGTTTCACGAATCCTTTATTTTATATTCGGAAGTTCTGGGGCTGAATTTCGCCGCAATTTTCACACGGATGTGCAACATCCATCGATGAGTCCAAACCGCACCACCGACCAATCCAGCACGCTGAGCTGGACTTAATTACTGCAAAATTCGGCTCCTGTGAAATACGCCAAACCACCGAGGACAAGTGGTTTAGGAATTTCACCGACATCATGTCTTAACTCTCAGTAAAAAGAGACTCTAACTCTAGCTTTCTGACACGTTGAACCACGATCGTCGTTGACACCAAGCTCGTTGATATTTTGATCGTTGACATCATGATCTTTGACGACAAATTTTGCCTTTGTTTATGTCCGCGTGTAAGCGGATCACTGCGCTGCGAATACGGACAATTGCACTGCATTTTGCAATTAAAAACTACAATTTCTGTCTCAGTTTAGAAACAACGTATGTACACTGGAAAAAGAAACACATTGGATCTAGAGTCCAGACTCTTGAAAACATTGATAAGAAAAAATACTCTTGATTCAATCAGATTTAAGCTTAAATCAAAAGGAAATCCGTTCAAATTAAGAGGCTTGGTTCTCTATTTAAGCTTAAATCTGATTGAATCAAGAGTATTTTATCTTGTCGATGTTTTTAAGAGTCTGGACTCTAGATCCAATGTGTTTTTTTTTCCAGTGTACCATACTGCCGTGCTAAGGCAAAACGCCGTATGAACATTCGAGAGTTGCCAAATTTCCTTTAATCAAATGTTTATTTCTGAGGAAAGTTATGACTATTTTCCCTTGAAATTTTCAGGAACTTTAGATAAAAAAATAAACGACATTCTCTGAAAAATTGGAAGGAAAATATTCATAAGTTTACCAGGAAATTCGTGTTCTATCTAAGGGAATTTGGCAACGCCTGAAGGTTCATACGGCGTATTTCCTTAGTACGGCAGCATAAGTCCCCCACGCATATAAGTGTTTTTACGGATGAGCCAGGAACAGGTTCCTAATATCAAAATGCGGTCCGATTGAAAAATACGCACAGTATAGGTTTTGGGTAAAATGTCCTCTAATTTGGGGACGGATATGTATGGATTTTGACCCGGAGCGAGGAAGGGGCAACGACGCGCCAGAAATCTCAAGAGGCCCCAGAAAACGAGCGGAAAACCGCAGTCGGTGCTCATTTGCATTTTCCGCAGCTACTTGCACCTCCGCCTCCGCCCACGGTCGGGGCCCCACCGCACCGCACCGCCGCGCCGCGTCCCGCGTCTCTCGCGCGCGTCGCACCGCGGCCACCAATAATTTGCGGCCGCCCCGAACCGATAAATCATCGAACCACCCGATAATCGAATTCCTTGCCCCCACAATCGCCAGCGCTGCCTCTGTACAGTCACCTCCTGTCCATCTTCGCACCTGCCCCTCGGCCTGGATAGGGAGACTATGGACACGTCGGCAATTTTGGAAGTTGGGTTTGATCAGGTCATGGAACTCTCAGATGATGTATTACAGGCGGACTGCTACAATATTTACACGCAACGTAACACTAAAATTTAGATACTGCAGAATACTTGGAGATTGGAGTCTAAAAATTAAAAAATAATCATTCTCATTCTTTCTTTACTCTTCCCTTTTCTTTCTTCTTCATCTCTGCATGGAAAACGCTGAATTTTGTGCAACTCTTGTCTAAGCGTGAGGGAAAATTGAAAAAATACGGTGGTATTTTCACAATCGCCAGCGCTGCCTCTGTACAGTCACCTCTTGTCTATCTTCGCACCCGCCCCTCGGACTGGATAGGGAGACTATGGACACGTCGGCAATTTTGGAAGTTGGGTTTGATCAGGTCATGGAACTCTCAGGACCCAAAGGGCAACCAACCTTTATACCCATATTATCCAGAATTATTTATTATTACAATTTAGGACTAGGAGGACAAGGCGCATGGGTGCAGTTTTTGCTATTTCGAGAAATTCGAGTTTGAAGATTCGAAATCACATGGATCTTCACGGCGGAGAGAAAGGCCAAACTGACTCTTTGGTGCTTAAAATTGGAATTTGGGGGCGCATTGATCATATAATATGCATTAGCACTGGTTGTACTTGAAATTATTGATATCTCAATTTTTTCAAATCTGCTTTTATGCACCTTGTTGTCCAAGCCCTTAATTCCACTTTCCCATACATACCGTCAAAAAGTCAGTTCGAACTTTCTCTCCGCCATAAAGGTCCATGTAATTTCGAATCTTCAAACACGTACTTCTCGAAATAGCAAAAACTGCACTTATGCGCCTTGTCCTCCAAGTCCCAAATTGTAATTATAAATAATTCTGGATTATATGGGTATAAAGGTTGGTTGCCCTTTTGGGCCCTGAGAGTTCCATGACCTGATCAAATCCAACTTCCAAAATTGCGCACATGTCCATACTCTCCCATCCAGGCCGAGGAGCAGGTGCGAAGATGGACAAGAGGTGACTGTACAGAGGCAGCGCTGGCGATTGTGAAAATACCTCCGTATTTTCTGCAATTTTCCCTCAGGCTTAGACAAGAGTTGTACAAAATTCAGCGTTTTCCATGCAAAGATGAAGAAGAAAGAGAAAGGGAAGAGTGAGAGAAAGAATGAGTATGATTATTTTTTCATTTTTAGACTCCAATCTCCAAGTATTCTGCAGTATCTAAATTTTAGAATTACGTTGCGTGTAAATATTGTGGCAGTCCGCCTTTAAAATCTTATCGATGACTCTTCATGACCAAATAATGAACTGAATTAAATGAGCAGTTATAATGCTAATAATCATAATCTAATCGGGTGCTCGAGAAAATCATGACTCAATGCTTTGCACATAACATAATTATCTGTGGAAATTAATCTTTTGCTTTTGCAGTGGATATTCTTCTTTCCAGCAATCCGCGTCTTGTTTTGCAATCACGAGAACTGATTTTCATGAATGGAATACAAATGCTTCAGCAAAAAAATAATAATGCGGCGCCAATGAATGTATTATGGTTTTTGTTAGGCAGGATTGATTTCATTTAAGGAATACTGCAGGAGAGATTAGAGCATGCAAGCAAAGATATTTTTTGACGATTTTTTTTGGAAGAAAAAAGTGATCGGCGTTGAATGAGATTTAGACATCAATGAATGAGCAAAGTGAGTTTGTGATTTTTTTTAGATCTCTATTTCTTTAGAACAAAAAATAAGTAATTTACCAAAACATTCTTTTCCAGATTATATTAGGTGTTAATCTTTAGGTCGTGGGGAAACTCCGGCTTCTGGAATTTAGTCCCATTCATACATTCGCGGTGCGCAATTATTAAAATTCACACTAACCTTGGGTCAGTGTTTCAAAGACTCAAGATTTTACTTCATTTTCCCTGATTTGTTTTCCTTCTCTACGGTGCAATGCATGTTGTGATGCTATTTGAAGTATTTGTTTTGAGTTGGTGACTTACAGTCAGTACATAGTTTTCCAATTCAGAGGTTTTTTTGTACAACTAGAACAAGCTCTGTCCAAAAATCGATCCACGTCTTGTTGGGAGTTGTTTTAATTTTGAATGTCTTCATCACTAGGCTACCGGGAAACCGGTATGTATGTACGAGAGTAAATAAAAAAAATTATTTAACTTTTTTTGTTTCTTGTTTTGCATACTTCAAAATATAAACAACAATGTGACAATGCCCATACATCAATTAACTATTTGACAACCGTACAACATTACGAAACTAAATTTTTGTGATAAATCATCAAGTACGACTAATTGAGATCACGATGAAGTTCGCAGCAGATACAAAAAAACTTCTGTTAAAAGCATTTGGATGTCATGTAACAAACCGCCAAAAAACAGAGAGGCTTTGAGGGAAAAGTTATATAAAAATGTAATGACATTCGCAAATATTTCAAACTTTTTTTGTCGAATTTTTACCTATTGCTTTATTTGCTGCCGCATCCACCTCCACCAAAATATACTTACATGATGGGCTAATCTGATTCTCTTGTCAAAAAGGGAAGAGTGGGAGTTGCCTAAAATTCTAGACTGTCATCTGCCGGGATCTGATTTTGAAACTAGGTGATTAATGTTCTATTAGACATGTATGTGTAAGAAACTGTTCTACCATGTTTGCCATGTTATTTTTAGAGGTTTGATTTATATTTATTATTGTAAGAAGGCGTGAAACTCAAACTGAAAATCTTCAAAAATAATAATATTGCAGGTATGTAAATACTACAAAACATTGATATCTAATCGTAATAATAATACCAAATTTTGTAAAAAGTGATTCATTATGAGGGGTAGAGGGAATTTAGAGAAATCCAATTACCTCATTATCTTTTTTGTTTTAGAATTCTAGATTTTCTCTGAAGCCGCGAAAGTGAATGTTTTATACATACATTAAAAAATTGCCCATCTGCAAATTTTTAATTTGCTAATTCTTGGTTTTATTTACTACCATAAAATTGAGTTTTTGAACACAAATTAGGGATTTTGCACATTATACTTTTGCTTTCAAGTATCAAAAACCACATCATGCTTACTTCCAAGAGTATCATGAAATAAAACAAGCTTCAAAACAAAATTTATTAATCAACGCCGCATGACCGCTTGGATCCAGTTCTATTGCTTTTTTAAATAAGCATCAAGTTCATTTATATTACTTTATTTTTTTCTAGTATTAAGAGAAAAAATGTGAGAAAGTACAAAATCTTCATTCTTGAGAATCATCTGTCTAGGTAATTTTTATTGACTCTCCGCGCGTGGAATGACGTTTAATATTTTTAGCACGGAACGTCCTCTTTGACTGTGTCGAAAAGTAACTGACTAGCTTTGCCTATGTCCAGAAGCTAGATTTACTACATTATTGCTTGTTTAACGGTAATTGGTCGAAATAAATTAATACATCCGAAATCTGTTCTCATCATTGCTCACTTGGATTCACTGTTAAATCTCAGCATCATAAAAAAGAAACCGGTTTCAATGACCACAATTTGAATCATAATATCTCTCAATCAGGCAAAGAGAAACCAACGACAAACACAAAAAACAACCAGCAACATGTCAATGAATTCTCAGCTATGGAATGAAATAACGATTCGCTCACATTTTTACGTATCCCAAATCATTATTGAAGGAGATTCTCGTTGAAGTAAACGTAAACGGAGATAATTGAACAAAAAGGTGAGTACGTAAAATTAGAACCGTGGGAAAAGATCGTTTCAATCAATGTTTTTTTTTCATTTCATTCGAAGTTTCCTTGGTCGGAATTCGAAGGAGACAAGATTTGCATACCTAATTTCCAAAACACCTCTCACATACGGTGAGCTTATACTGCGCTGTGCTTCATTCTTTGAGAGGTAATATGGTAAAATTGTTGCAAGGAAATCTACGGGAAAGGAAATCTTCTGGAAAAGAATGAAGACAAAGCTGTAATCGCATGCGCAGGAAACCGGAATGATGGAGCAGAAACCGATCGCTAAGGATCAAATACTTATCAGTTACAGGGAACTTTTAGCATTTTTGCACAGGTTTTAATATTCCATCACTGCCTGAAAATGGATAAGTCAAAGCCGCTCCTTCGATCGATAAATCAGTATTTAATCAGTTTTCGCCGAAAAAAACTTCTTAAACCATTTGAGATAACTTGCGATTCTTTTTTCCCGAAATTCGGATGAATTCCGCCCGTGAATCTCGTAACTGGCCTCATGGCTTTGTCAACCTTGGACTTTCGCCGTGAACGGTGTGGAATCTCAGGCTGACCATACTGAAATGGTAAATCCCCAGATGGGTAAGATTTTCGAATTGTAAACTCCTAGATTAGTGAGCTCCTCAATAAACCCTAGACGGTCGTCGTCGAGTTGTGTTTCCGATCACAATATTCACGAAGATCTTGTGTTTATAATACAAAGATTATATAATAATATTTGAAACCAACCACTATTGAAGCAAGGCACTTACGTAAAAATTACCGTCGAGAGTGAAAAATCAATAACTACACAAGAACAAGGCTCTCGATGATCATGCCACTATTCGTGCTTTATGGATGTGCTTGAAGTATCATCCAAATTGAAGGCGAAATGAGACACTTGGTCCTGACCCGGCTTCGTGCTGCGCTGAAGAGGGACTTTTCCCTTACTGACGAAAATACTATTCCCTTCATCTGGGCAAACTTCTTATTTTTATGTATTTCATGACACTATTAAACCAAGGCACACTGAAAAGAGAGACTGGTAGAATTTGACATTCCTTCACGCTGTGTTTCACACAGCGTGAATTCAAAGTCGATTCTGTCAAAGGAATGGTTACCTGTTTGTACCAGTATACAGTCTGTAACGTTTACCTTTCTTCTGGCAGAATTGACGCTTGGTGAAATACAACGTGGAGGAATGGTATATTCTACCAATCTTTTTTTCAGTGCTCTTGCGTAAAAAATACCGTTGATTTGTGAGAAATCAATAAATAGCAACAGAACAAGGCTTTTAAACGCACACGACTCTTGGATACCACTATTCGTGCTTTATGGATGTGCTTGAAGTATCATCAAAATTGAAGGAGAAATGAGACACTTGGTATGGACTCCAGCCTCTTGTTGCGCTGAGGATTGGGGAGCGGCTTTTCTTGTACTGACGAAAGACCTAGATCCCCGACATCTGGGCAAACTTCTTAGTTTTTCCAATTCCTCGACACTATCAAACCGAGAAACTTGCGTATAAAATACCGTGGAGGTGTGAAAAATCAAAATATGACATCCGAGCAAGGCTCTCGAACTCACACGGCTCGTTCATGCCACTATTCGTGCTTCATGGGTGTGCTTGAAGTATCATCAAAATTGAAGGCGAAATGAGACACTTGGTCTTGACTTTGATTTTGTGCTGCGCATAAGGACGACTTTTCCCTCAAACTACGATTCATCCAGACAAGAACAGAAATCATAAATTTTAAATCCATTAGCTTCCACGATTACAATCTTTAATGAGCAAGAAAATCATCCAGTGTGTACACGCCAAGTTTTCGCTCAAGGGCTAGAGCAGTTCTATATCATTCCATATTGAATACCTCCCTGCTCGAACATAATAACGATACGTCATGGTACAATGGCGCGATGTTTAGATTAATCGAATTCCGAAGGCCGGATTTTCATACGCTGATCACATCACGGATTGAGGCGTGTATCGATGTTCGAATCGATGCCTTGGTCCATCGGTTGACCAGGTAAATAGGCGCGAATCTTATCACTGATCAGCCTGGATGCCAGTTGCGGCCGCGTTGGTTATGCCGCGACATTCGAGGTGTTCGATTATTTAAAACATGATCAATCGATCACATGATGGCGAACTTGCCATCTTCGGCACGTAAACAATCGATTGGGTCGACTGGTCGTTGAACTGTGCACGACTTTACACGGGGGTCGGTAGATGGTCGGCGCTATCGTGATATTGACACATAGAAGTCTGTTAACTGAATCATGATAATCTTTAGTTCGGCCGATGCACTACAGCATCAGCGCCACTTCCAGGGTTGCCAAAATCTTATCATCTCAACACAAGTATCCTGCTGAAAATATTCTAATAATAAGTTGTGTTCTGTCAATGAATAACTGAAGTGTCCGATTGTGATTTCTTGATGAACAGTTCATCCGACCTTATCCTACATTATCAGGCACTTGAAAACCTCCCTTTTGACGTGACTCACAATTTAAAAGTGCTCTTAAAGATGTAAAAAATAAAATTTCCGGTCGTCTGCCTCTGATCAGATTTAACAACTAGGACATAAAGTATCCACCTTCATGTTATAGAACTTGGGACAGTATGGTGACTTTCATCGACACAATTGTTACACGAGCATGAATTTGGTTGAAATAGCCATCTCCGGAGTTAAGCAGCCATCGTGAATATGACTATCCCAGCTGAACACTCGTCACCGTATTTTGAGTGAAATCTACCATACTGTATCACTGTGCCAAAAATTGAGTAAATGCTCTCCATCTTAATTCCATGTTGTCCTTGATAGTAATTCCATCTCGCAATCCTGCTTACGTAACAATCCTATACACGTGACCGCTCATTGGGTATACGATCGCAGAAATTCCGTAGATGACCGGTCTGTTATCCACAAATTCACGGCTCCGGGGGGGGGGGGGGTGTTATGATATCCTTTAATATGGGACAACGTCGGACAGGCGAGGCGCGAGGTATCAATAAACGGGGATCGCAACCAGGTGGGAGGGGGGTAAGAAGATGGGGAGCGATGCGCGATGTGCGATGCACTGATGGAATCAATCGGTGCTCTGAACCCGTCATTAACGGCCATAACTATTAATGACCCTCGCGAACCAGTTAGAAGGTGACGGTCAGCCGATAACCATGTTGCCGCTTTCGGTGGAGGGGCTCCTCGCTATCTAGGATGTTGTTGTCTTATCAGCCTCCATTTACCCCTATTGCACGTCAGTCATGAAGGGATGCTATGCTTTTTAAAGGTTGAACCATGGACCTTCCTCGGTTAGGGTGGCTGGGCCACTGTCCATTCTTAAGAGCTTGAAAATCAGTTGAAGTAAGCTTCGGGCTACACCGGAAAAAAAACACATTGGATCTAGAGTCCAGACTCTTAAAAACATCGACAAGAAAAAGTACTCTTGATTCAATCAGAATCCAGCTTAAATCAAGAACCAAGCCTCATAATTTAAGCGGATTTCGTTTTGATTCAAGCAAAAATCCGATTGAATCAAGAGTGTTTTTTCTTGTCAATGTTTTCAAGAGTCTGGACTCTAGATCCAATGTGTTTTTTTTTCCAGTGTACCATAACTGAAACTTCTGATATTCGTAACTATTGGTTACGTTCTTTCCACTCAAGATTGACTAGTTCAGAGGGTCCTCCATGTAGACTAACATCTCATTGGAACATAAATAAAGTCAGTATTTGCTTCATGTTAAAAAGTATGGTTCAAGTCGTCTGGAAACGTGGTATTTTATTGATCGAGAAGTGCATTTCAGTGGTGTGGCGTGAATGATCGATTTTCAATATTTCCCCATTTAAAGGTATGCTGAAGAATCGTATTATTAAGGTATTCGTTGTGAACACCCTGTATATCGATCTTATTCGATAGGTTTAAATGGCAGATCAATCGATGTATCGCAAAGCACGCCACGCCTTTGGTGCATTTATTCATTGAAAACTTGCAACACCAACTGAGATGCAGCTACAATGTCACGTTGTTTGCAGTTTACGTTCCTCTTTAGAATCGGGGCCAAAAACATTCAATTACAAGCTTTAATCGCGCAAATTACTCTCAATGCCGAGCACGTCCTCTTGCGATGCTTGATACCATTTTTAGCATTTTACATTGTGTAATCTCACAGAAATGAAACCTCAAGTATGTTCGTAGTTTAGGTGTCATGCCGAAGATTTTTCACAATATATATGTTGACAACTTTTCCTCCCGGTAGTAATCCCTACCAGGCCCCACTTCCACTTTTGAAATTTATTTTTCTGCGCCCAGTAAAAGATTCAGCTGCCAAAATGTACTGCATTCGGGGCATTCAGACTTGAAGTATTAAGGAAAAACTCCTTCTCCCATCTTTTACTCTACAGAGTCAAAATTAGCTTTTCTCAGGTTTCCCATGAGAGTCGTGTAAAAGCTATACAATCAGATCTTTTCTAACCCCAATTCCATCTCAGGATTCTCTTCAGGAAGTATGATCAGAAAGAATATATGATAAAGTAAACGAAGTATTGATAAAGAAGAAAAAAAATACTAACTCCATCTGTATTACCGTTCTTAAAGTGATTTTGTGAATTGATACGCTTCTAAATCCTGGAAAGAAACTTGATATGCTTCTGGCTGCACTTCGTTTCATGGAGTGGACATAAAATTTAATTCGAAACCATGTTGAAACTTTTGAAAAGACTGAGCAGATTTCTTCATATTTGTTAAACCACTTAGACTATATAAATACTTCAGAGTCCAGAAAAGCTAAGAGACACTAAGACCTCGATTTTAGGAGACCGTATTTGAAAAATACCCAGGTAAAATTGTTCGAAAACCATATTTCTGCGGCAATAAAAGTATTATGGGTGCGCACGGCGTACGCGTATGAGATTAGAATTCTCACCGGTGTTCTGGTTATCCTCCGGCGGGTGTTTATCTCATCTTCCTAACCTCTCCGGGTGCCCCGTGCCGCACAGTAGGATCGAGTGGCCAGACATGAAATTTTTAACTAAAACTGCAAATTTGATGTTTATTTCGTCACATTTTAAATTTCAAGGGGTGCTATTAGAAGAAAATTTCACGATGTAACCAATGGAACCACTTTTGGAACCTGAAAATTTTGTATAAACGGAGTTATGAGCGTTTAAAGTTTCCAAATTTGGTCCGAACTCTCCTATTGACTCGATCCACCGTGTGCCGGTGCGCTCGTATAATTGCAGGAGGTCTCTTTATGAGCACACTCCGGGGCCGCCGTCCCCGTGGAAAGCGGTGAAAAAAGTAATAATGTCCCGCTTCTCGTGGCATTGTTCTTCGCCGTGGACTAATTTTTATGACAGGAAGGCTGCGTGGGGGCCAAGGAGCACCGGAGTTGACTCTTTCGCTTTTCGAATTCCGGAGAGTCATGTCGGGTTGATTTTGCTCCGTGATGTTGCGACATACTGCCGTGCTAAGCACAAACGCCGTATGAGCCTCTAAATGTTGCCAGATTTCCTTAAAAAATATCCGAACCATTGGTTCGGATAGGCAACTAAACTAACTGCTTGGTAAAGCGGAGAGTATCGGCAGGGTTTGAAGGCACTCCAGAGCCGAGTTTGTGCTTTTGAGGTTCTTCCTCAATGAGACCTTTACTATTCCGATACGTATTATTGCAATTTGACGAGTAAGGATGCCTACCACTTGCAAATTACCGGCGATTCCTGATTGCCTGCCATAATTCTAAAAATATAAAAGTCGGCATAAAAATGTATGCTAATTCTCTTCCCGTTCGTTTAACAGTTCCGCGTGTTCGGATATCAGTATTTAGCACTTGCAGGCATTCCGTTCTAAGCATTTCCTATGTAAAAAAAATAGAAAATCCCTTTACAATGGAAGAATTCTTCTGGTTCAATTTTTGAGAATCTTAATCAACTTTCCATAGAAAATGCATTTGATTTAGTTCAGGTCCTCGACAATTCGTTAGCTAAACGAAATTTCCTAAAAAGTGCAATTCCTGCAAAAAGTGGCATAACGCTTTGCGGCACACTTTCTTCTCCCTAGCTCGTTGTTTCGCAGGCCTGCATGCTCGGACATGAGCATTAGCCCCTTGTTACGACAAAAATGATGCTTAGTATTAATACTACCTATCTCTCCTGCTTCCTGTTTGTTTATTCCCGCTTATCGGTTATCGCCGTTTTAAAATTATTTTACGGCTCCACTTGCACTTTATCTTCGTAATCCTCGAAAAGTGAAACAGAGCTAATGCGAGCGGCGTGCTTGGCTGTTTAAACGCCCTTAATAAAAGCGCTGACCATTTAGAAAACTCATTCACCGCTCCCAGCGCCTCCCGGCCGGCCAGAGGACTAAAGCATCACTGCTTGAATTAACCGCTCGAGTAAAAGCCAACGAATCAGCAACGGTAGCATATTGCATCCAATCCCAGTTGTAAAATTCGACTTTGCCGGCTCCCCGCTTCTGCCTGTCAAAGTTACCGCCAATTTATGGTATCCTGACAATGTGACGCCAGGTTGCACATGCACTGCTAGAATTCAAGGATTTTTTTTAAAATTTGAGTTGTTTAAAATTCAATTTACGTGTTCTTCCTAGAGCAGACATTTATATTCGTACCAGTATGGTTATACTTTTAAGGTTGAATACCTTTTGTACCAATGGCCACGGAATAATACTGCCCGTCTGCAAAATGACGATTTTACAGAACGAAGGAAAAAATTCGTCAATTTTGTAATTTTGAGAGTAGGTTTGAAACATTTGTTCTACATTACAGGGCCAGATTAAGGGAGTGGCCACATGGGCCGCGGCTCATGGCGACAAATCTAGGGGGTGGCAAATTTTGCAATTTTTTTAAATGTAGGTATTAAAAAAGTCGGATTTAGAAAAAAAAATTACAAACGAGAAAAGGCTACAAAATCTCTCATTTCCTGAGAGTATGGTAATTTCTAATTTTGTTGTCTTTCAGTAATACAAGAGACAGCACCCTTAATTAGTCGAGTTAAGAGAGAAACCAAACACAAAATTTGGCCTGGAACGGCGCGACTTAGGGAGAAATGATGACGAGGACTTGAGATGAAAAGGAGAAGCCCTCGGAGCGGCAATCGGCATGTAACACATATTAGCGCCTACAAGACCGCACGAATACTTCACGCATTGCATCAAACAAAGTGCGGTTATTGTGGTCAGCGTGAAACGGAAGCGCCTACAAGAATCCATGAATACTTTACGCATTGCGCCAAACACAGTGCGGTCAGCGGGAAACGCATAGCGCCTACAAGACTGCGTGAATACTTCACGCATTGCGCCAAACACGGTGCGGTCGGCGCGGCGCGGCGGCGGAAGTTAAAATCATTAAACCAAATTTTGTGTTTGTTCTTTCATAATTTTTTCATTCATTTCTTATGAATGGAAGGCCTTGTCCACTAGAGATAGGTTTACGAAACTTAACTTTCGCGCAAAGTTCCGTGACCTTTTGCTAGTAGTGTTGACAGGGCTTTCCCAAAAAATGTGTTCAACACGAGTACACGCGTCTTATGCACCCCTCCCCCGCTGGCACGTTCGCTTGATGGTTTTTATAGATGTTTCAAAACGAATGAGAATGGGGCAGCAAAATACAGGCGGTCCATGGGTGGCAAGTAGGAAAATCCGGCCCTGATACATTACAGTGTCATTACAGTGCTCTCATGTGGAATTGAAAAAAAAAAAAAAAAACACCAGATTGTGTGTTTGATACTGTGAAATGTGGCAAAGTTGCTGACTCAATTTCACCAAAATTGTCAGTTAGGCAGTACTGTTCCTTATCCAACGACATGCAAAAACGGAAGCACCGATAATCCTAGCCTAGTGTACAAAAGTATTAATGCTGAAACTGCTGGAAAAAACTAAATTTTAATTCATTAAGGGGCTTTTGTTGAAGAACCCCGCTACGGCATTTTTGTAGAGCAACTTTCGAAACACCCAGTTGAAACTTCAAGCAAACTCTTCTCTTCACCCTCACACCATTGAAGAAAGAAACGGAAGGGGAGGGGGCAGTTGAATGTATACATGCCAAAAGGAACTATGCCTCACACAAACCCCATGCGCGCAGTTCCTTTTAGCATAAATACATTCAATTCAAACCAAAACCAAACCAATCCAACCTAACCTAACATGACCTAACGTAACCTAAAAACCTGCAAAAAGAACATATTACAGATATCAGGGCTTCCTTCTGGTGTCTCGAAAGTAGCTCGACAAAAACGCCGTGGTGGGACTCTTCTATAGAAGACCCTTAATGGAAAGAAAATAAGAAATCCAATCATATTCCTAGAGAAAACTTCTTCCAAAATAATGGGATCCTCCTGTGATGAGTGGAACTTAATTCCAAGAACAAGACGTGAGGCGAGAGGGGATCGCGGCGAGATTTCGCTAATTATAACGTGGGAAGACATGGGAGGGAATTAAAACATCCAGCTGGTAAAATTTTGAATAAGAAGTGAATCGCTGGTGAGGGGTTGGTGGAGGGGGAATAAATCTTGATAATCGATCACTCCCACTTGGCGTGGAGCTAGGATGCAAAGCGAGCGACGTCACCGCTGCCGTATGAGAGCCGCCGTCGCCACACTTCCAAATTCGGAGGGAACGTTCTCCCCCCCCTATCCTTCACGAAAGACTCCGCCAAGTTGCCATGTGGCCCAGTGAGGGATATGCAAGAAGTTAATGGATTTAAGGAAAATTAAATACTTACCCGCAGGATACATTTCCTTTTTTCAGAATTTCTCGTGAGCTTTATTGTTGAAACCAGGCTGACCGACGTGAGAGCAACAATTCCCTAAGAGGCCTGTATAATTACAATTTTAAAAAATGTAAAAAAATTGGTATAATGTACGATTCAGGCTGTTTTTAAGAGGCAATCCCACTAGAATTCTTTCTCCTCCTTGGATTGGGACCGGCTCTCAGCGGTGATATCCCTTTTTTTCTTCGTCCAC
This sequence comes from Bemisia tabaci, assembly GCF_918797505.1. Taxonomy (NCBI): domain Eukaryota; kingdom Metazoa; phylum Arthropoda; class Insecta; order Hemiptera; family Aleyrodidae; genus Bemisia; species Bemisia tabaci. The sequence goes on from NC_092796.1 coordinate 50,520,925, forward strand.
AATACCTAATACTTCCACTACAATTCATGCCTTCACATTTTCTGTCCAATAAATCTGTGCGCGGTTCAAATGCAAAGCTTGTCCGATGAATTTTTGTCAATCACAGTAGTTCAAGACAATAATTAATGTAATACAAAAGAGCATGCAATGGCACTCTTTCACTTTTTACCTGCATTGAAACCTCGAGTGTTGAAAATCGATTCCGACGCAACACATAACATCAAGAGATGTACAAGTTCATGAAAAATTTTGAATTTGTGAAATCGTATCCTCGATTTTGTACTAATCGGATGAGATTCAATTTTTGGGCCAGAAAATTGAGGTATTTGTTTGAATACAAAAATGTTGGACAAATTCGCTTGGCTAAATCAATTATGAGCCAATTTTTCATATGGACGAAAAAGAGTGGACGAATCGTCCTATAAGCGCTGATCGTGCTCGAATCGGCAACTGTCTCCGGTTCGAGATCATGGATGGGGAGTGTTGAAGGGGCATAAGTGGGGGGGGGGGTGTATGTGGGGACTGGGTGTTACATGCGTGAGGACACTCAGGGGCTTAGCTCATGGGGAGCGGGAAATTTGTCGCTGCATTATTCGGCGGTCTGGGTGTGTACACACACGACGCGTAGACTCGACACTGGGAGCCCTCAATTAGCGGTCGGATAAAATGTTTTCCAGAGACGGGCACGGGCTCCTAGCGTCGGGGGTTGGAGCCGGGGCAAAGATGATCGAGGATGGTTATGAGCGTCTAATGAAATAACTTACGGGGGCTTCCGCGTCTAATATTCGCGCCCGAGCCGGAGCCGGCTAGATCCGTCGAGCGCTCCCTCGTTAGTCGGTTAGTTAACAACACATTTTAGCTCCGTTAGATATTTGTTCATTATTCAGAGGCATGTTCATCCTTCGTTCTCCGTTTCCGCGCTGGTTATTGCTGCTCCCGCATATAGTCACCGGAACAAACAAATATCCCTGTTCCCACACCCCGCCAGCCTGGTGTGCCAGGCCATGTCGCGCCTCCAGACCCGTGGTCAGATCTGCTGTAGCATGGGAAAGTCGAACGAGCGTAAAGATCGTCGTTACGTTTGAACATTTAGATTTTGCCAAATTTCTCCCGATAAAATATTTTTTTGTGAGGAAGTTGTGAAAATGAAAGGGTAAATAAAAGATGTTGCCAGGCACCGGAAAAAATAGGATAGTCGACACAACCAGCGGCTGGATTCAATCAGATTAAGCTACATCACATAGGATGTTGATGTAACTATCGGGTTAGTTGTGACCTCCACTGCGGAGTTATCGTAACTACCGCACGGTAGCTGGCGCATTTTTAACTAGCGCTGGTTGTGTCGACTACCCTATTTTTTCCGTGCAGATGGGTTCATAAGGTTAAAAGTGATATCGTGTACGACGTCATGTCCAGGCAGTTAGTGTGGCATAGAATGTGCAAAGAATGTCGGAAGAGCAGGTTGCCCAAACAAGTTTTGGATTGAGCACTACCTGGGAAAAGGTGACTGAGAGGTCCCACGAAGGGATAGTAGCAGGGCGTTGACAAAGACCTGTTTCGTTGTCAGTTGCCCGATAACCTCTGGGAAGATAGGCACATGTGGCGTTTGGGTGTCGCAGAACGTCAGAGTGCGTTGCAGGAGCGGCTTCTATGTCGTGCTTTGGAATTGAAAGTAGTGAATGGGGGAGCTAATCTAAAACTTCTCAACATTTTATGGCAAAAAATCATGGACACATCCAGGTGCATGCAGATTTCCCGTTGCTGCGATGGTTAACTTCTGCTATAGAATAATGTCCTACGATTTGTTGAAAAAAATAATACGTTAGAAAAATTAGATTAAATGATAATTTTAGTTCAGTGTGAAATCCTTCATCCATTTCAATTTCATCATTCGACGTGATAGGATCCTGGATCTTGGTCCTAAAAGTCATATATTCCGGTGACGATAGATATCCGTTTGACATCGACTTAGATTCTAATTGTTGAAATCGGTGGGTAAAGCGATAGACAAAGAAGACAAAAAGAATAGGGAGGGATCCTAACGGTGAAAGCGGGTGGTTGCAATGGTCAAAGGAGGTAGGCAATATACTCACTAACGGCAATCCACGAGAGACCCTTCAGTTAGTAGTTCATTTGCTCCCTTAGGCTATAAAAACCACCCATTTCAACCAATAGGATCGCTTCATACTCCTTATATCTTCTTCGTCTATACCTTTGTCTATCAATTTCAACAATCAGCCCGCAGATATCTTATCATTCAGTAAAAATGCAAAAAGAAAAATAATGGGGAAGAAAACAAGGATCATGCTCCTATGCACAAGTCTGCTGGGAGGATGTTAATGCAAATAACGTCTGTAACTCTCCGATGTATGACGAGATAGTTTTTAGGGTATTTGAGGAAATCATCCGCGCACGATATTGAAGCTTCTCAGAAGTTGGAGGCTGCACTGCGGGGGCGGGGATACCCTCGAGCAAAGGGATGCGTTAGGACCGAAGCGGCAAAATCCTGGATGGAATGAGAAAACCAGTGGCGAGGGGAAGTTCAAAGGGAAATAAATATTTGCGTCGAAAAACTGAGCCCAGAGAAGCGGAAGCAGTAGCAAGCACGGCCCGTGTGATTCCGGTTGCAACTTGAGGCGCGCTTGCCAAATGGCTGTCTAATACTCTCAAATACGACGCATTCAAGAAAAATTTAAGGTGCTGTTCCTACACTGAAAAAAAATTCCTTGAGATATTCATTTGACTTGAAGTGTCGTTTTTTGTCGATAAAATTTAGTTTTTTTTTCAAGTTAAACCCGTGCGGATTTGACTAAATGTCAGTTTTTTGAGTTAAAGAATCATTGTTTTGCTATCGTTAAGTTTAAGTTGAAAAAACGATAGAAAAACAACGTTTCTTTAACTGACTTTAGGTTAATTTCGCACAGATTTAACAACAAAAAAAATTGTCGACGGGAAACAACACTTTGGGTCAAAACAATATCTCAAGGCATTTTTTTCAGTGTAGAATGTACAGTATGGTGTATTATGGTGTATATTCAGTGTATGGTGAGAGTATGGACTGGTGTGGAGCTCAAAATATTCATCAGCTTTTCACCGATGTCTCCGCGAATAAAGCTAGGGCCCAATAGGGCAGCTAACTTACGAATTCAAATTATCCAGAACGATTTGTTAATAAAATTGTTACGATCCGTCGTTCGTAAAGCTTGTATATGACTTACTTTAGCATTTTTGCGGAAAAACGCTCATTTACGGACATTCATGGCCATCTTATTGGTTTGATATTAGAGTCTGAAGATTGGCAGTGATAATTTGTGTTAGAGGATTGGCTGCCTTCTTGGGCCCTTAGCCCTCCATGAAACGATGCGTCCATACGGTCGTTATGGTACTCTACTTATTTCCATAGCCAGATATTAGTAGAGGAAAAATGCCGGTTTAAGCGCACTCATCAGTGTTGTCAGTGTTCACGTAAAATGTCTCATTTATTCCAGTCCAACTTTATGCTGGGATGAACCCCGTGAGTGCTCTCAGTTTTCAACTGATATTTTTCCTCTAAACAATGTTTATGGATGAGTTGTTTCAAAATTAATGTGATTTGTGGTGTTTTAATTTAAATTAGCGTTTATCCATGTGTTTTTTCCATACTACTCTGATTATTATTCGTGGGAAAGACCGGCGACGCTGCCGGAGGCAGCATCGCCCCTGTTTTTTCGGCTACTGGACGGGTGGGAGGAGATTTTTAAGCTACCAGGGCGTTGTTTTTTTATTTGAACTATGTGCTTTGATGCGTCGATTCAAAATTTCATCTGTATTTCAGTGGCGATGTGTGCTTTGCGATACATCGGTTGATCCGTTATTTAAACCTATAGAAAAGGATCGATAATCAGAGTGTTTGCGACAATCACCTTAATCGATTCCTTACCTTAGCTTCAAATTGGGAAATATCGATAAATCGATCATTTGCGGCCCTTGACGGTTATTTCCCGTGTATCAAGGCGTCTTATGGAAGATGCATACTTACCTTCGTTGGGATTTCTTACCTCTCTGGCTGATTCCAGCGCTTTAGCTCCTCGAGCAAGTCCATGTTCTAACCGTTCCTTTCCTCACGGCTGAAATCGGCCGAATGAAACTCACAACGCTTTCCGCGTCGCCACTGGAGCCCGCTGAACTTCCACCTACAACGGGCCTCTCTCTTACGTCCAAATTTTTGGCCTATGAGTCATCCAGCGCCCGCGCACGGGAGTGCCCGAAGGCTGCTACCGGGGGGCCCCGAGTTGGGTGCGCGGCCCGCCCCGACACGTGGACCATGACTCATCGTGGACCCCCCCCCCCCCCCAGGCGGGTACGCGGTCCGCTACCACGGTCCCCGTGTGTGCGGTGTTGCCTAACTGTGAGTAAAAGACCCCCCTCGCCACCCCTCCCCTCCCCCTCCCCTCCCCCCCTTCCAACCCTTCTCCTCCCCCTCCCCACCCACACCCCCCATCCCCACGCCTCCCCACCCCTCCCCCACCCCACCCCCACCCCACCCCTCCCCACCCCTCCCCCTCCCCTCCCCTTTCATAAATGGAAGGGAATGTAAGTAAAGAACTCGTGGTTTATATTAGAACACTTTATTTTTTTGAAATCAAGGCATTCCATATTTGGACACAAGCAACTGAAATTTACACTGAGTTAGCTCCGGGATGTTACAGATGGGGTCAGGTCTAGATACGTCCGGTAAAGATTCTAGACATCAGAACGGGCAGATCACAAAACGGCCGTCTCCCGTTGGTACTACTTCGATTTCTTGACGTGTCCATGTCCACAAACGGGGCCTCCTTTTTCCTCTTTCCATGGCCCGTTGTAACATGTTCGGTTGACATTGATGATCGAAGTCACTAACTGTGTGACGTAATCCTTTTCACTGTTTGGCATCATTCCTGAGACGTAGCCTGCAATCTGACCGGTAAATGTAGATCCAGAATCCGCTTGAGACCGCTATCACGTTGAAAAGGAGAGCGATAACGACGAGAAGAATGTTTTGCAAGGAGACTGTACTTTCAGTCGCTGACTCATCAACTGATGCGTCAGAACATAAATTAAGATGTTTTATCAGCAGACGAAAAACAAGACTGTCCTTGGGAAGTGTTTCTGATACGTCCAAGAGGCATGTCAGCCATTTTTCTTCGCATATGTGAGATGGATCCATCTGGTTTTCGTTAATGTATCGATGAACCGAGTTCATCCATTTTTCAATCTTATCAACGTCAACTGGGTCTTTGGAGCACATGAAAAGTTTAGCAAGACCTTTTTCTAGTGTTCCATTAGAAACTGTCGGTGCCTCGTGACTCATCGCGACGAATGCTAGGATAAAAAACAGCTTCCATGAGCCATCCGACCACCGCAAAAAATTCATATTGCCACGCTACCTTGACAATCAATTCTCATAGATTTCCGCGTGTCACTCAGAAGAAATTCAATTCACAACTGTGACGTTTAGGCTATATCCTTGATATTTATCCAGCCGTTGTGCGAGGAATCGAAGCCCAGCCATTTCACATACTTCTTATTTTTCTTTGTCCTCATAAACTTTTCTCTCCTCTCCTCTCCCCCCCTCTCCTTCTCCCCCTGCCCCCTCCCCTCCCCAGGCCCCCATCCAGAGGAGGAACGTCGGGATAATAAAAATACTAGAGTTGGAGGTTATATATTTTATTTATTCTGAAGAGAGTACCTAGAGAATAGGTTACAAAACTTTGAGTGAATACAGAGCAGCGATGAATTCGCGTGAGAATAAACTAATAATAGAATATAAGGGAGAATGTTACGTTACAGTACGCTGCAAAATCCAGAGTTACCTTCGGCATGAAGCCTCTGTGAAACTTGTCCATTATACAACGAATTTTTGTGGAAAGGATGAATTCCGAAGAGTGTCATCCCTGACAAAAAATGGCGGGAAAATATGAATTTACAAGGTTTGAATACCATATTCCTTAACTAAGCGATCAAACTTCCATTCAATCAAGGCGGGTACGTTGCAGACGCATGTGTCGGGACCGTCATTGTCCGGTGATAACTCGGCTGAAGAGAACGGGCAGATGACAAGATGGCCTCCGTAGGAAGGTACACCCTCCAGATCTTGAAGTTTCGTCCTCCATAAACGTAGTCGCATTTTATCGCTGTTACACAGCTGGTTGTAGTATTTGCGCTTGAAATTTACAATAGAAGTCAGCAACTGAGTGATGTAGTCATTTTCATTGTTCGGCATTGTTTCTCAGGCCTACTTTGCACTCGGAGCGGTATGCGTAGATCCAAAGTCCACTAGAAATGGCGGTTAAGTTCAAGAGAGCGAAAGCTATCAGAATGATACTGTGAAAAGAGACGTCGCTCGTAGACGATAAGTCAGTGACTGATGTCTCCGAACACAGATTTAGGCTTTTAATGAGTAGACGGATGGGGAAAGTATCTTCAGGAAGAGTATCCGACGGAGCCAGGAGGCAGGACAGCCATTCTTCTTCGCACATGTATGACGGATCCGTCGGGGTACCATGAATGGTTCGTTGAACTGAAGCGATCCATTTTTCGATCCTCTCAACGTCTCGAGTAGAGTTTGCGCATGGGATGAGGTGAGATAGTGTGCTCTCAATTGTACGGTTCGAAACAATTGGAGTTGCGTAACTGCTCGCCAGCAGAGTCAAAAACGGTAAGACAGGTAAGATGATGATAGAACATGCAGACGCCATTTTCATTAATTTTTTTTGACGTCAGACTCTGAGAAGGATAACGACGTGACTGGGTACCTCATACGATATCTGTGGTATTTATCCAGCTGTTGTGGGAAGAATCAAAGCCGAGCCACTTGACGAAGGCCTTTCCCTTGCTTTTCCGCAATACTTTTTCCACTAGGTAAGAGTCGGGATATTTCGTTTTTTGAACCTCCTCGGCATAGAATCCGCCCTTTATAGGGATTCCCTTCAAATCCTCTAAAATGTACGTCACCGGGCGAGTTGGTTGCACACGTGCGACCTTGAAGATTTCAGTTCCCCAGTTGGGCGTGTAGCCTTTGGCGAAGAGAGCCTTCTGCTTGCTGAGCCGGACCAGATCGCCTTCTTTGAGTTGTCGACGTCGCTGCATCGATCCTTGTTGATCTCTGGGTGACGTCGATGTTGAGAGACGGTGTAAAATCAACTTTTCGTGACGTTCCTCCACTTCCGCAGGTCTCATGCCAATCGTTCGGTGAACACTATGATTATACTCGTGCAGCAGCGTTTTAAGGAGATCCAACCACTTGTAGGAGCCCTGTAGACTAAAATGCTTCCACATCTTCGTCTTGAGCGTGCGATTGAAGCGTTCGATGATCGAAGCTTTCTTAGTTGAATAAGAGCTGTACAATCTCGTTCCATGCTCTCGTAACAATGCCTCGAATTGATAATTATAGAATTCGCTGCCTTGGTCGACCTGGAGATTTTTGGGCGCTTTTCTCGCTCGAGACAGCACCCGTCTCATCGCCTCCGTGACATCCTTGCCACTTTTCGATTTCAACGGTTCCGCCCACGCAAATTTCGAGCAGCAATCAATGACCGTGAGCAAATACTTGTATCCTCGGTTCATAGTCGCGTACGGGATCATCTCTACCAGATCGGCTTGCCAAAGATCGTGCAATCCATGGATATCAACTTTCCTCCGCGGATAGTTCCGGCGAGCGGGTTTATGCAGCTCGTCCACTATCCCGCGCTTTGTCGGTGTCACAGCCGTCATTGTCAGATGAATACTAAAAATATCAGTTCACTTCGTTAGTTTTTAAACGATGCTCTGCCGCTTCCCTTTCCTTGCTCGTGTCTCGGATCATGATAATTTCCTCGCGGAGGAGCTCGTGAGATCTTTGGATGGTAGATTCTAGGAAATCTTTCAGCTGATCCATGCGCGCGGAGACCCATCTCATGTTTACAGCATCGGACCCGTCCTCCGGGTCTGCGAGCATCTTGATTCGTTTTTGCAACGCTGTATAGTTGCTGTCACTATCCGCTCGTATTGCCTCCATTACTGCTGCAGCGGCGGATTTCTTCTCGAGGTCTATTTCCCTCAGGGGTCGTCCGAACTTGTCTACTCCGCTCATCCTGTGCGTTTAAAGAATGTACCCTCCTTCGCGCAACTCCTCCTCGATGCTTAGAATTTCTCGCTCGAGACCAGTGTTGCCGGCTTCTCTTGATGCTGCTAGCAACGCCAGACGCTCCACAAGCTCGTTGGGATCGTCCCAATATACGTAGGTCCTTTTTGTCTCCAACGGCACAAACAACCCGGCGCCTTTCCTTTTCTTCGAGGTCGGTTTCTCACGCCTGAATAGCTCTCTGATGATACCCTTGTACTTTGCCGAGCGACTGGAACGTAGTGGCTTGTCCGCTTTGTAGGATCTTCTGTGCGCATTCGTTAATTGGAGGATTCTTTTGTACTGTTCCAAATCGCCGGTGCTGTACTCTTGCGGAGAGCACTTGAAAATCAACTCCAAAAGGCCTTTGGTCGAAGCGAACGTTTCATCACCGATCGAAAGGTTATCATCCAAATCGAAGCGCGCCACTTTACTTCCGAGCATCCACTGACCGTTGTCTCCGACTCTCAGTCCGTGCACGTGATCAAATTCTTTGTCGGCGTTGGTAATCATCCCCCGCAAATACGCCGAAACTAGAGGTCCGAACTGTCCGTTAAGGTAGGAGTCTAAAAGCGCATCTTTATCGGACGGCGCCCCTTCTTCACTAGCGATATCTTCGGTGTCGTTTTCGGATCCAGCTTCCTCGTCGAGTTCGTCGAGTGCCTCTACGTACTCCTCTTCGCGCTCATCTTCTTTCTCGCTGTCTTCTACGGTGTTTTCATCCTCCTGCCTATCTCCAAAGTCCTCCATTTTTTCTTCTTTTGCGGTTCGGGGCTCCCATTTTTCCTCCTTTTTGACGGCTGCTGTTGGCACCAGACCGGAATGCCCCGAGTCTTTCGAGCGAGCGATATCTTTGAGCGGTTTTGCGACCGGCTTGAACAGCTTCTCTAGAGCTGCTGAGGTTTCCGCCTCGCCACGTCGCAAAGCGTTATATTTACGTTTGATGATTTCCCTGGCACGGATGATGTCGTCCATATGCTCCATATTCACGGCTTACAATGAATAGGTCCTCGAGCAATCACAGTCTTATATAGGTATCGAACCCTTTCCTGTATCGACCTTCATCGATAGCGCTATCCTTGTCTATCACCAAGAAACCGTACTTGTCATCGTTCCAGCAGAGGGCGCACATAGATTTGAACTTGTCGAAAGTCATATCCGTGTTGACGTGATCTTCGTAGACATGTTTGAGGTTAGTTTCGTCCTGCTTGAAAATAATCAGGAGGTTTGCATTGTCACGGATCAAGTGTTTAGGGATCCTGCTGTACGTTTGGCAGAGGTAAAAGCAATCGATTGAGCTATGGCGACCCATACTGAAATATTCGCGCATGGTGTTCTGTTTGTCACAGGCAACGTCATCAAAAATAAACACCGAGTCTCGTGCTGCATCTCTCGGTTTCACAATCTCAGCATTGTCGGTGAAGACGTAGTATCCTAGGCCCTCGATGTTGCCGAGGATCCTATTTAATTGTTCATATTTGGGCTGGAACGGAGTTTTTGAGTATAAATATACGTTCCGGTAGCGCAGGCCGTTCGGATGTAGCAGGAGGCAGATCATGACGTTTGTCTTACCGCAGTTTGAGGGTCCCGAGATGATGCAACGTATCGAGTTGGGGAGAAGAGATCCATGTCTCCGTCGCCCAAGACATCCGCCGTTAGGCGGATCCCGATTGCCAACTTTGAGGCTGTGACGTTGTTGCTCGAGTCTCATTCTCACACTGTGTGCCTACCGTGGTCGGACGATAGTATTTATAGCCGTCCAGAAACTATAAATACGATCGAGCTTTACTAAATAGGCCAGTCTTTCCTCGACATGGATACGGTGCAGCACCATTACGAAGGATCCGGACTAGGTGACTTTCTTGTGAAAGTACTCAGCTGGATCCGTGGTTTAGGCCGCGCAACGGCAAGAATCAACAAAGTCAACAAACTCAGGCGCAAATCTGGTAGAAGAAAGCCTGATAATGCCAGCCAAATAACCAATCCTCCAGAGGACGACGAAGGCGAAAGCGAATTGGACGATGAGATAAAAGGTGCCGGGATGAGTGCAGTACAGATGAAGCTTGACGGCGCCGAATTCGGCGGTCTTTTCGATAAACTCTTTTATTGGATTCGTCGATTTGGAGGAAGGAAAGTTGACCCTATCTCAAGGTCACCTCCTGAGGAGAGACTCGATCCTACGGATTCGGAGTTTGGGGACGAAGCAGTTGAGCAGGAGACTAGCATGGAAGAGCAGCGTAAATCGCTCATCCCGCAACAATTTTAAGTACAGTTCCCTATAAAAGCGCTTGAAAGTTGTTTGACGGTTTCAGTTGACAAGATGAAGGCGACGAAACGACACGGTCGTGGGCTGCTCAACAAACTCATCGATTTACTACCGATCGAAGCGCACCTGCCGGGCGACTACAGGTACTGCGGACCTGGCACGAAACTTAAACAGCGTTTGGCCAGAGGAGATCCACCAATCAACGGCCTCGACGCCGCCTGCAAGGACCACGACATTGCTTACAGCAACACGTCTGACACGAACGAGAGGAACAAAGCTGACCGGCAACTGGCAGATCGAGCATGGGAACGTGTGAAAGCCGCCGACTCGAGCCTCGGAGAACGCGCCGCAGCATACGCAGTGACCAACGCGATGAAACTCAAAGCAAAGCTCGGCATGGGATGCAGAAAGAAGAAGGTGGCACGAGGAGCGGGTGCCCCGAAGGTGAAGAAGACAAAGAAAGCGAAAGCGAAGAAGAGAGTCGCAGCTCGGATCATCCCTGTCCCGAAAACAGGTCGCGGATTGAAAGCCGCTTTGAGAAGAATCGGTCTTTCGCCGCAGTCTATCGATCCGACAGCGAGGAAAATCGAGTCGACCATCGCTGGAAAATCGAAGGAGGTAGGCCTCGGAAAAGGCCTGTATCTGCGACCTTACCGTTCAGGCTACGGCCTTTACCTGAGACCTTGGAGCTCGGATTTAAACTGATAGACGAGTTGCCACGGAAGCCGCTTACCAACGTAGAGCTACAACGCGTTGCCGAAAGATTATCGATTCCACATTTCCGTGGTGTCTTTATGCGAGACCAACTGAGTCGGATGACTCCCCGCCAAAACGAATGCTGCATCCTAAACCTAGACTCTAGTCAGGGTTCAGGTACTCATTGGGTCGCCTTCGTCAAGCGCGGTCAGCACGCCTTGTACTACAACAGTTTCGGCGACATTCCACCTCCTCGCGAGGTAACGCGCTACCTCCGCGGCAACTCGATCGAGTACAATTATGATGCGCAACAGTCCTTCGACACGGTCATCTGCGGTCATCTCTGCTTGAAGTTCCTTATAAAAGCGGCGAGCCTGTGGGATCCGACATCAAAATGAGTGAGACAATCTTGCTGAGCGGAAGGAGCAACGTTCTCGAGAGCGTTTTCTCGCCACCCCTCGCTCTTGACCCGCGCAAAGTCCATTACATCGGGCTCGTCGAGTTTGTAACCTTCAACGCCGTGCCCAACATTAACAAATCCAACCAGGTGTTTTGCTACGGACCAGAGAAGAAGGAGCTCATCATTCCCAAAGGTGCTTACGAAATAACGGCTATCGAAAAATTCCTTCAAAGCAAGCTTGGACCGGAAAATTTGACGCTGCAAGCAAACAACAGCACTCTGCGATGTTTGATCAAATGTTCGGAGGACATACATTTCGATCAACCTCGATCGATAGGTCGATTGTTGGGTTTCCTACCGAAAAGGCTATCCGCTGGAGAGGAGCACGAGTCAGAGTTGCCCGTCAACATTATCTCGGTCAATATAATACGTGTCGAGTGCAACATCGCCACAGGTAGTTACATCAACGGAGCAGTAGCTCATACAATCTTCGCTTTCAGTCCTAACGTCCCTCCTGGTTACAAGATGGCGCTGTCACCAAGAACGATTATTTACAATCGTATAAATACCACCAGCATCGATAGATTGCGCATCAGTATTGTGGATCAAGACGGGAAACCGGTCGATTTCGGCGGAGAAACAGTGACAGTCCGTTTGCACATCAAAACAATCGCCAATTCAGATGGGTAAACTGAAAAGTATACATAAAGACAGCCCTGAGCATCAACGAGCCAGTCATAAGCCGACGCTCAAACGTTTAACACTCTACAGCCGACGAATTCTTCAACATCTGGGCTACACCGTTCTCGGATAAGAAAAATGGAGACATCTCGGGATATTAAATACTACCAATATCACCCTCAACACCCGTACATCGGCAGTTTCCGGAACAGTGATGAGATCCGCATCCCGGTAAACAGCCAGGATCTGTACACGGTACCCGGAGAATCAAAGCTCTACGTCGAGGGGACCGTGGAATACATTCCGAAAGGAGAAGGGGCCGCCAAGGACGATGGAAAGACGGTTTTCCTCTCGAACAATGCGATCGCATTCCTCTTCGATCAGGTGCGTTACGAAGTGAACGGCAAAGAAATCGACCGTACGAAACATGTGGGGCTTACGAGCACCGCCAGGACCCTGCTCACCCGCACAAAGGACGAGGTGGCTGGATTAGAGTATGCTGGATGGGGTGGCCCGTCCGTCAACGCACGAGACAAGACTTTCCGTGCTCTGGTGCCGTTGAGTATGCTCTTGGGGTTCGCCGACGATTTCAAGGGCGTGCTCATCCGAGTCAAGCAGGAGCTCGTATTGATCCGCTCCCGAACTGACAAGAACGCCTTTACGATCAAAGACGGAGCAGAAGAAAACGCGGTCCATCTCCTCGTAACTAAGGTTGTTTGGGAGATGCCGCAAGTCCAGTACAACCTCGGACCTGAAAAAGCCATCTTGGACAAGATGAAACGGAACGAGTCATTCCAGATTGCTTTCCGAAGTTGGGAGACGCACGAATACCCACAACTCCCGGCCAATGATAAGGAGACTTGGAAACTCATGACCACCAGCAACGTAGAGGCACCGTCGTACATCATCTTGATTTTCCAGACTAATCGTTTAGACAACGAGAAGAAAGACGCCAGCAAATTTGATCACGTGAAATTGAGGTCTTTCAAGGTTCACCTGAACAATGCCTCCCTACCCTACGAGGCTCTGAACGAAGATTTCGAGAACGATAAATTCCTATTCTTCCTACAATACTATCTCAGTTTTATGGTGGATTATTCCCAGAACGAAAAATTGTGCGAGCCGCCGTTGTCAATGTCCAAGTTCAAGGAAGAAAACCCCATGTTCGCAATGAAATGCCTGTATGAGGACATAATCAAACCCGGCCCGCTAGATATTCAAATCGACCTGGAAGCGAATGAAAACTTTCCACGCGGCACATCAGCTTACGCCATTTTGGTACACGATGTTATGTACTCGTACCAATCACTATCAGGAACTGTTAAGAAATTACATTAATATCATTATATTTCTCAAAAACTTCCAAAAAACCAGATATTCTCCAAATTTTACTAAAATTCTCATTTATATAAGTTTTATAGAGGGCTCATGCCAAGGTAATTCTGGATTTTTCGGCGCACTGTAACGTAACATTACTCCTCTAGTTCTATTATTAATTTATTCTCATGAACCCATCGCTGCTCTGTATTCCATAAAAGTTTTGTAACCAATGCTCTTTGTAATCTCTTCAGAATAAATCAAGTATACAGCCTCTAAAGCTGGTATTTTCATAATCCCGACGTTCCTCCTCTGAAAGGGGTCTGGGGTGGGGAGGGGGAGTGGTGAGGAGGGGGGAGGGGAGGGTTGGGGTGGCGAGGGGGGGGTGCAGGGGTGGAGGGGGGAGGGGGTGGCGACGGGGTATATTAGTCACAGTTAGGCAACGCCGCACACACGAGGACCGTGGTAGCGGACCGCGTACCCGCCTGGGGGGGGAGGGGGGGGGGCGGTCCACGATGAGTCATGGTCCACGTATCTAGAATCTTTACCGGACGTATCTGGACCTGACCCCCCATCTGTAACATCCCGGAGCTAACTCAGTGTAAATTTCAGTTGCTTGTGTCCAAATATGGAATGCCTTGATTTAAAAAAAAATAAAGTGTTCAAATATAGACCACGAGTTCTTTACTTACATTTCCTTCCATTTATGAAAGGGGAGGGGGAGGGGTGGGGGGGGGGGGGGGGAGGGGTGGGGAGGCGTGGGGAGGCGTGGGGGAGGGGGGTGTGGGTGGGGGGGGGAGGGGGGAGGGGGAGGGGGAGGGGGAGGGGAGGGGAGGGGTGGCGAGGGGGGTCTTTTACTCACAGTTAGGCAACACCGCACACACGGGGACCGTGGTAGCGGACCGCGTACCCGCCTGGGGGGGGGGGGGGGTCCACGATGAGTCATGGTCCACGTGTCGGGGCGGGCCGCGCACCCAACTCGGGGCCCCCCGGTAGCAGCCTTCGGGCACTCCCGTGCGCGGGCGCTGGATGACTCATAGGCTAAAAATTTGGACGTAAGAGAGAGGCCCGTTGTAGGTGGAAGTTCAGCGGGCTCCAGTGGCGACGCGGAAAGCGTTGTGAGTTTCATTCGGCCGATTTCAGCCGTGAGGAAAGGAACGGTTAGAACATGGACTTGCTCGAGGAGCTAAAGCGCTGGAATCAGCCAGAGAGGTAAGAAATCCCAACGAAGGTAAGTATGCATCTTCCATAAGACGCCTTGATACACGGGAAATAACCGTCAAGGGCCGCAAATGATCGATTTATCGATATTTCCCAATTTGAAGCTAAGGTAAGGAATCGATTAAGGTGATTGTCGCAAACACTCTGATTATCGATCCTTTTCTATAGGTTTAAATAACGGATCAACCGATGTATCGCAAAGCACACATCGCCACTGAAATACAGATGAAATTTTGAATCGACGCATCAAAGCACATAGTTCAAATAAAAAAACAACGCCCTGGTA